>NC_042621.1:47650920-48262802 GCF_901001135.1 Rhinatrema bivittatum
CTTCATTCAAAAATTAGAAGGATCGAGCAGAAGAAAATAGGATAATGCATAAGCGTTGGCAAGTTAAATGTAAGACATTGATAAGACAGGCTGAGAGAGAATTTGAAAAGAATTTGGCCATAGAGGCAAAAACTCACAATAAAAACATTTCTAAATATATCCGAAGCAGAAAGCCTGTGAGGGAGTCAGTTGGACCGTTAGATGATCGAGGGGTTAAAGGGGCACTTAGAGAAGATAAGGCCATCACGGAAAGATTAAATGATTTCTTTGCTTCGGTGTTTACTGAAGAGGATGTTGGGGAGGTACCCGTACTGGAGAAGGTTTTCATGGGTAATGATTCAGATGGACTGAACAAAATCACAGTGAACCTAGAAGATGTGGTAGGCCTGATTGACAAACTGAAGAGTAGTAAATCACTTGGACTGGATGGTATACACCCCAGAGTTCTGAAGGAAGTAAAAAAATGAAATTTCAGACCTATTAGTAAAAATTTGTAACCTATCATTAAAATCATCCATTGTACCTGAAGACTGGAGGATAGCTAATGTAACCCCAATATTTAAAAAGGGCTCCAGGGGCGATCTGGGAAACTACAGACTGGCTAGCTTGACTTCAGTGCCAAGAAAAATAGTGGAAAGTGTTCTAAAGATCAAAATCACAGAACATATAGAAAGACATGAAATTTCAGACCTATTAGTAAAAATTTGTAACCTATCATTAAAATCATCCATTGTACCTGAAGACTGGAGGATAGCTAATGTAACCCCAATATTTAAAAAGGGCTCCAGGGGCGATCTGGGAAACTACAGACTGGTTAGCCTGACTTCAGTGCCAAGAAAAATAGTGGAAAGTGTTCTAAACATCAAAATCACAGAACATATAGAAAGACATGGTTTAATGGAACAAAGTCAGCATGGCTTTACCCAAGGCAAGTCTTGCCTCACAAATCTGCTTCACTTTTTTGAAGGAGTTAATAAACATGTGGATAAAGGTGAACCAGTAGATGTAATGTACTTGGATTTTCAGAAGGCGTTTGACAAAGTTCCTCATGAGAGGCTTCTAGGAAAAGTAAAAAGTCATGTAATAGGTGGCGATGTCCTATCGTGGATTACAAACTGGCTAAAAGAGAGGAAACAGAGAGTAGGATTAAATGGACAATTTTCTTAGTGGAAGGGAGTGGGCAGTGGAGTGCCTCAGGGATCTGTATTGGGACTCTTATTTTTCAATATATTTTTAAATGATCTGGAAAGAAATACGAGTGAGGTAATCAAATTTGCAGATGATACAAAATTGTTCAGAGTAGTTAAATCACAAGCAGATTGTGATAAATTGCAGGAAGAACTTGTGAGACTGTAAAATTGGGCATCAAAATGGCAGATGAAATTTAATGTGGATAAGTGCAAGGTGATGCATATAGAGAAAAATAACCCATGCTACAGTTACACAATGTTAGTTTCATATTAGGTGCTACCACCCAAGAAAGAGATCTAGGCGTCATAGTGGATAACACATTGAAATCATTGGTTCAGTGTGCTGTAGCAGTCAAAAAAGCAAACAGAATGTTGGGAATTATTAGAAAGGGAATGGTGAATAAAACGAAAAATGTCATAATGCCTCTGTATCGCTCCATGGTGAGACCGCACCTTGAATACTGTGTACAATTCTGGTCGCCGCAGCTCAAAAAAGCTATAATTGCGATGAAGAAGGAACAGAGAAGGGCCAAAATGATAAGGGGAATGGAACAGCTCCCCTATGAGGAAAGACTAAAGAGGTTAGGACTTTTCAGCTTGGAGAAGAGACAGCTGAGAGGGGATATGATAGAGATGAGAGGTCTAGAACGGGTAGATGTGAATCGGTTATTTACTCTTTCAGATAATAGAAAGACTAGGGGGCACTCCATGAAGTTAGCATATGGCACATTTAAAACTAATAGGAGAAAGTTCTTTTTCACGCAACGCACAATTAAACTATGGAATTTGTTGCCAGAGGATGTGGTTAGTGCAGTTAGTATAGCTCTGTTTAAAAAAGGACTGGTTAAGTTCTTGGAGGAGAAGTCCATTACCTGCTATTAATTGACTTAGAAAATAGGCACTGCTATTACTAGCAACAGTAACATGGAATAGACTTAGTTTTTGGATACTTGCCAGGTTCTTATGGCCTGGATTGGCCACTGTTGGAAACAGGATGCTGGGCTTGATAGACCCTTGGTCTGACCCAGTATGGCATGTTCTTATGTCCTTATATTACCTGGAACCGGACCCTGTTCCCATAAAGGTAGAGATCCTAGATGTGTTTCATTTATTTATTTATTTATTTAACAGTTTTATATACCGAGGTTCTGGTAACAGAGCTACTAATCACTTCGGTTTACATTACAACAGTTACAATGACAGTATAAAGTATAATGTCTTACAATGAACAGGGTGAACTGAAACTTGGATAATATCTTACAATGAACAAGGAGAATACAATTTATATACAAGATACTTTGAGGAACTTTGTGTATAATCGCTGGGACTGACTTGGTGGGGCCTAAAGTTGACTGTCATGATGTTTCATGGCCAAGAGATTGACTTTGATGCACACCTGGTATATCTTTTAGACCCTAAAGACTCTCACACTGTTGAACTGTCTGTGGACTAGGACACGGCACAAATTGCTGACTACAATTATGATTCCAGAGACAAAGATATTTGGCAAACTGACTATGTTCTGACTTATGCCTTGCCTGTCATAGCCACATTAGTAATCCTCCTTATTTTTTCTATCCTTCTTTTTAGAAGAATAATGGCCCTAGTCAGATGCACATGGGGAAACTCTCACCGCAGGGCCATGCACCTGCATGCTTGCCCACTGCCCAATTTTCTGCAACTGTAGCTTGGCTTTGTATATTTACAAATTGCTATGAAAATAATTAATTATAGATATGAGTTACAGAATTAATCTTAGTGATTATACTTCGTCACATTTAGATGAAAAGTCAATAGTTTTGTGCACACATATCCTACCTCAAATCTAAGATTGATGTCACTACCTTATGTTCCTTCAATATGCACTGTGTGAGAATTAAAGCATTTCCTTATTACCTTATAAGAACATAAGAACATAAGAAATTGCCATGCTGGGTCATAAAGGATACTGATATGTATGTTTCAACAAAAAGACAAGATGAGAAACTTTTGCCCAGAATGTTACGGCCCCGGTCGCCGCACTGGCGCCCGAGTCCTTACATCGTCAGCCGGGTCCGGGGTCCTGCCGCGTACCGCGGGAGTCAGGCGCGGCCTGGCCACATGGTGACGGCCTCTCCGCGTGAGAGACGCTGCCGAGCTCCGTGGTTGACTCCACCCCCATAGGGGAACGCGCGCGCGCGCGAGGGTCGGGCTTTTGACGGTCTAGCACCCGGATGTGCTGAACCGCCCCCTAGTTGACGTCAGCGCTGGCGGGGAATTTAAGTCGGCACCAGCCCTTCCTGATTTGCCTTGCAACGAGGTCAGTCTTTGAGGATTAGTTGCTGTTCCAGGTACTTCTGTTCCTGCTTGTCGAATTTGGCGTTCCTGTATCTGATTCCTGCTGCCTGCCTAGACCACGGACTGCATACTCGCTTCTGATTCCTGCTGCCTGCCTAGACCACGGACTGTATACTCGCTTCTGATTCCTGCTGCCTGCCTAGACCACGGACTGTACACTCGCTTCTGATTCCTGCTGCCAGTCCTGACCCGGTTTGTCCTCACTCCGCTTCTGCCTTAACCCTGTTCCTGTTCCGGTCCGGGAATTCTTCCACGCCAGCTTCTCTCCTAAGTCCCAGCGGTCCGGGTCCCTACGGGCTCCTCCTGGGGGGACCTCGGACTTCCAGGGCGAAGTCACCTAAGCCCTAGCGACCCGGGCGTCAACAGCTCCTCTGGGGGCGCCTTGGGTTTCCAGGTGAAGATCTGCCTTCTGCTGGGCGTGTCTGCCTCCCGACCGCCTCATTCGACGGTCGGCCTAAGGATCCACTTCCCGATCATAACAGTTTGCAAAGCCATGGATCCGGCAGATCTCGCCGGCCTACAGGCCATTCCGGGTTTGGCCCAGCGTCTGGTTCAACAACAACAGGTATTAGATTCCTTGGCTGCTACAGTGGAGCGCTTGGCTGTGCGCATGGATGCCGAGCCGCATGCACCGGTTCCCATGCCGGTACCCGCTCCAGTACCAGTGGTAACGCTCCAGTCGCCTACACAGCTTCCGGCTCCATCTCGTTATTCCGGAGATTCTAAGGCATGCCGCGGTTTTTTAAACCAATGCTATGTGCAGTTTGCTCTGCTGCCCAATCAGTTTCCCACGGATGGCGCCAAGGTGGCGTATATCTTCTCGCTGCTAGATGGACGGGCTCTGAACTGGGCATCTCCCATGTGGGAGAAAAATGATCCGGCGTTAAGTGACTTGAACCGGTTCGTGGAGGAGTTCAAGGCGGCTTTCGATGAGCCTGCACGTCAGACTACTGCGACCTCTGAGTTGCTCCAGCTTCGGCAGGGAGCACAGACTCTTGCAGATTACGCGCTGGAGTTCCGCACGTTCGCCCAGGAAGTTGGCTGGCAAGATGATGCCCTTCGAGGCGTGTTCTTGGAGGGGTTAGCAGCCCGAATTAAGGACGAGCTGGCAGCTCGTGACCTTCCGGAGGACCTCAACTCTCTCATTGAATTAGCAGGGTGCATTGACCGGCGCCTGCAGCAAAGAGCTAAGGAGGGGCGTCCTTTTCGTCGAATGGCCACGTCGGCTCCTGTGCCTTCAAAGTCGAATTCGGGGCCTCGTGGTATTAATGCTCCAGCCGTGACTTCTACAGAAGAGCCCATGCAACTGGGCAGGTCATCCTTGTCACCCGAAGAGAGGCAGCGCCTTCGCGATTTGAGACTGTGTCTGTACTGTGGCGGTAAGGGTCACTTCCTCGCACAGTGTAAAGAACGAGCGGAAAACTCCCGCGCCTAGGTGTAAGAGAGGAGTGTTCCCTAGGCTGTCTCAATGCTGCTCCTCAATGTACCGTACCGGTAACCTTGAAATATCCCGGTGGTTCCTTTCAGACGCAAGCCCTCGTCGACTCCGGGGCAGGAGGGAATTTTATTACTAAGGACCTGGTGCAACATTTAAGACTCTCCACATGGTGCAGGAGTCCCCCCTTAAGGGTTACTTCAATTCAGGGTACACCTCTGTCCGGTAGCATTTCCACGGTTCCACACCAATTACTCTTCAAACGGGCTTGTTGCACACCGAGGAGATTTCATTTTTGATTTTGGAAAAATCTGTACACCCGGTGGTTCTCGGATTACCCTGGCTTCAGCAACATTCCCCTGAGATTCGCTGGAAAGACTTTCAGATCACTCGGTGGAGTTCCGAGTGTTTCCGCTCATGCATCCAAGCTAAGCAGGGGCAACAGATTCCGCTGGCGCACATCGGTCCGTTACTACCAGCTCCGTATACTGACTTTGTAGATGTCTTTTCCAAGGAGAAGGCGGAACTGTTACCTCAGCATCGCCCTTTTGATTGTGCCATAGAATTGCTTCCAGGTTCTACTCCCCCTCGTGGAAGAGTTTATCCTTTGTCTCAACCCGAGACCCGGGCTATGTCGGACTATATCACGGAGAACCTGGCTAAAGGGTTCATCCGGCCTTCAAAGTCTCCCGCAGGGGCGGGTTTCTTTTTCGTCGCAAAAAAGGACGGCTCCTTGAGGCCTTGTATTGATTACCGGGGCCTCAATGCCATCACCAAGAAAAATCGCTACCCGCTTCCGTTAATTCCGGAATTATTGGACAGACTCCAAGGAGCCCAAGTTTTCACTAAATTGGACCTCCGTGGCGCTTACAATTTGGTCCGTATCCGTCCCGGGGATGAATGGAAGACGGCTTTCAACACCCGGGACGGGCATTATGAATATTTAGTGATGCCGTTCGGACTGTGTAATGCCCCCACCGTGTTCCAACACTTAATGAACGAGATTCTGCGGGAGCTACTGCACTCATGTGTTATTGTGTATCTGGATGACGTCCTCATTCACTCCCCAGATCTGACCTCCCACCGGCAACACGTTAGACAAGTGCTCCAGATCTTGCGGGATCATCATTTGTATGCAAAGTTTGAGAAATGTCTCTTTGAACAAGAGTCTTTGCC
Source organism: Rhinatrema bivittatum (assembly GCF_901001135.1). NCBI lineage: Eukaryota > Metazoa > Chordata > Amphibia > Gymnophiona > Rhinatrematidae > Rhinatrema > Rhinatrema bivittatum. The sequence continues at coordinate 47,657,059 of NC_042621.1, forward strand.
TTTTTTAGGGTATATTGTCTCAGCAACCGGCTTCCGTATGGATCCCAGCAAGGTGTCCGCCATCAGGATCAGGCCTCGTCCAGTGGGACTTAAAGCGCTACAGCGATTCCTGGGGTTTGCGAACTTCTACAGACACTTCATTCCTCAATATTCACGATTGGTGGCACCTTTAACTGCCCTGACCAGGAAAGGGGCAGATACTCGACTTTGGCCAAAAGAGGCTTGTCAAGCGTTTGAAGATTTAAAGGAAGCATTTCTCCAGGACACTTGTTTACGACATCCAGACCCAACTCGGCCTTTCTTTGTCGAGGTAGACGCATCTAATATAGCCGTAGGGGCAGACTTGTCTCAAAGCTCTAGTTCCGGACATCTCCTACCCTGCTCCTACTTTTCCAAAAAGTTTACACCAGCTGAGGGCAATTATGGAATAGGAGATAAGGAGTTACTAGCAATTAAATTAGCACTAGAAGAGTGGAGACAGTGGCTGGAGGGGTCTCTTCATCCAGTAACCATTTATACAGATCATAAGAATCTGGAGTTCCTGAACCAAGCCCAACGACTTAACCCCAGACAAGCATGTTGGCCGCTTTTCTTTAACCGGTTCAACTTCGTCTTAAAATATCGCCCAGCCTCGAAGAACGTCCGGGCGGATGCGCTGTCTCGTTACGAAGTACAGGAGGAGAAGGAAGATTTCCCTCAGCATATCATCGACCCTGCCAAGATCCAAGTAGCCAGTACCACAGTCTCCGCGCTAGGGCGAGTGGTGGTTTCCCGCAGAGATCGCACGAAGGTTCTAGCCTGGGCTCATGACTCACTCTCAGGGGGTCATGCCGGAAGAGAAAGGACACTCGATCTTCTAAACCGCTACTACTGGTGGCCCCGAAAAAGACAGGATGTACGTCTGTATGTAGATTCTTGTCCGGTCTGTGCCCGACAAAAGACTTCTAGTGGCCGACCATGGGGTCTTCTACAGCCACTACCCATACCTGCTGAACTGTGGACCCACATCGCCACAGATTTTGTTGTGGACCTGCCACCATCGGAGGGCAATACGGTGATATGGGTCACCATGGATCGCTTCTCTAAAATGATTCATTTGGTACCATTGCCCAAACTGCCTTCAGCTCCCGAACTAGCACTCCTATTTACTCAGCTTATCTTCCGGGCCCATGGTCTTCCGCAAAGTATAGTATCTGATAGAGGGCCACAATTTACTGCTCGTTTCTGGCGTGCACTCTGCAAAAAGTTTGGGGTACAATTAAATTTGTCCACAGCCTTTCATCCCCAGAGTAATGGTCAAACTGAGCGCATGAACCGATCACTGAAAACGTTTCTTCGAAGTTTCATCTCCGAGAAAGGGACTAATTGGGTTTCCCTTCTTCCTTGGGCAGAATTCGCCTATAACAACCATACCCAATCAGTCACAGGACAAACACCTTTTCAAATAGTATTTAGTCACCATCCGAGACCTCCAGTACCTGTTCCCATTTCTGTTCCTTCACCAGCCGCACTAACGGTAGCGCATCAAATCCATCATCTATGGAAGAGGATTTTGCACAGACTGTCCACTGCCGCGAAAAGAACTCAACGAAACACCAATCGCTACCGACGTCCAGCGCCAGTCTTTTTACCAGGTACTAAGGTATGGTTGAGTACTAGGAATCTCCAGTTACCTAACCGGTCCCGCAAGTTGGCGCCTCGATACTGCGGTCCATTTCAAATAGCAGAACGAATAGGACTGGTATCCTATAGACTTCGCCTCCCATCTTCGCTCCGCATACATAATGTGTTCCACGTCTCCCTACTAAAACCTGTGGTGCTCTCACGGTTTCATCGACCTACTACTGATGCACTATCCTCTTCTTCGACTGGAGAACCCACGTATCAAGTACGGGAAGTACTGGACGTACGCTTCCACGCCCGTCGCTGGGAGTATCTTCTGGCTTGGGAGGGGTGCGGTCCCGAGGAGAATTCTTGGGAGCCAGCTCGGAACATCTTGGACAAGTCACTGCTAACTCAATTCCATCAAGACCATCCCAGAAAGCCAGGTCCTCGACGGAGGGGGCGTAAGGGAGGGGGTACTGTTATGGCCTCGGTCGCCGCACTGGCGCCCGAGTCCTTACCTCGTCAGCCGGGTCCGGGGTCCTGCCGCGTACCGCGGGAGTCAGGTGCGGCCTGGCCACATGGTGACGGCCTCTCCATGTGGGAGACGCCGCCGAGCTCCGTGGTTGACTCCGCCCCCATAGGGGAACGCGTGCGCGCGAGGGTCGGGCTTTTGACGGTCCAGCACCCGGATGTGCTGAACCGCCCCCTAGTTGACGTCAGCGCCGGCGGGGAATTTAAGTCGGCATCAGCCCTTCCTGATTTGCCTTGCAACGAGGTCACTCTTTGAGGATTAGTTGCTGTTCCAGGTACTTCTGTTCCTGCTTGTTGGATTCGGCGTTCCTGTATCTGATTCCTGCTGCCTGCCTAGACCATGGACTGCATACTCGCTTCTGATTCCTGCTGCCTGCCTAGACCACGGACTGTATACTCGCTTCTGATTCCTGCTGCCTGCCTAGACCACGGACTGTACACTTGCTTCTGATTCCTTCTGCCAGTCCTGACCCGGTTTGTCCTCACTCCGCTTCTGCCTTAACCCTGTTCCTGTTCCGGTCCGGGAATTCTTCCACGCCAGCTTCTCTCCTAAGTCCCAGCGGTCCGGGTCCCTACGGGCTCCTCCTGGGGGGACCTCGGACTTCCAGGGCGAAGTCACCTAAGCCCTAGCGACCCGGGCGTCAACAGCTCCTCTGGGGGCGCCTCGGGTTTCCAGGTGAAGATCTGCCTTCTGCTGGGCGTGTCTGCCTCCCGACCGCTCATTCGACGGTCGGCCTAAGGATCCACTTCCCGATCATAACACAGAATAACAATACATGCCCAGGTTATCTGATCTGTCTGTTAACTTAAGGGCTATAGCTTCTTTCCACAAATATGAAGTAAGCTGCCTCAGGACAGAGACAGGTTAGAGATGTGCAAACAACCCAAACCTGCCCAGAGACGAAAGGCAGCCTATCGAAAGGGTGAGTTTATCAGACAGGTCAGCTCATAGAAAAGTGCTGACACCGCAGGGCAGCACTGGTCAAGAAGTTACCAGTCCCTTGTCCAGGGTCACCACTCAGCAGAAGCAGTAACCCAATGAGACAGGAGGCCAGTGGACTGAAATGAAGAAATGACATCATCCGCCCCTCTGTTTGACTATGCATGAGTTGTCAACACATGCATTTTTGGGCTGTTAAAAACAGCAGGGGAGAGAGGGCTTGGGGGGCAACCGACAGAAGAATTTCATACACACCAGCAGAAGATGACATCCGAAGCATCATCCATGTCCCTCCTTTCAGCCAAGCAGAAAAGCTCCTGTGTCCTAGAAATCTGCACATAAGTGAGTCCTGCCTGTTATCTGGCTACTTTTCTCCAGGGCTGAGACAAGCCTCCTCAGCCCAGCAAGCAGCAGGGACCAAGAACACAAGCCCTCTTCAGCAAAGACTGTCTCTGAGACCTCCAGCCAGAGATTACACCAAAGTGAAATGGGTGATAATCTCTTAAAGTTATGGGGGTAGTTAGCTAATTACATTTATTAATATACCCAAAGCAAGTTAACGTCTCTGGTATGTTTATGTTTACTAATGATGCAGAGCTTTATTCAGTATAAACCAAGGCTGGGCCAGCAAGGACTTTTGAGACATGTATTGTTTATTTTATTCTAACTGCTAAACCTGAAAAGTCTGAAAATAAAAGTCTGATTCTGTGGAAACATTCTGTGGTCTTTTCTGAGCTATTTGGATTGCATAGATATAGGAGGCAATAGAGGTAACTGTCTGTAGCACCGTCTGTCCTGATAGGTGTTGGGGAGAAGGAAAGAAGTGTGCAGTATCAGGCAGGTTACAGAACACTCTTATATTGTTTCTAATATCTTTCAAAAACAATTGAAGTGGTTTACAATACTTGCTGAGATATGGGTTTCCATCGTGAGATATGTTTTTACATGATTATTTTGGGAGGGGAATGGTGAGGATCATCCTGATTTTTTTATAAAGTTTTGGGATGGGGGCATAAGGCTAAAGGTTTGCCAGGGATGTCTGTTGAGACATCCCTGGCAAACCTGCCTAGGGATGTCTGTTGAGACATCCCTAGGCAAACCCAGGCTGATACAGTACAGTGTGCTCCGCCATTTTCAACGCACTAGCTTTACCCCTTATTCAGTGTCGAAAACGCGCGTCCAACCCCCCCGAAACTAATAGCGCCCACAACATGCAAATGCATGTTGATGGCCCTATTAGTTATTCCCGCGCAATTCAGTAAGTAAAATGTGCAGCCAAGCCGCACATTTAACTTTCAGAAATTAGCACCTATCCAAAGGTAGACGTTAATTTCTGCTGGCACCGGGAAAGTGCACAGAAAAGCAGTAAAAACTGCTTTTCTGTACATCCTTTGACTTAATATTATGGCGATATTAAGTTGGAGGTCCCAAAAGTTAAAAAAAATTAAAAAAAAATGTTTAAATCGGCCCACGGCTCACAGGTTGAAAACTGGATGCTCAATTTTGCCGGTGTCCGGTTTCCAAACTCGTGGCTGTCATCGGGTTTGAGAACCAACGCCAACAAAATTGAGCGTCAGCTGTCAAACTCGCTGACAGCCGCTGCTCCTGTCAAAAAAGAGGCGCTAGGGACGTGCTAGTGTCTCTAGCGCCTCTTTTTACCGCGGGCCCTAATTTGAATATTTTTTTTTACTGAATCACGCACACAGGAGAGTGGCTTGTGCGCGCGTCGGGAGAGCGTGCGCTTGCCCGCTTTCCCGTGACTTTTACTGTATTAGCCCGAATGTTAATAGTACTTTAACTGGAGGATTGAAACTGCAACCATTTTCAGCTAATGCAATTATTTGCAATACTGTGTGGTGTTGTTTCCCTGCTTTGTGCATGCTGCACCTTCGGATTGTGAATTTATTGTTAAGGAACCTAAGATCATTAACCAAGAATTGTTTCTTGGAATAAGAGAAAGGTTTGTCATTAGACTGTGTGCTAGTGAAAGAGAGAAATGGATAAAAGATTCTGCTCTAGGATGGTGCCAGTAAAACTATAAACAGTGTTCCTTTAAATTATAGCAGCAGAGAGTCTGACAGAGGATAAGAGTCATGAGGCCCATCCAGCACCTGCCCAGTTTACTTCCTGACGCAGTGCTATAGACCTCCAGGTGAACTCTGGTGAGGGGGGATATGATAGAGGTTTTTAAGAACATGAGAGGTCTTGAACGAATAGATGTAAATCGGCTATTTGCACTTTCGAATAATAGAAGGCTAGGGGGCATTCCATGAAGTTAGCAAGTAGCACATTTAAGACTAATCGGAGAAAATTCTTTTTCACTCAACGCACAATAAAGCTCTGGAATTTGTTGCCAGAGGATGTGGTTAGTGCAGTTAGTGTAGCTGGGTTCAAAAAAGGTTTGGATAAGTTCTTGGAGGAGAAGTCCATTAACGGCTATTAATCAAGTTTATTTAGGGAATAGCCACTGCTATTCATTGCATCAGTAGCATGGGATCTTCTTAGTGTTTGGGTAATTGCCAGGTTATTGTGGCCTGGTTTGGCCTCTGTTGGAAACAGGATGCTAGGCTTGATGGACCCTTGGTCTGACCCAGCATGGCAATTTCTTATGATCTTATGTTCTTTTCCATTAGGGTTCCTTTGCACTTATCCTGAGCATACTGGTTTTTGTCTCCACCTCCTGAGAGGCCATGTCATGCATCCACCACCCTTTCTCTGAAAAACTATTTCTTGATGTTACTTCTGAGTGCAACCTCAGAGCCTCATGGTATGAGACTTTGGCCAGAACTCCCTTTCCACTGAAATATTTAGTTCTTGTGCACCATTTGAATATTTGAATGCCTTTTATCATACTTCCCTCTTTTCTTCTCTATACAAAGTCTCATTTCCTAATGCTTTTGGGGTCCTCTCTCTGAATCACTTCAACTCTTTGTGTAGGGAGAACATGGATTAGCTCCCCTTTTTGGGCTGAGTATCCCAAAAAAAGGCAATATCACTATTAGCAATGATGTTGGCCTGACATGAATCAGACCTCAAACCCATTCCCTCCTAGGACATTACTTCCTCTCAAATGCTGCCAACATTAACAGTTTCAAAGCTCATGGTCTGGCTGTGCATGGAAAGATTAGCATATCAGATCATGAATTTTGAAACTACCTCTGGGGCTGGCATTCAGGAGGAAGCAGCTGAAAACAGCCCTGATATCCCTGCAGGAGCAGAAAGCAAGTGAAAAAACAGTCTATAGGAGCAGCAGGTCTGGCATTCTCTGCCTGCTCTCAATCCTGCCCCTGCATTGATGCCATCACAGGGGGGGGGGGGCATGGCCACTCCAGATTGATGACAGTAGAGCAAGCGGGCACTGATGATGGCACCATCTCCTCCTGGTAAAACTATGATCCTTATATCCTGCACTCTGCTGGATCCAAGACACATCTCTATCCTTTCCTTTAGAAGGCTTTTTATTTAATTTTTCCATACCTGCGATCAGACTTTCTGGCCTGTAGTTTCCAGCCTTTTCTCTTTTATGATGAAGGATGACATCCTCTCTTCTCCAACAGAAGCAGTTTTAGAGGAATGACTTATCTGGATATTCACACTTTTGGCATTAAAGCAGGTGTCTGCAGGGCAGTTATATGAAACTCTGCCTGAGTGCTTTATAGCCACCCCTATTTCAGGTGCAGAGCAGAGGAAGGAGACAAGCTGCCTGTTTGGAGAGACTTATTAACACAGTAAATGTTGGCAGAAAAAGCCCCAAGTGGTCCATCCAGTCTGTCCAGTAATCTTTTTTTTTAAATTCTTTGGGTAATTAAGGCACTATACAGGTTTCCTAACCCTCTCCTGGAGGCACACCTAACCAGTCAGGTTTTCAGGATATCCATAATGAATATGCATGAGATAGATGTGCATACACTGGGTCTCAATGTATTCAAATCTATCTCATGTATATTCATGGTGGCAATCCTAAAAGCCTGACTGGGTAGATATGCCTCCAGGAGAGGGTTGGGAGTCATTGCCATAGTCTTCTCCATCATTCAGCCACCAAGAATCCTCTGCGTTTATCCCATGCCCTTTTGAATTCCATCACTGTCCTTGTCCTCACTATCTCTACTGGGAGGGCATTCCATGCATCCACCACCCTTTCCATGAAGAAATGCTTCCTGTTACTTGTTGTATCTTGCAGCTGGAGCTGAAATGGCAGCCAGAGGGATGTCAGTACCACACAGATGATGGATCCCTCCTTGACATGCGCCTTACTTAATCATTAAACACACCAGCAAAACCACATGTGCACTACTAATTTCAGAGTTTATTTTTGCCTGGAATAGAAGTGAGAGATGGCTGATTACTCTATTTTGGCTTTGGTGGTGATTAGTATATGCTTTCAACTGTCTGAGGTATTATTAATGTGAGGACAAAAGAAATGCTTCTTAAAAGAAAAAATAAGCAAACAAAAAATCATTGAGGGAATCTGGAGCTGGGAACTCTTTGTGTGCAGCACCAAAGCTGAGCTTCTTCCAATATAATTTTCTGCTCTGACTAACACAGGGAAGAAAGGTCCAGGAATTATTCCTTCTATTGTCCCCTTCCCCCCTTGAACATGCAAAAAAACCTTTTTCAGTCACACTGTCTGCTGGCAGGGAAGATGCGTTAAGGGCTGGAATCAAAAGGTAAGATGAAGGAGACAGGCTGTAGGATGAGTACTAACTTCATAGCAGTTAGCAGGAATCTTGCCTAACCTTGGAGAATGTCTCAATCTTTCACTTCGACTCTCATCTTTCAAGTCAGAGACTAAAATAACCACAATACATAAGATATTTGGTTAAATATTGAAGGGTACAGGTCCTGCCTTAGCAAAATCTTCCATGGCTCCCAGAACTGAATTGCAAGGAAACATGAACCTCTGAATGATTTTCAGAGAGCCCAAAGCGGGTGGAATGGGTGCCCCATTAAACTGGTGACTGTGCAAATATGTGTCTAATACAAGAAGTGTCAGTTATAAGGGACTACACTTATGAAAGTAATTATGCATCCTTCACAGTTTTATTCAAACAGACCAATGATTAACCCTTTCAGTTTTACCCCGAGTAAAGAAAGCCACATGGTACAAGCATGCCTTCTGTTTTTCTTTTCTAAGTGACAGGTTCTTTACTTTATTGGTGCATACTGCATGTAACAGATTTAATCCTTTCCCCCTTCCTGAAAGAAAAGTGCAGTATTTCATAGCATCACAGCTCTATGGACGTCTGCCTACTATACATGGACATCCCACCTCAAAGTAAGAGCTTTAAATGTGTGCCTCCTGTTTTTGTGTCTGTGTTGATACCAATAAGAATTCACACTGGAATCAAAGAAGGGATCATTTCACACCAGGAGATACTGGACAGCAATAAATTTATTAACTATTCCAAAAAATAAAAATTGACAAACTAGTAAAAAATAAAATCTTAGACAGCTGAAATTGTCAAAAAATCAGAAGCAACTGAGTTGGGGATGGCACTAACTTAGGAGAAGACAGATATGATTAAGAAGTTTTGGAATCTTGACCAGAGGCAATGTGAGGCAGGTCCTTGGCTCAGCATTTGACTGAGACAGTGGAGATGCAGTAGGTGGAGCTGAGGAACAAGGAAGAAGCCACTGAACCCTCCTACTGAGTTACTTAGCAACCTGCAACTCCCTCACCCCTCAGTCCTTTACTTGCCACCCTGGACCTCTGATTCCTCTTCATCATCTTCATACATCTCCCCTTCCTCCTCGGCAGTGGCATCTTGGTACTGCTGGTACTCAGATACCAGGTCGTTCATGTTGCTTTCAGCCTCAGTGAACTCCATTTCATCCATGCCTTCACCCGTGTACCAGTGTAAGAAAGCCTTACGGCGAAACATGGCAGTGAATTGCTCTGAGATGCGCTTGAAAAGCTCCTGGATGGCAGTGCTGTTGCCGATGAAGGTAGAAGACATCTTGAGGCCTCGGGGTGGGATATCACACACTGCTACCTTGACGTTATTGGGGATCCATTCCACAAAGTAGCTGCTATTCTTGCTCTGAATGGCCAGCATCTGCTCATCCACTTCCTTCATGGACATTCGGCCACGGAAGACAGTTGCTACTGTCAGGTAGCGGCCATGACGTGGGTCACAGGCAGCCATCATGTTCTTGGCATCAAACATCTGCTGGGTGAGTTCTGGGACGGTTAAGGCTCGGTACTGTTGACTGCCACGGGCAGTGAGTGGAGCAAAGCCAGGCATGAAGAAGTGAAGGCGGGGGAAGGGTACCATGTTGACTGCCAGTTTCCTCAAGTCAGCATTGAGTTGGCCAGGGAATCTCAAGGAGGTGGTGACCCCACTCATTGTGGCAGAGACGAGGTGATTGAGGTCTCCATAGGTAGGAGTGGCCAGTTTAAGGGTCCTGAAGCAGATATCGTACAGAGCTTCATTGTCGATGCAATAGGTCTCATCTGTGTTCTCAACCAGCTGGTGAATGGACAAGGTGGCATTGTAGGGTTCCACTACAGTGTCAGAGACCTTGGGAGAAGGTACTACACTGAAAGTGTTCATGATGCGATCCGGGTACTCTTCCCGCACCTTGCTGATAAGGAGGGTGCCCATGCCAGAGCCAGTGCCCCCACCCAGAGAATGGGTGAGCTGAAACCCCTGCAGGCAATCACAGTTCTCACACTCCTTTCTGACAACATCCAGGACTGAGTCCACCAGCTCAGCACCCTCTGTGTAATGACCCTTAGCCCAGTTGTTGCCAGCACCACTCTGACCTGCAAAGGAGAAAAAAGGCAACATGTGTCCTTACTGGTTGCATCATCCATGTCAATGCGGCAGGGTGACAGGGGACCAATCAAGTCATATATATATCACCCACCCCCAGCAATTTATATACAACAATCATTCTGGAAAAGATACTTTACTGCTACAAAAAAAACAAAACAAAAAAACAATAAGAAGTTTCTCCAGAGCTGCTGTGTGAGTATCACCAGGCTAAGACTGTGGTCTTCAAATATAAGAGCAGTGACAGAAGAATACTGCCCTGTATTTTTCCCTTCATAACATGTATTTCTGAAACCGTCATGAAAGAAAAAATGTAAAAATGTTTTTTTGGGGTTTGTTTTTTTTTTTTACATATTTTTATGTACTTTATATAGTTTTGATTGTTTTCACCTTACAAGTTAATAGTGGAATGGTCTGGCTAAGTGTAATACTTTATTTACTTTATAATATGCACTATCCAGTCTTCAGACCCAGAGAATGAGTAGAAGGTAGGAAGGGAAAATGATAAGGAAGAGACAGACAAATAAAAATAGAAAGAAGAGATGACCTGCTGCTGCTATTTACCAAAGATGAAGTTGTCTGGTCTGAAGAGGTGTCCAAAGGCTCCTGAACGGACACTGTCCATGGTCCCTGGCTCCAAGTCCACCAGAATTGCTCGAGGAACATACTTGCAAGCTGAAGAAAAACACAAATTACCCTCGTGAGCACGCAAAATGAAATGTCTGACCAACCACACATCACATGGAAGTCCTTCATTTATCTCACATAGAAACATAGAAATATAGAAATCACGGCAGAAAAAGACCAATCGGCCCATCCAGTCTGCCCAGCAAGCTCCCACCTTATTTTCCCATAGTTAGCTATTTCACCGACCACCAAGTTCAGGGCCCTTGTTGGTAACTGTTTGATTCAAATTTCCTGCCACCCCCTGCCATTGATGCAGAGAGTAATGTTGGAGTTGCATCAAAGGTGAGCATAAGGCTTAATGGTTAAGGGTAGTAACCGCCGCATCAAGCAAGTTATCCCGATGCTTGTTTACCCAGACTGCACAGATCAATGCCTTGTTGGATGTTGTCTGAATGTAAATCCTCTTTTCCACATTTATTCCTGCTGTTGAAACAGAGAGCACCACTGTATATGCATTCAAAGTGAAGTATCAGGCTTAATTGGTTTAGGGTAGTAACCGCCGCAATAAGCAAGCTACCCCCATGCTTATTTGTTTACCCAATCCTTGTTGGTTGTTGTCTGAATGCAAATCCTCTTTTCCACATTTCCCCTTGCCGTTGAAGCAGAGAGCAATGTTGGAGTTGCATTAACCGTGTGAAGGCTTATTGAGTAAGGGTAGTAATCACCAGGTAGTAGCCTCCATTCCAGCAAGCCACCCCCATGGCTCTTCTCTTCATTCCCATCCTCTATCCTTTATAGATCGAAAATGTTTATCCCATGCCCCTTTGAAATCCTTCACAGTTTTAATCTTCACCACTTCCTCCGGAAGGGCATTTCAGGCATCCACCACCCTCTCATTGAAGAAATACTTCTTGACATTGGTTCTGAGTCTTCCTCCCTGGAGTTTCAAATTGTGACCCCTAGTTCTACTGAATTTTTTCCAATGGAAAAGGTTTGCTGTTGACCATAGATCATTAAACCCTTTCAAGTATCTAAAAGTCTGTATCATATCACCCCTACTCCTCCTCTCCTCCAGGGTTTACATATTTAGGTTCTTCAGTCTCTCCTCATAAGTCATTTTATGAAGACCACCCACCTTTTTGGTCGCCCTTCTCTGGACTGCCTCCATCCTGTCTCTGTCCCTTTGGAGATATGGTCTCCAGAACTGAACACAGTACTCCAGGTGAGGCCTCACCAGAGCCCTGTACAAGGGGACCCTCACTTCATTTCTCTTACTAGATATTCCTCTCTCTATGCAGCCCGGCATTCTTCTAGCTTTAGCTATCGCCTTGTCACATTGTTTCGCCGACTTCAGATTGTTAGACACTATCACCCCAACGTCTCTCTCCTGCTCCGTGCACATCAGCCCTTCATCCCCCATCAAATACAGTTCTTTTGGATTTCCACACCCCATATGCATGACACACTTCTTTGCATTGAATCTCAGCTGCCATATCTTTGTCCACTCTTCCAGTTTCCTTAAATCCCTTCTCATTGTCTCCACTCCCTCCGATGTGTCCACTCTGTTGCAGATCTTAGTATCATCCGCAAAAAGGCAAACCTTACCTTCTATCCCGTCCGCAATGTCGCTCACAAAGATATTGAACAGGACTGGTCCCAACACCGATCCTTGCGGCACTCCACTTAACACTGCTCTCTCTTCAGAGTAAGTTCCATTTACCATCACACATTGTCTTCTGTCCATCAACCAATTTGCAATCCAGGCCACCACCTCGGCACTCACTCCTAAGCTTCTCATTTTATTCACAAGCCTCCTGTGCGGGACCATATCAAAAGCTTTGCTGAAATCCAAGTAGATGATACTGAGCACTTTTCCTCGATCCAATTCCCTGGTCACCCAATCCAAAAAGTCAATCAGATTTGTCTGACAGGAACTTCCCCTGGTGAATCCATGCTGCCTATGGTCCAGCAATTCTTCTGACTGTAGATAGTTCACTATTCTTTCTTTCAGCAGCAACTCCATTACTTTTCCCACCACCGAGGTGAGGCTAACCGACCTGTGGCTTCCAGCCTCCTCTCTGCTCCCACTCTTGTGAAGTGGGACCACCACTGCTCTTCTCCAATCACTTGGCACCACTCCCATTTCTAGGGATCTATTGAATAGGTCATGCAGCAGACCCGCCAGCACATCTCTGAGCTCCCTCAGTATCCTGGGATGAACCTCTTCAGGCCCCATGGCTTTGTCCACTTTCAGTTTTCCTAGCTCTTCCCATACATTCTCTTCTGTAAACGGAGTTACATCTACTCCACTCCCCTCCAGTTTCTTGTTAACTAGCGATGGTCCTTCTCCAGGGACCTCTTTAGTGAACACCGAACTGAAGTATTCATTTAATATTTCTGCCATTTCTTCATCTCTCTCCACACATTGATCCTTTTCACCTTTCAGTTTCACTATATGACTTTGGACTTTTCTCCTTTCTCTGATGTATCCGAAAAATATTTTGTCACCTCGCTTTACCACTTTGGCAAGCCTTTCTTCCGCTTGACGTTTTGCTGTCTTGATTACTTTCTTCGTCTCCCTCAGTTCCACTAGATATTCTTCCTTGTGCTCCTCCCTTTGGGATCCTTTATATTTCTTAAAAGCTGTTCTTTTAGCTTTTATTTTATCAGCCACCTCCTTCGAGAACCAGATAGGTTTCATTTTTCTCTTGCTTTTCTTTACTTTTCTAACATATAGATTAGTTGCCTTGGTAATTTCTCCTTTTAGTTTGGTCCACTGTTGTTCCACATCTCTCTTGTTCTCCCAGCCTTCTAGTTCTTCCTCCAGGTACTTCCCCATTACATCAAAGTCCGTGTTTTTGAACTGCAAAACTCGGGTCTTCGTGCTACTTCTCTGTATCCTGTTTGTGATATGAAACCAAACCATTTGATGATCATTGGTGCTGAGGTGGGCACCCACCTGGACATTAGAGACATTATCTCTATTAGTGAGCACTAAATCGAATATAGCTCTCTCCCTCGTGGGTTTCATTACCATTTGTTTGAACAGCCCCTTGCAGGGCATCCACTATCTCTCTACTACTGTTAGATTCTGCAGAAGGGATTCTCCAGTCTATATCCGGCAGATTAAAATCTCCAACAATCACCACTTCTCCCTTCTTTCCCATCTTTTGGATATCTTCAACCAGATCTCTGTCAAGTTCTTCTATTTAATTTGGAGGCCTGTAAACCACTCTGTTATGACTTGTAAGAGTGTGAACCCTGGGCCAAGGTGAGAGGTGTCTCCGCCCACAGGGAGGAGCCCTGTGAGCCTCACCATTGATAGGCACAGTCTCAGTGGTGTCAGACCCAGCTGTGGAATAGAGTCTTTATTAAGAGAGGAGAAAGGCTGAGCCCGTGGAGCGGGAGATGCAGTATAAGTATAGTTCTGAGCTGAGAGGTATACCCAAAGGTGATACCTCCGATGTGAAGATCTGGTAGTGGCCCACACAGCGGGGTATGCCAGGAAGTCTCTCAGTACTGTAGAATTACCTCAGACGTGCAGATCCGGTAGTGGCCTGCGGAGCGGGGTATGCCGGAGAGGTGTCTCAGTAGTGGTAATGAGATGGTAGTCCGAAGTGCAGGAACCCCAATGAGGGTCCTGTAGCAATGGTGCGGTAATGACCTACAGTGCAGGGTATACTGGAGTGGTTCCTACTGGGATGAAGTGGTAGTGGCCCAAGGCATGGTGTACACTGAAGAGGATCCCACAAAGAGGCTTGGTATAGTTGAAGTCTGTAGTAGAAAGGTACTCACAGGAAGTAGTTCCAGAAGAGATCCTGGGGAGCGGGACAGATAGAAGTCCAAGGCAAAAAGGCCCTCCGAGGAGCAGATAGCCAGAGACGAGGAAGGGCCTCAGAGGAGCAGGTACCCAGAGCGTCTCACGCCAAGTGTAGAGTCTGGAACCAGAAGTCCAAGGATGGAGCGGAATTTAGCAAAGAGGGAACTCCTTGTTAACTCGTCAAACCGAAGGGCCAGCCAGCTTAAGTACAACAAAAGGATGATGTCATCCAGAGGGGACGCCCCCGTGGTTCCCGCCATGACATGTATAAAGGTGGCCCGTGCGCGTGCGTGTGCGACTAAGTAATTCCTGAAACAAGATGGCGATTGGCAGTGCCCACGCTGTCCCGGGAACGCCAGGTTGGTTGGCTATGGTTGGCAGAGACCGCCATTCTTCCAAGAGATGACAAGGCAGCAAAGAAAGAGGTGAGCATTAGTGGTTGCAGCCATCTGCGACCGATGGGCGTAATAGTACCCCCCTTCTTAAGGCCCCTCCCCGGGGGTTTTGGTTTCCTAGGATGAGAAATGTGGAATTGTCTGATCAACTCCTTGTCGAGGATGTTGCTTGCAGGCTCCCAACTATTCTCCTCGGGACCAAATCCTTCCCATGAGATGAAATACTCCCAGTGACTTCCGCGTTTTCTTACATCCAGTATATCCTCAACCTGATAATCCAAAATATATATAGAATGAGTACAACTACAGTTGTAACTATTATACATCGAAGGAAGCTGTTGCAAATATAAAACAGATTAGTTACAGAATAAGTGTTTAAATTATACAGTATTTAAATATACAATTATACAGAGAAGGAGGCTGTTTAAAGTTTGACAAATGAACAAAGTAGTGGAGGGAGATGCATGAGGCAGGGGAGTAAACATGATATCAAGATGAAGTACAATGAAATAATAGATGGCATTGGCGAGAAAACCTGCATAGAGAGGGAACATGATGTGACTGGGAAAGCTAAGTTAAAGAGCCTAGCTGAAGAGCTTAGCTGAAGAGCCTCCTTATGTTTCTGGGAAAGCTAGGCTAAAGAGCCAGGTTTTAAGCTTTTTTTTGAAGACAGGATGGCTAGGTTCCAGACGTAGGTCTGGGGGGAGCGCATTCCAATGGTGGGGTCCAGCAGTAGCTAGGGCTCTCTTCCTAAATGATGATTTGGCAGGAGGGGCATAAAGTGTACCTTTGTATGCGCTTCTGATAGGTCTGGTGGAGGTGTGCAGTCGAAGTTGTGTCTTTAACTTGATGGGAGAGATGTTGTGAATTGTTTTATGAATGATGGTGAGGACTTTGAAAAGGATCCTGTATTTTATGGGAAGCCAGTGTAAGTTGCGGAGGATGGGAGTGATGTGTTCTCTTTTGTTAGAGCTAGTAAGGATTCTGGCTGCGGCATTTTGGACCATCTGTAAGGGTTTGATTGAATTGGAGGGGAGTCCGAGTAAAAGAGAGTTGCAATAGTCGATCTTTGTTAGGATAATGGATTGTAGAACTAGGCGGTAGTCGTTGAAGTAAAGGAGGGGTTTTAGCTTTTTTAAGACTTGCAGTTTGTAAAAGCAATCTTTTGTGGTAGTGTTTATGAATTTTTTTAAGTTCAGTTGATTGTCCAGCCAGGCTCCTAGATTTCTGACATCTGGTGAGAGGTTGATGTTTAAACTTGTGGTTTGAGTGGTGTTTGCATGGTTGGTGGGAGAGTTATGGGAGATAATGAGCATCTCAGTTTTGTTGTCATTCAGCACTAGGTTGAGGCTGGAGAGGAGTTGTTTGATGGGTTGAAGGCAGTCATTCCAGTGTGACATTGTTTTTTGCAAGGACTCTGTGATTGGGATGAGGATATGTATGTCATCCGCATAGAGGAAATGAATGAGATTGAGGTTTGAAAGAAGTTGGCAAAGAGGGAGGAGGTAGATGTTGAACAGAGTGGGTGAGAGAGAGGAGCCTTGAGGGACTCCCTGGTCTGAAAGGACAGGGAGAGATTCTGTATTATTTATCCTTACTTTATAGAGCCTGTTGCTCAGGAAGGATTTGAACCAGCTGAGTGCGGTGCCTTTGATGCCTATGTTAGCTAGTTGATCGATGAGTAAGGTAGGCTTTACTGTGTCGAAAGCAGCAGATAAATCTAAAAGGACCAGTAGGGAGGATTGTTTTTTTTCCAGGTTTGAGAGGATGGTGTCCATGAGTGAGAGAAGGAGGGATTCCGTGCTTAGAAATTTGCGAAAGCCGTACTGTGCTGGGGAGAGTATGTTGTGATCTTCGAGGAATTCTGTAAGTTGTTTGTTGACCGTTTTTTCCATCAGTTTGGCGATCATGGGTAAGTTTGCGATAGGCCTGAAGTTAGCTGGGTCCTTTCGGGAGGCGTTTGGTTTTTTTTAGTAGAGATTTGAGGATTGCTAACTTTAACTGGTTAGGTACAGTACCTTGAGATAAACAGGTATTGATGATATCCGCTAGTGGTTTTGCGATGGTATTCGGAATGGCGATGAGCACGTTTGTAGGTAGTGGGTCTGAGGGATGTGAGGCTGGTTTGATTTTCTTAAGGGTGTTTTCTATCTCGAGAGCAGAGGTGGGTTCGAAGGACTCAAAGCTGAATACTTGATGGTGCTGGGTTGTGTGGTAGGGTAAAGGTGAAGAGCTATGGGTTGTAAGAGTACTGGTTAGATTGGAGATTTTTGTCTTGAAAAAGGTTGCAAGTTCGTTGGCTTTGTTGAGAGCTTGGTGGTTTGGAATTGGAGGAGGTAGTAGTTTAGTAAGAGATGAGACATATGAAAAAAGTGCCTTTGAATCGAAGACGAAATTGTGGATTTTTTTTGCATAGAAATCTTTTTTGGTTTTGTTGATGGCAATTCTGTAGGAGATGAGGAGGGCTTTATAGGTTGCCTGCGAAGTGGTGGAAGGGTTTTTTCTATGCTCTTTATTTCTTAGTTTTTGTTTTAGCGATTTGAGTTCAGGTGTAAACCAGGGTTTTCTGTTGTCTAGTGCAGGTTGTATTTCTTTGGTAGTCGATGGGCAGATTTGTTCCGCAATTTTATTGGAGAGGTTGATCCATGAGGTAGTGGCTGTGGTTGCGTCTGTAAGGTCTAGCTGGTTTATTTCTTTAGAGATCTGTTTAGTGAGTAAGTCCAGAGGGCAGGGTTTCCTGAAATGTATGGTGGTTTTGGTGGAGTCTTGGGGTGGGAGGTTTTTTATCTTGAGGGTCGTGTGGATGACTCTGTGGTCAGACCAGGGGACTAGCGAGCAGTTGGGGTTGGAGAGGATGGAGAAGCTGTCGTTGATGAAGATGAGATCCAATGTGTGTCCTGCCTTGTGGGTTGGGCTGTTGACAATTTGAGTGAAACCCATATGATTGAGAGATGAAAGGACTGTTTCACAGTTGGTGGATTGTGGATTAGTGTCAACATGCAAGTTGAAGTCACCCAAGATTATTGCAGATTTGTCTGCGTTGATGTATTTCGCTATTAGCTCGATCAGAAGAGATGGGTCTGAGTCTAAAGTTCCTGGAGGGGCATAAATGAGGCAAATTTGTAGTTGTTCTGCTTTAAAGAGGGAGAATTCTAGTTTGGTGGTGAAGTTAGAATATTGTAAGGTAATGCCTAGTCCCTTTTTTGCTGCAATGAGGAGGCCTCCTCCTTTTTTTTTAGGTCTAGGGACTGAGATGAGGTCATAGGCTTGTGTGGGAAGCTGGTTCGTTAGTGCTATGTCTGTAGGTTTTAACCAGGTTTCCGTAATTGCACAGATGACAGGGTTAACTTCTATAAGGTAATCATTGAGGATGTGCATTTTTTTAGAAAGTGACTGAGCGTTGAAAAGAGTAAGTGTGAAGAGTGAGAGACCCAGGAATTGTGCAATTGGAGATATCATGATAGGGATTAACCTTTGTTGTCGGGTAGTTTGATGAGATGCAAGTTGCATGTGTTTTCTTAATTTTTTCTTGATTATGGGAATGGAGAATAGGTGCATCTTAGTGGCTGTGTCGGGGGAAGTGGTCTTAGATAGATTCCTAAATGTTGAGTTCGACTTGGGGGAGTTAGTTTGTGTATCTCAAGGCAGCAAACAGTGGTTGTTGAGCAGTATGTAAAGGCCTTTCAGAGGAGGGGGAGAGACTAAATAATGTGGTCTTATCCCAATGGGCTGTTGCACAGGCTGTGAGGCCGTTTCTCCTTTTCCTTTGATGATGATTCTCCTGGGTAAGAGAGGTAGGCGAGTTGGCTGAAGGAGAGTTGGTGATTCTTGTGGTGTGGGTGGTTGGAACGTTGGTTCCGACGTCGTGTGAGCAAGGGTCCTGGTCCTGGGGCTCTCCAAGGGGCTCGCTAAGGGGCAGGCCCCTTAGGTCGCGCCCCTTTGGGCGCGCGACGCCGCCTGCGTCACTATAGATTTAAAGGGCCTAAGTCAGCCCCTGATAGGCCGGCTGCAGTGGAGTGGGTGCGGCGAGACTCACCGCCTTTTCCGATTTCCTGTCCTCCTTTAGCCTCGGGGCGTTTCTTTTTATTTATTTATTATTTTATTTATTTCTTTTATATACCGACGTTCGATCAAGATATCACATCGGTTTCCAGATAACTTTAATTTATTTCCTCTTTTTCCTTTTCCCTATTTATTTTGTTTTGCTGGGTGGATTCCCTTTTCCACGCGGCTCACCCTCGGGGGTAAGCAGGCTCGTGCCCCGAATGGGCTGCGCCGACCGCGCGAGCCCCGGCGGCAGGAACGGTGAGGTGAGGCGAGGCTCCTAGCTGGGCTGGAAGCGTGGCAAAAGGGGGAAGCCCCCGGCGTCACTATAGATTTAAAGGGCCTAAGTCAGCCCCTGATAGGCCGGCTGCAGTGGAGTGGGTGCGGCGAGACTCACCGCCTTTTCCGGTTTCCTGTCCTCCTTTAGCCTCGGGGCGTTTCTTTTTAATTTATTTCCCCTTTTTCCTTTTCCCTATTTATTTTGTTTTGCTGGGTGGATTCCCTTTTCCGCGCGGCTCACCCTCGGGGGTAAGCGGGCTCGTGCCCCGAATGGGCTGCGCCGACTGCGCGAGCCCCGGCGGCAGGAATGGTGAGGTGAGGCGAGGCGCCTAGCTAGGCTGGAAGCGCGGCAAAAGGGGGACACCGCCGGCGTCACTATAGATTTAAAGGGCCTAAGTCAGCCCCTGATAGGCTGGCTGCAGTGGAGTGGGTGCGGCGAGACTCACCGCCTTTTCCGGTTTCCTGTCCTCCTTTAGCCTCGGGGCGTTTCTTTTTAATTTATTTCCCCTTTTTCCTTTTCCCTATTTATTTTGTTTTGCTGGGTGGATTCCCTTTTCCGCACGGCTCACCCTCGGGGGTAAGCAGGCTCGTGCCCCGAATGGGCTGCGCTGACCGCGCGAGCCCCGGCGGCAGGAACGGTGAGGTGAGGCGAGGCTCCTAGCTGGGCTGGAAGCGCAGCAAAAGGGGGAAGCCGCCGGCGTCACTATAGATTTAAAGGGCCTAAGTCAGCCCCTGATAGGCCGGCTGCAGTGGAGTGGGTGCGGTGAGACTCACCGCCTTTTCCGGTTTCCTGTCCTCCTTTAGCCTCGGGGCGTTTCTTTTTAATTTATTTCCCCTTTTTCCTTTTCCCTATTTATTTTGTTTTGCTGGGTGGATTCCCTTTTCCGCGCGGCTCACCCTCGGGGGTAAGCGGGCTCGTGCCCCGAATGGGCTGCGCCGACTGTGCGAGCCCCGGCGGCAGGAACGGTGAGGTGAGGCGAGGCTCCTAGCTGGGCTGGAAGCGCGGCAAAAGGGGGAAGCCGCCGGCGTCACTATAGATTTAAAGGGCCTAAGCCAGCCCCTGATAGGCCGGCTGCAGTGGAGTGGGTGCGGCGAGACTCACCGCCTTTTCCGGTTTCCTGTTCTCCTTTAGCCTCGGGGCGTTTCTTTTTAATTTATTTCCCCTTTTTCCTTTTCCCTATTTATTTTGTTTTGCTGGGTGGATTCCCTTTTCCGCGCGGCTCACCCTCGGGGGTAAGCGGGCTCGTGCCCCGAATGGGCTGCGCTGACCGCACGAGCCCCGGCGGCAGGAACGGTGAGGTGAGGCGAGGCTCCTAGCTGGGCTGGAAGCGCAGCAAAAAGGGGTGATTTTTTGCCGCGCTTTTGTTGAGAAACTGTTTTAGTGTACGGTTCGTCCTCTCTGTCTGTCCATTGGCCTGTGGATGGTAAGCCGATATGAGATCCAGGGAGATGTCAAATGTTTTGCATAGGGATCTCCAGAATTTTGCTGTAAATTGGACCCCCTCGGTCGGAGAGGATGTGTCTTGGCAGGTCATGAAGGCAAAAGACGTGGCGGATGAAAAGCTTCACTAATTCTGGAGCTGAAGGTAACCTGGGTAGTGCCACGGAATGAGCTATCTTTGAAAAGTGGTCCACAGTGACCCAGATGGTATTGTTGCCGTTGGATACGGGTAAATCAACAATAAAATCCGTGGCTATATACGTCCATGGTTCGCTATGTGCAGGGAGTGGCTGAAGAAGTCCCCAGGGATGACCGACCAGTGGTTTTTGTCGAGCCATGTAGGACATGACTCTACATAGGTCTGGACATCTTTCTTCATGGTGGGCCACCAGTAGAACCTTTGCAGAGTGGAAGTGACCTGGCTTGTCCAGGATGACCTGCGAGCAGAGAGTCATGCGCCCATCTGAGGATCTTTTTCCTGAATGCTTGAAGAACCACCGTCTTCCCGGCTGGAACCGTGTGGGTAGCAGAGAGAAGTACTCTTGTAGGGTCAATGATGTGATGCGGGGTATCAGGTACATCTTCCGTGGAAAAAGAACGGGAGAGTGCGTCAGCAAGGGTGTTCTTGTCCGCGGGACGGTATCGCAAGAGGAAGTCGATGCGATAAAATCATAGAGACCAATGGGCCTGCCTGTGATTCAGGTGTTGCACATGACGTAAGTATTCGAGGTTTTTGTGGTCGGTGTAAACCGTGATTTGATGATGTGCACCCTCGAGCCATGGATGCCATTCCTCGTATGCTAATTTAATCGCTAGTAACTCCTTGTCTCCAATCCCGTAGTTTTGCTCGGCAGGAGAGAAGCGTCAAGAAAAAAACGAGCCGGGATGTCATTATGTTGGCTGAGGAAGGCACCAACCCCGACGTCAGAAGCATCCACCTCTATGATGAAGGGTTGTCAGGGATCTGGGTGGCATAAGCACAGCTCTTGAAGAAACGCCTCTTTACGTTTCTGAAAGGCGGTCACAGCTTCTGGGGATCAGTGAGAGGGATTGGCTCCCTTTCGAGTTATGGCTTTAAGAGGCACGGTCAACGTGGAATAATGGTGAATGAATGATCTGTAGTAGTTAGTGAACCCTAGGAATCTTTGCAGAACCTTAAGACCAGTGGGTTGTGGCCAGTCCCAAATACTCTTGGTTTTTTGTGGATCCATCTGGAACCCTTGGCTGGATACCACATAGTCTAAAAAGGGGACAGACTCCTGGTGAAAGGAGCATTTTTCCAATTTGGCATATAAGTGTTTGTCTCTTAATCTCTGCAGAACGTTAATGACGTCCAGTTGATGGCTCTGGAGATCTTGAGAGAAGACCAGTATGCCATCTAGGTATACTACTACACAGCTGTTTGAAAAACGGCCGGGGCATTGCAAAGGTCAAAGGGCATGACTAAATATTCAAAATGGACGTCACGGGTATTAAATGCGGTCTTCCATTCGTCGCCCTGGCGTATCCAGACCAAGCTGTACACCCCTCTGAGGTCCAGTTTAGTGAATATTTTGGCCCCTTGGAGCCTATCAAAAAGTTCTGAGATCAATGGCAATGGCTAGCGGTCCTTCATAGTGATCTCATTTAAGCCGCGGTAGTCTATGCACGGGCGGAGGGATCCAGCCTTCTTTCCCACAAAAAAGAACCCGGCTCCAGCAGGAGACTTAGAAGGCCTAATGAAGCCCTTCACCAAGTTCTCTTGAATATAATCAGACATTGCCTTGGTCTCCATCAGAGAAAGTGGGTACACCCTTCCTCTGGGGGGTTTGGTGTTAGGTAATAAGTTTATGGTGCAGTCAAAAGATCGGTGAGGTGGTAAAGTTCCGCCGTTTTCTTAGAGAATACATATTGATAGGAGGAGTATTGCAGAGGTAGACCTGGAAGGGATGTGGTGGTGGTCAGGCAAGGCATAGGAATCACAGCCTCTAGGCACTTTCCATGGCAGGAATTGCCCCATTCGGACAGTTGCAGGGTGCTCCAATCGAATTGGGGTGTGTACATTTGTAACCATGGCAGTCCGAGTACCACAGGGTGTATTGCCTTATCTAAGATCAAGAAGGAAATGGTCTCCGTGTGCAGAGATCCAGTGCAGAGTCGGATAGGTTGAGTGGAATAGGTGACTTCGCCAGGTAATGGCTCGCCATGAATTGATGACAATAGCAGAGGTGTAGGTGTCGGAACGGTGGGGAATCATAGGTGCTCCACGAGTTGTCTGAGTATAAAGTTCCCACTGGCACCGGAGTCCACCAGGGCTAAAGTGTGGAATTCAAGGGTATCTGAGTTAATGGAGACTGGAAATGTCAATGGAGGAGATGGAGAGGTGAGACCTAGGAGGAGTCCTCCGGCAGATCCTAGATCTGAGAGTTTCCTGGACAGATAGGACAAGAGGGCACAGTGTGCCCTGGCTGACTGCAGTACATGTTCTTTTTGCTGGTGATGTCTCTCTTTAGCAGATAGGTCACTGCGGCCCATTTGCATGGGTTCTTCTTCCTCGATACTGGGTGTGGGAGTAGCCTGGGTGACCGGTGTTGGACGAGAGCACGGGACCCCCGAGGGCATCTTTTTGGGCCCCTTAGTCTCCTGGGATCGCTCACGCAGGCAACGGTCAATGCGATCAGCGAGGTCGATGAGAGAGTCCAGTCTCGAGGAGCTCACGTGCAGCTAATTTGTCTTTGATGCGTGAATTGAGACCTTCCAGGAATATAGCACATAGGCAACCCAGATCCCAATGTAATTCCAAGGACAGAGTTTTAAACTCAGTCACATACTCAGTCAAAGGTCTGGTACCTTGTTGTAGATGCAGGAGTGCAGATCCAGTGACAGTTTTGCGAGCGGGGTTGTCAAATACTGAATGAAAAAGAGCATGGAAACCTGTCAAATCATTGAGAATTGGATCCATTCACTCCCAAAGGGGTGATGCCCAGGCCAGGGCTTTCCTGTCCAAAAGGGGCAAGATGTATGTAGTTTTGGACACAAGGTCCATAAAGTAGGTAGGTTGCAGCGAAAGGTCCATACAGCATTGATTCAGAAAACCCCTACATAACAGGGGATCACCTGTAAAACGAGTAGGTGCTGGCAAGGGCACAGAAAGCCTTATAGGCAGCGCATGTGAAGCGGAAGTGGGCTTGACAGGTGTCGAGGCAGAGTCCAGCCGAGAGCTTAACTGATTGATGGCGTTAGCCAAAGTCTCTAATACACTTTGTTGCTCTGAGATCCGCTGGGCCAGGCCAGGGATGGCTGAGACCTGAGCTGGGTCCATGGAGTTAGCAATCTGTTATGACTTGTAAGAGTGTGAACCCTGGGCCGAGGTAAGAGGTGTCTCCGCCCATAGGGAGGAGCCCTATGATCCTCACCGTTGGTAGGCGCAGTCTCAGGGGTGTCAGACACAGCTATGGAATAGAGTCTTTATTAACAGGCCAATACATTACAGTGTGCTCCGACGGAGCACACTGTTAGCCGGCATTTGGACGCGTGTTGTGGACGTGCTAGCTTTACCCCTTATTCAGTAAGGGGTAATAGCGCGTCCAAAACGCGCGTCCAACCCCCCCGAACCTAATAGCGCCCACAACATGCAAATGCATGTTGATGGCCCTATTAGGTATTCCCGCGCGATTCAGTAAGTCAAATGTGCAGCTTGGCTGCACATTTTACTTTCAGAAATTAGCGCCTACCCAAAGACAGGCACTAATTTCTCCAGGCACCAGGAAAGTGCACAGAAAAGCAGTAAAAACTGATTTTCTGTGCACCCTCTGACTTAATATCATGGCGATATTAAGTCGGAGGTCCCGAAAGTTTAAAAACATTAAAAAAAAAAAATAAATTTGAAATAGGCCCACGGCTCACGGGTTGAAAACCGGACGCTCAATTTTGTCGGCATCCAGTTTCCGAACCCGTGGCTGTCAGTGGGCTCGAGAACTGATGCCGGCAAAATTGAGTGTTGGCTGACAAACCCACTGACAGCCGCCGCTCCTGTCAAAAAAGAGGCGCTAGGGACGCGCTAGTGTCCCTAGCGCCTCTTTTTACCGCCGGGCCTAAATTTAATAAATTAAAATACTGAATCGCACGCACAGGAGAGTGGCCCGCATTTTTACTGTATCGGCCCGTAAGAGAGGAGAAAGGCACAGCCCGTGGAGCTGGAGGTGCAGTATAAGTATAAGAACTATAGTTCTGAGCTGAGAGGTATACCCAAAGGTGATACCTCCGATGTGAAGATCCGGTAGTGGCCCACAGAGTGGGATATGCCAGGAAGTCTCTCAATAGTGTAGAATTACCTCAGACGTACAGATACGGTAGTGGAGCGGGTTACGCCGGAGAGGTGTCTCAGTAGTGGTAATGAGATGGTACTCCGAGGTGCAGGAACCCCAATGAGGGTCCTGTAGCGATGTTGTGGTAATGACCTGCAGCACAGGGTATACCGGAGTGGTTCCTACTGGGATGAAGCAGTAGAGGTCCGAGGCACGGGGTACACCGAAGAGAATCCCACAAAGAGGCTTGGTATAGTTGAAGTCTGTAGTAGAAAGGTACACACAGGAGGTAGTTCCAGAGGAGATCCCGGGGAGTGGGACAGATAGAAGTCCAAGGCAAAAAAGCCCTCCGAGGAGCGGATATCCAGAGACAATGAAGGGCCCCTGAGGAGCGGGTACCCAGAGCGTCTCACGCCAAGTGTAGAGCCTGGAACCGGAAGTCCAAGGATGGAGCAGAATTCAGCAATGAGGGAACTCCTTGCTAACTCGTCAAACCAAAGGGCCAGCCAGCTTAATTACAACAGAAGGATTATGTCATCCGGAGGGGATGCCCCTGAGGTTCCCACCATGATGTGTACAAAGGTGGCCCGTGTGTGTGCAACTAGGTAATTCCTGAAACAAGATGGTGGTCGGTAGTGCCCATGCCATCACGGGAACGCAAGGCTTGTCGGCGGTGGTTGGCGGAGACCGCCATTCTTCCAAGAGATGACAAGGCAGCAAAGAAAGAGGTGAACATTAGTGGTTGCAGCCGTCTGCGAACGACAGGTGTAACACACTCCAATAAAAATGGATGCCCCATCATCTTTTTTTAGGTCTGCCCATAGTGCTTCTTCTTTGCCCCATCTTCCTTGCAGCTCAGATGCTTGGATATTGTTTCTGGCATAAAGAGCCACTCCTCCCCCTTTTCTGTCCTCTCTGTCCTTCCTTAACAAGTTATAGCCCAGTACGGCCGTATCCCAATCTTGAGATTCCGTGAACCACATCTCCATGACAGCAACAACGTCCAAGACCGCCTCCACCATTAGGGCTTGCAGATCTGGGATTTTATTGCCCAAACTACGAGCATTTGTGCTCATAGCTTTCCAGCTTTTCTCATTCAGGTTACTGCTTTTCTTGGATTCCTTTTGTAACTTTAGTTGAGTTTTGTTATCCACTTCACCCTTTTCCACTGCATTTGTATTTGGGTGGTGACATACTAATTTCCTTCTGCCACCCCCGGCATCTAGTTTAAATGCAGGAAAATTAGGTTCTTACCTTTGCTAATTTTTGTTCCTGTAGTACCATGGATCAGTCCAGACAGCTGGGATCAGTCCAGACAGCTGGGTTATGCCTCCCCTCCAGCAGATGGAGTCAGAGAGAAAACTGAAAGCACCCCCTAGATATACTGGTGTGCCCCCTGTGATCCCTCAGTATATGTGATATCAAAGCAGAAGTAAGAATCTAGCCATAGCAAATGCCACCCCCAATAAATTTCCACAAGGCAACTGAATGCAGTGCAACCTAGAGGCCAGATCAAACAGTAACCTCCTTAAACACAGACAAACAAATAGAACACCAAAGTTGTACAGTCAACAGGAAACAATGACAATTGTACAGTGAAAAAACACACTTCATCTGTGGTGTGGAAACCAACTGTAATGTAAAGGATAAAAATGGAACACGAGCGGACTCCCAGAACACCGTGGGCGGGCGTCTGGACTGATCCATGGTACTACAGGAACGAAAATTAGCAAAGGTAAGAACCTAATTTTCCTTTCCCTGTACGTACCAGGATCAGTCCAGACAGCTGGGATGTACCCAAGCCACCTCAACTGGGGTGGGACCCTGAGAGTCCCGCTCGAATCACGCTGCTGCCAAACGACTGTGAGGACGGACCCCTGACATCCAGGCAATAATGCCTGGCAAACGTATGCCAAGATTTCCAAGTGGCCGCCCAACATATCTCCTGGGAAGAGACCAATCGATTCTCTGCCCACGAAGTCGCCTGAGCACGCAACGAATGAGCTTTAAGCCCATCCGGAACAGGCTTACCGCAGCCAATGTATGTGGATGCAATGGCCCCCTTCAACCAGCGGGCAATCGTAGCCTTAGATGCCTGAAGACCCTTTTTGGGCCCATTCCACAACACGAAGAGATGATACGACTTTCGAAAATCATTGGTAACCTCCAAATAGCGCAGGAGAATTCGCCGGACGTCCAGACGCCGCAAGTCCTTACCTTGAGGAGACCGCAAGTCCTCCGCCGAAAAGGAGGGTAGCTCAACCGTCTGGTTGACATGAAACGCCGAGACCACCTTAGGTAAAAAGGACGGCACGGTTCGTAAGGAAACACCCGAATCAGAAATACGCAAGAACGGTTCTCTGCAAGAAAGAGCCTGAAGCTCCGACACTCTCCGAGCCGAGGAAATAGCCACAAGAAAAACCGTCTTGAGGGTCAGATCCTTCAACGAAGCCGACTGAATAGGCTCAAACGGGGCCACACACAAGCCACGGAGTACCAAGTTCAAGTTCCAGGAAGGACAGGGGAGCCGAAGAGGAGGACGCAAGTTTCTAACACCGCGCAAGAACCGAGCTACATCTGGGTGACACGCAAGGGAAGACCCTTCCATCTGACCTCTCAAGCATCCCAGAGCCGCTACCTGGACGCGAAGCGAATTATACGCCAAACCCTTTGTCAGGCCCTCCTGTAAGAACATGAGAATCTGAGGAACGGTCGAACGCTTAGGCGTTATAACCAAACCGGCGCACCAATCATGGAAAACCTTCCAAACTCTAGCATAAGCAAGCGTAGTAGAAGACCGATGCGCCCGAAGCAGGGTAGACACCACCGCATCCAAATAACCTCTCCTCCTTAACTGCTTCCGCTCATAAGCCAAGCCGCCAGACAAAAGTGAGCCGCCAACTCGAAAACTACCGGACCCTGACACAGGAGATTGGGAAGATGACCTAGCCGTAGAGGACCGTCCACTGCCAGGTTGACGAGATCCGCGAACCACGGACGACGCGGCCATTCCGGAGCCATGAGAATCATCGGACCTTGATGGGACTCTATTCGTCGTAACACTTTCCCCACCAGGGGCCACGGTGGAAACACGTACAGAAGGATGTGACGGGGCCACGGAAGCACCAGTGTATCCACTCCTTCCGACGCGTGCTCTCTTCTTCGGCTGAAGAAACGCGCCGCCTTCGCATTCGTCCGAGTCGCCATGAGGTCCAAGTGCGGAGTCCCCCACCGCCGAGTGATGAGACACATCACCTCTGATGAAAGCTCCCATTCTCCTGGATCTAGATGTTGGCGGCTGAGGTAGTCCGCTTGAACGTTGTCCACGCTGGCAATGTGGGAGGCCGCTAGGCGCGACACGTGGCGTTCCGCCCAAGCCATCAACAACGCCTCCTCTGTCGCTACTGCACGACTTTTTGTGCCTCCTTGTCGATTTATGTACGCCACTGTGGTTGCGTTGTCCGACAGAACTCGTACCGACCGTCCGCTTACCATGGGAAGGAGGCGACGCAAGGCCAGACGTACCGCTCTGGTTTCCAAGCGGTTGATGGACCAAGTGGACTGGCGCGCTGACCAGGTGCCCTGAACAGCTCGGGATTGGCAGACCGCCCCCCAGCCGGAAAGACTGGCATCCGTCGTCACCACCATCCAAGATGGGGGTTCCAAGTTCACTCCCTGGAGCAGGTTGTCTGGATTGAGCCACCAGGAGAGACTGGAGCGGGCCTCCTCCAGTAAAGGGAGTTCCAGCCCGTAAGGCTCCATGAAGGTGTCCACCTTCATGGAGCGGAAGGATGTAGGGCTGTCATCTCCCAATTAAATAAAAAACAAAAACAAAAAACAAAACAGGGATGGGATCCATCAGGTCTAGAGGACACATATAAAGAGCAGGTAGTAAAATACTGCACGGAGCGGCAGTAGCCACAGAGGCATTCACGGAGCGGGATGCCAGTGGCCAGTGGTAGGTGTCCATATAAAGAGCAGGTAGTAAAATACTGCACAGAGCGGCAGTAGCCACAGAGGCATTCACGGAGCGGGATGCCAGTGGCCAGTGGTAGGTGTCCACCTTCACGGAGCGGAAGGATGGAGGGCTGTCATCTCCCAATTAAATAAATAATAAAAAAACCCAGGGATGGGATCCATCAGTTCTAGAGGACGCATATAAAGAGCAGGTAGTAAAACACTGCATGGAGCGGCAGTAGCCACAGAGGCATTAACGGAGCGGGATGCCAGTGGCCGGTGGTAGGTGTCCACCTTCACAGAGTAGAAGGATGAAGGGCATCCATCTCCCAATTAAAAAAAGAAAAGAAAAAAAGAAAAAAAAAACAGGGATGGGTTCATGGGCTTATAGGTATTACCAATTATTAGGCTTTTCAATATTTGATGATAGTTAATGTGACTTTCAAGGCATTCTTCACTTTCGGTGCATGTCCGGCATGACTCCTTGCTTCAATGACAGGGGAAAAGAAAAACTGATACTTCACACATTTCCAGCATTGCCCTCTGCTTCATGGCAGAGAGCTATGCTGCCGCTTACCCAACTAATCAAACTTAATATTTCACTTGGAAGCAGCTCCAGCACTGCTCTCTACATTAATGGTGGGGGTGAAAAGGGAATTAGAACATAAGGTTACTAAGAGCCAAGAGAAACAGTTAAGTATGAGAACAAATGTGTGAAGCTTGCTGGGCAGACTGGATGGACCGGTTGGTCTTCTTCTGCCGTCATTTCTATGTTTCTATGTTTCTATAATCCTCTGATCTGGGATCCCAACGAGATAGCAGTGATCTCTGTAAAGGCCGCATATGCGCAAAAGCCCATTGCACCATCTCCATAGTAGATACCATATGACCAATGAGCTGTAAATAATCCCACACCATGGGAGTCGCGAGAGCCAACAGGCGCCGCACCAGTGCCATGAGATTGAGCATGCGTTGATGAGGAAGAAAAACCTTGCCCACCGAGGTATCGAATCGCGCGCCCAAAAACTCCAATTGTTGGGTCGGCTCGAGTCTGCTCTTCGCGAAGTTGACTACCCAACCCAATGACTGAAGTTGACGCACTACCAGGGAAACTGCCCGTTTGCAATCCGCATGCGACTTCGCCCGGATGAGCCAATCGTCGAGATAAGGGTGCACGAGTACTCCTTGCCGACGGAGAGAAGCCGCGACCACTACGAGCACCTTGGTGAACACTCGCGGCGCGGTGGCCAGGCCGAAAGGGAGGGCACAAAACTGATAGTGGGACCCTAGCACCATGAAGCGTAGGTATCGTTGATGACGCTCTCGGATACCAATGTGGAGATAAGCCTCCGTCAAGTCCAAAGAAGCCAAATATTCTCCCTTGTGGATGGCCGCAATAACAGACCGTAGCGTCTCCATCCGAAAGCGAGGCACTCGTAAGGCCTTGTTTACTCCCTTGAGATCCAGGATCGGTCGGAAGGTGCCCTCCTTTTTGGGAACCAGAAAATAAATGGAATACCGACCTGTCCGAAGCTGGTCCGGCAGGACCGGAGTCACCGCCCCCAGAGCCTGTAGGTGATTGAGCGTTTGCGCTATAGCCAGCCTCTTTTCCACCGGACCGCATGGCGACACCATAAAGAGATCCCGGAGGGGACGTACAAAATCCAACTCGTAGCCATACCGGACCACGTCGAGGACCCATTGATCCGAAGTTATTTTGACCCATTCCTCCCAAAACCGGGACAGCCGACCTCCGATAACGGGAACGGAGGAATGGGCCTGCGCACCTTCATTGTGCGGGCTTAATGGCAGCGAAACTTTGTGAGGAGCCTCCACGTTGAGGCCTCCTGCCCCGAAAGGAAGGAGACCAGGACTGGGTTCTTGTTGCCTGTTGTCTCTGGGGAAAGGCACCACCTCGTCCCGCACGGAAACGCCTTTGACCCCGAAAACGAGCCCTAGCATTCCCAAACGCCTGCGATTGACGCGGCTTATCCTCAGGCAACTTGTATACCTTGTTGTCTCCCAGGTCCTTAATAAGTTGATCCAGCTCCTCTCCAAAAAGCAACTTGCCCTTAAAGGGAAAGGAACCTAATTTTGCCTTAGAGGTGGCATCCGCCGACCAACGACGGAGCCACAGCAACCTCCGAGCTGAAACAGCCGATGACATTATGCGAGCCGAAGTACGCAACAAATCATATAAGGCATCCGCCGTATAAGCGACCGCAGCTTCCACGCAATTGGCCTGCTCAGCCTCACCCGGAGGAAGCTCCTGCGTGGTCAGCAACTGCTGAACCCATCGCAGGTTGGCCCTCTGCACGAGGCTGCTGCACGCCGCCGCCCGGACACCTAGGGCCGCCACATCAAAAATATGCTTCAGCAAGATCTCCAGCTTACGGTCCTGGAGATCTTTCAAGGCTATACCACCCGTAACAGGGATAGTCGTATGTTTAACCACAGCCGTGACAGCCGAATCCACCGACGGTGTCTTTAGGAGTTCCAAGGATTCCTTAGGCAAGGGATATAGCTTTTCCATAGCTCGAGTGACCCTCAGGGAAGACTCAGGCAGCTCCCACTCCTTTGAAACAATCTTTAAACCTTGTGATGGAATGGGAAAGTTTGGGGGGGGGCCCAAAGCCCCGCCATAGCGATATCCCCCGTAGAGGTGTCAGCGTCCTGGGGGGGCGCCGTGAGCTCAAGCTCCTGGAGTACATGGAGAATAAGGGAGCTTAACTCCTCCTTGCCGAATAAACGCAGCACCTGGGGGACATCCCCTTCCACGGGCATCTGTTCGTCCGCCGTCAGCAAGTCTGACGGGTCCTGGGGATTCAGAACCGGTTCCGCGTCCTCCGTGCCCTCAGCCCCCCCCCCCCCCCCCCGTGGGCGGGGAACACTGGCTCCTGAGGACCCCACGCTCAGCGGCTTCCCCTGGGGCAAGGAAGGTTTAGGGACCTTGGGGGGAGAAGGGACCTCTGCCTCCCAACCAGCTTCAGCCTGCAAAAATGCTTTGTGCATCAGAAGCACAAAATCGGACGAAAAAGGAACCGACCTTTTTAAGCTCTTCTGCAGGGATCCCGAGGGAGGAGGAGCTTGAGGGCTCCCCAAATCGCCCGGGGATCGCGTGTTTCGCTCGCTAGGAGAGGGGGGAGGGGAAGAATCATCCTCCGAAGCCTCCGGGTCTGACTGCCGCGTGGCCAAGATGGCCGCCGCACTCCTCCCCGCGGGAGGAGGGGCCGGAGAACGGCTAACAGAAGCGCCGCGATGCCGCGGCGAAGAAGGCAGGCCAGAATCGCTGCGGGCAGCGCTCGGCCCTCGGGAGGGTCCCTCGTCCCCGGGAAGACATCGGGGACAGAGGCCCTCCCGCGAGAGTCGCGCCCCCGTTCCTGCACAGGCCACACAGGCTGAAGATCGCGGCATCGCGGGACAAAAAAATGGAGCCCTGAGAAATTTGGCGCCAAAATCGAGGTGAGTAAACTGCTCACCAGCACAGCTCGTCGGGTGACTGAGCCACCCCCTCCGGGGTCCGGAGAGGCTCTGGCAGGGCGGGGTAAAAATGAAAAAATCCACTGCCTGTGCCCAACAGGACTGAAGTGGCTGAAAAAGAAACTGCTTCTGTTTTGTTTTTTTTTCTTTGAAAACCCCCTTCAGGGTTGGGACCCCTGGAATTGGGGGGAGGGTGACCGGCCCACCGGTAAGCTCTCCCCCAGCCTCAAGGACCGTCTAACCCGGGAACTTTCACAGGGCAGTGCCCTATGTGCCTGCCCCACACTGAGCTCTAACCGCGCTGCGCACAAACAAACAGCAACACGAACAGACAGGATAGAGAGAAGAAAGAAACCAGATGATCTTGACCCTCCATTAAAAATTCCCCTGTTCTTTTTTTTTTTTTCCCAGTACCAACAAACTGACCAGGCCAGGACCGCAGGTTATGCCTCTCAATCTGCTGGAGTCAGAGAATATACTGAGGGATCGCAGGTGGCACACCAGTATACATCTTGTTTACATGTTACCCATTTATATTGTTCATTGCTTGTTTTATTTGGATTCTCTTTCATATTGTTAGTTATATGTATCAAACTCGTTGTATGTATCAAGTTGTTATTCTGTAAACCGGAGTGAAGGCATTTTTTGCTATACTTCGGTATAAAAAAGACTTTAAATAAATAAATAAATAAATATATCTAGGGGGTGCTTTCAGTTTTCTCTCTGACTCCATCTGCTGGAGGGGAGGCATAACCCAGCTGTCTGGACTGATCCCAGCTGTCTGGACTGATCCTGGTACGTACAGGGAACTTATGATATAGGATTTAAATTTATCTCTTAGGATCCTTTTTCCTGCCACAGACAGATGTAAGCCACCTTTGAGAAAGAGCTTTTTACTGTTCCATAATGGCCCCAGTCCCCAATATATCCAAAACTTTGTTCCTTACTCCAGGATTTGAGCCATACATTGAAGTTATTAATATGGCTTAGCCTCTCCTTCCCCTTTCCATGAACAGGTAACACTTCTGCAAAGGCAATGGTTGTCGCCATGTGACTAATCTGATTTGCTAGAGGCTGGAAATCTCTCTGTACCGCTTGGATGCTGTTTCTAGCAAGGTCGTTGGTTCTTTGATCACTTTGCCTATTTGAATAGCATTTCTGCTGGCCGATGATCCTGGGATAACTGTAGTGTTTTCCGTGATAAGAGTTCCCAGATTAGTGTCTCTGATGAGAGTCACCCAGCACAATTAGTTTTTTCCTTTGGTTACTGATTGTATTATGGAATTTCTATATGCAGTGGGTTTCTTCTTTCTTTTCAGATAACACTTCAATCTCTTTCACAAGAGCTTCTTCATTACCTAATACAGAGAAGGCGTTTTGTACTTGTGTCACTTGAAACAGCATGTGTCTCCGCATCACAGGTCTAATTCTACCAGAGCCCACTGTAATCCTGTTGTGAGGGGGGGGGGGGGTAGACTTGTGAGCTGTACAGTTGTGAAGAATGGGTGTCTGTGGGTCTTATCCTACCTGAGCCCACTGTAAATGACTTTTCGTTTTTCTGTGGTAATGGGGAATTAATTCTTGAATACCGTAAAGTGGATGAAACTTTCTTTATTGCAGCTAATTCAGCTTTAACTTCAGCCAGCTCCTTTTTCAAGGAAGAGAGTTCTGAACAAATGGGGCAAACCCTAAGTTTCCAGATGATTTCCCTCAGAATAAAGGCTCCACAATAGTTACATTGGATAGTCCTTATTTTGGTAAATTTATTTGATGTAATACACCTAAGAAATTACCACATTTCCAATTTATCTTGTTGCCAATTATGTATTTAGGCAGACTATATCAGAAAAACAAACCTAGGGGTGGGTGGGTAGAGGGGCAGGATGTGAGGGAGTTAAACAGTTAACACTTGGCCAGTGCTGTTCACTGGACACTGTACCTGCTATTTATTTTGAACAGACCCTCCCCCAGGTTTGGCTAGCTAATTTAAGCTTTTTCCTTAGCTCTCCCCAGTAATCTGTACTCATAGCTGTCTCCTTGAAGTTCAAAGCAGAATGAGGACTTGATTGCTCCCTGCAATGCACTGAGTCAGCTGCCCAAAGCTCAAGAGTAAATGCAGTGGGAGGAGTACAAACCTTATCCAGACTTCCATAAATAGGGCTCCCACTTGCTCTGGGAGCTGAAACTCTAGAGGGGAGCATCTCTGCTCATTCAGTCTCAGTATCTGCCTTTGCTTTCGGCATTGCAGGTAGGAGATACCGGGTGGAGCAAGTGAAGAGCCCTCTGATGAGAGAAATGGGGGACTCCCTTCATGAGAAAAAAAAAAGTGAGGGACTCCTTGGGAAGGTGGAGGTAGGAAAGACAAGCTTCCTGGGTGGAATGGGAGAGTTGTAGCAGTGCAAAGAGCTGCTACTTACAGGAAGCTTCGTTGTAGTATACACTGATGCGCTCCAACTGAAGATCAGAATCTCCCACATAGTTTCCGGTGGGGTCTATCCCATGTTCGTCACTGATCACTTCCCAGAACTGGGGAAAAACATTTTTAAAAAGAGGAGAAAATTGGTAAAATCATACTATTTAATTATCTAAACAGAACGGATATCAGACTTTCAGTATATTATTTCCCTGAATTCTTGCCCCAAGCAAAGTATTTGGGAGAAACACAATAGATATTGATGATAGATGCATCCCTTCTCTGACCCTGCTTCTCCTGGAAGCTAAGAATGAGAATCTTGATAGAACCTCTTTGCCGTTTTATTGAGGTTGATTTGTTGGTAAACACAACCTCTCTTGCTTTCTTGTCACTTTAGTTCTAACCTTTTTACTTGCAGACCAAAATTGCACGAATGTGGTGGATTTCAGCATTGATGAACCCTGAAGCTGGACATTTCCGTGTTATCTGAAACTGCATTGTTAGACGGCCCGGCCACGGGAGACCGCGGTCAGCCCCTCCTACCTCTGTCTCTGGTGTTGGGAGTTTGGGCGGCCTCCGTGCGGCTGGTGGAGGGTCTCCTGAGGATGGCCCTTAGCTCCATCGGGTGCCACGGCTGCCGCCACCGGCCCTACACCGCTCCCCGTGGCAGGGGGGCCAACCCCTGACTGCCTCTTCATGGCACTAGGCCACAGGACTATGCTTCCTGCTTCTTCTCCGGGCAGGGCCCTCCTTAGGAGCGCGGCCACGCCCCCTGAACTCTTTTAAAGGGCCAGTCACACCAAATTGAGTCCAGCCCTCTGGAAGACGTCTGAGGCCTGAGACTACTTAAGGGAGCTTACTCCTCCGGTACCTTGACTTGGCAACGAGTCTGCTCACCTTGGTGAGGTCTTCTGTGCTTCATAGTGCTCTGTATCCTGTTCCTGCCTTCCGAGTCCTGTTCCTGTTCTTGCTCCTTCTCTTGGCTCTCACGGACGGATCTTCTGACTCTGGACTGGCTATCGGTGACTCTCTGGCTTCTGACCCTGGACTGGCTATCGGCGACTCTCTGGCTTCTGACCTCAGACTGAACCTCGGCAATTCCATTGTCTTCACAAGGGTTACCTAAGATCAGCCAGCCCCACGCACCCAAGGGCTCAACCAGCGGGGAACGGGGTTGGTATTGGTGAAGCTCCAGCTGGCCCTTGCTTCAGTTCAGCCTCGCCTCCTGATGGTAGGGATCTGTGGGGGTTCGCCTCCTCAGGTAGCGCCAACTCCTCCTTGGGCAAAGGGTCCACATTCTCCTCTGGTCGCATAACATGCATGGAGGGGATTCTAATTCTTCATCATTTCTTCAGATACAGTATATAATATTAAAGGATGCCATATACAGTAGATAGAAACACAGAACAATTTCTCCCAACCCTGTTTTGGAGATACATCTAACCAGTCTGCTTTTCAAGATATTTGTAATGAATATGCATACATTAGAGACTCGGTATATGCAAATTCATCTCATGCATATTAATTGTGTCTACCTAGAAAATCAGACTGGATAGGTGTGTCTCCAGGACTGGGATAGGAAACAGTGGTAGAATAGGATGGCAGAAGAAAAATGCAAGGTGCATCTAGTTTATTCGTCTTCCCTGTGGGGCTGATGCAATAAAGGCGCGTAGAAAGCGGGCGCTGAACCCTTAGCGCATCCTTGCTAAGGCGAATCCAGACAGTTTTCGTGACTGCCGTACTGCGGTCACGAAAACCGATGCCGAGGCTGAGAGGCACTAGGAAGGGGGTGTGGTTGGTTGATGGATTGATGGGCCACATAAACCTTGAGATGGTAAGGGGGCTGATTGGAGCCCAGGGAGGGAAGCGCTTCGTCTGTTTTATTCATTTTCTTCAGCACATCCAGGAGCTTCTGTGGGGTGAGGATGTGAGTGGAACCTGGAGGGGAAGAAGGGTAAGCGTCGGTTTTCCTTAGCAGTGGACAGCCACGAAAACCAACGCTGATTAACTCGGCGTCAGTTTTTGTGATGGGCCTGATCGTCATTTTTTTTTCTTTTATTTCTTTTATTTTTCTTGTTTTTTTGATGTGCACATTTTTCTTTTTGCATCGGGAGTGAATGCCTAATAGCCTCATTCACATGCATTTGCATGTGAAGAGCGCTATTGCATTCACTCTGTGTTAGACACGCGTTAAATAGGCGCTAATCCCCTTATTGCATTAGGGGATCGATTAGCGCCTATTTTGCCTGCGTCCAACTGCACGTTAACAGTGTACTCCGCTCAGCGCACCATATTGCATTGGCCCCTTTGTGTTGTAATACGGGCAGGGCTTAATTTGTGTGTGGGGGGGGTGGAGGCGGGTGGCCTGGAACACAGTTCCAGCACTTCTTTTCAGGCTTAAGAGGCAGAGAAGCAGGGGGTGTTGTTTTCCTTCCCCCTCCCCTCCAGCAGCCTGCAGGGAAGAGAAAGGGAGGGGGTGAGCCTGGAGCAGACAAAAAGAGAGCAGCCACTTTGATCCCTAATTCTTCTCCTTCCATCCTGTCCCACCCCACCCACCTCTCCTCCTGTATTGCAGGAAACAAAAGGGAAAGAGGTGATGCTGAATCTGACACTACAGAGCACAAAGCAGACACAAGTAGGTGAGCTGAAGTGGCACAAGTTTGAAACTTGTGAGCAGAAGTGTTAATTGTTAACGCTTCAACACTGGCCTTCATGCACTGCACTACTGCTCACAAGTTTCAAACTTGTGCCAATTCAACCCCCGCTGTGTCCATTACCGATGGTTTGATTTCTGACAGAACAACCCAGAATGGCGTTCTGCCACCTTTTTCTGGAACCCAAGAAGGCAAAACAGAGTCAACAGTGTAAATCAATTCTGGCTCTCCTGTGGAAACAGAGCAGATCCAGTAGCTGCTTGAATTATTTATGGTCCCCTATCCCTTAGAGGCAGAACAGAACAGAGATGAGGGCAGCCCATATGGTTTTGAGTTTTGTGCCCTTTCCCACCCAGAACAATTGGGAAGGCAGTGAGGGAGAACAACCGAGATCAAAAGGACACAGGGTGAATGCCTGTCAGCCTCACTGTTTCTGATACTACTGGGTGTGTTGGCTTCCAGCTGATCATGCTGTCATTTCCGGCCCCCTGTTTCTGCTGCTGGTGATCCCACTGGTGAGGGTGAAAGGGTTAAGACAGTGAATAAGGGGATGTGTCAGAGCAGGTCCCCCTAGTGCTGAGGAGCTGGGCAGGTCCTGAGACACGGGGATGCAGGCAAGTAAGGAGGAGTTAAGAGTGAGAGCATCCCCAGGGGCGGAGCCATTGAGAGAGCGTCAGCACAGAAGGTATGACGTAGGCTTACCAGAGGAGCGAGGAAGCCCAGGGGTCTCTGGCAGTGATAGAGAGAGAGAGAGAGCTACCCCGAGGATCGGGGAAGCTCGGACCAGTCACAATACACTACACGCTGCCCCGAGGAGCAGGGGGCACGACACAGTCACAAAAGGAAGGCAATGGCCCGAAGAGCGGTGTACACCTCCGTAGATCTCCACAAAGCAGAGTAGTGAGGCAATGGCCCGCAGGACAGGGTACACCTCCGATGGTCTCCATGAGGCAGGGTAGGAAGGCAATGGCCCGCAGAGCAGGGTACACCTCCGTAGATCCCACGAAGCAAAGTAGGAAGGTAGTGGCCCGCAGGGTAGGATACACTTACGTACAGTCTTCACAAGGCAGAGTGGTTCCAGGCCAATCCCGAGAAGCAAGGAAGCTGGAAGGCAGAGTCCTAGGTGCAGGGCCTTCCGAGGAGCGGATAAATGGAGACAGGAACAGGGCCCCCGAGGAGCGGGTACCCGAGAGTGTCTCATGCCAGGAAGCACCGGAACCAGGAACTGACGTCCGTAGAGAAATCCGTAGGATTCAGCAAGGAAGGAACTCGTTGCCAAGTCGATTAGGGCCAGGCCCCGATAGAGCTTAAGAGTCCAGGTTTGGTGATGTCATCACAGGGAGATGCCCCTGAGGTTCCTGCCCTGGTGCCCATAAGAGGGGCCATGTAGCGTGCACGCGCGCCTACGGAGGCCCAGAGGAGGCGGTCAGCGGCATCCTCGCTGCTCCAGGGAGTCCTGGAATGGAGCATAGAGTGACAGAAGTGGCTGGCCACAGTCGCGGGTTTCCTCAAGGGAGAGAGAGAGGTAGAACATGCAGTGAGTAATAACAGTCGCAGCTGTCTGCGACTGAGGGTCGTAACAGTACCCTGCCCTCTCTTAAGGCCCCCCCAGGGGTTTGGATTTCTCTGATGAGAGGCATGGAACTGCCTAATTAGATCCTTGTCAAGGATCTAATTAGGCTTGTCAAGGATCTAATTAGGCTTTGGGCCCTATTTTCTTTGGGCCCAAAGCCCTCCCACGAGAGGAGATATTCCCACTTCTTTCCACACTTCCGGACGTCCAAGACATCTTGTGCTTGATAGGTAACGTCCGCCTCAGATGACAGTAGTTGGGGCTCAGGTGTTTTTTTTTAGAGAAGTTGGACAGTACCAGAGGTTTTAATAGTGTGACATGGAAGCATTGTGGATTTTGAGAGATGAAGGCAGGCGAAGACTGTAGATAACTGGACCCAGTTGGCGAAGCACGGGAAAAGGCCCAATGTATCTGGGGGCGAACTGGGCTGAAGGCAGTTTAAGATGGATAAACTGGGTACTGAGCCACACTTTGTCTCCTGGATTAAACTGTGGAGCCTCCCGGTGATGAGCGTCATAGAACATTTTGGATCTTTGGGCAGCTTGCTGAAGGAGTTATTTAGTGTTGTCTCAGAGTCGATGCAACTCCTGCCGCTGGGGATGGTACTGAAAACGAGAGTGGCAAAGGAGGCAGCGGCTGGCATCCATAAACCACGTGAAAGGGTGAAGATCCAGTGGATGCAGTCTGATGGGAATTCAGAGCAAACTCCACCCACGGCAGAAGGTCGGACCAGTCATTCTGCCATGAATTTACATAAGGTCGAAGGAACTGTTTCAAGGTCCTGTTTGTTCTTTCCGTCTGACCATTGGCTTGGGGATGGTAAGCCGAAGTGAGATCCAATGTGATATTTTGCAGAGGGATTTCCAAAAGAATGTGTCTGGGAAGGCTGTGGAGGCAGAAGATGTGGCGGATGAACAAACTGGCTAGCTCCAGGGCTGAAGTAAGACCAGGTAATGCCACAAAGTGAGCCATTTCGAAAAACGGTCCATGGTGACCCAAATCGTGTTATTGCCACATGAAGGAGGAAGGTCCACAATGAAATATGTGGCTATGTGCATCCATGGCTCACTGGGCACTGGAAGTGGTTGTAAAAGACCCCAAGGATTACCCACCAGGGGCTTATGACGGGCGCATGTAGGGCAAGAATCAACGTAGACTTGTGTGTCTTTCTTCATGGTGGGCCACTAATAGAACCATTGGAGAGTGGAAAGGGTTCTAGCCTGTCCCGGGTGGCCTGCTGTTAGGGAATCATGAGCCCAGTGGAGCATCTTCTGTCGAAGTTGTCGGGGAACAACCAATTTCCCAGGTGGCACAGTGAACGTGGCGGAGAGGAGGACCTTAGCTGGGTCAATAAAGTGCCAAGGAACATCGGGAACATCTTCTGTGACAAAGGACCGCGAAAGTGCATCTGCATGGCAGTTTTTATTGGCTGGATGGTATCATAATAGGAAATTAAATTGAGTAAAAAAAAGGGCCCAATGGGCCTGTCGATGATTTAGGTATTGAGGTTGGTGCAAATACTCTATGTTCTTGTGGTCAATAAATACTGTAATCTGATCCTGCGCCCCCTTGAGCCAGGGGCACCACTCCTCAAAGGCCAATTTAATTGCCAACAGCTCCTTATCCCCAATTGCATAATTACATTCCACTGGAGAAAAGCGCTAAAAGAAGAATGAGCAAGGGTGTAAGGTGTGAGTGGCCGAATACTGGCTGAGTACTGCTCCTACGCCGACATCAGAGGCGTCGACTTCGACAATGAAGGGCCGTTGTGGGTCTGGATGGCGCAGGCATGGCTCCTGGAGGAAGGCAGCCTTGAGGTCCTAGAAGGCGTTCATGGCCTCGGGTGACCACTGAGATGGGTTAGCCCCTTGTGAGTCATGGCCATGAGTGGAGCGGTTATCATAGAATAGTAAGAACATAAGAACATAAGAAAATGCCATACTGGGTCAGACCAAGGGTCCATCAAGCCCAGCATCCTGTTTCCAAAAGTGGCCAATCCAGGCCATAAGAACTTGGCAAGTACCCAAAAGCTAAGTCCATTCCATGTTACCATTGCTAATGGCAGTGGCTATTCTCTAAGTGAACTTAATAGCAGGTAATGGACTTCTCCTCCAAGAACTTATCCAATCCTTTTTTAAACACAGCTATACTAACTGCACTAACCACATCCTCTGGCAACAAATTCCACAGTTTAATTGTGCGTTGAGTAAAAAAGAACTTTCTCCGATTAGTTTTAAATGTGCCCATGCTAACTTCATGGAGTGCCCCCTAGACTTTCTATTATCCGAAAGAGTAAATAACCGATTCACATCTACCCGTTCTAGACCTCTCATAATTTTAAACATCTCTATCATATCATAGGTTTTGAGAAAAGACCAAGATTTCATCCAAGTATACTACGACGCAATGGTACAGCATGTCTCTGAAGACCTCGTTCATCATATTTTGAAAAACTGCTGGAGTGTTACAGAGGCATCACGAGGTATTCAAAGTTTCGTCATGCGTATTAAACGCAGTTGCCATTCCTTGCCCTGGCGAATTCTGACCAAGTTGTAGGCCCCTCTAAGGTCCAATTTGATGAAGATCTTAGCCCCCTGAAGTCTGTCAAAGAGTTCTGAAATTAAGGGTAGAAGGTAGCGATCCTTCAAAGTGATCTCGTTCAAGCCACGATAGCCATGGGCAGAGTGAGCCATCTTTCTTCCCCATGAAGAAAACGCCTGCTCCAGCGGGAGACTTGGAGGGCCAGATGAAGCCCTTGGCTAAATTTTCATGAATATATTCCAGCATGGCTTGTGTCTCAGTCAAGCCTACCCCGAGGAGGCTCTGTGTTGGGTAGCAAATTTATTGCGCAGTCAAAGGAGCGATGAGGGGGTAGGGTGTCTGCCGCCTTTTTGGAGAAGACGTCTGCTTACGAGGAATACTGCGGCGGAAGGCCCGGAAGAGAAGCAGAAGTGGTTAGGCAAGGTACAGGTGATACGGTCTCCAAACATTTGTCGTGGCAAGAACCCCATTGAGATAGTTGTAATGTGACCCAATCGAACTGCAGAGTATGTAACTTAAGCCATGGTAGTCCTAGCACCACAGGATGAATGGCTTTATCCAGAACTAGAAAAGATATGGTCTCCACATGTAGAGAGCCAGTACCGAGTTGGATAGGAACTGTGGAGTGAGTAACTTTGCCTGGTAAAGGTTCGCCATGAATGGCGCTGGTGAGTGGATGGTGGGAATTTGAAGATGTTCCACAAGTTGCCTCAGAATAAAATTCCCGCCGGCCCCAGAGTCCACTAAAGCCAGCGTGTGAAATTCTTGTGCATCAAGTTTGATGGAAACTGGCAGGGTTAGTGGAGGAGAGGGTGAGGTCAGGCCTAGGAGTAGTCCTCCAGCTGAACCTAGGCCTGGGAGTTTCCCGGAAGACAGAATATGAGGAAATAGCATGTCCGGATTAGCCACAATACAAGCAGAGGCCTGATTGCTGGAGGCGGTGTCTTTCTTTCAGAGATAGCCTACTTCGACCCATCTGCATTGGCTCTTCCACTTCTTTACTTGAAGTGACATTGGGCTTGGGAGAGTGCATACATCGAATTCGGGATGAGCTCACTGCCAACCTTCTGGACGCTCCTGCCTCTTGAGAACATTCTCGAAGGCAGAGGTCAATGCAACCGGCAAGGTCTATTAAGGAGTCTAGGGATTCAGGTACTTCCCGGGCCGCCAGCTCGTCCTTGATCTGTGGGCTGAGACCTTCGAGGAAGATAGTACGTAGGCAGTCCGAATTCCAGTGCAGTTCAGATGAGAGGGTCCTGAACTCAATGATGTAGTCAGGCAAAGACCTAGCGCCTTGTTGGAGATGAAGAAGGGAAGACCCGGATATGGTTCTTCGACCAGGATCATCAAAGATGGAGTGAAATAAGGCGAGGAAGCCAGGCAAGTCTCGAAGAACTGGGTCCACTCGTTCCCAAAGCAATGACACCCAGGCCAAGGCCTTACCGTCCAGGAGTGACAAGATGTATGTCGTCTTGGTAATCACATCTGGGAAGTATGCTGGTTGTAAGCAAAGGTGCATATTACATTGATTCAGGAAACCCCTGCACATAAGAGGGTCTCCTGAGAAATGTGGGGGTGCCAGCAAGGGCACAGAAGGCCGGGAAATAGGCATGTGAGTAGCAGGAGTAGGTTTGGCAGGCATCGAGGCGGAGTCCAACCTAGTACTCAGGTTATCTATGGCTGCTGCCAGAGTTTTCCAAGAATGTTTGTTGTTCAGAAATTCGTTGTTACAGGACAGGGATGGCCTGGAGCACTGAGACCTCTGCCGGGTCCATGGACTTTGTAATCTGTTAGAACTCGTGGGTTAGTGGACCCTTGGCCTGCAGTGAGAGATGGTACTGCCCACCGGGAGGAGCCCCACAGGGCCTCACTGTCAGGAGGCAAGGTCAGCAGCAACAAGTGACACAGCCCAGAAAGTGTCAGAGTAGGTCCCCCTAGTGGTGAGGAGCAGGGCAGGCCAAAAGACACGGGGATGCAGGCAAGTAAGGAGTTG
Source organism: Rhinatrema bivittatum (assembly GCF_901001135.1). Taxonomy (NCBI): domain Eukaryota; kingdom Metazoa; phylum Chordata; class Amphibia; order Gymnophiona; family Rhinatrematidae; genus Rhinatrema; species Rhinatrema bivittatum. Next base: position 47,700,414 of record NC_042621.1, read on the forward strand.
TGCAGAGAGAAAGCGTCCCCAGGGGCGGAGCCACGGACAGGGGCGGATTCCTGATGACGACCGGCACAGGGATTCGCCGCCCAGGCCGGCCCAGGAGATATCACGTGGTCTGCTGAGCACGGCTTTGTCACAGCCGCGCTCCGCAGACAACATAACTAGAACGACTGGCCCACCGGGGGATGCCTGATCCCCCGATAGGGCAATCCGCCCCTGGCCACAGAGAGCATCAGCACAGAGGAGTGGGGAAGCCCAGAGGTATTTTGCAGTGATAGAGAGAGAGAGCTACTCCGAGGAGCGGGGAAGCTCGGCATAGTCACAATACACTACGAGCTGCCCCAAAGAGCAGGGGGCGTGACACAGTCACAAAAGGAAGGCAATGACCCGTGGAGCGAGGTACACCTCTGTAGATCTCCACGAAGCAGAATGGTGAGGCAATGGCCCGCAGGATGGGGTACACCTCCGGTGGTCTCAACAAGCAGAGTAGAAAAGCAATGGCCTGCAGGCGGGGTACACCTCCGATGGTCTCCACGAAGCAGGGTAGGAAGGCAATAGCCCGCAGAGCAGGGTACACCTCTGTAGATCCCACGAAGCAGAGTAGGAAGGCAGTGGCCCGCAGGGCAGGGTACACTTACATAGAGTCTTCACAAGGCAGAGTGGTTCCAGGCCAATCCCGAGAATCAGGGAAGCTGGAAGGCAGAGTCCAAGGCACAGGGCCCCCTGAGGTGCGGATAGCCGGAGACAGGAACAGGGACCCCAAGGAGCGGGTACCCAAGAGTTTCTCACGCCGGGAAGCACCGGAACCAGGAACTGACGTCCGTAGAGAGATCCGTAGGATTCAGCAAGGAAGGAACTTGTGCCAAGTCGATTAGGGCCCGGCCCCGATGGAGCTTAAGAGTCCAGGGTTGGTGATGTCATCACAGGGAGACACCCCTGAGGTTCCTGCCCTGGCGTCCATAAGAGGGGCCATGTAGCGCGCGTGTGCGCCTAGGGAGGCCCAGAGGAGACATGTGGTCGGCGGCATCCTCGACGCTCTAGAGTGTCCTGGAACGGAGCATAGAGTGACAGAAGCGGCTGGCCACAGCCACGAGTTTCCCAAAGGGAGAGAGAGAGGTAAAACACGCAGTGAGTAATAGCGGTCGCAGCTGTCTGCGACCGAGGGTCCTAACAAAAGCAAACAGAATGTTAGGAATTAATAGGAAGGGAATGGTGAATAAAATGGAGAATGTCATAATGCCTCTGTATCGCTCCATGGTGAGACTGCACCTTGAATACTGTGTGGAGTTCTGGTCCCTGCATCTCAACAAAGATATAGTTGCACTGGAGAAAGTACAAAGAAGGGCAACCAAACTGATAAAGGGGATGGAATGGCTCCCCTATGAGGAAGGCTAAAGAGGTTAGGGCTGTTCAGCTTGGAGAAGAGACGGCTGAGGGGGGTTATGATAGAGGTCTATAAAATCATGAGAGAAATAGGACAGATAAATGTGAATTGGTTATTTACTCTTTCAGATAATAGAAGGGGTACTCCATGAAATTAGCAAGCAGCACATTTAAAACAAATCAGAGAAAATTATTTTTCACTCAAAGCACAATTAAGCTCTGGAATTTGTTGTTGGAGGATGTGGTTAGGGGAGTTAGTGTAGTTGGGTTTAAAAAAGGTTTGGGTACGTTCCTGGAGGAGAAATCCATAAACTGCTATTAAACAAGTTGACTTAGAGAATAGCCACTGCTATTACCGGCATTAGTAGCATGGAATATACTTAATGTTTGGGTACTTGCCAGGTACTTGTAACCTGGATTGGCTACTGTTGGAAACAGGATGCTGAGCTTGATGGACCCTCGGTCTGACCCATTATGGCAACTTATTATGTTCTTATGAAGGCCAATCTGTGAGTGAAGTGATTGGAGGGGGGTGAAGAGAGAGTGAATGAAGTGAGGAAATGGGATAGAAATAGATGGAAGGGGGAGCAAGAGAGAAAAAAGTGTGTGAAAAGAGCATATGGCATTACTCTTTTTCCTCCACCCTCAGGAGGCAAACAGCAGTCTATGCTTTTAAATTCCAGGCCCCATACTCTTCAAGGAGACTGGGGACTGTAGACAGTGCACGCAATTAATCACTCCCCCTAAGGAGAGTGAGCTGGTTCTGGTTTGAAGAGGAGGCTTGTACCCTCCTTGAGGAGGGAAAGGAGGAAAATTGGAATGGGTAATTTTCCAGGGAGAGGAGGGGATAGAAGAGCACCAGGGAAAGGGAGTGAGACTTAGGGGCTTTAGGACCACTGTGGGGGGGGGGGGGGGGCTAGTGGGGCATTTATAAGGCGGGGACTGGGAATGGAAGATCAGGATCACCAGAGTGGAGGGAAGTTAGAGAGAAAGAATCCCATTCTCTCAACCTTCTTTACCTCAGTGATTCTCCATCCCCAGCTCCCACCAGTGCTTAACCCCTAGCTATCCTTTGCTACCAGTATCCATCGAGCATATTAAGAATGTGAAGAGTGCGCTCGGGTATGTGTATGAGAGAGAGAGTTCACACCCTGCCTTGGTATTGCCCCTCTGCACAGGTCATACCTAGGCCTAGCCCCACTCACCCATCTCACCCTACCCCCACCCTACCCCCACCCTGTCACAGTTCATTTTTGTCTACAAACTTAAGTCCTGAATACAGGGGTCCCAAACTATGGCCTGCGGGTTATCCCCAGCCCACCCTGCTTTTTCTTTCACCAGCCAGATGTGGCACATAGACGAAGTTGTTCTTTTTTTTTTTTTTTTAATCATGTCAGTGGCAGAAAGGTTGGCAGCATTTCCCAGACCCTGACAATAGAAGAGCCAGCCAGACCTGTGCCATGAAGTCAGCCAGACTTTTCCAGAGTGAGGGAGGGAGGGGCTGAGAAGGAGGGGAATGGATGAGAGGGGTGAGTGAGAGTGAAATGAAAGGAGGGAGGGAAGAGGAGGGAATGAGAGGTAAGATAAAGGAAGAGAGTAGAGGGGGAGGAATGTAGGAGAAGGGAGTAAATGAGAAGGGTGAATGAAGTGAAGGGAAAGGAGTGGAAGAGGGGAGGGCAAGGGGTTTGGGCAAGGGAGTGAATGAGAGGGATGAGAGAAATGAAGTGGAGGAGGGGTGAGGGAGGAAAGGATAATGTGAGAGTGAAGGGAGGGGGAGGATGATATGCACCACACACACCTCAGGATGTGGAGGAAGGGGAAGGCAGGAAGCAGGGTTCCCAGGAGTGTGGCAGAGTTGCCAACTTCTGAGAAATCTAGAAATATTATTACTGGTACTCTACCTTCCACAGTCCTGGGATCCCCAGCATTTCAAATCATCCAAAGGGCCAGACATACTGTCAACCCTCCCCCTTCCCCATTCAGGAGATTCTGAGGGGAAGCCTCTTGGTGACTTGAAATGCGCTAGGTGGTCCTTCCCTTGGAAGTTTTTTTTATTTTATTTATTTTTTATTTTTATTTAACGGTTTTATATACCGACGTTCATTGGGAATATCACATCGGTTTACATTAAACATAAAGGGGCGGATTTTCAGAGCCCTGCTCGCGTAAATCCGCCCAAAACCGGGCGGATTTACGCGAGCAGGGCCCTGCGCGCCGGTAAGCCTATTTTACATAGGCCTACCAGCGCGCGCAGAGCCCCAGGACTCGCGTAAGTCCCGGGGTTTTCGGAGGGGGCGTGTCGGGGGGCGGTCCCGGTCGTCGCAGCGTTTTCGGGGCGTGTCGGCAGCGTTTTGGGGGCGGGTACGGGGGCGTGGCTACGGCCCGGGGCGGTCCGGGGGCGTGGCCGCGCCCTCCGTACCTGCCCCCAGGTCGCGGCCCGGCGCGCAGGAGGCCCGCTGGCGTGCGGGGATTTACGCCTCCCTCTGGGAGGCGTAAATCCCCCAACAAAGGTAAGGGGGGGGTATAGACAGGGCCGGGCGGGTGGGTTAGGTAGAGGAAGGGAGGGGAAGGTGAGGGGAGGGTGTTAGAGGATTCCCTCCGAGGCCGTTCCGATTTCGGAGCGGCCTCGGAGGGAATGGGGGTAGGCTGCGCGGCTCGGCACGCGCCGGCTATACAAAATCCATAGCCTTGCGCGCGCCGATCCAGGTTTTTTAGTAGATACGCGTGGCTCCGCGCGTATCTACTAAAATCCAGCGTACTTTTGTTTGCGCCTGAGCGCAAACAAAAGTAGGCCTATTCGCGCTCCTTTTAAAATCCGCCCCAAACTGAGCTTAAAAACGCTTTACAGAGAACTTGATAATACGTACAACCTAGAACTGAAGATAGAAAAGGGCCTGTGGTGGGAGAATGGGTGTTAATTTGCATGCAGAGGTAGAAGGAATACAAACTATATACAGACTATAAAGAGAGAGGTAGAGGGGAGCAGGCTCTCTCTATATTTTTTTTTTGGGGGGGGGGGGGACCACAGACCCTGCCCGATATCTGCTTCACTCTTTCTTCCTCTGTGCTTCTCTTATGTTTTCTTGATTTCTGAAACTGTTTTGTCTCCATCACCTACTCCATGCATCCATCACTGTGAGAAAATATTTCCTTACTGGCAGATACTGGGTAAAATTCACCAGAGGATGTTCCTGCCCTCTCCCCTACTTGTCCCCAGCCTTTGTCCCATGTCAGGCCATGCTCCTCACAGAACTGCTTCTTCCCCCATCCTCGAGCAGTGCAGAACACATCCTGCAGATCACCCTGCACTGCTATTGCTTTCCTCCTGCCACCTGGAGTCTCCTTCCATCCAGGCTGCCAGTGCTGCTACCACTTGGTGATCTTAACCTGCACCAGCTGCTGTCCTCTGGCTATGCCATCATCTGGTCTTTTGGTTGCACAGGATGTAGGCCAAAGCTTGAGTCTCCTTCTAGCCCAGGGTTAGCCAACTCCCATCCTCAAGAGTCACAAATAGGCCAGGTTTTCAGGATATCCACAATTAATATGCATGAGATAGATTTGCAAACAATGGAGGCAGTGCATGTGAATCTATCTCATGCATATTCATTGTGGATACCCTGAAGATCTGGCCTGCTTGTGGCTTTTGAATTGGCCACCCCTGTTGTAGCCTGTGTGGATTCTGGAGCCACATGGGCATGCACCTTAGTGGGGTGCAAATACTTGCTGCCATGCAGATGTGTACTGCACTAGTTACTAACAGATAGATCCTAAGCATATTATATAGAGATAGGTAGATTGATGTTACTCCTCACTTTACCCCATTTTAAGAACTTTATTTTCAATGAAAATGCTTGATTCTTTTGCATCTTATGTATATCTCACAGATATTTGAATGCTTCTATCATATTCCCCTGTCCCTCCTCTCCTCTAAGGCAGGCCTTCCCAAACCTGTCCTGGTGACCCTACAGCCAGTCAGATTTTCAGGATATCCACAGTGTGTGTGCACCAGATAAAAACTGAATATGCTGGATCTCCAAAATATGCAAATTTATCTCATGCATATCCATTGTAAGCATCCTGAAAACCTGACTGGCTGGGAGGTCACCAGGACAGGTTTGGGAAGCCCTTCTCTGGGCTTTATAAATCCTAAAGGCTGACCCCACAGGATTTCTGCTGTAGAGGCTGCACTGTTTGACTTGAGTAGTGCTCCTCTTCACTGCCTCTGCTCTCATCTCCAAAAGGACATTGTCATCACGTAGAGAAAGTGGGTGTTTTAACACTTAGACAATAAAATGTTATAGGAGTCCGTGTAGAAGGTTATGTCGGCACTCTTTATAGAATCAGATGTAATAAAGGGTTTTCCCCTCTTTTGTTTCTACAGGGGAAAAATGCACAGGCGCCCTGGGAAGCTGGGGAGAGAGATGACGGGGAACTGGCCATGGTGCTGAAACAGGAGATCTACTCCCACTGCTGCTGCTGAAATTGTTTTAGCTTTATATTGTGCTGACAGGGTTCACGCAGTCCTGCACAGGATGAATGCAGATAAAACAATGAATATAGCACATGATAATAAGGAAGGGAAACCCTTTGATCACTGATGGGGGGGATTCTGGGAACACCGGTTCGATTATTTTATGAAACCAAACGGCGGAGCAGAAAAGACCAGAGTCCTTTCATTAAAACAAATTAAAACTGCTTGAGATTAGCGTCACTTGATAAGAAGGTTGGAAACACATCACTAGCATTAACCCTTCAAAGCACAGTGAAGCTAAATGCATGTCCCGGGGCTAGAGAAGAGGGACGTAAGACGCCTCGAAACTACAGGGTGAGCAGACGTGCTCAATAAAGCAGAAGGGTATTTTGTTTATAGCTATGCTGCTGACATGATGCTATCCAAAGATAGGGAGGAAACCTCATTGCTACAAATAATATTTCAAAACCAAATCATATCTTTTGGTAGAGGGACTGGATTTCCTGCTAGCTGGCCTCCCTCTTGGCTCCTTGTGATTTAATTCTGATCGGTTGGAGCATCCCTGGGATCCGCCCTTAAGCAGCATTCAGGCTGGGACCCTGCAGGTGAACTGCCCCCTCTGCGTCTCAGAACCTAAAAACAGCCCAAATGTGCATCTCTTTCTAGTTCAAGTTCAGTTTCCTGCTGAATCTGTATCAAATTAATTTCTAGTAAGATAAAAAAAAAAAAAGCAAAACTGTTCTCGGAGTGCAATAGTAATTTCTATTTCTAATGCACCAATTGCATCTTCTCTTGCTTTATGTCAGGAATGGCTCTTTTCCACTGTGCACCTTCCTATAAACTATATTTCCCTGTTACTTGTAGGCTACACAATGACCTCTCTGCACATGAATCCTCCTGGAATAAATCAGAGGACAAGAGAATGAGTTGCATCCAGATATGGGAACTGGAGAAAATTGCTTTGGGTTTATTTGGTGGGGGGGGGGGGGGGGGGCAGATCTAGGAGACCTCTATCTACCCTGCTTTTCCCACTCATGGACAGAAGTCCCTCAGGCACTTAGGGGACAGGTCTCAGGGTCTCGGTCGTAGCTGCTCAAACTTCTAGCAGGGCTGGGTCGGCTTCAGACTGGTTCTGTCGTGGGCTCAGGGAGTCATGGCTGATCAGGCTGCAGTTGGTGGCTCAATTACAGACTTTGGGAAAGATTCATTTAAGAACATAAGAAACCAGTGCTCATTTCTTTGTACGCCTAGAACCCATTTGTTACACACATCGGTCGTAGATGGCTGCAACCGCTGTTGCTCACCTCTTGCCTCACTGCACTGACTCCATTGGGTAGACTTGCGGCCTCCGCCAGCTATTGCCGGCCTGCTTGCCCCCATTCCCGGGCCTTCCTGGATGGCATGGAAGCTGACGACTGCCATCTTGCCCTTGGAGTTCCGTAGGTGTGCGCGTGTGCTCTCGGGCAAGTCTTATGCACGTCATGGCGGGAACCTCGGGGGTGTCTCCCCTGGATGACATCATTCTTCATGGACTCTTAAGCTGGCTGGCCTTGTCTGCCTATGACTTGGCAGCGAGTTTCCTCATTGATGAATTTGCTTCACTCATTATGGACTTCCCGTTCCAGCTCCTGCTTCCTCGGCATAAGACATCCCGGGTACCCGCTCCTGGGGGGGCTCTTTCCTCTTCTCTGGCTATCCGCTCCTCAGAGGGCCTTGTGCCCAGGACCGCTGCCTGCTCTGTTCCTCGGGGCTTCCTCTGGAACCATCGCTACTTCTACTGTGAGTACCCCGCTCTGTGAACCACTGTCGTATCATCTCTACTGAGGAACCCTCTTCGGTGTACCCCACTCTGTGGACCACTGCCATATCTTCTCTACTGAGGAATCCTCACCAGTGTACCCCGCTCTGCGGACCATTGCCATACATCTACATCTGCAACAAGGTTCCAGATCTCCGACCGATTTTGCCATCGAGTTTAGGACTCTCTTGTCTGAATTTCACTGGGACCTGGGCTATCTGCGTGCTATATTCCTCGAAGGTCTGAGCCCGCGTATTAAAAACGAATAAGCAGCACAAGAACTCCCTGAGGCGTTGGATTCTCTTATAGACCTCGCCAGTCGCACTGACCGCTCTCTTCGTGAGGCTTCGCACAAGGCCAGAGGATCCAAGAGGATGGCTTCAGGTGCTCCATGCATTCACCCGATGTTGTCCACTCAGACCGCTACTACACAAAGCACCGAGGAAGAGGAACCGATGCAAATGGGCTGTAGTCATCTATCCTTAAAGGAAAAGCATCACTGTCAAAGATCTGGTCTTTGTATGTATTGTGGTCAACCGGGTCATGCGGTACCCTCCTGCCCACTCTGTCCAGGAAACTCCCAGGCCTAGGTTCTGCCGGAGGACTTCTCCTAGGCCTGAACTCACCCTCTCCTCCTCCTCCCTGCCTCAGGGATCTGTATTGGGACCTTTACTTTTCAATATATTTATAAATGATCTGGAAAGAAATACGACGAGTGAGGTAATCAAATTTGCAGATGATACAAAATTGTTCAGAGTAATTAAATCACAAGCAGATTGTGATAAATTGCAGGAAGACCTTGTGAGACTGGAAAATTGGGCATCAAAATGGCAGATGAAATTTAATGTGGATAAGTGTAAGGTGATGCATATAGGGAAAAATAACCCTTGTCATAGTTACGCAATGTTAGGTTCCATATTAGGTGCAACTACCCAAGAAAGAGATCTAGGCTTCATAGTGGATAACACATTGAAATCATCGGTTCAGTGTACTGCGGCAGTCAAAAAAGCAAACAGAATGTTGGGAATTATTAGAAAGGGAATGGTGAATAAAACTGAAAATGTCATAATGCCTCTGTATCGTTCCATGGTGAGACCGCACCTTGAATACTGTGTACAATTTTGGTCGCCGCATCTCAAAAAAGATATAATTACGATGGAAAAGGTACAGAGAAGGGCTACCAAAATGATAAGGGGAATGGAACAGCTCCCCTATGAGGAAAGACTAAAGAGGTTAGGACTTTTCAGCTTGGAGAAGAAATGGCTGAGGGGGGATATGATAGAGGTGTTTAAAATCATGAGAGGTCTAGAACGGGTAGATGTGAATCGGTTATTTACACTTTCGGATAATAGAAAGACTAGGGGGCACTCCATGAAGTTAGCATGTGGCACATTTAAAACTAATCGGAGAAAGTTCTTTTTCACTCAACGCACAATTAAACTCTGGAATTTGTTGCTAGAGGATGTGGTTAGTGCAGTTAGTATAGCTGTGTATAAAAAGGATTGGATAAGTTCTTGGAGGAGAAATCCATTACCTAATATTAATTAAGTTGACTTAGAAATCAGCCACTGCTATTACTAGCAACAGTAGCATGGAATAGACTTAGTTTTTGGGTACTTGCCAGGATCTTATGGCCTGGATTGGCCACTGTTGGAAACAGGATGCTGGGCTTGATGGACCCTTGGTCTGACCCAGTATGGCATGTTCTTATGTTCTTTTGTAACTCTGCCTGTCTTAATTAATTCGGACCCTCAGGAATTTCACACCCTGGCATTGTTGGACTCCGGGGCTGGTGGAAATTTTATCCTAAGACAACTTGTGGAACACCTTCAGATTCCCACTGTCCATACGCCAATGCCATTACTGCTCTCCTCCATTCATGGCGAACCATTACCAGCCGAAGTGACTTTCTCCACGGTCCCCATCCGACTCCACACTGGATCTCTACACATGAAGACCATTTTCTTTCTGGTACTGGACAAGGCTATACACCCTGTGGTCCATGGACTGCCGAGCTTAAAACTACACACCCCGCAATTGTCCCAATGGGGCAACTCCTGCCATAAAAAGTGCTTGGAGGTCATGTCCCCGATACCTTGCCTAACTACTATGACATCCCTTCTGGGTCTTCCGCTGCAGTACTCCTCCTTCGCGGATGTATTTTTGAAGAAAGCTGTGGATACCCTGCTTCCTCACCGCTCATTTGATTGTGCTATAAACTTATTGCCTAACACCGAGCCTCCTCGAGGAAGGGTCTACCCACTTTCACTAACAGAGACAAAGGCCATGTCTGAATATATACAAGAAAATTTGGCAAAAGGCTTCATTCGGCCTTCCAAATCTCCCGCTGGAGCAGGATTCTTTTTTTGTGGGGAAAAAGAACGGCTCCCTCCGGCCGTGCATAGATTACTGTGGCTTAAACAATATTACCAGAAGGATCGCTATCCCCTTGCCATTAATCTCTGAACTTTTTGACAGACTCCAGGGGGCCAAGATATTTACCAAATTGGATCTCAGGGGAGCTTACAATTAGGTTAGGATACACCAGGGTGACGAATGGAAAACCGCATTTAACAGCCGCGACCGTCATTTTGAATACCTGGTAATGCCGTTTGGCCTCTGCAATGCTCTAGCGGTGTTTCAGAATATGATGAATGAGATCTTCAGAGACATGCTCTACAGTTGCGTCATGGTCTACCTGGATGACATCCTGGTATTTTCACAAGACCTTCAGAGCCATCACCAGGATGTCGCCAACATCCTGCAAAGCCTAAGGGACAATCAGTTATACGCCAAGATGGAGAAATGTTCTTTCGACCAGGAGACTGTCCCTTTTCTAGGCTATGTGGTCTCGAGCCAGGGTTTCCAGATGGATCCACAGAAGACCAAGAGTATTCGCAATTGGCCTCATCCAATGGGCCTTAAAGCGCTCCGAAGATTTCTTGGTTTTACGAACTATTACAGATCATTCATCCATCATTATTCAACACTGACTGCCTCACTCACAGCCATGACTCGTAAGGGAGCCAATCCCTCTTAGTGGTCACCCTAGGCCATGACCACCTTCCAGGAGCTCAAGGAGGCGTTCCTATGAAAACCATGCTTGCATCATCCTGACCCCCGACAACCCTTCATCGTCAAAGTAGACACTTCAGATGTCAGTGTTGGAGCAGTACTCAGCCAGCATTCAGCCAATCACACTTTGCACCTGTGCTCTTTTCACTCCCGATGCTTCTCCCCGGCTGAGCGTAATTATGGAATCGTGGACAAAGAATTACTGGTGATTAAACTGGCCTTCGAGGAGTGGTGTCCCTGGCTCGAGGGAGCGCAGCACCAGATCACAGTATATACTGACCACAAGAACCTCGAGTATGTGCACCATGCTCAACACCTTAATCACAGACAGGCCTGTTGGTTTCTCTTTTTTACTCGGTTCAATTTCCTACTACAATAACGGCCAACTAATAAGAACGCTCGAGCCAATGCACTCTCTTGCTCTTTCACCACAGAAGATGTTCTGAATATTCCACGGCACATCATTAATCCAACAAAAGTTCTCCTCTCCACCACACTCAGTGCCATCTGGGAAGACTGTGATTCCCCGACCACTTCGAAGAAAAATCCTCCATTGGGCGCATGATTCCTTGCTGGCAGGCCACCCCGGACAAGCTAGAACTCTTTCCACACTCCAGAGATTCTATTGGTGGCCAACCACGAAGAAAGACGCTCAAGCGTATGTGGAATCATGTCCCACTTGCACTTGTCAGAAGCTGCCAATGGGCCGTTCTTGGGGTCTCCTACAATCTCTTCCTGCACCTAGTGAGCCGTGGACACACATAGCCACAGATTTTATTGTGGACTTACCTCCTTCCAGTGGCAACAACACCATTTGGGTTACTGTGGACCGATTTTCGAAGATGGCTCACTTTGTGGCATTCCAAAGGAACAAATTAGCAAGGCTGCACTCTGCCAAAGTATATTTATATCACGACGAGTGCAGAATAAGTGTCACTTAGTCCACAGGTGTCTTCCAATATATTTATTATAATATCTTCATAATATTTACAATGAGTGGCAACTCCGTTCTTTGTGTTGTGAATTACAGCATATTAGGTCCCCCGACACTGACCCGCGTTTCGCCGTGGCTGCTTCGGGAGGGATGTAAATTTCACACAATATCTGTTAATAAATATAAAACAAGGACTAAGTGCATAAGGCCAGCTAACCGACAACAAGTTGGTAAATTCAAAGTATACATATACCTGTATAAATCTGAAACATCATTTAACAAAGAGTGCAAGGTAAAATGGAGTGTTGGGGCTTTAAAGCTGTCGAAAAAGGCGCCAAACTGTTCCACCAATCAAAGACCAGAAATCCCCGAACCAATCAGAATGAAGGACCTGTGTAACTTAGGTAAATAAATGCCATTCTATTTCTTTGTTCAGTCCCCGAGGGGAGATAGTATCCAATGTGTATATGTATCTCTGCTCTTTACGTAACAAAAACTCAGAATGATCCCCACCACGCGACAGATTAGCCACCACTTCCAGAACAAAGAGAAACACAAATCTGTAATTGAATGTGAATGCTGTATCCAATGATCCACCAATGGAGTATTCTCACGAGAATGTTTTATATTGGAGCAATGCTCCATAATCCTAGTCTTCACCATGCATGATGTCTTACCGATGTATAATTTTAAACAGGGACATCGGATGACATAAATTACTCCTTGGGTGGTACAATTAGATTTCCCTCTCAGTTGATAAGTTTTATTTTGCCAAGTATGAAAAAAGCTAGACATCGAATCAGTATGTGTACAGACCGTGCATTGCCCACATGATTCATGTAAACCCCCGGACATCCGATCAGGGCTTTGATAGTCAAAATCTGAATGAATCAACATATCTTTAAGCAAGGGCATTCCAATGTTTCCGGAAGATGTCCGTTACTGATTTACTAAAGATGGAAAAGGGCAAAATACAATTAGTTACAATAGCAGTAGAAGTAGTATGGGTTAAAAATAACAAATCCCTATTAACATTCAAAGCACATTTAAAGGCTTTTCTGATCACTTTATAAGGGTACCCTCTTTCCCTAAACTGCTGTACTATCTGCTTAGCTTTGTGTATAAACTCTGTTTTCAAAGTACAAAGCCGCCGCAACCTAAGGAATTGACCCATAGGTACATTGTGTTTTAATAGTTTTGGATGGCAGCTGTCAAAATTCAACAATGTATTCCGGTCAGTCTTTTTTCTAAAGATCGTGGTACAGAATGCATTTTCACTACATCTAACAACTACATCTAAGAATGAAATTTGTGTAGGATTAATGTCAAAATTAAATTGTAAGGGGCGGATTTTAAAACAATACGCGCGCCGGTACTTTTGTTCACGCCACCGGCGCAAACAAAAGCACACCAGATTTTATAAGATACGCGCGTAGCCGCGCATATCTTATAAAATCCGGGGTCTGCGCGCGCAAGGGGGTGCACATTTGTGCAACCTGTGCGCGCCGAGCCCAGCGCAGCCTGCCTGTTCCCTCCGAGGCCACTCCGATTTCGGAGCGGCCTCGGAGGGAACTTTTCTTCGCCCTCCCCCCACCTTCCCCTCCTTTCCCCTACCTAACCCACCCCCCCGGCCCTATCTAAACCCCCCCCTTAACTTTGCGCGCATCACCGGCAGCCCCGCTCCGTCCTCCGGTCCCTGGGGCGTGGTCCGGAGGCCTCTACCACGCCCCCGGGCCGGCGCCACGCCCCGGCACGCCCCCTCCCTCCCCATTTCGAAAGCCCCGGGACTTACGCGCGTCCCGGGGCTTTACGCGCGCCGGCGGCCTATGCAAATAGGCACGCCAGCGCGCGCAGGGGTCTTAAAATCCGCCCCTAAATGTGTATTACAATTATTGAGCCAATCCATAAACATAAAGAATTGAACATCCATACCTAACCAAATTAAAAAGACATGATCGATGTAACGTAGCCACAAATAAATAAACTGGGACCATTCTGAGGGATAAACAAAGGTTGTCTCAAAATCGGATACATATAGGCATGCCAAACTTGGAGCCATAGTTGCCGCCATGGCCGTGCCTTTAATTTGTTGGTAAAATTTATTGTCAAAACAAAAATAATTCCGTGTTAATGCAATTTCCGTCAGTTGCATAAAAAATTGTGTTGGAACGCGAACAGGATCAGGTCTCAATTTCAAGGTGTCTGCCACAACCCTCAATGCCTCTGGTTGTGGTATATTCGAATACAAGGATACTATATCCAAAGTTACAAAGAAAAATGGTATTGGTGGAACAGAAAGACCCTCCAAAATCTCAATAAAATGGGTAGAGTCACGCACATAAGATTTACTTTTGGACACGAAAGGATTTAAAAAAATGTCCACAAATTTAGACAGCGGTTCCAGGATAGACCCCATGCCAGAAACAATGGGGCGTCCTGGAGGATGTCGCAAGTCCTTATGTATTTTGGGAAGGATGTAAAAAACCAGAATGAGAGGAAATTATGCAACCAAAAATTTAGACTCACGTGTAGTGATAAATTTTTGATCCAAAGCAATCTTTACCAACTCTTCAATAATACCCCGTAATTCTTCTGTAGGATCCATCAACAATGGGCAGTAAAAGGAAGTGTCATTAAGTTGTCATAGCACTTCTGCCTGATAATCAGAACGATTCATAACGACAACTTTAAAGCCCCAACACTCCATTTTACCTTGTGCTCTTTGTTAAATGATGTTTCAGATTTATACAGGCATGTGTATACTTTGAATTTACCAACTTGTTGTCGGTTAGCTGGCCTTATGCACTTAGTCCTTGTTTTATATTTATTAACAGATATTGTGTGAAATTTACGTCCCTCCCGAAGCAGCCACGGCGAAACGCGGGTCTGTGTTGGGGGACCTAATATGCTGTAATTCACAACACAAAGAACGGAGTTGCCGCTCATTGTAAATATTATGAAGATATTATAATAAATATATTGGAAGACACCTGTGGACTAAGTGACACTCGTCGTGATATAAATTCACTTTGTGGCATTACCTGGTCTTCCTTTAGCCCCGGAATTAGCAAAATCATTCATTCGCCACATCTTTCGCCTTCACGGACTCCCGAGACATATACTCTCTGATCAAGGTATTCAATTTATGGCAAGGTTTTGGAGGTCACTATGTAAAAAGTTCAATATTGCCTTGGACCTCACATCAGTCTATCACCTGCAGGCCAATGGGCAGACAGAGTGGACGAACAGAACCCTGAAACAATTTCATCGGGCGTATGTGAACACTCGGCAGAATGTCTGGTCCGACTTACTACCCTGGGCTGAGTTCGCCTTAAACTCCCACCAGTCTGCATCTACCGGGTCATCACCCTTTCAAATAGTATACAGACACCAGCCTCTGCCTCCTCTTCCACTACTTCTGTCTGTGTCTTCTCCAGCGGTGCAGGTTTCTGCACAAGAATTACATCAACTTTGGGAGCACACCAAACAACTTCTACAGTGACCCGCCCAGACGTCAAAGAAGTTCTACGATGCCTGTCATTGGACAGCTCCACAGTTTAACCCTGGAGACAAGGTGTGGCTCAGCACTCGCTTTATTCGCTTGAAACTGCCTTCAGCCCCCTTCGCTCCCAGATACATCGGGAGCGAAGGGGGCGAAAGTGACCAGGCCGTCTGGGCCTGGTCACTTTCGGTCTTCGCCTACCTACATCACTCAAGATTCATAATGTCTTCCACATCTCACTATTAAAGCCTCTCATCTTGTCCAAGTTCTCCAAGAAACCACCTGAACCCCAACCTCTGGTGTCAGAGGAGGACATTACATATCAAGTACAGGACATCCTGGCCGTGAGGAAGCGCGGGAAGTGATGGGAATATTTGATCTCTTGGGAAGGATTTGGTCCAGAAGAGAACAGCTGGGAGCCTGCAGTCAATATCCTTGACAAAGAACTGATCAAGCAGTTCCATGCTTCTCACCCAAGAAAGCCCAATCCCCCAGGGCAGGGCCCTAAGAAGGGGGATACTGTTACGCCCGTTGGTCACAGACGGCTGTGACCGCTATTGCTCACCTCTTGCCTCACTGCACTGACTCCACTGGGTAGACTTGTGGCCTCCGCCAGCTATCGCTGGTTCCCGGGCCTTCCTTCATTCTTCATGGACTCAAGCCAGCTGGCCCTGTTATGACTTGGTAGCGAGTTCCCTCATTGCTGAATCAGCTTCGCTCACTACGGACTTCCCGTTCCAGCTCCTGCTTCCACGGCGTGAGATGTCCTGGGTACCCACTCCTTGGGGGCCCTTTCCTCATCTCTGGCTATCCGCTCCTTGGAGGGCCTTGTGCCTAGGACCGCTGCCTGCCCCGTTCCCTGGGGCTTCCTCTGGAACCATCGCTACTTCTACTGTGAGTACCCCACTCTGTGGACCACTGCCATATCATCTCTACTGAGGAACCCTCTTCGGCGTACCCCGCTCTCTGGACCATTGCCGTATCATCTCTAAAGAGGAATCCTCTTTTGGGTATATCCCACTTCACAGACCCCGTGGCACCCCTGTGTCTGTGTGACTTTCCTGCTACACTCCCTGCTCTACGGGCAGTGTTGCTCTCTCTCTCTGCTCCCTCTCCAGTACCTGCTGTTCTTCACACCCAACAGCTGAGACCTCGCCTCCCAACGGTGAGGCTAAAGGGGCTCCTCCCCATGGGCGGTACCATCTATCACCTCGGCCCAGGGCCCACATACCCACAAACCCTAACACCATTTGAAAAATTATACAAGTCAGTTTCCCTTGCTTCCAGTTCACTTGGATTATTCTCACCCACTTTTTGCTCATTTTTTTTCTTTACATTTCTTCTCTAAAACCTACCAAGGTCCTGCTTGACTCGAGAAACTGCTTGATTTTGTTTAGCTTTATGTGCAATAGAAGATTTTCTTTGAGAACTGAAATGAAAGTCCATTCAGATGCTCTTACTCAGGATTTCCTTCCCTTCCCCTTTGTTCCTCATCCTCATCTTCTCTCTTTACTCCTCCCCATCCGAATCTCATCAGAAATGCATCCCGTGCTCCTGTCAATCATTCCTGACCTTCTGTGGTGGAGATGTGGGTGCAGCTGTCTCAGAGATATTCCCAGCCTGATCCCACCTTTCTGCCATTATTTATTATGTAACACCGGAAAAGGTTTCAGTGACCACCTCTGAAAGAGAGAAGAGATGAATACACCAGCCCTCACACACTGAGCAGGGGAGGTTCAGGGACCGGCCCTCATACTGAGGCATTTCTTGAAAGACATTGATCTTAGAAGACTATGCCACTCATATCTAAAACTTGCACATTTCAGAAGTAAAGAGTAATTAAACCTGAAGAGCTGAAAAAAAAATAAACCCCATTGGCAATAGCTTGTAAGAAGTTGCATTCTACTTTCTAACACAAAGGGAAGTTAGGATGATGTGTGATGTGAGTCGATTGCTTCGTAGCAAACAGAAAGGCTTCGTGATGGCTCCCAAAGTTTGCAACAGTCCTTGGAAGGACTTTCTTTTAAAGGAAATAAACAATTCTGTCTCCTTTGGGAGATATTTCATAACAAGAGAAGAGGGCTGTAGAAAGCCTGAATTGGCCAAAAGGTTATTTCTGTGGTGCTTTTAAAAAAACAAAAGTAATAACGTGTTAATGTATTTCTCTGAAAACTTCACTGCAAACTGACTTTTGCTTGTCAGAAAGGTTCTTTGTGTTTACTGGGAATTCTGCCCCAGAAGGTAGCAAGAGTTTTCGGAACAAGGTCACAGCTCGAGAGAGCTCTGAGACATCTTAAGAGCCCTTCAGCATCCTCCCGGGACCTCGCTTTGCTCTGCTCCCTCCCGAGATTCCTTCTCGCCTTGCCTCTGTAATTAAAGAGCTGCAGGTGGGAAGTAATTTAGAAAAGCATGCAGGAAGACACCGATATAATAACCTCTCCTAGTGAGATAATACTGTCTTGGGAACAGCATCTTCAGCCTGGCCATGGTGTGCCTTGCTTTCACAACTGGAGCTTTCTCTCCCTCTTTCAGCCCGGAGCCATGGGTAGGAATCAGTGGCCTGTCCTTTCCTGTCCAAATCCTCCTTACAGGGTGGACTGCTAAAAGTTCCCCGGGGAGCACGGGAGGCTGCTTCTAGCTGACAGGCTCCAGACTGGATAATTAGGCTGAGTCTTTGTCACTGAATCCTTGTCCCCTCCCTTTCCTCAGGGTATTGAAGACCCCACCCCTCATAAAAAAAAACCTTTGTGTCCTTTGGTGCAATATGTAAGTCAGGAGCAGAGCAGCCCGCATGGATGAAGTCAGCATTGTTTCCCAGAACCCTGGAAAAGAAGTCACTGACTTCTGAAGAAGAAAAAGATCTTGCTACCTTCAACCGGCCAGCACAAGGGAAACCTGATCCCGATGAGCTAAGCTGATAAATCTTAAGTTCAGTCCGGACCTGGCATCCATTCCAGCCTTGCCTTTAATTGTGAAGGAGGTTCAAAGGACAAAGAGAAATCACATTTGCATTATTATTCTTATTAGTTTTGGAGGGGAGGGAGAGAAGGGTTATATGCAAGACAAGGAAAGGAGGAGGAAATAATTCGAAACTGCGCATTCCTACATTCTGTCATTGCTCATTTCTGGTAAAGGAAGCCAAAGTTACACAGATGAGAGAGCAAGATACAATGCGCTCTTCCCATCCCTCAAAACTGCATTAGAAATTTGCGATCTGGCATTCCTAAATCCAGCTCATAAGTTCTACTTATTTAGTAGCAAATAGATGGTAACAATATTTGGAATAGCAGTTGAAAAGGATCTAGGACCCAGAAGAGCTGCATGTGTGTACCCGGCTGACAGACAGGGAGGTGACCAGAAACTGGGACCCTGGGATGTTCTTGCAGGCACTGGGCTGGGTGGGAGGTGGACCAGGCTCTGGGCTCAGCTCTTGCCTTTGTTCCTTTCCAGCGCTGCAGTCTTGGGTGTGGCTCAGCCTGCATTAGCAGCACTGCAGCAAAGAGCGGCCTCAGCTCTTCCTCTGCTTCTGATCCTAACCCCCTCTGAGGACAAAGGGGGCTCTGAGGCTGGCGGCCGGGGGTAGACCTACGCTCCCTCCAGAAGCAGAGCTTTGCATTTGCTCCATGCAAACAAGTATTGGGCGAATTCTCCAGCTACCAACCATGACGGAACGAGCCCACCAGTAGCACCGACCAGTGCCCCCCCAGAGCCTTTCAGAAATGCGCCCCCTCCCCGGCCTCGCCCCTCACCTTGGCTCCGATCTGATTGCCGCACTGGCCGGCCTGGATGTGCACGATCTCTCTCATGCTGCCTGCGGAGGGGATGCTGCGGGCGGGTCGCGAGCTCCAGCCCCGGCTCCGGCCTTTTATAGCGCCTCCCGCACTGCCCGGCAGCCGCTGACGTCACCGGAGAGCAGCGCCGCTTCCGCCAATCAGGAGGCGCCCTGGGAATTTACTGCGGCAGGGCTGCAGCATCAGCACCAGCCTGGGCAGGGCACGCGCCCCCTCCCCCACCCTCTGCAGCCACGCGCCTGTCAGATGAGCGCGCCTTCCCTGCCCGCGCAGCGCCACCCCCAGCCCTGACCTTCTCCCCGATCCAATTCTACAGCATCCCTGCCGTGTGCACCCTGTTCCAATCCTATCTCTTCCTCGGTGCTCCTGCCCCACTTCTACTCACCCCACCCCATTTCTTCCCTGCCCCAATTCTACCCCGATCCTGTCCCATTCCTACCCCATCCCTGCCCTGTGCACCCTAACTCAATCCTATCCCAGTTCTGCAACATACTTCCTCTGTGCTCATGCCCCAATCCTACCCACCCCAATTCCCCTGACCAAATTCTACTCTAATCTTAACTCAATCCTACCCCTTCCCAATGTATGCACCCTGCCCCAACCATACCTACCTCATTCCTTCCCTGACCCAATTTTACCCATCCTATCCCATTTCTACCCCATGCATGCCCTCTGCACTCTGCTCAAATCATACCCCATCCCTTTCCTGAACCAATTCTATCACAGTCCTATCCCATTCCTACCCATCCCTTCCTGTGTACCATGCTCCTGCCCCAATCTTATCTCAATCCTACCCCATTCCTCCCTGTGCTCCTGCCTTAATCCTATGTGTCCCTGTGTCCCTGTGTCCCTGCTCCAATCCTACATTCATCCATCCATCTGTGCACTCTGTCTCAGTTCCATTTGTGTCCCAGCCCTTGCTCCAATCCTATACCCATCCTTCCCATGAGTTCCTTCCAATCCTGTCCCTATGCTTCTTGCCCCATTCCTATCCTAATCCCTTTCCTAAGCTTTCTGCCCCAATCCTACACCCTTTTCTCCTCTGCCAAATATGACTCTGCCATCACTAGCGAGCAGCCCAGTTTGACCCTGTTTTATCAGAAAGCAGCCCAGACCTTCTATCATTAGAGAGCAGCCTGAACCTCCAATCAGAGATCAACTTAGCCTTGGTATTTAGCATACTGCATTACTGTTGGTATCAGCTGGTCCCACGATATTCCTCTTCTGCCAAACCACAGCATAAGCAGCTGTCAATGCAAAGCCTCAGTGCTGTCTGATGTGTTCTTTTGCATTACCTCATAGTGATGTGCCCATTTATCCAGACTGAATGAATCAGACAGGCTGTACCTGCAAAATTAAGCAAAATGATTGCTCCCTTTACAAACAGATCTGTGGATCATCCACTGAATATAAATGCCCTGGAAGACATGTGCTAGAAGGCTTGCATGGCCTGGATGCCATCTTACTTAAATGAGTTGAGTAGCTCTCACCTATGTGGAGAGATACTCTGAATGGTGCTGGTGACACATGGCAAAGCATCACTATAATGTTTAGTGTGATTAGACTTCAACTATCTCACAATGACCAGCACTTTTGCCCCCCAATTCCACAAGCTTCCTTACTACCAAGCTGTCTGAAGATGCTTTATTCCCAAGTTCTGCTGGTTATAATCCCCCTAGAGAACCATCTGCATAGAGAATCCCTTCTGGACTAGCCCCATCTGCAGATGTTGTTGTTGCCTAAAGATCACCCAGGTCATTCAAGGCTTCTTAGCACAGTTAATCTTTCTTTGTTTGCTCCAGGTGCCAATACCCTGAAATAGGACCACAGGAAAGAATCAATGTTATCATCTGCATACCTGGAGTTTGCTGAGCCCTGATTAACCATACACAGTACAGCACCAGTTCCTCTTAGAGAGCTTGTCATAGGACACGCAGGACTGTCCATTCATTATCTCAGCCAGCCACATGAAACAATTGCTCATATAAACATGCTGAAATAAATAAATATTATCACACCTGAATGATATTTTTTTTATTTGTTGGGCTCTCACTCCAAATTGCTAAGAGCTGTACAGATGAAATAATTCTAGGACAGTGATGTTCCATTTTCAAATCAGGGATAGTGCATTGCAGTACACCCCAAAACCCCTGTTCTGAAGCATCTGACTAGATGCACCGCTAGGAAACACACAGACAGACAGACAGACTGGAAGCACCGCTAGGAAACACACAGACAAAGAAGGCCACTGGAAGGCCTAGACAAGACACAGAATACACACACAAAATAAGCTCAAACA
The DNA here is from genome assembly GCF_901001135.1 of Rhinatrema bivittatum. NCBI lineage: Eukaryota > Metazoa > Chordata > Amphibia > Gymnophiona > Rhinatrematidae > Rhinatrema > Rhinatrema bivittatum. The sequence goes on from NC_042621.1 coordinate 47,721,661, forward strand.
AGACAAGAAGTACAGGCAAGAAACAAGACAAAGGCAGGACAGACAGGATAGGAAAGCCTAAACAGACAAGAGCTAACCACAGAACAAGGGCAAAGTTATATAGGCAAGAGTACAACAAGAGGAGACTCTGAGGCAGGTTCTTAAGGGGCTGGCCTTGCTGCATCATGCATTTATTTATCTGATTTTTATATTCTGCTTTTCAAAGCAGATTACATTCAGGTACAGTAGTTATTTTGCTATTCCCTAGAAGGTTCATAATCTAAGTTTGTACCTGAGGCAATGGAGGGTGAAGTGACTTGCTCAAGGTCACAAGGAGTGACAGCGGGATTTGAATGCTGCTCTCCCTGGTTCCAAGTCTGCTGCTCTAACCACGAGGCTACTCATCCAAACATAGAAACATATAGAAACATAGAAATGATGGCAGAAGAAGACCAAACGGCCCATCCAGTCTGCCCAGCAAGTTTCGCACTTTTTTTTCTCATACTTATCTGTTTCTCTTGGCTCTTAGTAACCTTTTGGTTCTATTTCCCTTCCACCCCCACCATTAATGTAGAGAGCAGTGTTGGAACTGCATCTAAGTGAAATATTTAGCTTAATTAGTTAGGGGTAGTAACTGCCGCAATAAGCAAGCTACACCCATGCTTATTTGTTTACCCAGACTATGTAATTCAGTCCTTGTTGGTTGTTGTCATCATCCTAGAAGGGGGCAGATAGAGCAGGTTTGAGGGGAGCCCAGTGAGGGACCTTGCTGATGGGGGGGAACAACACTGTCTACCAGCCAGCTTTGTTACAGTACTGTATTTGGGACTGCTTAAATAGTTACTAAGAGTTTTGCAGTTGGTGTAAAATGCTGCTGCTTCCGTAGCCTATAATGATAGGATTACACCTTATTTACAAGAATTAAATTGGCTACCCATTCAGTATAGAATCCAGCTTAAAGCACCAATGATAATGTTTAAGTTGTAGTTTGATGAAACCTTGTGATGCTTTTCTGATAAAATCATAAGCTCTGAGATCTTCGAATCAGAACTTGTTGGTTGTATCATCTATGAGAAAATGTAAATTCCATGTTACAAAAGAAAGGAGCCTTGTTAGTAGCAGGCCCAGCATTATGGAATGCAGTACTGTATACGTTAAGCTGCAAGAAGACTAACATTTCCAAAAAAGCTAAAAGCTTTTTTAATCAGGCTTTTGAAAGTAGATGTTGATGAACAGCTATTTTAAATTATCATTTTATATGTAATCTGTGTACTGTGAGTCCTATTTTGATGACAGTTGATTTGTAATCTGTGTTGAACAATAATTTATTGGATGTTGCAGAATATACATTTTTTCATAAATAACTAATTAAATAATAAATCTCTGCCAGAATTCAGTGCTACCTACAACATGATACCCTTTTGAGTTTCCCCAGAATGAGCACCAGACATTAATGTCACCAAGTACTGGAATGGTAACCTGGATGAAGAGGTAAGAACATAAGAACATAAGAAATTGCCATGCTGGGTCAGACCAAGGGTCCATCAAGCCCAGCATCCTGTTTCTAACAGAGGCCAAAACCAGGCCACAAGAACCTGGCAATTACCCAAACACTAAGAAGAACCCATGCTACTGATGCAATTAATAGCCATGCTACTGATGCAATTAATAGCCATTAATGGACTTCTCCTCCAAGAACTTATCCAAACCTTTTTTGAACCCAGCTACACTAACTGCACTAACCACATCCTCTGGCAACAAATTCCAGAGCTTTATTGTGCGTTGAGTGAAAAAGAATTTTCTCCGATTAGTCTTAAATGTGCTACTTGCTAACTTCATGGAATGCCCCCTAGTCCTTCTATTATTCGAAAGTGTAAATAACCGAGTCACAGCTACTCGTTCAAGACCTCTCATGATCTTAAAGACCTCTATCATATCCCCCCTCAGCCATCTCTTCTCCAAGCTGAACAGCCCTAAGCTCTTCAGCCTTTCCTCATAGGGGAGCTGTTCCATCCCCTTTATCATTTTGGTTGCCCTTCTCTGTACCTTCTCCATCGCAACTATATCTTTTTTGAGATGCGGCGACCAGAATTGTACACAGTATTCAAGGTGCAGTCTCACCATGGAGCGATACAGAGGCATTATGACATTTTCCGTTCTATTAACCATTCCCTTCCTAATAATTCCTAACATTCTATTTGCTTTTTTGACTGCTGCAGGACACTGAGCCGACGATTTTAAAGTATTATCCACTATGATGCCTAGATCTTTTTCCTGGGTGGTAGCTCCTAATAAGGAACCTAACATCGTGTAACTACAGCAAGGGTTATTTTTCCTTATATGCAACACCTTGCACTTGTCCACATTAAATTTCATCTGCCATTTGGAAAGTTGGTGGCTGCTGCTGCCATCCTGCATAGGAAGTTCTGTTTAATCAGGCCAGTAGCACCCAATACAATTAAAACAATTTCTGTATCTTTCCATCAGATTTGCTTAAAACCAGCAATTATCAAACCCATACTGAAAAAAACCAACCTGGATCCAGAAAACCCACTAAACTACCGACCCATATCAAACCTACCTTTCATTGCCAAAATCATTGAAAAAATCATCCACTCTCAACTAAGTGACCACCTGGAACAGAACAATACCCTACTTCCCATGCAATTCGGCTTCAGGAAACAACTAAACACCGAATCACTACTCCTATCATTAAACGACACCATGCTCAAAGGATTTGACAAAGGCCACAGCTATCTTCTAGTCCTACTAGACCTTTCAGCAGCCTTTGACACTGTATACCATTCAATTTTGACTGAACATCTATCCGAAATCGGTGTAAAAGAAAAAACCCTACAATGGTTCACATCCTATCACAAAGGAACTACCAGGTGTCAATAAATGACACCCTCTCAAAGAAAATAAACCTTGATACTGGAGTTCCCCAAGGCTCCGCACTATCGGTGGCACTCTTCAACATTTATCTTCTCCCGATATGCCACTTCCTCTCAAACTGACTCACTTCATATATGCTGATGACATCCAAATACTTATCCCAATACACAACTCTCTGGAAGACACCTACAAAAAAACAGCCAACTACCTCACCAAAATAAAGCAATTACTAACCAACATGAGACTTATCCTAAACATTCATAAGACAGAAATAATCATGCTGGATAGAAAGAATAACCCTATGCACATACCACCACTCAACATATCAAATCAAAAATCAGCACTCTCCCCTGTCACCCATGCCCACAACTTAGGAGTAATAATCGACAAGGAACTATCATTCAAGAACCACATCTCCGCAAAAATCAAAGACAGATATCACAAACTCCTAAACCTACGACGCCTAAAGCCTTTCCTCTCCCCCAACAACTTCAGAACAGTCCTCCAACTACTCATCTTCTCCAACCTGGATTACTGCAACTCCCTGCTTTTCAACTTACCTCTCACCACCATTTGACCGCTCCAAATCCTTCATAATACAGCCGCCAGAATACTCACAGGAACGAAAAAATACGATCACATTACTCCAACTCTCGTATCACTACACTGGCTCCCAATAAAATAAAGGATAGACTATAAAATACTATCCATAATACACAAAATAATATATGAAAATCAAACAAACTGGCTAAGGGCATCCATAAAGCTACAGTCACCAAACCGAAATCTCCGCTCAGCTAACAAAGGCTTATTAAAAATTCCACCCGCTTGTCACAAACGTACCTCAACTCGGAAGAGAGCCATATCCCTAGGAAGTCCTGAACTATGGAACTCCCTCCCAACCGAACTGAGAACACAACAAAATTTAAAAACCTTCAAAAAAGAACTAAAAACTTGAATGTTCACCAAAGCCTACCAAAACACCCTATGACTCTTTGATACATCTTCCCTCTCTATCGACCCATATAAACATGCAGACCCAATCCAAAACATGTAATTTAACCTGCACAATTTACAACTAAGATATGTTTATAACGAATAAGATAAATATGTTAACAAGTGTATTAATTTTTGAACACTCTGTTAAACATCGAAACTTTGTAAACCATTGTGATGGCGAAACCAAACGACGGTATATAAAACCCGATAAATAAATAAATAAATAAATAAATAAATAAATAAAATTTGGTGGTCTCGTATTGCATCGTATTTGAGGATCTTCTCTCTCTCTCCATTCAATCCACAGAATAGTTGATTGTTACTGACATTTTAATCAGCAATGCTGTCCTTGTGTTTTTCTCCTTTACAAATAATAAACCTGTTTGCTGATGGCAAGGAGTCATGGCACTGGCAAATTCTGTGGTACTCTTCCTTGGCAGCCATTGCCAGCCCCCTCATGCCTGCTCACCTCCCCAGCAGTTATGTCACACAGGCACTTTAGACTCTGCCTGACTGCTGGCTGGTAGTTTTTAAGCACAAAGGCCCAGAGGCATACTGGGGGGAGGGGAAAGGGGGCAGTCCGTCCCGGGTAACAACAAGGGGAGGGGTGCTATTGCCTCCAGCAGGAAGGTCCTGCAGCAATGCAGAGCAGTGACATGCCTGGGGGGGGGGGGGGGGTGTTTCACTCCCTGCCAGCACAAGCAACAAAATTGCAAGGAACAAAATTGGCGAAAAAACCCATCTTCAACCACCCTCCTCATCTACAAATCATGCCTTAACTCATACAGAAACAACATCAACACAACAAAGAGAATATTCTTCTCCAAAAAAATCCACCACCTCATTTTTGATTCAAGAGCTCTTTTCTCCTATGTATCAACCCTCACAAAACCCCTGGCGCCTACCATTCCAGACGATCAAGCACTCAATAAAGCGAACGAGCTGGCAGACTTCTTTGACAACAAAATCACCTCACTCCTAGCCCCCCTCAAGGGACCATCTACACATCCAAACCATGTATTCAACCTCAGCCCCCAATCATCGAGATCAACCGCTCAACAATCACCACACTCAACCGCTCAACAACCACCACTCCCATCAGATCAACAACCATCGCAACCAACCGTCCAACAACCTAACACCTCACCAACAGTGCTCAACACTTTTGAGCCCACATCCACATTAGAAATAGAGAATATCCTCAAGAAGATAAAACCATCCTCCCATCCATCAGACCATATTCCATCCAACAAACTGAGTCTGATCACCAACACCATAGCCAAACCTTTAGCAGACATCATTAACTGCTCTCTCACCCAAGGACATGTCCCGAACCAACTCAAGTTAGCCATGCTCAAACCGCTCCTCAAAAAACCCAACTTACCCACCTCAGACCCAGCTAACTTTAGACCCATAGCAAACCTCCCCATGATTGCCAAAGTTATGGAGAAAGTTGTCAACAAACAACTTACAGAATTTCTTGACGAAAACAATATCCTCACCTCAAACCAATTTGGCTTTCGTAAGACTATGAATACCGAATCGTTATTAACATCATTATCAGACACTATCATCTTCAATAGAAAAGGGCCAACCTTGCCTCCTCGCTCTCCTGGATCTCTCATCAGCGTTTGATACCGTAAACCACACGTGCCTCCTGCAACGCCTAATAGACATCGGCATTACAGGAGCAGGTTTTAACTGGTTCAAATCGTTTTTGGAGAACAGATCATACAAGGTCAAGATAAATAACAAAGAGTCCCACACCATCGAATCCAAGAGGGGGGTACCGCAAGGATCATCCCTCTCTCCGACTCTTTTCAATATTTATCTGCTCCCACTCTGTCAACTACTCACTAACCTTAAGCTAAGACATTACCTATATGCGGATGATATTCAAATCCTCATCCCTATAGAAGATTCCCTACACAAAGCCATATCATACTGGAATAAATGTCTGTCAGCTATCAACAATCTACTCACCAGCCTCAACTTGGTTCTAAACAAAAACAAAACTGAAATCCTCATTATAGCACCGGAAAACTATACCCCCCCCCTCACATTCTAACACTAACCAACATCCGGACACCGCCGGGCACTCCACCACGCAACAAGTTAAAGACCTGGGAGTCATCATAGACAGCAGACTCAGTCTCAACAAATTCGTCAACAACACAACAAAAGAATGTTTCTTTAAACTTCAAACATTAAAGAAACTTAAACCACTCCTCCTATACAGAGACTTCCACATGGTTTTACAAGCCATCATACTCCCAAAACTGGACTACTGTAACGCTCTCCTCCTAGGCCTACCAGCATGCACCACCAAACCACTTCAGATGGTCCTGAACGCCTCCGCAAGAATTCTCTCAAATGCCAAAAAAAGAGATCATATCACCCCAATCCTCCACCACCTCCACTGGCTTCCGATTAAATACAGGATCCAATTCAAGTCTCTAATGATGATACATAAGGCCTTATACAACATCGCGCCTCTCAACTTAACATTTCAAATTCAACTACACACATCCGTGAAACCAACCAGAAGCGCTTATCAGAACAGACTAATCACACAACCGGCGAAATCCGTTCTGAGGAAACGTGCACTATCTACAGCGGGCCCTTCACTTTGGAACTCGTTCCCTCCAGACCTGCGTCTGGAACCATGCCACACTACATTTAAAAAGAAACTTAAGACTTGGTTGTTCAAACAAGCTTTCCCCTAGAGCCAAGAACAGGAAGAAGAGTCTTTTCACTCCCACAATGATATTTTCAGATCTATTATATTCTTCCTTTATTCAATCAGATATTTACATATTCATGCTGACTACATACATACTACATACATATACTCATGTGGACTTACATATTTCCATGTTATTTATTGATTTATTAACTGCATGTTTATTAACGGTTTAATATTAGACACTATTTGCTTACTTCGATTAATTTGTTCAATGTAAAAACTTGTTTACTTCGTTTGTACAATGTAAAAACTTGTTTACTTCATTTGCTCAATGTAAAAACTTCGTTTTTAATTCTGTTCTATGTAAACCGCTAAATGTAGCGATAGTTACTGTTCCTTGTAAACCGGGGTGATATGTATATTATACAGGAACCTCCGGTATATAAATTATTTAAATAAATAAACAAATAAATAAACAAGCAAGGTCCTGTGGAAGAGGCCAGCAGAAGAAAAGGCCCAGAGGTGCCACCAGCATTTCCTGGAGCCGGCAGCAGAAGAGACCCAACGGTGCCGCCTGTGTCTCCCAGAGCTGGTGGCAGAAGAGGCCCTGCTGTGCAGCCAGCGGCTGAAGAAGCGAGATATGGCCCTGTGAGAGTAAGTGCCAGTGTAAGGAGGGTGTGTGTGTGTGTGTATGAGAGGATTCCTGTGTGTGTATGAGATGGTGAGTGTATAGAAGAGTGAGTGTGTGTGTGTGCCTGTGTATATATATATGAGGGGGTGCCTGTGGGTGCGTATGTGTGAGAGGGTGTCTTTGTGTGGGGGTGGGGTGAGAAAGAGGATGTGTGTGTGTGTGTGTGTGTACGTGGGTGAGACAAAAATCGTGTGTGAGAGATACAGAGGAATCGTGTGTGTGTGTGTATGTATGAGAAAGAGACAGAGGAAACATGTGTCTGTCTCTCACACACACACACACACACACACACTCAACCTCCCTCTGTCTCTCACCAAGTGTGTATGTGTGTGAGAGACAGAGGAAGCATATTTTGTTTTTGTGTGTGTACCTCCAGTTCACAACAATCTCAGGGTGACAGGTATGGAGAGTGGGGGATTTTAAAAATCTTTATTAGTTTTAATTACTGGGTGTTATTTGATGTTTGCTCTTTTGAAATATTTTATCTATATTTAGGAAATTTTTAAAAAATTTCACAGGAGCTTCTAATTATTGAATATTATTCTATTCATCAGCTGTTTTGAAATGTACATGTTTTAGTATGGTTTTACTATTCTGTTTGATTTATATTTCTTGATTGCATTGTTTTGAGGAATAGTGATTTTCTGCTTTTCCATTGTTGCACAGCATACAGAATCTGGCTTGTGGTTTCCAGTTCAGTTTTGGTCTGCATGTGTGCGTGTATGTAAGAGAGAGAAAAAGAGAGGAAGCGTGTGTGTGTATGTCTAAGCGTGTGAGAGAGACACAGAGGAAGTGTGCGTCTCTCTCTCTCTCTCTCTCACACACACACACACATGCTCCCTCTGTCTCTCACCAAGCATGTATGTGTGTGTGTATGAGAGAGAGGGAATATATTGTGTGTGTGTGCATGTGTGCCCCAGTCTACAACAATCTTAGGATGACAGAGACAGATGACATATGGAGAGCAGGTGATTTTTAAAATTCTTATTAGTTTTAATTATTGGATGTTATTTGATGTGTCTGCTGTTCTGAAATATTTTATCGATGTTTAGGAAAATTTCAAATTATATATTGAGGGTGGTGTCGAAGAAGTATCCGCCCTGGGTGGCCAAACACTTTAGGTATGCTTCTGCAAAGGCCACATCCTAGTCCCACAGTCAAAGTGATTTTGTCTCCTGAAGTCAGTTACCTGGCCATGCTGTGCTCACCCCAGGCCATTGATTCCCTCCAACTTAGGAAAAGACTCCTGAGACCCTGGTACCATATACCCCCAAAGGACCGTGTCAAGGAGCTTCACCATGAGGCCTGGGCAGCTTAGGGGGGGGTGGGAGAGACAGAGCTATATGCAGCATCTTATGGATATTTCCTTTGCTTGGAGGCCCCAAGATTGTCTGTACACATGCATGCCCTTCAGAAGATGACACCCCCACACCCCTCCACCACCAGTGGTTTCCTGCTCTCTGCCTCCCTTGTAAAGTATGCCAACCCTAGTGCCCATCCCAGAGCAAATGCCCCAGCCACCGTACCACTGGTCAATGCGCAGATTGCCACGTAATGCACGAGACAGGCAGGCTGCAGGGATCCTGGGACCTGTAATGAAATCATCTGGCAGTAACCGCTCCTGGTACATGGCTGCAATCCCAGTGCTGCACACAAACAGTGGATTAGGGGCACAACTACAGCTCACCACTCCTGGTACTCTACACTGAGGGGACTGATCTTTGTTTTGCACATCCCTTTTATAGACTCAAGGGAACAAAGATTTCACAGATCATTACATCACCCTAAAGGGAGTCCATTAGTTTCTCATTCAAGCACCCTCTATAACAAGGGTGGCCAACTCTGGTCCTCAAGAGCCACAAAGAGGCCAGGATTTCCCAGTGTCCACAATGAATATGCATGAGATAGATCTGCATACAATGGAGGCAGTGCATGCAAGCCTATGTCCTGTATATTCATTGTGGATATCCTGAAAACCTGACCTGTTTGTGCCTCTCGAGGGCCAGAGTTGGCCACCCTTGCTCTATGATCGTGGCCGAGTGACATAACCTTCCTGTGGTACAGTTTACCCCATGGTCATTGCTAATAATATTGCAGCATTCCCCCCTCCTACTTTGGGCTCTCATGTTGTGTGTGAACCCTGTATTAGTGAGATACGGGGACTGGAAAGAGCACTTGCTCTGCTATACCTGTCCTCCTGCCACCCACGTCTGTGTGCTCACAGTGGGCAATCATACTGCCTGGGATCTATTCTTGTCAGAATACTTGGGAGCTTGAACTTGCTTTCTACACCTCACAGCACCTGCTCTTCTCTGGTAGTCAGGAAGAAAACAAGGGTTGACACCACAGTCTTTTTCAAAACTTTACTGAAGTGGAGACATATATATTCTTAAAGTCCAATTTGCACGTAAATTTAAATAGCTCTACCCTTGTATGGAAGGAATTGTATGTAGGGGTTGGAATGAACGACAAACCCTTATTTAACGCACTGATCTCATCACTACTAAGGATTCTTGATGAAATATTAGTGATCCTATTCGTATTTACTGGTCCTGATTCTGATTGCGAGATCTCCGGTCTTGGTATGGCTGAAATCGGTTGTTGTAACTCCCCCTCCTGCCTCTCCCTCTCCACTCCCCTCTTCCTCTGAAAAAAGAAGTTGATGCCTTAGATTCAGTAACTACATCTCTATTAGAGTCCTTCCTCCAAAACTTTCCTATCTCGTGCATCCTTGTAAACAGTCTGTCTTTTGTACCTGTGGTGAATAATGGAGCCGATGGATCTACTTCTAAATCAGTATTGCTGCATACACGCTTCGCAGTCCTATCTAAATTAGGACTATCAGGAAGCCTTTTATCATTTCTTTCTTCTCTGTCATTCATAATTTCATTCCTATTCTTAGCATTCCCATTATTTTTATGTATCTGTTTGTTAGAATATTGCCAGGAATAAACATGATTATTCTTATAATCAGCTTCATCTCGTTTGAATTTATCAAACTTGGTGGTCTTTAATTCTTTGGTGAAACTGTCAGCATTCTTCTTGTAGTCCTCATGGATAATATTGAAACATAAATCGTGTCTCTTCAAATACTCCAGTTCGGTGTCAAGTTCACTCTTGAGTATCTCCTCTCTTTTCTTTGATGTCTTAATTACCAATATCATTAAGTCCAGTGAGCATTTATTGAGAATTGCTTCCCAACAGTTTAGGAATTCTGAATCTTCACGGTACATACTTGGTGGTTTGTTAATACGCAACCCTCTCGGTATACGTTTATACCGGCTCAGGAGCCAGTTACTTATTTGATTTAGATTCTATTTTTTGGCACTTCAATAATGCCCAGAAGCTCCTGCTCTTTGGGCCTGGGCCATGGTTTTATAACCCCTGTGAGGGAGAGAGCCACAGCCATTGCTCCAGTGCACTTGGAGGGGTTGTCAGGGCTCTGGCTGCCTGCAATCCCACAGGCCCACGCAACATGCAAATGGGCTGCCGCGGTAAAAAGGAGGCTCTAGGGGAAATTGTGCGCCCCTAGCGCCTCCTCGGCAGCGGGCAACCCCAGGACAGGTGGCTGTCAGCGGGTTAGGAAAACCGATGCTCAGTTGTATGAGCCTCCCTTTTCCTAACTTGTGCACAGCCGCAGGTTAGGAAAATGGATGCTTGTTAATTGAGGTTCCCTTTTCCTTTATTAAGTTCCTTCAGCTTAATATTTCCACAATATTAAGTCAGAGGAAGCACAGAAAAGCTGTATTTTCTGCTTTTCTGTCAACTTTAGGGGCTCCTTGAAACTTGATGCCTTATCCGGGGCGTGTCGAGTGCACATTTTTTTTTTTTTTTGCATTGGGAGGTAATGGCTCATAGCCTCATGAATTTACATGTGATGAGTGCTATTAGATTCGCGAGGGGTTGGATGCGAGTTTTGGACGCACTAATTCCATTAATGGATGAGGGGTTGTGGATGCGCGTCCAACCACAGGTTGCACTCGGCTGCCAATGTTCAGGTCTTCATGGACCCAGGAGAGCTGGAGTTGCAAGCATGGGGTGATAAACAGCCAAACAGAGGAGACTGGTGGGAGAGAGCCAGAGAGGAATGGTTTAGGAGACTGATGGGGAAGAACCCAAAGGGGGGGACAGTCGAAAGGTGGGATGCCACTAGGAACAATTAAGACGGGAGCCAGAAAGATTAAATTGTTAGTGGGGACAGCAAGCCAAAGACAGTGAACGATTTAGGGGGAGAGAGTGAGAGAAAGGGAGATTGCTGAAGGAAAGAGACAAAGGGAAAGGAGAGATCCAGTGAGAGGGGAATGGAGGTAACATATTGGATATGGAAGAACTTTAAGGGTATGAGAGATGGTAAAGAGATAAAGAAGAGGAAAGAGAACTAGATGGAAGGATGAGAAGCTATAGAGAAGAAGAGGCTGCAATGGGAGGGAGAGATAATAGATAGAGGAGAGAAATGAGATGAACAAGAAAGATTAATGTTACAGAAAGTGAGTTAGAGGAAGAGAAAGAAGAAAATAAAATGGAAAGGCAAAAGTCTGGATATGAGTTAGAGAAAATGAAGAATGGATAGAGATTCGTACAGTTTGGAAAAAAAAAACCCAACCCAACAGCAAAGGGTGAAAAAGCTTTTTATTTTCAGTTGAGTGACAAGAATATGAAAAGCAGTGATCTGGTAGCTGTCTGGCACGGGAGTAAACGGGATTCTCCACAGGTTGGAGAGGTTTTTATTGGGTTAATGTAAGATTTAGCCAAAGATGTTGTATGTGCATTTGTAAGAATACATCAGAGATCTGAAGAGGGAATTTATGTGGTTGAGCAGAACATTTTTCCATATATTTTCTGTTAAGCCAATGCAAGGTTTCAGAACCTGCCAGGAAATATGACTTAAATACTGAATTATTATGTACTGCATGCAATTTATTCTTTATTATGTACAGCAATGTGGTGGAAAATTAAATAATTTTATTAAAAGAAATAATATCTCAGCGAATGCGGCAGACCTATTGAGAGTCCCTCCAAGCATCACTAACAGCATCACACATCAACGATCATATGAATTAGCATACCAGACTGCTCTTTTCTTGTACTTAGCATTTACAAATTAAATTCTGTTTTTTAATTATTTTTTAGGGCTTTGGCAGAGGAGAATCTTCTTGCTGGTCCTGTCCTCCTCTCTCAGTCATCTTGAAGTCACTTTTACACAGTTGGGTGGCCTGCAGCTCCTCACACAAACGTACTATTTATCACGGTTCTGATAATAAATGTAAGTCGATTAGGCCCCTTCTAGTTAGGTTACTTTGCATTCTAAGCTAGGAGGAGATTGGATACCCACTATTCTGAGGGACCTAGAGGCAAAGTAATTCCTTCACTGCCTCTAAAACAAATAACCAGAACGCTGAAGCAAGCAGGTATCATGATGTAGCTTTCATTTCTTCATAAACTGGTTTGGTACTGGATCTGTTTTATAGTGTAACCTCAGCACTGCAAACATTCCCTCGGCCATGGATCTACTGCCCTGTCTGAAACCCTCTCCCTTTCCTCCTGAGCACCTTCTCACCAGTCTCTGCTGTTCAGAGACTCTTTGCAAGCATAAGGACATGCCATTGTTGTAGCAAGGACTTCCGCTCTGCTGAAACATTAGAACTAAATAGAACTGCAGGAATTTTAGTTTTAACCTTGCTGTGTGCTCGTTGTCAGTTTTACTCTGTTCCACTTTTAGCAAAGTGCCCCTGTATTGGCCCTGACCTCTCTCACTGACTGAAGAGTGAAATCAAAGTAAGAATCAGCCTCTCATGGAGCTCTGATTTTAAATTCACATGTACTTTTAAAAAAAATTAAACACTGCCAAATTTCTTGGACTAAGGAAAAGTACGAATGCATATTTTGGACACATGGAGTTTGCACTGCAGAGAAAATGCACATGGCTTTAGTACAAGCAAGAGCACCTGGTCAGCATACATTGTTCATGGACACAATATTTCTCCAGCCAGGCCATCGATAGCTCTTACTTATATCAGAAGAGAGCAGAAAAGGTGGCTCACGGACATCGTCAAGGCCAACGGGGAGAAGTGCAACATTAACACCAGCCTGTAAAAGACTATTTCCCAGGCCCTCTCCTGAAGGAGACAAAGCCTCCTGCAAGTATCTCAGAACTCAAAAGCGTCCATCTGCAACAGAAGGTGAAAAAAGGGAAGCAACAGCGTCTTAACTGGGGGGGGTAGACCAGGTCATTTGGTGGTTGGGATTTTTATATACTGTTATACTGTTTTATATTTTGCATTTATTGTTACAGTTTAAAATATATTTGATTATGTACCAGTATATTTAGGATGTATGTGATTATGTATTTAGTGAGGTCAGCAATGAAAATAAAACTGAAAATGAGTAACTTATGTGGTTAAAGTTAGCTAGATAAGTTATTAGGGATATTCAGCAAGATAAACATCCTGATGAAGAACCTTAAATAAAGTAATCTAGGCATATGTAACTCGATCACTTTGAAACCTAACCGGCTATGTCTGAATATCACCAATTAAGTTTCAAAGTTCTCTGGGGGGGTGTGCCCAGAATTACTGTAACTGGCTATACTGAAAAAATTCAAAGAATAGAACTGGTTAAGTGTTGATAATTCCCCCAAACCCCCGACTTAGCAGGCCTGCTGCTCCAATCCCCCCATGTCTCCCACCCCCCAAGATAGAATAATATTTAAGGCCTATCTGGCTGATAGCCACCCCTCCCAACCCCTGCGTTTCTCAAAATAACCCTCCTCCTTCTCCAAACCCTCTGGGCCACTGATTTCACACTGCTAGTGGCTTTCAGGGTTAAGGGGGTGCCAGGTGGGGCAGGGGAATGAGGATGGGTGCCCAAAAGGAGGGATATTTTGAAAAGCTGTGGGGAGCATGGAGGAGCAGCTATGGGCTTGACCTGTCTTAAACCTTTTATCTTCTTTTGGAGGGTTGTGGAGGGGGAGGGGAAGGGGGATCGGGTGCAACAAGAGTGTCACTGGGGTGGAGGGGGGATCAGGCTGATAGGCCACTTACTTGGGGGGAGGGGATGGTTTGGGCATGTCACCCCTTGATCAGCTATATTTTTTTTAATTCTTTGAATTTAGCCAATTAAGGTGACGTTATCTGGGTACACATACTTACACAGCTTTGAAACATAACTGGCAATATTCAGACATAGCTGGTTAGGTTTCAGAGTTATCCAGCTACATATACCCAGCTCACTTTATTCAAGGATAGTCAATGGGATGTTTATCTCAGATAATATCCCTGATAATTTATCCAGCTAACTTTAGCCAGACAAGTTATTTGTTTTCCAGATTTTTTTTCATAATATCTCTCTGGGAATAATGTTAACCTTGATCTTGGCATGTCTAGATTTAGCCAAATAACTTATTTGGCAAGCTTTAAATACGAGAGCTTACCAGATAAATTATTCAGCTTGTACTGCTCTCGACCTTTATCCACCTGCTCTTGAGGTAAAGCAGGGTTTCAGATCCCAAGGCTGGCAAGTCCACTGACATTTATCAGCACTTTGCCCATTCTTCATGCATCTTGATGTATTCCTGAACCAGTGAATGTAATCTGAAGGACAGTGCATTTGAGTACTGCACTGAGTGTCAGTATGAGGGCTGGCAGATACAGAGACTTAGGCGGCTCCCATTCTAGTATGGTTGGTAGCTCTTACCCTACCCTCTCAGGGCTGGATTTTCTAACACCGCAGGGATTTGTGAATCCCGCTGTAACGGGGGGCGGGGGGGGGGGGGCAGGCCTGCGAAAGCCAGCAGCAATCGCACCACTGCTGTGTTATCGCTGCCGGCTTTCGCACCCAATAGAGCCACCGTGAAAGGTGGTGCTATTGGGCACGCTACTGGCAGCGATAAGGTGTCCTACCTTTTTGCCGTCAGCGAAGTCGTCGCAGAGTCCACCCCAACGCCGCCCCGACTCAGCTATCGCACGCGAAAAGGGACTTTTCGCATGTGATCCCTTTAGAAAATGACCCCCTCAGTCAGTCCTCTCAAAGCAGCATGAGATAGAGTAGACAATCTGGAGGGTTTTCCTTTCCTTACATCCCTCTCTTTATTCCCTCGCACCAACATTCCTGACTAATTTACTCTTTTTGCAATGAAAAAAAAAAATCAATCAGCAGGCATCATCGGAGGACAACAGTGTTGGAGCATTGGAAAAAAATTGTTTCCTGTCATTCAGAATACAAACATTTCATTTGCTTTTGGTCCTAGCCCATGTGCTGATGATAGGAGCACAATCAACAATTATTTCTTAACAAACCATTGCACATGGCCCTAGGTACAACTGCCTGGCAGGGACATATGCCTTGTTACAGCCTGGAACCCAAACTCTCAGCTTTAATAACAGAGTATCTGAAACGTGACACTCCAGGTCATGGATGCAAAACTCCATTGAAAGATATAAACGTGTTGTGCAGCAGCTGTTCCCGCACAGTACTACATCATAGAAGGAAAAAGATTTTTG
The DNA here is from genome assembly GCF_901001135.1 of Rhinatrema bivittatum. Taxonomy (NCBI): domain Eukaryota; kingdom Metazoa; phylum Chordata; class Amphibia; order Gymnophiona; family Rhinatrematidae; genus Rhinatrema; species Rhinatrema bivittatum. Next base: position 47,737,409 of record NC_042621.1, read on the forward strand.
ATGAGAGCAAATGATGATTTGTTTTGATACTTAGCAGCTACGCACTGTGTACAATACAATATAAATTATTTTCTACTTGTACAGAAAAGTTTGAGTTCGTGTTTTGAAAATTAAAAACTTCTCAGGCATCCTGTCCTAGGTAGTTTCACGCACAGGTTGAAATGTTAACATATATACTTATTACATAAACCACAACTAGAACAAAACAAGAACTGTTTTTAACAATTTGAATTCAATTAAATTAATATTCCTTTGATGAATCCAGCTCCATAACAAGATGAAAAGCCAAGTCTTTGTGCACCACAAGAAGCCCTTTGAACCAGCAGTACAATCAATTCCATTTCAACAGTTGATAGATGCCTCGGGAAGGTTTCACGCTCTGCTTTTTCCCTGTGGTCAGGGAGATGATGTGCAGCAAGATGTGAAACTCCCTCCCTTGTTATCTCTGTTGCAGATTGCCTTCAGACCTCTCACATCCGCTTCCAGGAACACACAACTATTTCTGTCAGAGTATTCCGCAGCTCCTGACTTCGAAATGCGTAGATTAAGGGATCTATAATGGAGTTGCATATGATGAGGATCAAGAACAAATTGAAATAGCTGAAGAAACAGAGGCAGGCAGGATTCTTGGGGCAGGAGACAATAAGAGTGAGGTGAAGGAAGAAAGGTCCCCAGCAGAAAAAGAAGATGCCCAGCAGAATGGTGAGAGTGATAGCCCCCTTCATGCTGCTCTGTTGGGTCCTCTTGGCCTTCTGAAAAGTTGAGATTGTCTTGGCATGATGGCGGGCCAAGGTGAACATATGTATGTAGAGTGCCACCATGAGGATGAGCATGAATACAAAGAAGCCAATGAGGCAGATGACAACAGCATTGTTGTTATGGTAAGCAATGAAGACACTGCTGGAGATGACACTGGCTGACCATATGCCCACAATGATGGTCACTGCCCGCTGTACAGTCATGATATTATGGTAGCGCAGAGCATAGAAGATGGTAATGTAACGATCCAGTGCAATGACTCCCAGAAAGGAGAGGGAAGACACCACAGAGCTGCAGATCATCATGTCAAGGACATTGTCCATTTGATAGAGAAGGCTGGTTTTGATGCCCAAGATTCCCTGTTCTATAAGCAGTATGATGAGGGTTTCCACCAGATGGCTGATGCTGACTAGCATATCAGACACAGCTAGGCAGCAAATGAAATAGTACATGGGAGAATGCAGGTTCCTGTTCTTGATGATAGCCACAACCACCAGTATGTTCTCTAAGAAACTGATTAATCCCAGTGTCAGGAAGAGTTCATTGGGAATGAAGAGTCCCTGACAGAAAAGGTTGCTTCTGTTGGTGGCATCTTTAGTCCAGTTAGATGTGCTTTGGATGGTGGAATTAGCAATATGATTTAGCATCCTCAGAGGAGGCAACGTTGTCATGCTGGTGGCTGGAGAGAACTGATGAAGGGCGCTTTCTGCAGATAATATCAGTAGTAACAATCAGATTAGCACAGAGGGCTTTAGGAGGAATGCTTCAAGCTACCTTAAACTCATAGAATGGTTAACTTAATCTTAATATGAAGTCGAGTTGAAATTACTCAGTCTTTACTATGTCACTGAAATGAACATATGACCTAACAAAAATCTCCCCTCTATTCTCTACAGCCTGCTCCTCTGCAAACTAACTTCCAAAGCAAATAAAAACAGACCTTAAGTCTTGCCTAGGAGAACATGATAATATGTCACTCAGAGAGTGGGCGAGCCCCTTAGAGCCTCTCTTTGTAGTAACTCTCTGTCTTCAGTTCTGGATGGCTATATTTTATTGTTTTATTTTTATATTTAATTTGACCTAATAATACATAGTTTTTATTCACTCTAAGATTAGAATGGGTTTTTCTCATAACTAGGAGCTTATTATCTCCATTATTATGAATAGAGATTGCTATGTGCAGGGATAAAATTCAAGGCAGATGGTAGAAATCACTCTCATAGGCATTATTTTTCTGGTACCTATAATGTGGGTTTCCAGTCATTTTGATGATTTTAGAGGCCTGGGTACAATTTGTGATCTGATTATGTAAACTGATGTGATGTCCATACGAACTTCGGTATATAAAAGTGTTTAAATAAATAAATAATTATGAATAAAAAGCTAGATATGTGTCACTGTAAGCTGGCTGGGTCCCAACAATTCCATGATTAAGATTCAGTTATGGCTTCCAGGTTATGTTGCTGTCTTACAACCTCAGCTAAATGGAAAAGGGGGTGGGGTATGCCTTATAATTCATAACTGACTTGCTACCAAGAATATTGTAGTTTCTCAGCCAAAAGGATCTGAATGCCTTTTCATTGCTATATGGGACATTTATAAAGTAAACAATCTTTTATTATATTAGACTCTAGTAATAATGGCTCTTACATTTCAGGTTTAGCACAACTGATTCTTAATGCTGAGCTTGACAGATCAGACCTCCCAGTTTTAGGAGATTTTAATTTCCTTGTTTATGATGCTATGTCAGGTTTGTCAATGGAATAAACAATGCTGTCATTACAAGGGAGCTACACATGTTAAAGATCACACATTAGGTGTAATTGTTTTCATGAACAAGCTTTATCATATTGGAATATCAGTGATATTGATGATAAAGAGGTAATTTAATCAGACTATCATCTTGTCTTTCTTTCATATGTATATATATATATATATATATATATATATATATATATATATATATATTTGTTGTTTTGGTATTAAATTATCTCAGGTTGACCCTATTTTAAAATCATGTCAATTTCATTATAAAATGGCTTTAATTCTGGGAGAATTTCTGGAACTTTTTGATCAATTGACTTTATATGGAGAGCTTTTCCCAAACCAGCTGGTTGATGCTGCTAGCCTCCAGGCAGTGGAACAGATTGCATTGTGTCCTCAATAAGAGATTAGCTCCATGGTTCATGAATCAAAGGTAGGAAGTTAGAGTGGATCTGATAAAAATCTAGAAAAATAGAGGATAAATTAGTTTATGGAAAGTACATTTCATATTTTAAGTCCTCTCTTCAGGAGATAAAGAAAAAAATGTTTCTAATGGGATGCAAGTTCGCCTTAACAATCGGTGAAACATATGTATATAGCTGCCCCATAACGCCCCTGTGATGCTACATAATTACCCTCTGAAGGAGCAATTTAAATGGGGAAATTTTAGAACATGAGAAGATCCATAGGGGGGTCCCTAGAACTCTACTATATTTGACAGACTTTGGCCGCCTCAGTGACAAAGAAACAGAAGTCATTTAAAAAATGTCTAGGTCTTCAGGATGTTCTTTAGCTCTCTGTTCCAGCTTATTCAAGAGTGTGGTCAAAGTATGCTTCCCTCTCTTAACTTTATTAATAATTCATCTTTGAAATCTGGAATACTTCCACTAAAAGAATCAATATTGCATCTGGTTATCAAGAAAGGGAATTTAGATACTGAGTTACTTACAAGCTGTAGACTGATTTGTTATTTATCTTTCTTGAGCAAACAGAGTGGGCTGTAGCTATACCGCTGGGAAAGTAGTTGAAGGACATTAATCTTTTTCACCCCTATCAGCCAGGGTTTCACCCCAGTTTTGGGACTGAAACACAATGGTTTTTTTGACAGATGATCTTAGGAGAAATCTGGACTCACCTATTGATTAAGTGGTGGCTTTATTGTATCTTTCTTATGCTTTCAATATCATATTATCTTACATTCTCACTTTCAGCTTTTGGGATTGGAGGCAGAATGAGCTCATATTCTTCCTGGATCATAGAACTCGGTGAGTACAAATGGGGGACAAAGTTTCAGAGACCTGGGATTTGATTTGTGGAGTTCCTCAGGGCTGTTCTTTCCCCCTTACATAAAATTTAACATGTACAAACAACTAATGTGATATTGATTAATAAAATGGGTTTCAGATGCTTGCTCGATAGTGATCATGTTCATATTTTTGGAGGATTAGGGATGTTTCAAACCCAAATATAATTACAGTTTATAGCCTGCAGAGCGGCAAAAATTTTTCCTGAAACTGTAGAAAACAGACTTATTTGGAGTCAAGAAAGCCTTCATTAATATTTCTTCATGGTCTTCAACCTCCTGTTGTTTGAAGTGAAAATTCTAAAGATAACCTTAGAGCTCACTATGGAAACTCATTTAAACAAATGAGTAAAGGCTTCTTTTTGGCACAGTAGTCATAATCTTCATTTGTATCTGTCCATAGTAATCTAAGCCCTAATTATGAGATGCTTGAATTCCTGCAGGACCCAAAAAGAAAGAACTCAGAAAGCTACATATATTCAAAATATGGCAGCATGAATTTTAATGGGCCTAAAGCTTTGCAGTCATGTTACCCTGATATTGGATAAAGTGCATTGGCTCCCAATGGCATCTAGAATTTTCTTTAAAATCCTTGCTTTGGTTCACAAGATATTTTCTGGTCAAGCACCTATGTAGCTAAAGAACAGATTGAATCTTTATATTCCCCAGAAATCGTTATGGTCTTTACAGGATGCTCTTCTGGTTGTACCATTCTTGAATGAAATCATGTTCACAAACATCGGGACTGTTTTTATGGTATTCAACCTCAAAAGATAGGAGACTCCTGATGGATTGAATGACATTTAGACAAAAAGTATAAAACCGAGCTTTTTAACATTACTTTTACTGATGGATGACAGGATTTTCTCTATATATGTAATTATATGCTATTTAGCGCAAGCTTAATTATTTGCCAATAAAGAATGTGTTGATGGCACTTTTCAAGACAGACCCCCTTTTCTTTTTATATATGTTTTGATTCACTTGGCTAGCTGATTTGTTACCAATTTTAAATTTTTTATGGTTCTTCATTAGTTTGACTGATCAGTGTTTTATTTTATTATATGAATTTTGTAAATGTTATTGGTAGGTATGTTGTATTATTATTATTTATTAATTTTACTGTTTTATATTGTACACAATTCTGAGTTTTTCTGAAAATAGTAAGTTAAATTTCTAAGTTGCCCTAACTAAATAAAACTAAGAGTTAAGAACAATTCGTGTTTTTAATCAATGTATTATCTTATTTTGGTTGTAACACAACTTGAGCACTGCATGTGTGAAGGCAGGAAACAAAACTAAAATATTATTAGATACACTATTTAGACTGGCTTACCCTTTCCAGATGTTTATTTACACTTTCTAAAAAAAATCCAGTAGATTGGTAAATCAAGACTTCCCTTTGTTAAATCCATGTTGGCCTCTTCTCTATTAAGCAGTGATTTTGTTTCTAAGAATAGCTTCTACCATTTTGCTCAGCACCAATGTCAGGCTGGAGCTTTTTTTTTTTTTAATGTTACATTCGCCACTTTCAATTCTGTAGGTAAAGTGGTAGATTTTAATGAAAGGTATCAGATTATCAGTAGCAAGTCTATGATTTCATATCAGCTGATGGGCTGAAGTGCACAAATGTATTGAAGAGCCAGGACAGGAATTTCTTTTTCCAGCTTAGAGGTAAAAGAGAGAAGCAGAAGCATGATAACAGTGAGGAGGATGAGGTACTCTCAGGGAGTACTGATGAAGGGATAATAAGAGGAAGGAATTGCTGATGCTTGAGAACAGTGGGCAAGGTAAACAGAGAACAGCCTGGGAGGTGGAAAATGTAGAGAAAGTGGATCTGGACTAGTTTGCAAGGGGGAATAAAATTGTGGTGGGAAGCAGGGGGCAGTGAGCATCACTAAAAGAAAGAAAAGTGAAGCCATGAGAAGCAATGCAATAAAAGGAAGAAATGGTTCTGACCTGAGATAATGAGAAGGTCTTGCTGGTAACCTGATGTGGTCTTATGGGGTGCTGATAGGAGCATGGAGTGGCAGAAGCCAAAGCCCCAAGGGCGTCAAAGAGTTCTCCGATGTCCACGGGCTATGCAACTGGAAGAAGAATGCACATAAGTTGCAAACTTCCTCTTCTGTGTTAACAGTGGAAGATGATAGGAAAGGCAAAATTGTTCCAGCTGGAGAACTGGTAGGTTGATGTTTCCCAAACTTGATGATTTCTCCTTTCCAGTGAATATATTAAGTTGCTAAAGGTTGGAGTTAATTCAGTCATTTAAAGACTTGTAAGATGCTGAGACTCTCTTAGCCTCTCTAACATGCACACACTGGTTGCTGAAGAGATCTTCTGGATGTTTGAAGATGCTGCTTGAGGCTCAACTTTTCTTCTTTGGTCTGTACCTTTATTGCACCTCTCCTACAAGTCCCAGTCCTGCATTTTCCCCTTCTTCTCTTTTCTAAAGTAGATTACAACAGAAACAGCTGCTGATAGGAAATTCTTCCCAATGTACAACAGAACTCTTGGCTTTCCACAAATCCATATAATGTACCTTTTTATTTTGCTTCCTTTCTGACAGTAAGCGATTTGCTGACGTTTCAGCAAAGAAAGAGCCCTTTCTCTGCTTCTCTTTCAAAGCCAGCTCTTTGAGCTCCTCCTTTAAAAGAGGATAGAAGACCACATGATAGCATCATAATCATGCACTGATTAGCAGGCAAGATGCTATGAAAAGTTTGATAAGGGCAGGTTCGTGCTTTTCCTCTCACATTAATATCTTCTGGGGCACAGAGCAGAGTACAGAGAGGGAGATGGACACAGGGCAAAACCATGCACAAAATCTGACAACATTACCAGAACAGATAAGGCTGCAAGGCCCATCTAGACTGCCTACTCTGGGAGCCATATTGTAGATTGTACATGATCTCTGGCGTTTTCTTCACATCCTCACAACTAAGGATCTCCTGCGCTTATTCCAGAGGACAGTAGAATTAAGTTTAAGTACTTTAACTTAGCCTTTCATACCCTAAAGGGGCAACTACAGGTTAGAGTGGCATCGTCCAAGAAGGGAACTCAGCTCTTGCCAGGCTGGCCTCTTGTGCATTCCAAATGTGCACAGGGTGTGCAGCACATAATTGGGATAAAGGATGTCATGGAACAGAGATCAGGCATGAAATGATTCTTCTAACTTTAGATAAAAGATAAAAACTTAGATTTTTCCTACTGATCTCTAGATATTCCCTTTGCTTTGGCAGGTTAGGATGGGAAGATTTATGCAATAGGTTGCAGAATTCTGAATTTTGTGTGCATAGATGGTAGCCAGAATAAATTTTAATTTTATTTTTTTCTCATTTCTAAGTTATTATGGTTTTGTGTTTTATTTGAAAATTGTATATGTCGATTTTCTAAACTGCCTTGGGCGATCTCCAGCCTGGGAAGGCAGTCTAAAAATATTTATAAATAACTACATACATAATTCTATAATTGTTCTGTTGCCACCTCCACAGGGAGACTATTTCACCACCCTTTCTGTGAAGAAATATTTCCTTACATTACTTTTCATTGTAAGCTCATTGAGCCCCATTTCATATGCTTTTATTCTTTCCAATGAAAAATGTTTTCTTTGTGTGGCTTTCTGTGATATCTGCCCTCTCCCTTCTAGAACATTTATTTAAGTCCTAAAGTCTCATTTCATAGGACTTTTGGTGCAACTTCTGCATCATTTCAGTAATCCTTCTTTATTCCATGTCTATATCCTTTTGAAGGTACAGCTTCTGAACTGGACACAGTACAGCTAATGTCTCAGCAAGAAGACCATTTTTTTTCCTACTGGTAAGCTTTTTCCCATTGGCTCTCACTGCCTTGTGACACTGTTCTGCAATTTTCAGAGCATCAGTTCTGCTCACCCCAGGATCGCTCTCCAGTTTGGTGCACATCAGTATCTCACCCCCATCTTATACTGCTCGCTTAGATTCCTGCTCCCCTAAATGTATAACTCCATGCTTTATAGCATTAAATCTAAGTTGCCAAACTCTTGATCAACCTTCATTTTTTTCTTCTTCAAGAGGAGTGTTCACCCCATTACTGATCTTAGCATTATCTACAAAAAAAAATCCTTTTCCACTAACTAGTTTGCAGTATCACTTCTAAAAATATTAAATGCAACCTACTTCAGATCTCCTCCACCGATAACCCCCATTCCTTGCAATGAACTTCATTTGCCCCTCCCCTCTGCTGTCTATCACTCAGCCAGTTTCTACCCCAGTACAATCCCTGTCTGGATGGGGTATGGTGTTTTCCTTTTGGCTTTAAGGATGCAAAGGTTAAGGGCACGGACAAAACAGCTACTTTAAAGGAGATGGCTGTGGACTGTAAGACCAATAAAAATGTTCAAAAGTAGGACAGTGTGAGAGCCAATCAGCAAACAGATTCAGATAATAGAAGGACCAGGGGGCACACCATGAAGTTAGCAAGTAGCTCATTTAAAACAAATCGAAGAAAATTATTTTTCACTCAGCGCATAGTTAAGCTCTGGAATTCATTACCAGAGGAGGTGGTTACAGCAGTTAGTGTAACTGGGTTTAAAAAGGGTTGGATAAGTTCCTAGAGGATAAATCCATAAACTGCTATGATGGTAAGTAATAAGCAATAGTAGCTTGTGATCAATCTAATGTTTGGACACTTAGGGGTAGATTTTTAAAGTTATGCGCGGGTGTAGATTTGTTCGCACAACCCGGCGGAACAAATCTAAGCCCGATTTTATAACATGCGTGCGCTGCCATGCTCATGTTATAAAATCCAGGGTCGGCGCACGCAGGGGGGTGCACAATTGTGCAACCTGCGCACGCCGAGCCGCCTGCCTCCGTTCCCTCCCTTCCTTTACCTAACCCACCCCCCAGCCCTAAGTAAATCCCCCCCTACCTTTGTTAAGAAAGTTACGCCTGCCTGAGGCAGGCGTGACACCAGCGGGCTGCCGGCGCGCCATTCCCCGGCCCGGGAGCTGGTTCGGAGGCCTCGGCCACGCTCCCGGAATGCCCCCAGGCCGGCACCACGCCCACAGCCCCGCCCTGGAACGCCCCCCGAAACGCCCCGACATGCCCCCCAAGCAAAGCCCCGGGACTTACGCGTGTCCTGGGGCTTAGCATGTGCCGGCGGCCTATGCAACATAGGTGCGCTGGCGCGCAAGTCCCCTGCACGCGTAAATCCGCCTGGATTTACGTGCACAGGGCTTTTAAAATCTGCCCCTTACCTTGTACTTCTGACTTGGATTGGCCACTGTTGGGAACAGAATGCTGGGCTCAATGGACCCTTGGTCTGACCCAGTATGGCATATCTTATGTTTTTATGATAAGCTTTTATCCAATCAGAATGAAGACATGCTTGACCTCCAGTCTGAGGGAGATAACAGAATAGGAGAGGGAGAGAAAGAGCAGTGTGCTGGGATCAGGGACTGATGGTGTGCTGGGATCAGGACTGATGGTGTGAGGAGAAAAGATCCACATTGAGTTCCCAGCCTGAGAGAGAGAAACTAGCATTGCTACTCTTCAGCAACTGTATCAGAGAGCCCTAAGTACAGGAATCCTAACTGGATGAGGATCCAAAGAGATCGGCATAATCTGCTAATGCAGGAGTGGCCAACTCCGGTTCTCAAGAGCCATAAATAGGTCAGGTTTTCAGGATATCCACAATGAATATGCATGAGCTAGATTCACATGCACTGCCTCCATTGTATGCAAATCTATCTCTTGCATATTCATTGTGGACATCCTGAAAACTTGGCCTGTGTGACTTTCAAGGACTGGAGTTGGCCACCCCTGAAAATGTGTGATTTTTTTTTTTCCTTTTTACCAAGAAGCAATGAGGCAGGAAGAGGAAATATCAGAAGCAGTGTTGAGCTAGGTTTACTCCCCCAGCATGGGTTCAGTTGCCCGCAGCTGTGAATATTATCTATAAAAGTGAGTGTCAGCCAGTGCCAGACCAGAAGCAAAACTGCAGAACTGTGAGTTAAAACAGTACCTCTCCTGAGAAGGAGGCTCAGGTTACCTGCATAAGAAAGCACAGTCTTTAAGCAAGCTTGCACTAGAGATTGGAAAACTGGTAACATCAAATAAAATAGCAAAAACAACTGGCAAAGGGCTCATGTTGCGGTCCTGGCTGCGAGCACCGCGGCCAGGCCCTTATCTCTTGATTCCCGGACCTGCTCCCGCCTCCGGAGTCCTGGCCTGCGGTCTATTTGGTGGCGTCCCCACTGGGGCAGCGCCGCCGGGAAGGTTCTGGTGGACGCCCTGTTCCTAGGTGCGCGCATGCGCCACTTGGGCGCCTTTGTAGCCCGTTTCCCGCCAATACAGACTCCACCCAATTCCTGACGTCAGACACCGCGGCCTTGATAAGCTGGCCGCGGTCATCCAGCCCTTGCCTTGCAACGGGTTAGCATTCTGGTTTTCTGTTGCGTTGCGCCTCGGAGGGACCCACTTGGCTACATCGCTCCGTTCCTGCTACAGTACCTGCTTGGTTCCTGCCTGCTTGCTACTGTACCTGCTTGGTTCCTGCCTGCTACAGTTCCTGCCTGGTTCCAGTACCCGAGTCCTGCTACAGTTCCAGCCTGGTTCCAGTACCCGAGCCTGCTATAGTTCCTGCCTGATTCCAGAACCCGTACCCAGTTACAGTATCACTACTGTCCTAGTCTGGTTCCAGTTACCTGTCCTGATCCACAACCCGCCTAAGTCCCAGCGGTTGGGCTCCTACGGGCTCCTCCCGGGGGGGGCTTCGGCTTCCAAGGGTGAAGAGTATCTACGTCCCGCCTGAACATCTGCCTCCCGGCCCGCTGTTCATCAGAGACATTGTCCATCTCGTCCTAGTCTCCAGCAGGTCGGCCCAAGGCCCACTAAACTGAGACTCCCACAACAGATTGCAAGGCCATGGACTCGGCAGATGCACCCGCTCCCTCGGATCTGTCCGGGATGGCCCGGCAGATGCTACAGCACCAGAGCTGCATTGATAATTTGGCAGCCACGGTGGAATGGCTATCCTCGTGCCTGGAGTCCTTGCCTTCCGCTGGTAAGGCCCCCGAGGGCCACGGCTCTTCTGTGACTCAGTTACCAGCACCCTCCCGCTACGCTGGCGATTTAAGGACCTGCTGCGGCTTCCTGAACCAATGTTTTGTACGGTTCTCCCTGTTGCCTCGGCAGTTTCCCTCGGATGCGGTGAAAGTGGCATACATCCTGTCCTTGCACGATGGGAAAGCCTTGATATGGGCTTCTCCCCTTTGAGAAAACAACGATTCTTCACTAACGGATTTACAATTGTTCATCACGAACTTTCGCCAGGCCTTTGATGAGCCCGCCCGAGTAGCCACGGCTACGTCTGATCTGCTGCAACTTCATCAGGGGGCTCGCTCCTTGGCAGACTATGCAATGGACTTTCGGACTTTAGCCCAGGAAGTAGGTTGGCAGGATGGTAGTCTTAAGGCCATCTTCCTGGAAGGCCTTTCCGGTTGCATTAAGGATGAGATTGCGGCTCGAGACTTGCCGGAAGACCTCAATGCCTTGATCGAGATGGCTGCTCGCATAGACCGCCGCCTACAACAGCGGGCCAAGGAGCAGCGCTCTTCTCGCTATAGTCCGGCTCGTGGGTCGAGACCTGCGCCCTCTCCTAAGAGCTCTCGTCCAGACGTCCCCACCAGCAAACCCATGCAGCTGGGTCGGGCCCCGCTTTCTCTTGAAGAAAGACAACGTCGCCGTTCGTTGAAGTTGTGTTTATATTGTGGCCAGAAGGGCCACTTCTTGGCATGCTGCCAGGAGCGTGCGGAAAATGCCTACACCTAGGAGGTCGGGAGGAGCTCCTCCTAGGCTGTGCTACAGCTCCTCAATGCATTGTTCCTGTTACTCTGGAATACCCCAGAGGTTCCTTTGAGACGATGGCGTTCCTGGATTCTGAAGCCGGAGGTAATTTCATCCTGCACGACTTAGTCTCCCAGTTGCGAATTCCTACGCATAGACAGGAGGTCCCATTACGAATTACCTCGATCCAGGGGACGCTCCTTCCTGGTCCTGTCCAGCTGTCCATGGCACCCATTACGGTCCACACCGGGGCGATCCATTCGGAGGAGATAGCCTTCCTAGTGTTGGATAAGGCTGTCCACCCTGCGGTGCTAGGGTTGCCGTGATTACAGAAACACTCACCCACAATTCAGTGGGATATGCTACAGATTCTGCCTAGTTAATTGTATGAAGGTGCCTAGGACCCCCTCACTTCCGTTGATGCACTTGGCTGTGGGTCCCCCTGCACCTTATGAGGACTTCACCGATGTATTCTCCAAGACCAAGGCGGAGATTTTTCCGCAGTATCATCTGTATGACTGTGCTATTGACTTGCTACCTGGTACCATGCCCCCTCGAAGAAGGGTTTATCCCTTATCCATACCTGAGACCCGGGCCATGTCCGAGTACATTGCAGAGAATTTGGCCAGGGGTTTATCCGCCCGTCCAAGTCGCCTGCAGGGGCGGGCTTCTTTTTTGTCAGCAAGAAAGATGGCTCTCTGAGGCCGTGTATTGACTATCGAGGCCTAAATTCGATTACCAAGCGAGACCGCTACCCGCTCCCGTTAATCCCGGAGCTCCTTGATCGGCTTCAAGAAGCGAAGATTTTCACAAAGTTGGACTTACGAGGAGCCTATAATTTGGTCAGGATCCATCCCGGAGATGAGTGGAACACCACGTTTAATACCCGAGACGGGCATTACGAGTACCTCGTGATGCCTTTTGGCTTATGTAATGCCCTGCAACACCTCATTCATCCTGATGAATGAGGTGTTGCGGGACCTTCTGAACACCTGTGTAATTGTTTACCTCGATGACGTGTTAGTCTACTCCCAGGACCTATCGTCACATCGTCAACATGTCCGCCAAGTGCTCCAGATACTTAGGGAGCATGGCCTATACACAAAACTGGAAAAGTTCAGTTTTGAGAAGACCTCCCTGCCGTTCCTAGGCTACATAGTCTCTGCAGCAGGCTTTCTAATGGATCCTGAGAAAGTGGCGGAAGAATTGGCCCCGGCCCAGGGGTCTTAAAGCATTGCAACGCTTCCTCGGCTTTTCTAATTTCTACCGCCACTTTATCCCAAACTACTCCCGTATTGTGGCTCCGTTAATTGCCCTCACCCGAAAGAGGGCTAACGCGGTCGATTGGCCTCCCTCTGCCTGCCAAGCTTCTGAGGCCCTCAAGGAAGACTTCTTACTAGATACCTGCCTTCGTCATCCGGATCCCAGCTGGCCCTTCGTGGTGGAGGTTGATGCCTCCAATGTGGCTGTGGGGGCCGTATTGAGCCAGTACTCTGATTCTGGACAGCTGTTACCCTGTTCATATTTCTCAAAGAAATTCTCCCTGGCTGAGAACAACTACTGTGTAGGTGACAAAGAGTTGCTAGCCGTGAAACTTGCCCTGGAAGAATGGAGACAGTGGTTGGAGGGAGCCAACCACCCGGTCATGATTTACACCGATCACATAAACCTAGTATTCTTGAAGCAAGCCCAATGCCTGAATCCAAGACAAGCCCGATGGTCGCTGTTTTTTGATCGGTTTGACTTTACCTTACGCTATCGACCCGGCTCTAAGAATGTTCGAACTGACGCGCTCTCACGCTCTTCTGAGGTCGAAGAGACCCCGGATACACCTCAGTATATCTAAGACCCTGAAAAAGTCAGTCTTGCTGCAACCTTGGTGTCCTCCCAAGGGAAGACCATCGTTCCGCGTCGCTCCAGGAGAGCAGTCCTCGCTTGGGCCCATGACTCCCTCACTGGGAGCCATGCTGGTTGGAAAGGGACATTAGATTTGTTAAACCGTTTCTACTGGTGGCCAATGGTGAGACAAGACGTCCAAGCTTTTGTGGGCTCATGCCCTACTTGTGCAGTTCAAAAACCGCTCCTCAGGAAGCCTAGGGGCTTGTTGCAACCATTGCCCATCCTGGTGGAGCCTTGGACACATATCTCCACTGATTTTGTCGTGGATCTTCCTGCCTCAGGAAGTAATTCGGTCATCTGGGTAACCGTGGACCGATTTTCCAAGATGGCGCATTTCGTTCCCTTGCCAAAACTTCCTTCTGCCCCTGACCTAGCTGGTCTGTTCGCTCAGCACATCTTTAGACTTCATGGCCTTCCGCAGGATATCATATCCGATCGAGGACCAAAGTTTACAGCCCGCTACTGGAAAGCCCTATGTAAGCGCTTTAATGTACAACTTAGTCTTTCGTCTGCATTCCATCCTCAGAACAATGGGCAAACGGAATGAACCAATCGAACCCTAAAGGCGTTTCTCCGTGCCTTTGTGAACGAACGACAAGATAATTGGGCCAAGCTACTCCCTTGGGCGGAGTTCTCGTATAATAATCACACGCATGCTGCTACGGGAAGCTCCCCGTTCCTCATTGTTTATGGGAAGCAACTTCGTCCGCCCCTACCTTCGCCTGAACCTAGTGCACTCCCGGCAGTGCAACTCTCAGCTCGCCAGCTCCGTACTTTGTGGAAATCTACCCAGGAAAAGATCCATAAAGCCGCTCTGTCTGCCAAGAAGTGGACAGATAGGCATCTTCAACCAGCACCTATCTTCCTCCCAGGAGACCGTGTCTGGCTTAGCACCAGAAATCTACAGATACGTATTCCCTCTCGAAGACTAGCCCCGAAATTCTGTGGGCCTTTCCGAATCACCAAACAAGTGGGAGCGGTCTCATACCGTCTACGCCTACCCTCCTCCATGCGCATACATGATGTGTTCCACGTGCCATTGTTGAAGCCTCTTGTGTTGCCCGGATACCACTCCAGGGCTCCTGAACCCTCGGACCCTTCAGTACTGGACGAGGTTACGTATCAAGTCCGTGAAGTTTTGGATGTCCGGTTCCATCAACGCCGATGGGAATACTTGCTTGCCTGGGAGGGTTGCGGACCCGAGGACAACTCTTGGGAGCCGGCCCGTAATATCCTCGACAAGGACTTATTACGGCAGTTTCATTTGGACCACCCCAGTAAATCCGGACTGGCTAAGAGGGGGCGTAAGAGGGGAGGTACTGTTGTGGTCCTGCTCCCACCACCGGAGTCCTGGCCTGCGGCCTGTTTGGCAGCATCCCCGCTGGGGCAGCGCCGCCGGGAAGATTCCGGTGGATGCCCTGTTCCTAGGTGCGTGCGCGCCACTTGGGCACCTTTGTAGCCCGTTTCCCGCCAGTACAGACTCCGCCCAATTCCTGACGTCAGATGCCGCGACCTTGATAAGCTGGCTGCGGTCATCCAGCCCTTGCCTTGCAACGGGTTAGCATTCTGGTTTCCTGTTGCATTGCACCCCGGAGTGACCCGCTTGGCTACGTCGCTCCGTTCCTGCTACAGTACCTGCTTGGTTCCTGCCTGCTTGCTACAGTACCTGCTTGGTTCCTGCCTGCTACAGTTCCTGCCTGGTTCCAGTACCCGAGTCCTGCTACAGTTCCTGCCTGGTTCCAGTACCCGAGTCTGCTACAGTTCCTGCCTGGTTCCAGAACCCGTACCCAGTTACAGTATCACTACTGTCCTAGTTTGGTTCCAGTTACCTGTCCTGATCCACAACCCGCCTAAGTCCCAGCGGCCGGGCCCCTATGGGCTCCTCCTGGGGGGGGGGGGGCGCCCTTCGGCTTCCAAGGGTGAAGCCACCTAAGTCCCAGCGGTTGGGCTCCTATGGGCTCCTCCCGGGGAAGCACCAGCTTCCAGGGTAAAGAGCATCTACGTCCCACCTGAACATCTGCCTCCCGGCCCGCTGTTCATCAGAGACATTGTCCATCTCATCCTAGTCTCCAGTAGGTTGGCCCAAGGGTCCACTAAACTGAGACTCCCACAACATCTCAACAGTTCATTTTTACATTTTGGGATTTTATTTTCTTTTAGACTTGTGTAATTTAGAATTTTATTTTTCTGTATTTTTCTTACCACACACCAAAATATTTAGTACATTTAGTGCTTTAATTCATGAATTTAGATCTCTCTATTTATATACAAAAAAAGAGCAACTCTTTGTTGCTGTTGCATTTGAGTTTATTCCACATTTAATTCAGTAAAGTTTAGTTCTTTTTTCAAGAGTCCTTGTCTTTTCTCTTTGGAAAGGGGGTTGGAAATCTCCTGAATAAACAGACGGATGTCCCGTGTGCCTGGTGAAAATAAAGTAAGACAGATTGTAATAGACTCGTGGGAAAACCCACGAGTCTGGACAGCAGGACAGATCTGACTGCGTCTATTGTTCCTCCTTGGATTAAAGAATCCAAGTTGTCTGCATACGTGCATCATATACTTTTATTCAATTCATTTTCTCATGCAATTCCTTTCCGTCTTCAGTCTTATTTATTTTATTTATTTCACAAAATGTTGAACCCACACTCTTTATTTATTTCACAAAATGTTGAACCCACACTCTTCTTATTCATTCATAATAATCATAACAATACAGATAGAAAAGGAATAAACATACGGAAATTGATACTCAAGTAATGCTTGGAAAATCAGCTGCTTACAATACAGGCCTTTGATAATAGGAATGATTTTAAGGATTTCTTGAATAATTTTAATGCAGAAAATATTCTGGAGGGAGTCAGGAATGGAATTCCATAAGAATGGTCTTGAGTCAAAAAATGCTCTCTTTCAGGTGATATCCAGTCTTGCAATCTTTAATGCAGGAACCTGTAGGTTTAGAGTTGATGATCTTAACTGTCTTGCTGGTTTGTATAGTCGGAGGGTGGCATTAAGCCTTATTGATGAATCATTGTGAATTAGAGTAATAATCTTGTATAGTATTCTTTGTGGAACTGGAAGCCAATGAAGTTCAAATAAACCAGGTGTAACATGGTCTTTGGGTGTTTTCCTGTCAGAATTCTTGTGGCAGGGTTCTAGATTACTTGTGGAGGATGTATAACATTTGCTTTAAGATCAAGCTACAAATGAATTACAGTAAACTAGTTGGTTTAGCACCAAAGATTGCAAGACTGAATGGAAATATTGATGTTCAATTAATGGCTTCAGTTTCTTTAGTAAGTGTAAATTATAAAGAGGTGATGATACAATATTTGAGTTGTGCTTTTGCATGGATAACTGAATCAAACAGGTCCCTGAGGTTTCTTGCCTGATGAACAATTGTTAATGCAGTTTCTCTGGAAATTAAGATATGGGACCTTCAAAGAGGATGAATTTGTTCCAGACTAAAGTAAAATTTCAGTCTTGTTAATGTTGAGTTTAAGCCAATTATGTGCTAGTCATCGACTAACAGAATTAATGCATAATGAAACCAAGCCCAGAGTGTTTGCCCCATCACTATTATATGGGGTGAAAAACTGGATGTCGTCTGCATATATTTTATACCTAAGCAGGCCAGAATCTTACAGAGTGGGGCTATGTATATTTATTTATTTATTTATTTATTTCGGATTTTTATATACCGACATTCTCAATACAAGTATCGAATCAGGTCGGTTTACATATAACAAAACTTTCGCACAAAAGGCGTTACATGGAACAGCGTTTCTTAACATATAACGTATAACATATTGCATTTAGCATATAACCTATAACATATGGATATTAATAATAGATTAAATTAAATATTACATAGATAATAATAATAATAATAATAATAGTAACTCGTCAACAGGACGTAGGTGAATGCTCGGCATGATTATAGCGAGAATAAATATCTAGAAAAAAATTAAAGGGTAGACTAAATTGAGATTTGAGGGTACACAGACCATGTTGATGTGCAAAGTATGCGAGAAATCCATGAGTTAAGGAAGACAGATGAATCAGAGAAGAAGTCTTTAAGAAGTCTTTAAGAAGTCTTTAAGGTGAGAAGTTCAGATCCGACGTAGTTGAGTCTTGAAGGGGGGTAAAGGTGAAACTGGATCTGGTGTTGAGCTATTTTTCTTTTGGCCGGTGTCTAAGTAAACTTGTGATTCTGTATATGTTTGCCTGAAAAGCCACGTTTTTAGATTTTTCTTAAAAGTTAGATGGCAGGTCTCTTGGCGTAGATCTGGCGGTAGTGAGTTCCAGAGTGTGGGTCCGGCTGTTGAGAGTGCTCGTTTTGTTAATGTGGTTTTGATCGGGGGAGCATATAAGGAACCTTTGTAGTTGTGCCTGATGGGTCTTTGAGATGTGTGAAGGCGGAGAAGCGAATTTAGATTTAGGTGGGCGATGCCCATTATGTCCTTGTGGATCATTGATAGAGTCTTGTAGGTGATTCTAGCTTTTATAGGAAGCCAGTGTAGGCTGTGAAGAATAGGTGTTATGTGGGCTCTTTTATTAGTGTTGGTGAGTAGCCTTGCTGCTGCATTCTGCACCATCTGTAATGGTCTGGTGGATAAAGCTGGGAGACCTAGCAGTAGAGAGTTGCAGTAGTCCAGCTTAGACAGAATTAAAGACTGGACTACTAGTCGGAAGTCGCTGAAGTGAAGAAGAGGTTTGAGATTTTTCAGCACTTGGAGTTTGTAATAGCATTCTTTAGTTGTGTTGGTTATAAAGGATTTTAGGTTAAATTTGTTGTCAAGACGCACCCCCAGGTCTCTGACGGAGGTGGAGAGGTTAGTGATTGGATTTGAGAATTGAGTTACGCTTTGAAAGTTGGTAAGGGTGTGATTTTCGTCTGGTGAGATGATGAGGATTTCTGTCTTGCTTGGGTTAAGTATGAGGTTCAAGCTGGATAGGAGAGAGTTGATGGTTTGTAAGCAGATATTCCAATGCGCCCAAGTTTTTTGTAGTGATTCTGTGATGGGCATGAGAATCTGAATGTCATCAGCGAAAATATAGTGTTTTAGCTTGAGGTTAGAGAGTAAGTGGCAGAGTGGGAGCAAGTAAATATTGAATAGCATAGGAGAGAGAGATGATCCTTGTGGTACTCCTCGAGTTGATTTGATGGGTTGCGATTCTTCATTGTTGATTTTTACTTTGTAGAATCTATTTTCCAGGAACGATTGGAACCAGCTATGTGCTTCTCCTTGAATTCCAATGTCGGATAGTCGCTCGAGTAGTATGGTATGGTTAACTGTGTCGAATGCGGCGGATAGGTCAAGAAGAGCAAGGAGGTAAGGTTGTTTTTTTTCCAGATTAAGAAGTATGGTGTTGGATAACGATGTTAGGAGTGCTTCAGTGTTTTGTGATTTCCTGAAGCCGAATTGGAAAGGGGAGAGAATGTTGTTATCCTCCAGGTATTCCGACAATTGTTTGTTGACAAATCTTTCCATCACTCTTGAAATAAGGGGAAGGTTAGCGATAGGTCGGAAATTTGCAGGGTCATCCGTTGAAAGGTTTGGTTTTTTTAGTAACGGTTTCAAAACTGCTATTTTGAGTTGGTCTGGGACCTTTCCTTGTATTAAGGAGCAGTTGATGATGTCTGATATGGGTTTAGAAATGGTGTTTGGGGTCGCTAGGAGAAGATTGGAGGGTATAGTATCCATAGGATGGGAAGATGGTTTGAGCTTCTTGAGGATAAGTTCGATTTCTAATGATGAAGGAGTTTCGAACGATGAAAGGCTGTATTCTTTGATAAATGGTGTGGTTGTCAGCTGTAGTACTGTTTTTTGTTGGGTAAGGATAGGCTTGAGGAGGTTGGTGATCTTTTTGTCAAAGTAAATTGCTAGTTCCTCAGCTTTGTTGGCTGCTAGTTCATCTGGAATGCTAGGAGGAGTAGGTTTTGTTAGGGAAGATACAAATGAGAATAGAGCTTTTGGGTCCAGTGCAAAGTTGTGAATTTTTTTTGCAAAGAAGTCTTTTTTGGCTTTTAGGATGGCTAATCTGTATGTGTTAAGATGGGATTTGTAAATTCGCGTTGTGATGGTGGACGGAGATTTGCGCCAGCTGTTTTCTTTTTTCCGGAGTTCTTGTTTGAGGGTTTTGAGTGTTGGAGTGTACCACGGTTGTCTTTTTGCTTGGGGTGGTTTTAAGGATTTGGTGGTAGCGGGACAGGTAAGATCGGCAATCTTGTTTGTAATATTGAGCCAGGAGGTAATAGCTGAGGATGCATCTGTTAAATCCAGTCGGTCGAGTTCTGTGGAAGTATGTTACTAAGATTGTCTATGGGGCAGGGTTTCCTGTAACGTATAGTGGTTACTGGATATATGGGACGAGGCTGGTCTGAAATTTGAAGTTCTGCCGAGATGACGTGGTGGTCCGACCAAGGGACTGGGACGCAGGTAGGGTTATTGGTTGGTGATATGCCGTTGTTGAGAAAGACCAGGTCAAGTGTGTGTCCTGCTTTGTGCGTGGGATCTTTGACTATCTGGTTGAAGCCTAAGTGGTTGAGAGCTGAGAGAAGGATATCACAGTTATGAGTTAGTGGTGTGTTATTTACATGTAAGTTGAAGTCTCCCATCAAAATAGCTGGTTTATCCTGTTTGCAATGTTTTGTTAAATAATATGGATGTGGAAGGGAGGTTACATCAGTTTGCCATCTTAGAACCCATGCCAGGTTGTTCAACTTATTTATAGAAACATGATGGTAGAAAAAGACCGTATGGCCCATCCACACAACTAATTTAGCCTTACGATTCCCGTCACCCCTTCAGAAATCCCCAGTATTTATCCCATTCTTTCTTGAATTCAGCTATCATTTTGTCTCTACCACCTCCACTGGGAGGCCGTTCCATGCATCCACCACTCTCTCTGTAAAGAAATATTTCCTCAGATTACTCCCCTTTCACTCTCATGCCATGACCCCTTGTTCCAGATACCTCGTTTTCATTGAAAGAGGCTCTCCTCCTGTGCATGGAAATCTTTGAAATATTTAAATGTCTCTATTGTATCTCGCATTTCCTCTAAGGTGTTCATATTTAGATCTTTAAGTCTATTCCCATATGCTTTAGAAGGAAGACCACTGACCATTTTAGTAGCCCTCCTCTGGCCTGACTCCATCATGTCTATATCCATTTGAAGGTGCGCTCTCCAGAATTGTGTACAGTATTCCAAGTGAGGTCTCATCAGGAACCTATACAGGGTCCTTTTTCTGCTGACTATTTCTCTCCCTATGCAGTCAAGCATCGTAGATTTTTCTGTCACTCTATCCATCTGTTTGGCCACTTTAAGATCATCAGATACAATCATCCTCAAATCCGGCTCTTCTTTTGCACTTAGAAGAATTTCACCTTCAATACTGCACTGTTCCAGTGGGTTTTTGCAGCCTAAATGCATTTCTGTATTTTTTAGCATTTAATCTTAACTGCCAGACCCTTGACCATTCCTTGAGCTTCACTCGATTCCCTCTTCATGTTTTTCACACCTTTCTGGCTGTCTACCCTGTTGCAGATTTTGCTATCATTGACAAAATAAAAAACCTTTCCCAACAAACCTCTGTTGTGTTGCTCACAAAACACTTCCCTCCTCAGAGTAAAAACTCTATTTACTACTACTACTCTTCCGAGACTGCTTTGGGAAAGTGCAACATTTTTACTGAGATCTAAGTAGACTGCATGCAATTCTCAGCCATGGATCTAATTTGTTCACATTTTTCACATTTTTTTTTTACATTATCTCACTCTGGTAAAACCATGCTATCTCTGATGCTGCAATCCACTAGATTAAACAACTTCGACAATTCTTTCAGGTGCTAGGGACTCTATTACTTTATCCACCACAGAAGTCAGACTGATTGGCCTATTGCCACCAGTCTCCTCCATCTCCAACCCTCATTTCTCCAAACAAACATTGAACAAAACCATTGATGGAGCTGCCAGAACCTTAACTCTTTAATATTTCAGGCTGTATCTTATCTGGTTCCATAGCTTTGTCCACTTTCAAATTTGCTAGTTCTATGCAAATCCTTTCTTCCTTACACGAAGTGGTATTCACTCCTTTACCATTATGTACTTCTACCACTTATCAGTGGACCTTCCTTCTTCAATAAACACAGAACAAATGTTTTTGTTCAGTAATTCTCTTTCCTTGTCATCACCCTCCTCATAGTCCCACATCTGCACTTCCTTCGTTCACTGACATATCTTAAAAAAAAAAAAAAGGTCTCTTCACCTTGCTTTACCGTCTTTGCTATTTTTTTTTCTTTTTACTGTTTTCAAGCTATTCTTCCTTGACAGGTCTCTTATATCTTTTGAATGGAGGGTGTCAGGTGTACTGCTTTGCTGAAGATATTCCAGAGCTGTTTTACATCCTCAGGCCATTCCAGATCCATTATGTGCTTTTGGATAAAGCATTAAAAATATTTTACTCGCGACCATTTTATTACCAAGCAATATCTCATTCAGCATGAAGTCTTGCTGTTAAGAACATATGAAATTGCCATGCTGGGTCAGACCAAGGGTCCATCAAGCCCAGCATCCTGTTTCCAACAGAGGCCAAACCAGGCCACAAGAACCTGGCAAATACCCAAACACCAAGAAGATTCCATGCTACTGATGCCAGTAATAGCAGAGGCTATTTTGAAAGACAAAAGCTGGTGGAAAGGTTAACAAGACTTCCCAGCCCAGTACAGTGTACTCCTCTATACCCACATCCCATTTAAATTATTAGGCATTGTTTAAAAAAAGATCTGCAAATGTTTCATAAAGGAGAATCAATGAAGATTCCTCAGCTTGGAATTTAGAAAGGGGCCGCTTACTGATACAAGACTATTTATTTACTTCATTCCACTGTTTCCTTATCTTCAATTCAGGTTACATCTTTACATGCATATAACACTATAAAATATCACACTCTGTAAAGCAAAATTAAAATCATAATAAAAATAAAAAAACATACTGCATTTGAAAATGGTTATGCCGAGTCCTTATTGCCTGGGTGAAAAGAAAAGCTTTTACTTTCTAAAGTTTTAAATAATCCTTTCCTGACACACACTTAAAGATAAAGTGTTCCATAAAACTGGAACAGTGAAAGAAAAAAGTTAAAGTAGTTGTTTGTAATCAAGAGGCAAGCCAGGCAGAATTGCAAGCATATTCTGAAACGCAGATTACAGATTACGCATATACATAAACTCTCAGTCTAATTCTCCTCTAAGTAAAGTGATTTGTGCACCAGTTAATACTGACACTGAATCCTTTCAGCCATAGGTAACCAGTGTAATTGTTTTCTATAAAGTGTCCAACTGGTTCCCTACAGTAGGCCGAAGATCATACAGGCAACAGTAGAAGAGGACCGGAAGGCTCATCTGCATACTGCTCCCAGCATTCCCCGGGAGAGGACTCCAGAGATCACTGCAAATGATCCAGGGTTTGAGCTCCACAGCCTCAGCTTCCAGAGGCCCTGCACCCTTTACAGTAGGACCGGAAGGTTCATCTGCATACTGTTTCCAGCATCCCCCAGGAGAGGACTCCAGAGGTCACAGAGAGTGATCCAGTTTTTGAACTCCAAAGCCCCAGCTTCCAGAGGCCCCGCACCCTTTCCAGCAGAAGAGGACTGGAGGGTTCATCTGCATAATGCTTCCAGCATCACCTGGGAGAGGACACCAGAGGTCACAGCAAGCGATCCAGGCTTCAAGCTCTACAGCCTAAGCTTCCAGAGGGCCCACACCCTTTACAGTAGAAGAGGACCGGAAGGCTCATCTGCATAGTGTTCCCAGTATTCCCCAGGAGAGGACTCCAGAGGTCACAGCGAGTGATCCAGGCTTCGAACTCCACAGTCCCAGCTTCCAGAGGCCCTACGCTCTTTGCAGTTGAATCTCAAACCTCTCAATCCTTTGAGTGAAGGTCAACATAATGGCAGTTGAAGAAGGTTGGTAAGTATAGCTTTGGAAATTCTTAGGACTTAAAGTTTGGAGAAAGGTTTAATAGTGGGATATATTTTTAGAGTTTATATGTTTCTGAGATAATAAGCAAGCAAAAGGGAGTTAATTCTAGTGTCTGTCTTTCCCTCCCACCCACCCCTAGCTCAACCCTTGATTTTTAGGCAAACACTTTCTCAGTAAAAATCAATCAGGCTCTTATCTAAATCATACTATTGCACCAGCCCTTATTGAGAGTTTAATCATCTCTTTCTAACTCTCTTAGCAACCTAAACTTAACTCAGAACTCAACAAAATTAAAATGAAGGCATCAGTCCAGCAGCAAGAGGGGGGCTTTCCAGTCTTTTGCATTGAGTGTCACATGTATGATTTTTTATGCACTGGTGAGAGATTGTATGTGTGTACCTGGTGCAAAGAGCTCCTAGCTTTTAGAGAATGAGTCCAATCTCTAGAGGCTAGAGTGGCAGACCTGGAGGAACTGAGGCAGACAGAGAGGTACATTGATGAGATCTTCAGGGACATAGTAGCCAAGTCCCAAATCCAGTTTGGCAGCCCTGGTGCTGCCTTGGATCAGAAAGTTCTCCCGGTAGGGGAACATCACCCTGGTGTAGCAGGAAGTGATCCTGTAGCAATGACCTGCTCTCTAGGTGATGCGTTGTTCTCTCACACCACGGACAAGTCTCCCTGGCTACTGCCCAGGAGGGAAGGGTTAGGTCAGCCATCATAGTTGGTGATTCAATTATTAGAAATGTAGATAGCTGGGTGGCTGGTGGACATGAAAACCGTCTGGTAACTTGCCTGCCTGGTACGAAGGTGGCGGACCTCACTCATCACCTAGATAGGATTATAAACAGTGCTGGGGAGGAGTCGGCTGTCATGGTACACATGGGTACCAATGACATTGTAAATGTGGGAGGGAGGTTCTGGAAGCCAAATTTAGGATTTTAGGTAGAAAGCTGAAATCCAGAACCTCGAGGGTGGCATTCTCTGAAATGTTCCCTGTTCAACATGCAGGTCCCCAGAGGCAGACAGAGCTCTGGAGTCTCGATGCGTGGATGAGACGATGGTGCAGGGAAGAAGGATTCAGTTTTGTAAGGAACTGGACAACCTTCTGGGGGAGGCGGAGACTTTTCTAAAAGAACGGGCTCCACCTTAACCAGAGTGGAAACAGGCTGCTGGCACTAACTTTTATAAAGGAGATAGAGCAGCTTTTAACCTAGAACAAGGGCGGAAGTGACAGTCACTCGTGCATGGAGGAATGTATCATGGTTTGGAGGAATGTATCTTTGAAGGATACTAATGAAACAGGACAGTTAGGGCATCTCAACAGAGAGGTTCCAATAAAAGCAAAAGTACTCCATGTGCCTATAAGTAAAGCAGAATTCCAAATTATCCATAGCAACTGAAAAGCAAGTTGTCAATACAAACAAAAAACACACTTTGAAATATCTATATGCCAGTGCCAGAAGTCTAAGAAGTAAGATGGGAGAGTTAGAATATATAGCAGTGAATGATATGTGTTGTGATTCTGTTTGTGAGGTAGCCTCACAACCACTAGAGGTCCTCCGGAAACTGTGTCTACCCTCTTTTCAGCTTCAGTCTCGGTGACCTTATGACTCGGCAAATCCCTGCCTATTTAGCCCTGCCTCTATTTACATTCAGGGCCTTGTCATTGAGTTTGCTCAGCTCCTTGCTTGGCCCCTGTCTCTGTATACCTTGTGGCTCTCTATAGCCTTCTGCCTTATGGCTTCCTTAAGCCTTCCTGTTTCCAAGCTTGCCTTGAGGCTTCCCTAAGCCTTTCTGTTTCTAAGCTTTCGTTGTGGCTTCCCTATCCCTTCTTGTTTCCAAGCTTGCTCCCTGGCTCCCAAGCCTCCTGTCTCGAGCTGGCCCTGTGGCTCTCTATCCTTCTGTCCCAAGCTTGCCAGTATTAGTAATCTCTGTCTTGCTCCAGTTTTACACCCCTGACCTTGGTTCCTGCCTGAGCTCCAGACCCACCAGACATCAGCCTCTAGCCTGCATCTCAAGTCTGCTCTGTCTTCTGTCTCCAGTCCTGTCTGACATCAATCTACAGCCCTGCAACCTGCCTCTTCAGTCCTGCCTGACCTTTGTCTCTAGCCCTGCAGCCTGCAACCCCAGGCCTGTTCAGCTTCACCTGAGCTTGCTCCTCTCCCCTCCGGATTCCAGTCCAGCTTTAGCCTTAGGTCTCTTTCCTTGTTTAAGTCCTGCCGGTCACCAGAACCTGTGGGGAAGGTAGCTGGTATAAGCCGAAGATTTCCTAGTCTAGTCTGCCTCTGGAGTCCTGGATTGTTCTCGTGGGGGTTCCCCAGCCAAGTTGGGTCCTCATCCCTAACAATGACATAGATATAATTGGCATCTCAGAGAACTAGTAGAAGGAGGATAACCAATGGGACGGGCCTCCCGGGCCTCCCGCGGGTGGCAATTGTAACACATATTGTCCCCCTTCCAGTCATTAGTTCACATTTAATTATGTTATGATCACTACAGTCAAGTGGCCCCACCACCATTAACTTTCTCACAAAATTCTGCATTCACTAAGAATTAAAAGTGAATAGCACTATAGCAGGGTACAAATTATACCGCAATGATAGGAAGGATCAATTTGGTGGGGGGTGTGGCTCTTTATGTCTGGGAGGATATAGAGACCAATAGGATAAAGATTATACAAGAGACTAAATATTCAGTAAAATCTATATGGGTGGAAATCCCATGTGTGTTGGGTAAGAATATAGTGACAGGAGTATACTACCATCCACCTGGCCAAAATGATCAGACAGATGATGAAATGCTAAGAGAAATCAGGGAAGCTAACCAATTTGGCAGTGCAGTAACAATGGGAGATTTAAATTAACCCAATAGTGACTGGTAAACGTAACATCAGGACACGCTAGAGACATAAAATTCCTGGATGGAATAAATGACTGCTTCATGGAGCAATTGGTTCAGGAACTAATGAGAAAGGGAGCTATTTTAGATTTAATTCTTAGTGAATGCAGAATTTTGTGAGAAAGTTAATGGTGGTGGGGCCACTTGACTGTAGTGATCATAACATAATTAAATGTGAACTAATGACTGGAAGGGGGACAATATGTGTTACAATTGCCACCCGCAGGAGGCCCGTGGCGCGGCCCTCTCAACTTCCCATACGGACCCCAGCGTTCAGTTCTCCATCTTTGGCGGCAGTCGGCCGCCGGCTCCGACTTCAGGCCCCTGCCAGTGTCCTTGGTCCTGCCACACTGCCCGGGACCTCTAGCTAGGATTCTTCCTCCAAGCAGGCCTCATTGCTTGTTCCGCGGAGAGATGTCGCCGACGGCGCTATGGCCCCTCCTAGGTGCGCATGCGCGCAACTCTAATGCTTTTAACGGGCCCGCGGCGGGAACCTGGCCGCAGACCAGGATGCTGACATCATCACCCTCAGCATACTTAACCTCGGGCAGTGCTCCTAAGCGTTGCCTTTGCAACAGGTCTCCTTGGTTCTTTGTTGATCGAGTGCTCATTGCTTCTAGAGATTTGTCACTGCCTTATGTTCCTGATTCCTCGTTGTTCCTGGTTCCTGTTTCTTCATTCCTACCTTGTTCCCTGCTTCGGACTGACTTCATAGATTTGGACTTTGCTTTGCCTGACTCTGCCTTGTGACTATATCCAAGCCTGACCTCTGCCAAGTCCGACCTTGCCTGCCTTCTCCAAGCCTGACTCTGCTACACCTGACCACGCCTGCCTTCTCTGCACCTTGACCATTGCTACGGATAATCTTGCTACAGACTCTTTCTTGTCCAGAGTTCTACGTTGCTCACCACAGCTTCCATTGGCCGCCAGCCTCCATCTAAGTTTGACAGAGACGCCTCTGCCTCTATCCTCTGGACGTGGACTCCCAAGGCTTCGGCCTTTCTTTGCCCAAGCACCTTCAGTTGCTCCCCGTTCCCTGGTGCTTGGGTTCCAGTTCCGCAACCCGTCTTGGATAGACTTTTGCCACCTATTGGCTGCTGTCTCTGGGCTGAACCAGCTATCTTCATTACCCTGTCTCGAGGCCTGCCGAAGTCCTGCTGGCCCGGGCACCCAAAGGCTCAACCTGAGGGGAATGTGGGCTGGTATAGGTGAAGCTCCAGTGGCCTCTAGCTTCAGCCTACTCCAACTGCTGACAGTGGGGAACCATGGGCCCTTGCCACGGGTTGTGTCAACCCCACCTCAGCCCAAGAATCCACCTCTGGCGCAAAATATGTAAATCTACAGTTCTAAAACTAAATTTTCAAGAGGGAAACTTTGATAAAATGAGGAAGGGGGATCACGTGATGTGGTGAGCTGGGAGGACGTGTCTCTCACTGGCTCCAGGGCCCACTCCAACAATTGCGACCCATCACAGCGTGTTAAGCATTCAATTTGGGTACTTGACATACAGGTGGGCAGCGCTTATGTCAATCGTCAATTATATGAATAAAATAACACCAACGATGGCAACTAAAGGTGGAAAATGGGAGAAGGAAAAACCCAAAGTCACTGATCTTAAGATGGCAGCCGTTGGTGACGGTGAGTTCCCCTTTTCCCCTTCAGCACTCACGACTGCCAATATAAAAGAGGCGATTCACGAAGCACTTGACGATAAGCTGAATCAAATAAATTCCCAATTAGGGGAAGTAAAAGAGATTTTAAATTAAATGCATCCCCAAATAGAAAACGCTGAAAACCGGATCTCCTTGTTAGAGGATGATGCGACAACTATGGAGGGCAAAATGGCCAACCGCGATAAAAAGCTGCAAGCCCTTCAAAACAAAATCAATGAGCTTGAAAACAGAGCATGAAAGGATAACCTTTGTTTCCTGGGATTTCCGGAAGGGGTAGAGGAAAAATCTCTTTGTACCGTTTTAGAGGAGTGGATCCCTGCAACGTTAGCGCTCCCGCATTTACAGGAAAAGCTTGTGGTGGAGCGTGCTCATCGGCTCGGGGCCAGAAAAGATGCTAGCAACTCACCACGGCTGGTTATAGCAAAAATCCTGAACTCAGCTCATAAGTCCGAAATCTGGACAGCTTCCAGAGCTAAAGTGGATCTGCTATTTCAAGGTGGGGGTGGGGGGGGGGGGGTGGAAGAAAAGTTCCCTCTGAGGCCGCGCCGACCCTTGCACGCGCCGACCCTGGATTTTATAACATGCACGCGGCTACGCGCGCATGTTATAAAATTAGGCATAGATTTGTGTGCACCAGGTTGCGCGCACAAATCTACGCGCTCACGTAGGTTTAAAAATCTGGCCCATGGCGTGCAGAGTACTCACACAGACTACAGGAGGGACTTGCGTACGAGGAACCGCATTGTATCAGCCTATCCGGCAGGGAGCTCAGCTTGCACCCAGCATCGGCATTTTCAACCAGCATGGGCTACCTGAACTTGCTTATAGCAGACTGTACATACAATTGTTCGTAGTTAGTCTCACAAATTACGGATTCGTTGCGAACCTGCAGCTGTGTGTGAACTGGAACTTTTCTTTTTTGAACATCTCCAAGAGCACTCAAGGAATCTCCACTTTGGCGATTCAACAGGCTGCCTCTATCGAGGCTAATTCACCTAAGTCCGTGTAAAGCCAACACAGGCCCGAATAGCAGGGGTTGCTGCAACACATCAAATGGTTCAAGATATCTTGCCGTTTGGGCACAGGAACTTACTGGATTATTTATACTCTACCTTGGAGTGGGGACCCTGGACACATCAAACCGGATCTCCTTGCCTCTCTTTTATTCTTTGAGGCTAAGATGGAACTGGGGATAAGAAAAGTTAGGGATGAGGGGGAGGGTAACGGGGGAGGGGGGGGGGGGGTAGAATGAGGGGGAGAGGGGAGGGGAAACAGGGTGGGGTGGGAAGGGAAAGACATGAGGGACCGGTGAGGGAACAGGTCACAAAGGGAACGCATACATAGAAACATATACACATAGATATCACGGCAGAAAAAGACCAATTGGCCCATCCAGTCTGCCCAGCAAGCTTCTACACTTGTTTTTCCATACTTATCTGTATCATCAACCACCAAGTTCAGGGCCCTTGTTAGTAACTGTTTTATTCAAATTTCCTGCCATCCCCTGTCATTGATGCAGAGAGTAATGTTGGCGTTGCATCCAAGGTGAGCATAAGGCTTAATGGTTAAGGATAGTAATCACCACATCAAGCAAGTTACCCTGATGCTTGTTTACCCAGACTGCACCGATCAATGCCTTGTTGGATGTTGTCTGAATGTAAATCCTGTTTCCCACATTTCCCCCTATCGCTGAAGCAGAGAGCAACGCTATATATGCATTCAAAGTGATAAATCAGATTTAATTGGTTTTAGGTAGTAACTGCCGTAATAAGCAAGCTACTCCCGCACTTGTTTACCCAGATTGTGAAGTTCTGTCCTTGTTGGTTGTTGTCTGAATGCAAATCCTCTTTTCCACATTTCCCCCTGCCGTTGAAGCAGAGAGCAACGCTGGAGTTGCATTAACCATGCGAAGGCTTATTGAGTAAGGGTAGTAGCACCAGGTACAGTAATCCACCCCCATGGCTCTTCTCTTCATTCCCATCCACTAGCCTTTATGGATCCACAGTGTTTATCCCATGCGCCTTTGAAATCCTTCACAGTTTTAGTCTTCATAACTTCCTCTGGAAGGGCATTCCAGGCATCCACCACCCTTTCCGTGAAGAAATACTTCCTTACATTGGTTCTGAGTCTTCCTCCCTGGAGCTTCAAATCGTGGCCCCTAGTTCTACTGATATTTTTCCAACGTAAAAGGTTTGTTGTTGACCATGGATCATTAAAACCCTTCAAGTATCTGAAAGTCTGTATCATATCACCCCTGCTCCTCCTCTCCTCCAGGTTGTAAGTATTTAGGTTCTTCAACCTCTCCTCATAAGTCATTTTATGTAGACTGTCCACCTTTTTGGTTGCCCTTCTCTGGACCACCTCCATCCTGTCTCTGTCCCTTTGGAGATACAGTCTCCAGAACTGAACACAGTACTCCAGGTGAGGCCTCACCAAGGCCCTGTACAACGGGATCATCACTTCCTTTCTCTTACTAGATATTCCTCTCTCTATGCAGCCCAGCATTCTTCTGGCTTTAGCTATCGCCTTGTCACATTGTTTCGCCGACTTCAGATCGTTAGACACTATCACCCCAAGGTCTCTCTCCTGCTCCGTGCACATCAGCCCTTCACCCATCAAATACAGTTCTTTCGGATTTCCACACTCCATATGCATGACTCTGCGTTTAATCTCAGCTGCCATATCTTCGACCACTCTTCCAGCTTCCTTAAATCCCGTCTCATTCTCTCCACTCCTTCCAGCGTGTCCACGCTGTTGCAGATCTTAGTATCATCCACAAAAAGACAAACCTTACCTTCTATCCCGTCCGCAATGTCGCTCACAAAGATATTGAACAGGACCGGTCCCAACACCGATCCTTGCGGCATTCCGCTTAACACCACTCTCTCTTCAGAGTAAGTTCCATTAACCATCACACATTGTCTTCTGTCCGTCAACCAGTTTGCAATCCAGGCCACCACCTCGGAACTCACTCCTAAGCTTCTCATTTTATTCACAAGCCTCCTGTGCGGGACCATATCAAAAGCTTTGCTGAAATCCAAGTAGATGACATCATATGGGGAGGAGGGATCAGATGAGGAGGGTTTGCGAGTAGTTTTCAATAGTGGTGCCAGTAATATTTTCTTTTATGTCTGTTTTCTAATGATGCAACTTTCTGGTTTGCAGGAGAGACAACCACCACAGCGGATAAATTCTTCTTTTCTTGGGTCTGATAGCATTGATGGTTATGACTTTGTGGAGATGGGGGGGTTAGGCAGGGAGCCCTCAAATCTCATGATTTCAGGTATTTCTCCAAGACTATCCTTTCCTTACTTTATACAATGAATAAATCACCACTTGGAATGTAAATGGTCTGGGATCCCCGATTAAAAGAAAAAAGGTGCTATCACACCCTAAGAGATTAAAAACTGGAATAGCATGTTTACAGGAAACTCACTTAAATTCTACAGAAAGTCAGAAACTTAAACGGGACTGGGTCGGACAATGTGTCTATGCAGCAGCCACAAATAGGAAAGCAGGAGTTGCAATATTGATTAATAAAGCGTTAATTTCAATTAAATCTAGTATAGCAGACCCCCTAAGGAGATATGTTCTGGTTACAGGAGAATGGGATGCAGCACTAGTCACAATTTATAAGAACATAAGAACATAAGAAAATGCCATACTGGGTCAGACCAAGGGTCCATCAAGCCCAGCATCCTGTTTCCAACAGTGGCCAATCCAGGCCATAAGAACCTGGCAAGTACCCATAAAACTAAGTCTATTCCATGTTACCATTGCTAATGGCAGTGGCTATTCTCTAAGTGAACTTAATAGCAGGTAATGGACTTCTCCTCCAAGAACTTATCCAATCCTTTTTTAAACACAGCTATACTAACTGCACTAACCACATCCTTGTTCAATGTTCGATGTAAACAACCCCGGTCTGACCTCCCAGACTAGGGCAATCTTTTCGTTCTTGTAAACCGGACTGATTGTATTGTATACAGGAATTCCGGTATATAAAAATTAAAAATAAATAAATAAAATAAATCCTCTGGCAACAAATTCCAGAATTTAATTGTGCGTTGAGTAAAAAAGAACTTTCTCCGATTAGTTTTAAATGTGCCCTGTGCTAACTTCAAGGAGTGCCCCCTAGTCTTTCTACTATCCGAAAGAGTAAATAACCGATTCACATCTACCCGTTCTAGACCTCTCATGATTTTAAACACCTCTATCATATCCCCCCTCAGTCGTCTCTTCTCCAAGCTGAAAAGTCCTAACCTCTTTAGTCTTTCCTCATAGGGGAGTTGTTCCATTCCCCTTATCATTTTGGTAGCCCTTCTCTGTACCTTCTCCATCGCAATTATATCTTTTTTGAGATGCGGCGACCAGAATTGTACACAGTATTCAAGGTGCGGTCTCACCATGGAGCGATACAGAGGCATTATGACATTTTCCATTTTATTCACCATTCCCTTTCTAATAATTCCCAACATTCTGTTTCCCTTTTTGACTGCCGCAGCACACTGTACCGATGATTTCAATGTGTTATCTACTATGACACCTAGATCTCTTTCTTAGGTTGTAGCACCTAATATGGAACCCAACATTGTGTAATTATAGCATGGGTTATTTTTCCCTATATGCATCACCTTGCACTTATCCACATTAAATTTCATCTGCCCAATTTTCCAATCTCACAAGGTCTTCCTGCAATTTATCACAATCTGCTTGTGATTTAACTACTCTGAACAATTTTGTGTCATCTGCAAATTTGATTATCTCACTCGTCGTATTTCTTTCCAGATCATTTATAAATATATTGAAAAGTAAGGGTCCCAATACAGATCCCTGAGGCACTCCACTGTCCACTCCCTTCCACTGAGAAAATTGCCCATTTAATCCTACTCTCTGTTTCCTGTCTTTTAGCCAGTTTGCAATCCACGAAAGGACATTACCACCTATCCCATGACTTTTTACTTTTCCTAGAAGCCTCTCATGAGGAACTTTGTCAAACGCCTTCTGAAAATCCAAGTATACTATATCTACCGGTTCACCTTTATCCACATGTTTATTAACTCCTTCAAAAAAGTGAAGCAGATTTGTGAGGCAAGACTTGCCCTGGGTAAATCCATGCTTACTTTGTTCCATTAAATCATGTCTGTTCTGTGATTTTGATGTTTAGAACACTTTCCACTATTTTTCCTGGCACTGAAGTCAGGCTAACCGGTCTGTAGTTTCCCGGATCGCCCCTGGAGCCCTTCTTAAATATTGGGGTTACATTTGCTATCCTCCAGTCTTCAGGTACAATGGATGATTTTACTGATAAGTTACAAATTTTTACTAATAGATCTGAAATTTCATTTTTTAGTTCCTTCAGAACTCTGGGGTGTATACCATCCGGTCCAGGTGATTTACTACTCTTCAGTTTGTCAATCAGGCCTACCACATCTTCTAGGTTCACCGTGATTTGATTCAGTCCATCTGAATCATTACCCATGAAAACCTTCTCCATTACGGGTACCTCCCCAACATCCTCTTCAGTAAACACCGAAGCAAAGAAATCATTTAATCTTTCCGCGATGGCCTTATCTTCTCTAAGTGACTCTTTAACCCCTCGATCATCTAACGGTCCAACTGACTCCCTCACAGGCTTTCTGCTTCGGATATATTTAAAAAGTTTTTACTGTGAGTTTTTGCCTCTACAGCCAACTTCTTTTCAAATTCTCTCTTAGCCTGTCTTATCAATGTCTTACATTTAACTTGCCAATGTTTATGCTTTATCCTATTTTCTTCTGTTGGATCCTTCTTCCAATTTTTGAATGAAGATCTTTTGGCTAAAATAGCTTCTTTCACCTCCCCTTTTAACCATGCCGGTAATCGTTTTGCCTTCTTTCCATCTTTCTTAATGTGTGGAATACATCTGGACTGTGCTTCTAGAATGGTATTTTTTAACAATGACCACGCCTCTTGGACATTTTTTACTTTTGTAGCTGCTCCTTTCAGTTTTTTTCTAACAATTTTTCTCATTTTATCAAAGTTTCCCTTTTGAAAGTTTAGCACGAGAGCCTTGGATTTACACACTGTTCCTTTTCCAGTCATTAAATCAAATTTGATCATATTATGATCACTATTCCCAAGCAACCCCACCACCGTTATCTCTCTCACCAAGTCCTGTGCTCCACTGAGAATTAGATCTAAAATTGCTCCCTCTCTCATCGGTTCCTGAACCAATTGCTCCATAAAGCTATCATTTATTCCATCCAGGAATGTTATCTCTCTAGCTTGACCCGACAATACATTTACCCAGTCTATATTGGGGTAATTGAAGTCTCCCATAAGTATTTGCAATACTTATGCACCGAATGTATATTCACATTCTTTTTTCACCCACCTATTAAATGTAATCAACACTCACTCCCAGGGTGCCCTTGCTTTGGGCGGCGACTTTAACTGCCTGGCAGATCCAGTTCTTGATAAAAGCACTTCTGGTAACCCGATACCAGAGAGAACCAAAAATGCACAGAGGAGAGGAATTGCGTTTCTATGTCACCATCTACAACGCGTAGATATTTGGCACCTCCTACATCCCGAGGACAGAGACTATACGCATGTATCAAGGTCCCATCCTTCCATATCGCGAATCGACTATATTTTAGTAACCAAAGACCTTTTCCAACGCGTTTAATGTAATAAATCTGCTGTTAGTTAGACTGCGGAGTTAGCAATCTGTTATGAATGAGCTTAGTTGACAAGCTAGGAGTAGCAATCTGTTATTATTGGCTCCTAAAGAAGGAGTCAGCAATCTTGTAGTGTCTCAGATATTGTCTTGCTAAGGAGTAGCAATCTGTAATGAATCTGATATAGTTGTGAGTGGATCCCTGGGCTGGTGGCAGATGACCATGCCCCCGGGAGGATATCCCGAGAGGGACCACTGGCTAGGCTTGAGTAAGGAGACAGACACACATTAGTTCTTTTATTAAACAGGTTTTTGAAACCACCAGAGGTGGCAGTAGTGAGCTGATAAACCCGGCAGGGCTGTAGTCCCTCAGGTACTGGAACAGCAATCCAGGATGGCTGAGCTGTTGAGAAACTGTAGAAAGTGAGTAGGCAGAGTAGGCAGAGTTCATGAACAGAACTAGATGACAAAACTCACATAAGGTCTCAAGGAAGCTCAGGAGCTGAAAAGGTTTAGGCCCCGAGAAGCGAGTACCTGGTTCCAGTGAAAGCTCTGAGAGAGCGATGGTAACTCACAAATGTTTGTAGCAGCGATAGCTTCCAGGCAGTAGAGAATCTTCAGAGTGTCCAGGAACATGGGCCCTCGAGGAGCAAGTACCGGTTCCTATCTGTAATCTGAAAGTAAAGAAAAAGAGCGAGGCCCCCGAGGAGCGGGTACCTCTGGTAAGTCCGAGGAGGCAGAGTAGCTTGGAGGGAGTAGTCCGTAGGTAGCGAGACACATTCCCATACCCAACCCCTTGCTAAACTCAGTTAGATAGTGAAATAGAGACCTTTAAATATTGGAAGCGGATGACGTCATCGCAGGGGGGATGCCCCTGAGGTTCACGCTCTTGCTGGTACTTCAATCAGGGCGCGCATGCACGCCCTAGGTCTTCAGCCAACATGGCAGATCTGCAACGTCGAGCCGGTCCGGGGACGCCGGAGGGAGACGCCATGGCAGCCAGCCGTCCATCAGACCCGGAGGGAGTCGCCACAGAGGTAAAGAGGTGGAGTGAGGACGTCGAGCAGCGATAGTCACATTTAAACAGCAACAATAGAAAACTTAGTGATATCAGATCATACCCAGTCACCTTGCTATTATGACTGCGGTCAGGAAATAAACCAACCACCGAGGTGAAGATTCCCATCGTATCTTAAGGATGATGTATCTTTTCATACCTTCCTTAAGGATAAACATCCTTTTGATAAACAACCGGCAACATGTAGGGGAACTGCAATTGCTCTGGGAAACAGGGAAGGCAGTGGTACGGGGGAAAATTATTGCGTACTTGTTTGCGCGCACTAAACAATTGGAAAAAAGAGATTTTACATTTTGAAGGGGAATTAAAAAAAAGCAAAAAAATACCCTAAACCAAAGCCCACTCCTGCCAACAAGACAATATTTTATCAAGCTCTGAGCCAGTTAAATACACTCTTACATGTCAGAGCTCAGCGAGCTCTTCAGAAAGGGGAAACACACCTATTTAAACATGAAAACAAGCCTGGAAGGTTAAAGACAAATCTTGTTTGGTTGGCAAGGCAGAAATCCCTCATCCTCAGATGCGAACGAAAACAAGGCACTATCACTACACAACAATCAGATATTAGCGAAATACTGCGCAGTTTCTATGCAGAGCTCTACACGAAGGACCCAGATCCAGCAGAAGGGGAAGAAGAACATTTCTTCCATGGTCTCAACATACAAAAGCTTTCGGAATCACAAAGGGCTTTTCTCAACAGGCCATTCAGCCCATTGAGGTATTACAGGCGATACATTTCTACCCAACCCGGTAAATCACCAGGTCCGGATGGATTTTCCTATGACTTTTATAAAATTTTAAGCCCCCATTTATTAAACCCACTGACTCAGTTTTACACCGATGGTCTCGAGCGGCATTCATTTCCAAAGATTTCGATCTAGCTTATATTACTGTTCTACCAAAACCCGGTAAAGATCCCCTAATACCAGCGTCGTATAGACCAATCTCATTATTGAATTGCGATTTAAAGTTACTAGCTAAAGTTTTAGCAGAGCGGTTAAATATAGTCTTGCCATCTCTGATCTCTACAGTCCAGGTAGGGTTGGTCAAACTTATCTCTGCTTACACCATTTGTCAAACCCAAAACATTCCAGCACTAGCCATTGGGTTTGACTTGGAGAAAGCATTTGACAGGGTTTCTTGGTCATATATGTTCAAGGTCCTACACAGATTTGGAAATCCCGATAAATTTTTGCAGTACATACTACTATTATATCATTGTCCTATCTCCTGTATTGTTTCAAATGGCTTTGTATCCGGGAATGTCTACATACAGCATGGGGTCCGACAGGGCTGCCCTCTTTCGCCATTACTTTATATTCTTTCAATTGACCTGCTCCTGCACCACCTCGAATCATCTCCGATAGTGAAGAGGTTTGGGGGCCCGACCCAAATTTTTAAGGTGGCGGCGTTCGCTGACGATGTATTTGTTTTCTTAACAGATCCCTAGTTTCCCTCCTTGCAGTATTGGCACTCCAGTATCAGTTTGGAAGATTCACCGGGTTAAAAATTAATAAAGACAAATCCGAAGACATGGACGTAACAGGCACTGTACAGACTACCTAGCCTGGACCGTTCCCTTTGAAATGGGTCACAGGAGAACTCA
The DNA here is from genome assembly GCF_901001135.1 of Rhinatrema bivittatum. NCBI lineage: Eukaryota > Metazoa > Chordata > Amphibia > Gymnophiona > Rhinatrematidae > Rhinatrema > Rhinatrema bivittatum. Next base: position 47,774,852 of record NC_042621.1, read on the forward strand.
AATATCTAGGAATTAAAATCCCTTTAAATATTCACAAAATTTATCAAGCCAATATTAAACCGCTGCTGCAGTACACCACCACTACGTTGATTCATTGGCAATCACTGCCGCTATCCCTCATGGGCAGAGTTCAATTATTCAAAATGATAATATTACCCAAGTGGCTCTACATCATGCAGATGACCCCACTATGGTTTAAACTGAAAGATGTTAAAGTTTGAATAAAGCTTTGTGGCTTTATTTATGGCAGGGCAAGAGAGCACGTTTACCCACTTTCCACACTGATGAGACCACCAGAGGAAGGGGGGATAGGATTGCCTGACCTTCACCTCTACAATTTAGCATGCACCCCCGTTACATGCGGGACTGGTTATTTTCTAAATCACAGGTCACACCATATCAGATGCTACTGGAATGGTACGGGGTGGCATCTTTAAACCCTTTAATTCAAATAAGTACAAAACTGGTACCGGGTTTTTAAAAATGTCACCTATTAATACACACATGCGTGGATGAAGGCATGGATGAAGGTGTGCAGTTTTGGTAAGCACAGATCACAGTTAACACCCCTGATTACTATAGTGCACAATACCCTTTCCCCCCCTGGAGCTGATCATCACTCATTTCTGAAGTGGCAAAAACAAGGTCTTATATATATATATATATATATATACCAACTATATAATCTCACGACGGAACATGTACTAGCACCAGAGGAACTTCAGCACCAGTTTCAATTACCCACAATGGATCATTTCGCCTTTACTGCAGGTTAGACACTTTATATGTAGTGATCCCCATGGATTAGCCAATTTAACAATAGCAAAACAAATTCGCGAGATTTTGAGAGATGGAATGCCTACGTGCCCCACCCATTTCAGCACTTCATAAGGAACTTATTAAATGTATGAAACGCAATTCCTCCACCAGCTGCATGTCAAATGGTCCAATTGGCCCCTATTCACAGTACCGTTACAAGATTTTAAACACATTTTTGCAACATTACCTACTATTTCAGAGAATGTTCTTTTAAAAGAATCATTCTATAAGTTTTTGAGGCAACTATACATACTGCAGTCCAAGGCATACGCCATGAAAATTACAAACTCTGCAATATGTCTGAAATGTATATGGCAAGAAGGAACGTATACACATTCCTTTTGGGAGTGTCCAGTTATACAAACCTTTCGGAAATCGCTTAAACGGCAATGCAATCAGCTTCTGCAAGTGAATTTACCATTGAACCCTAATCTGTGGCTTTTTAGGGTACAGATGAAACAAGACAACTCTTTAACTGTACTCAACCTTTTATTTATCCACAAAGCGGGATTGTTGGGACGTAAGCTATTCTAATGCATTGGACAACTACACAACAGGCCAAGCAGGGAACAATGGTTCCAAAGTATGTTGCGTTTTATACTCTTTGAGCACGCAGTAGCCCAAGTTTCTTCGGTTAAAAAATGCCACTCTGCACCAGCAGACTTGGGAAGCATTCTCACACTTTCTTTCTCCTTCCACTACATTAAACATGGACAGTCCGAGGCAAAGCCCCTAAGCAGCGCAATGATAGGCCCTACTAGCGCTATAAGAGGACAGGGTTGAACTCCCATTTCCCAACTTAGTCAATCACACTTACCAAAACAACCCGTTATTCATTTACAACTTGGACTCAGGCACTTATAGTATACCAGGCATACCAGATGGAATGAACACATTACTAGCTTGCACCCCTTGCATTTCTCAGACCTTGCAACATCTCCGCACAATGTCTTCTTCTGGCTTATCATTGTACAATACTTTCTGAATATATGCATTCTCATTTTACATACACGCTTTCATACAGGCATACAGGTTATTATTTCCCAGGCATCACTGGTACCCAAAGGCAACACTACGGCTTGTTCTGGGGGGGGGGGGGGGGGGGGGGGGACACGAACGACAGGAGGGCCTATAGAATATAGAAGTTTGAATTTTGATTTTAGAATTCAGTAGTAATACTATCACACAGATGTGCAACCCTATATTACTAAATCACAGGCAATTCGGGCTTCCAACTGACCAGTTTTAAGTTAAGGGGGACTATATTGGTTTATGCCTGTAATGTTATGCTGTTTTTACATTATGCACATGTTCTGTACAGCATTATTTCTAGTTCTGTATTACACTTTAAAACTCAATAAATAATGAGGAAAATAGTTAAAAAAAAACCCTGAAAGGTGCAGCTGCAAAGGTTAAAAGTATACAACAGGCATTGTTTAAAAATACAGTTTTAGAAGTGCATCCAGATGTATTCCACGCATTAAGAAAGGTGGGAGGAAGGCAAAATGATTACTGGCATGGTTAAAAGGTGAGGTAAAAGAGGCTATTTTAGTGAAAAAAACATCCTTCAAAAATTGGAAGATGGATCCCATCTGAAGAAAATAGGAAAAAGCATAAGCAGTCAAGTTAAGAGTAAAACATGATAAGGCAGGCTAAGAGAGAATTTGAAATGAAGTTGGCCGTAGAGGCAAAATTAAAAAAAAAAAGTTTTAAAGAAAGAAACCTGTGAGGGAGTCGGTTTTGGACTGTTAGATGACTGAGGAGTTAAAAGGGCTCTTAGGGAAGATAAGGCCATTACAGAAGACTAAATTAATTATTTTCTTCTGTATTTACTAATTAAGATGTTGGGGGAGATACCGGTTCCGGAGATGGTTTTCAAGGGTGAGGAGTCAAGTGAACTGAACCAAATCACAGTGAACCTGGAAGACATAGTAGGCCAGATTGAAAAACTAAAAAGTAGCAAATCACCGGGACCAGATGGTATGCATCCCAGGGTTCTGAAGGAACTAAAAAATTAAATTTCAGATCTATTAGTTAAAATTTGTATTCTATAATTAAAATCATCCATTGTACCTGAAGACTGTAGGGTGCCAGTGTAACCCAATATTTAAAAAGGGCTCCAGGGGCAATCTGGGAAACTATAGACCAGTGAGCCTGACTTCAGTGCCAGGAAAAATAGTGGAAACTATTCTAAAGATCAAAATCATAGAGCATATAGTGCCTCACAAATCTGCTTCATTTTTTTGAAGGGGTTAATAAACCTGTGGATAAAGGTGAACCAGTAGATGTAGTATATTTGCATTTTCAGAAGGCGTTTGACAAAGTCCATCATGAGAGGCTTCTAAGAAAACTAAAAAGTCATGGGATAGGAGGCGATGTCCTTTCATGGATTACAAACTGTTTAAAAGACAGGAAACAGAGAGTAGGATTAAATGGTCATTTTCTCAGTGGAAAGAGTAAACAGTGGAGTGCCTCAGGGATCTGTACTTGGACCAGTGCTTTTCAATATATATATAAATGATCTGGAAAGGGAATACGAGTGAGGCTATCAAATTTGCAGATGATACAAAATTATTCAGAGTAGTTAAATCACAAGTGGATTGTGATAAATTGCAGGAGGACCTTGCAAGACTGAAAGAATGGGCATCCAAATGGCAGATGAAATTTAATGTAGACAAGTGCAAGGTGATGCATATAGGGAAAAATAATCTATGCTGTAGTTACACAATGTTAGGTTCCATAATAGGAGCTACCACCCAGGAAAAAGATCTAGGCATCATAGTGGATAATACATTGAAATCATTGGCTCAGTGTGCTGTGGCAGTCAAAAAAAGCAAATAGAATGTTAGAAATTATTAGGAAAGGAATGGTGACTGAAACGGAAAATGTCTTAATCCCTCTGTAGCACTTCATGGTGAGACCGCACCTTCAGTTACTGTGTACATTCTGGTCACTGCATCTCAAAAAAGATATAATTGCCATGGAGAAGGTACAGAGAAGGGCGACCAAAATGATAAAGGGGATGTAACAGCTCCCCTATGAGGAAAGGCTAGAGGTTAGGGATGTTCAGCTTGGAGAAGAGATGGCTGAGGGGGGATTTGATAGAGATCTTTAAAATCATGAGAGGTCTAGAACAGGTATATGTAAATTGGTTATTTACTCTTTTGGATATTAGAAGGACTAAGAGGCATTCCATGAAGTTAGCAAATAGCACATTTAAAACTAATCGGAGAAAATTCTTTTTCACTCAATGCACAATTAAGCTCTGGAATTTGTTGCCAGAAGATATGGTTAGTAAAGTTAGTGTAGCTGGGTTTAAAAAAGGTTTGGATAAGTTCTTGGATTAGTCCATTATCTGTATTAATCAAGTTAACTTAAGAGAAGCCACTGCTATTACTGGCATAGTAGCATGGGATCTACTTAGTGTTTGGGTCCTTGCCAGACACTTGTGACTTGACTTGGCCACTGTTGGAAACAGGATGCTGGGCTTGATGGACCCTTGGTCTGACCCAGTATGGCAATTTCTTATGTTCAGCAGCTTTCTGCACCAATTCCAAAATCCAAAGCAAACATGTCGATTTGGCAACCTCAGATAAAGAGAGTTGCAATAGACAAGATGACTCAATGCAACAGCTTGAACCATCATCCGAAAGTCATCAGCAGATGATATGTACTTCAAGGGGTAAATCATCCTCAATTTAATAAAGGATGTTTCTGCTACTTTACTAATTTGAGCCTTTAAAGAGCTCTAATCTAGCACCACCCCCAGATTACATCTCCAGAACCAAATGGAATTTTCCACAGCTACTGAAGCTTTGAAGACTGGTATGGAAAAGTGCTGCACACAGCTGCCAATGCAGTCAGGTTAGCACAAGGTGATTGACTTGGACAGTGATTGCTTGGCCATTACACTTTTGAAGAGATGGTCTAGGAAGTGGTAACAAAAGTCTTGCTGAAAGTGAAGACTTCCTGGCTTCCCCTAGCACCTGAAAGCTCTACCTCTGCCACATCAGAAATTACAACCCTGGATGCTCTAGACTTATTCTATGGCAAGAGGCAAGGTGGCTTCCCCTATGATGGAGGAAATAAATAGAAGACATGCATCAAATTCTCCCCTTCTCTAACCTAGTTACTGTGATCCTACTGATTACTTAAGTAATGCTGCGTCACTCCAGGTGCATTCAGCACACTCTGACTTTCTTCCTACTTTAAGCATCAGCTACAGCTATTATTGTTCTTAATGTCATCACTCTCTTCTGTCACAAACCGTATAGCACAACAAATGTTTAAATTCCTTTCCCAATGCCCTCTCTGATTCTGATAGCTAATATGCTGCCTCACACTGTTAACCCTGACCATGGCAAATGCCAGGGGTGCCTTCAATTCCCCAAACTTGCAGCAAGGGCTCAGCAGGACAATATGTATAACTTGAGGGCTTCACTCATTCCCTTTTGCTCAAATGTCTAATAGTTACTGTAATATGTGAAACCTTCTTATCCCTTATAAAAGACAAGATAGCACCATGTAATGATGTAAAAAAAATTAAGGGACATTACAGGGCAAGTGTTCGTCAGAAAATTAAAAAGTTCCTTGGGAAATGAAAAAGTCATGGCATAGGAAGCAATGTCCTGTGGTAACCAGATAAAGACAGGAAACAGAACTAAATGGAGAAAGGTCATTAGTAGAGTACTATAGGAACCAGTATTGTTTAACATATTCATAAATGATCTGGAAAAGCAAATAATGAAGGAGAAATTTTCTTACCTGGTAATTTCCTTTCCATTAGTCCTACTACATCAGTCCAACCCTTGACAAGTGGGTTGTTTTCCACTACGAGCAGATGGAAGCAGACTATACTGTTTTCTCACTGTGATATCACAGCACTACTTAGGGGTGGTGCCAAGCAGAAGGAATCCAGTATTCTTTTGACAAAGCTTATATTAACAAGAGAACAAAACCCTGCGAAGAAACTTCCCTGCAAGCTGAACCAGAAAAAGGAAAGCAAGGAACAAACAAGAGGGGCCAAAAAGCCCACATCAAGTTCCCAAAAAGACAATTTGCACTAGACCTTGAGATGAAACAGCTTCATTTCCCAGGCAGGTCCTGAACTGGTGTAGCAGGACTAACAGAAAGGAAATTAGCAGGTAAGAAAACTTCTCCTTCCATCTTGTCCTGCTACACCAGTCCAGCCCTGATAAGTGGGAAGAACCAAAGCTCTATCTACATGGGCGGGCAGAAGCAAGAGCTGCTCGGAGAACCTCAGCACCGTATGCCATGTCCTCCCCTCATCAAATGTCTAGGTGGTAATGTCTCACGAAGGTGTGCAACGAATACCAGATAGCTGCTCTACAGATATCAGCTGGTGGAAGTGCATGTACACCTGCCCAAGATGCAGACTCCATCCTGCCTGGTGGAATGTGCTCGAACCAACTCAGGAGGCCTCCTACCATTCAGTACATAAGCCAATTCAATAGCCTCCTTTATCCAGCAGGCCAGAGTAGCTTTCAAAGGTGCCTCTCCCTTACACGGACCTCTGTTGATTACAAATAGTTTATTGAACCTGTGACAGTCATAGTTACCTCCAGTTAACAAAGAATCTGTCTTCGCACATCCAAACATCTGAGAAAATGGTAGTCAGTTCCACATTCCTTCTGGGGAAAAAGCTGGAAGATTGATTCCCTGATTGATGTGGAAACTCTGAGTTCACCTTCAGGAAAAACCCTGGCATCGGATGGAAGCACACTGCATCCGCCGAAATTACCAGAAATGGATCTCACCACTTCCTCACCCAATAACCTCACCAATTCCTCACCAATAACCTCACCAATTCCAACTATCAGGACTCCCACAACTGCTCAATCAATTTTTGAATCCATAAAGTTCACTATATTATTCTCTATGGCAGTTCATCGTTTTATGTAAACCGGAGTGATTTGTAATTTCCCACAAGAACTTCGGTATATAAAAATTAAAATAAATAAATAAATAAATAAATTCTCAACAAGACAAGGTTTGAAGCTCCTAAACACACCTCGTGGAGTAAATAACCACAAGAAAAACCATTCTTCAAGGCCAGATCCTTCACCAAATCTGCCGCAAAGGCTCAAATGGAGCCTCTGCCAGAACCCTCAGACCATATAAAGGTCCCAAGGAGGAACCATAGGGTGAAAAGGAGGCTGCAACCACTTAATGCCTCTCAGAAAATGGGACACATTTGGGTAAGCTGCTATAGATATGCCACCCAAACAACTATGGTAGCACGAAATAGCCACTACCTGCACCTCTAATGAATTCAAGGCGAGCTCTTTATCCACACCCCTTTGGAGAAGGGCTGCTATTCCATGTATTCTGGCCTGCCATGGGGAATCCGACCAGGATTCACAAAACCAAACAGCTGCTGGCGCATATGTAAGCCAGCGAAGTGAACCATTTCCGTAATTTCAACAATATTGATATCATTGAAGAAGCGGAGTTGGCACCCGCTCAAGAACCAAACCTTAAGATAATATGGAGTCTGATCTTCCATGACCACTTGCCCAAGACAAAAGTCTCCACACTTTCAGGAGATGCAAAGGTTTGTCCACATAAAGACGCAAGATATCTGCAAATTAAGGCCTGCCACAGCCAGTCCAGTACCACGAGAACAACCCTGTTTGTGCTCCAATTCTATCCTCTGCAGCAACCTGTCTATAGTGCCCATGGAGGAAAATGTATAGTAGGGCTTCTGCCAGCCAAGGCTGCACTAGGGTGTCGAGTCCCATCAATCTTTACTCTTTTTGCCAACTGAAAAAGTGGACCACTTTCGCATTCCAATGGGTTGCCATCAGATCCACCTGTGGCAAATCATCTGAAAGACCTTCGGGCTTAGTTCCCATTCCCCATGATCTAATCAATTGCGACTGAGAAAATCTGCCTGTACATTTTACTGCCTGGCAATATGTGCTACTAACGGTCTCTTCAGATGCTCCTCTGCCCAAGGAAAAAGGAGCAACATCTCTGCCAAGACGTCCTGACTCCGGGTTCCCCACTGATGATTTACATATTGCTACTGCCGTGGCATTATCTGAGAGAACCGGAACGGCCCTCTCCTGAAGCAATGGAAGAAAGTGGAGTAGGACCAGGCAAATGGCCCTGGTCTCCAGCTGATTGATGGACCACAAAGCGTCCACAAGATTCCAGTGACCCTGGGTTGCCTGATTATGACAATGAGCTCTCCAACTGGAGAGACTCGCATCTGTTGTCACCAAGACCCAGGAGGGAGTGTCCAGGCTGATCCCCCTTCAGAAGATGTATAGGCTGAAGCGGAACAAGGATACCAAGCAACGGCAACCAAGCAGTGGGCATCCACAATATTTTGCTGAAGTTACAGCTCTTGCAGGCAGTTGTGCCATGACTCCAATCTAAAAAGGGGGTTGAAGCTCCAGGGGCGATCCAGGTAACTATAGATCCGGGTAACTATAGACCAGTGAGCCTGACTTCAGTGCCTGGAAAAATAGTGGAAACTATTCTCAAGATCAAAATAGTGGAAAATATTCTCAAGATCAAGATCAAAATCGTAGAGCATATAGAAAGACATGATTTAATGGAACATAGTCAACATGGATTTACCCAAGGGAAGTCTTGCCTAACAAATCTGCTTCATTTTTTTGAAGGGGGTTAATAAACATGTGGATAAAGGTGAACTGGTAGATGTAGTGTATTTGGATTTTCAGAAGGCGTTTGACAAAGTCCCTCATGAGAGGCTTCTACAAAAAACTAAAAAGTCATGGGATAGGAGGCGATGTCCTTTCGTGGATTAGAAGCTGGTTTAAAAGACAGGAAACAGAGAGTAGGATTAAATGGTCAATTTTCTCAGTGGAAAGGGTAACAGTGGATTGCCTCAGGGATCTGTACTTGGACCGGTGCTTTTCAATATATATATAAATGATCTGGAAAGGAATACGACGAGTGAGGTTATCAAATTTGCGGATGATACAAAATTATTCAGAGTAGTTAAATCACAAGCAGACTGTGATACATTACAGGAGGACCTTGCAAGACTTGAAGACTGGGCATCAAATGGCAGATGTAAATTTAATGTGGACAAGTGCAAGGTGTTGCATATAGGAAAAATAACCCTTGCTCTAGTTACACGATGTTAGGTTCCATATTAGGAGCTACCACCCAGGAAAAGGATCTAGGCATCATAGTGGATAATACTTTAAAATCGTCGGCTCAGTGTGCTGCAGCAGTCAAAAAAGCAAATAGAATGTTAGGAATTATTAGAAGGGAACGGTTAATATAATGGAAAATGTCATAATGCCTCTATATCACTCCATGGTGAGACCACACCTTGAATACTGTGTACAATTCTGGTCGCCGCATCTCAAAAAAGATATAGTTGTGATGGAGAAGGTACAGAGAAGGGCAACCAAAATGATAAAGGGGATGGAACAGCTTCCCTATGAGGAAAGGCTGAAGAAGTTAAGGCTGTTCAGCTTGGAGAAGAGAAGGCTGAGGGGGGGATATGATAGAGGTCTTTAAGATCATGAGAAGTCTTGTAGATGTGACTCGGTTATTTTCACTTTCGAATAATAGAAGGACTAGGGGGCATTCCATGAAGTTAGCAAGTAGCACATTTAAGACTAATCGGAGAAAAATTATTTTTCACTCAATGCCACAATAAAGCTCTGGAATTTGTTGCCAGAGGATGTGGTTAGTGCAGTTAGTGTAGCTGGGTTCAAAAAAGGTTTTGGATAAGTTCTTGGAGGAGAAGTCCATTAATGGCTATTAATCAATTTTACTTAGGGAATAGCCACTGCTATTAATTGCATCAGTAGCATGGGATCTTCTTAGTGTTTGGGTAATTGCCAGGTTCTTGTGCCTGGTTTTGGCCTCTGTTGGGAAACAGGATGCTGGGCTTGATGGACCCTTGGTCTGACCCAGCATGGCAATTTCTTATGTTCTTATTCTATTTATTTTGTGGTGCCCAAGGAGAATAGGTCCTTTTGGCCCATTCTGGATCTCAAAGGGCTGAACTGCAGTCTGTGGTTACCCATTTTCACATGGAGATTCTGTGTTCCGTCCTCACTGCTGTTTGTCAGGGGGAATTCTTTTGTTCCCTGGATTTGTTGTAAGCCTATCTGCAAATTCCTTTTTGGGAACAGGATCAGAGGTATCTATATTTTTGTGTCCTGTGGGAGCATTTCCAGTTTTGAGCATTGCCCTTTTGTTTAGCAACGGCACCACAGGTGTTTACCAAGGTAATATTCATGGTGGCAGCTGAAGAGAAGATAAATGTGTATTGGAGGGGAGGGTGAGTGGAGGAACCTAACAAAAGGAACAGAAAAACTTCCTCTCATTAATTGCTCTCCAAGTCAAGCTCAACCAAAGTCCCCCACAGGGATTAGAAGTAGCTGCTAAGGCTTGCACTGCTGGCAGAAACCGGTGGCCTGGCCCAGTGTCTGATCTCAAATCCAGTGACGAGCTGCTACACACTCCATCCTCCTACCTGCTGGAGGCAGAAAATGCTGGATTCCTGCTGCAAGTAGTGGCCGTAATGTTGCAGAGGAAATCAGTGTTGTCTGCCTCGATCTGCTGGTGGGAGGAAACAACCCACTTGTCACAGCTGGACTGGTGTAGCAGGGTGAGATGGAAGGAGAAATTTTCTTATCTGCTAATTTCTTTTCCATTAGTCCTACTACACCAGTCCAGAACCCTCCCAGGAAGCGAGGCTGAGTACCTGTCAGACTGTTTTGGTTAGGATCAGGCAGAAGGTTAAATTGGGTGTTTACCCCTAGTGTGGTTTCCTTTGGTGTTATTCTTTTCCTTCTCTTTCTAAGGGCAGGGAAATGTTGTTTCATGATAGAATTACTATGGAAGGTTGATAGTTTTTGTGTATGAAGGGTCTGATAAAGCAGATGGAAAAATTCTCCTATGAAGAAGAGCTTTGAGAAGAGATGGCTAAGGGAAGATATGATAGAGGTTATAAAATAGCGAGTGGAGTGGAGCGAGTAAGCGTTACACAATGAAGTTACTAGGTAATACATTTAAAACTAATAAGAGAAAATATTTTTTTACTCAAGCATAATTAAGCTATGGAATTCATTGCCAGAGGATGTGGTGAAAGCTATTAGTGTAGCTGTGTTTAATAAAGGTTTGGACAAGTTCCTGGAGAAAATGTCCATTAACCATTATTAAGGTGGAGTTGCAGGAATCCACTGCTTATTCTTGGGATAAGCACCATGGAATCTGTCTACTCCTTGGGATCCTGCCAGGTACTTGTGATCTGGATTGGCTGCTGGTGGAAACAGTATACTGCGCTTGACCAGAATACCAGTAGGGCAAGTCTTATCTTCTTTGTCAGAAGAATACTGGATTGCTGCTACTAATACCACCTTCTAAGTAGTGACTGTGATGTCACAGCAGAAAACAATGTTGTCTGCCTCCATCTGCTGGTAGGGGAAACAACTCACTTGTCAAGAGCTGGACTGGTGTAGCAAGACAAGATGGAGTGAGGTAATCAAATTTGCAGATGACACTAAATTATCCAAAATTGTTAAAATGGCAGTACATTGTGAGGAATTGCAGTAGGGCTTTGCAAGGGTGGGCTTCTATATGGGAGATGAAATGTAATGTGGAAAAGTGCAAAGTAATGCACGTAGGGAAAAATAATCCCAGCCTCAAGTTGGGATGCTGGATTCTGTATTGGGAGTCACTGCCCAGGAAAAGGATCCTGAAGTCCTTGTGGACAATATATTGAAATCCTCTACTCAGTGCATGGCCACAGTTAAAAAAGCAAATAGACTGTTAGGATTGATCCGAAAAGGAACGGAGAATAAAAAATAAAATATCATATTGCCTCTGTATCAAGCCATGGTGTGACTGCACCTTGAGAACTGTATACAATTCTGGTTGCCCCATCTCAAGAAACACATAGCAGAACCAGAAAAACTGCAGAGCAGGGCAACAAAAATGATAAATGGGATGGAACGGCTCTCCTCTGATATAAGAGACTACACAAGTTAGGACCCTTCGGCTTGGAAAAGAGACGGCCGAGAGGGGATATGATAGAAGTTTATAAAATCATGAGTGGGGTGGAACAGGTAAATAAAGGATAGTTATTTACCCTTTCAAATAATACTAAAACAAGGGGATGCTCCATGAAACTAGTAACCAGCAGATTTAAAACAGATTGTAGCAAGCAATTTTTCATTTAGCACACTATCAAGCTGTGGAATCTTTTGCCAGAGGTCATGATCAAGGCAGAGTGGGGTTTAATAGAGGTTTGGACAAGTTCCTGGAGGAAAAGTCCTTAAAACATTATTTATTGATCTATTTAAAAATTTATACCTGCACAATCCAATATCCTTGACAGTTTACAAGAATACATTCATAATACATCACAAAATATTAGCCAAGCCTGATTTTAAAAAAGCTATGCTATTCCTGGGAATAACAAGAAACATATCTGCTTTGTAGGATCTCTGGGGCACTTGCAATCCAGATTGGCCAATGTCGGAGACAGGATACTGGGCTCATTGGAACTTGCTCTGACTCGGCATTGCATTTCTTATGTTATCATGTGACCATGCCTGTTAGGAAGCGCTAGGAGAGCAGTTCCACTTTCCAGGGGTTTGTGTGTTCTTGGACCACTGCTCGACCCCAGAGGAACTCCGAAGAGGTGCCGAGGCAGGCGAGACATGCCCAAGCATGGGCTGGACAGGAGCAAGGCTGGACTGAAGACAGACGATGGAATCCGAAGCAGGAACAAGACTGGAATGAAGACAATGATGACCGAAGGGGTACTGACCCCTCCACCGGACCTGCATGCTTCGGGAAGACCAACAACGCAATGGTGGTCTTTTGAACAGTCCTCCGACCATTCCAAGCCCTTTCGGACCTGCCAATGGGTAACGGCAAGAAGCGGCAGGCCGGCGAAGGCCAGGAACAAGAAAGGCTCAGGCGAAGACACTTGGTCAAAGACTCAGGTGAAGACGTTGGTACTTGGACGAAGATGTAGGATCAATGCACTGTAGACAAGGAGTCAGGAGCGAGGTTCTGAAGACAAGGAGTCAGGATCAAGAGCTGGGGTGAGACTGCGACGCAGCTTGCCCTACACAGCCCACCCGTGGGGCTGGTCATGGACCACGCTGGAACTGACGTAGACTCCAGACGAGATAGTGGAGTGACTGAAAGGAACATATCTTAGAAATTGTAGAGGCCTGCACCAGGGTGCGCCCTACACAGCCGTCAATGGCTAGTCATGGCCCATGCTGGAATGGCACAGGTTCTTGCAGAGTCTTTGGCAAGGACAGAGCAGGTGCAAGGAAATCTATAGACCAGGGACAAGGATTCAGGCGGAAGTCTCCCAGAGGCTTGAGCTGCGGTAGTGAGGAAGGCAATGTACCACAAGGTGCCCTATTCAGCCCGCCCATGGGACTGGTTGCGGACCACGACTTGCCACGCCAGAAAAAGTGGCGATGAGGAACCTGGGGTTCAGGATATCAGGAACGGAGGACGGACATCTGGACTGGATCACGGACTTCAGGAACAGGAGAAGAACATTACAGACATCAGGAACAGGAAACGAACATCTGGACTGGATCATGGACATCAGGAACTGGAAGACAGACAACAAGACTGACTGTAGACATCAGGAACAGAAGGCGGACATCTGGACTGGAACATGGACACCAGGACTATACAAGGAGCTCCAACAAAGAACACAGGACCTTGAAGAAGCGATGGAACAGAAGACTCCTGGGGCGAAGGACAGGAACATCCAGGAGCGTCTAACTCCTTGCGAAGGCCAAGCTGGACTGACATAGGGCCCCTTTTATAGGGCTGAAGCAAGGCAGGGTGATGACATCACTGAAGAGGGTCAGGGGACCTTTTCCCGCCGCTGGCCCTTTAAGAGCAGGAGAGAGGCGCGCACCTGCACCTAAGGAGAGCTGAGGAAGAGACAGGCCCGTCGGTGGCGGCGTCCCCAGTCACGTGGAAGGCCCAGCGAGTAGCAGCATCAGTGGCAGCAGCCCTGCCATGAAGATGAAGGAAAGACAGGCTGCAGGAGCATCTTCCTGCCACAACAATGGCAGAAGGAGCGCAGGCATCGGCAGAGACGGCCTCTCTGCCGCTCGAGGATCCCAGCAGCGGCAGGAGGAAACAGGAGTGTTTGCGGCGGCCTCAGCCGCGGAGGCTCCCGGCGGGGCTCAGCCCCGCCATGCAGGGCAGAAGACATCCGCGGAGGAGCCTGGAGGCAGCGGTACTGCTTGCTGCGAAGAACAGCGTCAGCAGCCTGATTGGTCACAAGAGGAAGGAACCTGCCCACGCTCGTCGCGGGCAGGTTCACAACAATGCCCTTCTCTAGCACAGCAATAACAACAAATATTAGGGAATTATTCAAGCTAATGTCTTCAGCCTGTGGAAGACTTATGAGAAATAATCTGCATCACTTCTCAACAACAATACAGCTTCACGCAGTGCAAGTGGTACTTAGCCACAGTAAAATGGTAATCAAAAGTGAAAGAATGTGCAAGATCTACACTATTCCCTCTCTCCATCCTGCCAGTGACAGTCAAACCTCTCTCCAGAGGGGCTGACACTGGATGTGTATTCACCTGTTTGTGCCTTGGGTTGTTTATACTTATGAAACTGACAGAGAATATGTTGGCAGAGAAACACTAAGGCCCCATCTAGACTGCCCAATTTTATTCCTGCTGCAATACCACAGATGCCATCTGATCTCTGGCTTTTTCCCTTCCCTGCTTTGAAAGCAGGGATCCTCTGCTTATCCTGGGTTTTCTTCAATTCCGTTGTTTTGTTCTTCACCACCTGCTCGGGGCAGATTTCGCATTTTGCCGTCCCTAGGCACTTTTGGTGCTTTCAACCCCCCCCCCCTCTCTGAAACCTCTTGTAAGGGACTGTTACAGGGTAGCCAAGGTTCAGCAGAGTTGGAAGGCAGCAAATCTTAGCCAGTTTGCTGCCCCTAGGTGCAGGCATAATGGATTCCTGTTGACAAATCCAGGGCAGCCTGCCATGCATCCACAATCCTTTCCTCAATACTCCCTGTATTCATGAAATATTAGCTTATATTTGATGGAAGAGCAGGTTAATTAGAATATTTTGGCAGACCTGAGCAGATTGTCCATGTGCTGGTGCATGTACCAATACTACGCGTGTGGAAAGCTTTGCATGAGCAACCATATGCGACCTGCGAGCAGGACCCAGAATAAGTGAGGAGATGGGCAGTCATCTCTAACTAAAATTGAGCAAATAAGCCATTGCAATTCCCAGAGAACATGGTTAGTTTTCTTGGTCTATGAATAAAAGCTCACATTTTTCTGAGGTCAACCACACCGATTCACTACTGAGGAAAAATCTAATTCTTGACACTGTGCAGATTATTAATTGTATCTGCTGCTAATAAAATATGAATTGTGAACGTGCATACTATAGGCACTAGGAAAACCCTTGCAACCTTGGGTGTGAGAGATCCTGGTCTCTCTCTCTCTCCTTTGGGTTTCTCTGTATCAGGAGGAGGATGAATGCTGGTGTGAGGGCCTCCAGACCTCAGGCAGAAGGAGTACTTGTAATGCTGGGGGAAGGGGGAGAAAAAGGCATAAAGAACCCTACCCCAAAACCATTCCACCCTGTTTGCTGCAGAACACTTCATTTGTCCTTCTCCATCTTCTCAGCTCACAAAAGCAAACACAAACTTATTAGAAAAAGCTGTCAGTGTTCAAGCTGAGTACAATTATTCACTGCTTACATTCTAAGATGTGGTAATGAGGGAAAAATGTTTAAATTCCATGCAAAAGAAATGTCACACAATAAGAGATTAAACATCATTGACACATACAGAGACACATTCATATGGCCTGACCTCAATCAAACCACGTCCTTGTCATGTGCTTTATTTTCCCTCATCCCCAACCTTTCCCATAGATTTGAAAATCCTTGGAAAAGCAGGCTACAAATCTGTACATAAAACAATCAAGCCTTCAATGAAAAGGTAGGAGCTAAATAAATATTTTCCTGATCTGTGGCAGGCTGTGTTGTCCTGTCCTAGATTCAGCTCTGCTCTTTCCCCGATCCCTGGCACCCTTTAGCTTGTACAATTTTCCGGCTCCCTGCCACATCACACTGTGCCACCGATTAATCTGTGCTATTTTTCCGCCCTCTGGAATGCCATTGATCCAGCCTATGCATTTTTATCCCCCTGCAATATGCAATGCTCTGCCATCGATTTAGCCTGTGCTCTTGCCCCGATATCTTTCAAAGTGCAGGGAGGCAAGCAGCTTCATCAGCTCATTTAATTGTCATGGGCCTCAAGTAGAATGTATTCCTGAAAGCCTAGCAACAAATGGCCCCCATATGCAAATTTTTGGCCGGGCTGTGTGTGGAGTACCATATATACCCCGCTGCTATCCAATTTTTCATTCCGGTATCCTCCTGCACTGCCACTTTTGGCCTTGTTAGCATCTATCTCTTGGATGTAAAACAATGGCTTGAACTTAGATCATTAAACCTCAAAAAAACTGAGGTTATGATTTTGCAAAAAAATCAAACATTTCCAATTCTGCTGCATTTTTTTTCTTGGAAAATGCAAAGATTCCTATTGTTTCATCAGCATGGAGACTGAGAGTTCTAATTGATAAAGAAATAACTGCTATTTATTTGTTGAATTTTATATACCATCATTCGGTAGAGTCATCATAACGGTTTACAAAAATATACATTTTTCTTAGCAGTTCTGTAACAGAAAAAACAACGTGAACATTATACTTTTTCTTAGCAGTTGTGCAATAATAAAAACCAATTTGAACAATATCAGAAATAAGATTATCAAGTCCAGAGAGCATTATTAGGTTGGAAGAGGAGGGTATGCAGTTCAGGGTGAAGAGAATGTATTAAGAGGTTTATAACTGAGAGTTCAGTTGAGAGTTGCTATGATAAGGAAAAGCATAGTTAAAAAATCTGGATATTATAAATTGCATTTACTGTGCCCTTTAAAGAGTTTACTAAGTTCCTATGACTTTAGATTGGTAGTGCATACTTTCTTTCCAATATTGATTATTTCAATTCTCTGCTGATTGGTTTGCCAACTTACATGCAATGATCTCTGCAGCTGCTTCAGAATTCTGCCCCCCGTTTGATCTTTGGCTTAGGCAGGAGGGCCCATATTACTCTGATGCAAATGGATCTACATTAGAACATAAGAACATGCCATACTGGATCCGACCAAGGGTCCATCAAGCCCAGCATCCTGTTTCTAACAGTGGCCAATCCAGGCCATAAGAACTTGGCAAGTACCCAAAAACTAAGTCTATTCCATGCTACTGTTGCTAGTAATAGCAGTGGCTATTTTCGAAGTCAACTTAATTAATAGCACGTAATGGACTTCTCCTCCAATAAATTATCCAATCCTTTTTTAAAAACAGCTACGCTAACTGCATTAACCACATCCTCTGGCAACAAATTCCAGAGTTTAATTGTGCGTTGAGGAAAAAGAACTTCCTCCGATTAGTTTTAAATGTGCCACATGCTAACTTCATGGAGTGCCCCCTAGTCTTTCTATTATCTGAAAGAGTAAATAACTGATTCACATTAACCCGTTCTGGTCCTCTCATGATTTTAAACACCTCTATCATATCCCCCCTCAGCGGCCTCTTCTCCAAGCTGAAAAGTCCTAACCTCTTTAGTCTTTCCTCATAGGGGAACAGTTCCATTCCGTTTATCATTTTGGTCGCCCTTCTCTGTACCTTCTCCATCGCAACTATATCTTTTTTGAGATGCGGCAACCAGAATTGTATACAGTATTCAAGGTGCGGTCTCACCATGGAGTGATACAGAGGCATTATGACATTTTCCGTTTTATTCACCATTCCCTTTCTAATAATTCCCAAACTTCTGTTTGCTTTTTTGACTGCCGCAGCACACTGAACAGATAATTTCAATGTGTTATCCACTACAGTGGCGTAGCGAGGGGTGGGCGGGGTGGGCAGCCGCCCCGGGCGCAGGGTCTAAGGGGGCGCCAAAAAGCTATTTAAATAAAAAAAGAAATTAGTATTTTAAGCCCAGATGTAAGTGTTGTTGAATACTGGCAGATCGTCTTTTTTTTTTGTTTTGTTATGAGAGATTTATAGTAATGGTCAGGGGCGGATTGACCTATCAGGGGATCGGGCATCCCCCGGTGGGCCGGTCTACCTGGTCACGTGGTCTCGACTGCATGGCTCTTCTTCAGCCCAGCCTCAACGCCTTCGCCAAGCCGGCAGGGGCCGAAGAAATACAAATCGAGGCCGGCGGGGGCCGAAGAAAAGAAGATCAGCCAGGTGAGCCAGCGGTGCGCGGGCCGAAGAAATGAAGATGGGAACCGAAATTAAAATCGAGGCCGGCGGCGGCCGAAGAAAAGAAGATGGGCGCCTCCCAGCCAGCCTCAAGCGGGGGCTGGCTGGGAGGCGCCCATCTTCTTTTCTTCGGCCTCCGCCGGCTTTGATTTTAATTTCTTCGGCTTCCGCCGGAGACAGCCGGCCCCCCGAAGGCCGGCGGGGGCCGAATAAATTAAAATTGAGGCTGGCGGCGGCGGAGGCCGAAGCAAAGAGGATGGGCGCCTCCCAGCCAGCCTCAAGCGGGGGCAGACTGGGCGGTGCCCATCTTCTTTTCTTCGGCCCCCGCCGGCCTCGATTTTAATGACTTCGGCCCCCACCGGAGACCAAGAGGGCCGAAGACATTAAAATCGAGGCCGGCGGAGGCCGAAGACATTAAAATCGAGGCTGGCGGGGGCCGAAGAAGTGAACACCGGTCTGCTAACCGCCACCGGAGACCAGCTGTTCAACCTTGGATCAGAAGGGTGCTTCTGTGTGTATGTGAGAAAGAAGCGGTGTGTGTGTATGAGAAAGGAATGGTGCTTCTGTATGTGTATATACGGTATGTATGTGGGAGAGGAATCTGCCACTTTAAAAAAAAAATTTGTGCTGGTAGTGCAACTTTTGAAAAGTTGGATGAAAGATTAAATTACTGAATGTTAAGCATCCCTCTTCTAGAAAATAAAATTTAGCAAAGTGGGTAGAGACAAATACTAAAGCAAAAAAAATTAAACTATTTAAAATGTTCATCTCAGCAAAATCACAAATTTAAGATACTGATGCCAGGTTTTGTTTTTTTTTAGCATAATTTAAGCATGAAGACTAGAATAGTTCCAATCTGAAATGGTTTTGCTATTTTTTTCAAGCCTTTAGAAAATGTATATTTTTAAATGACTAGACTGGAATCTTGATGGAGGGAGGGGGCGCCGAAGAAGTCTCTTGCCCCGGGCGCCAAATTGTCTAGCTACGCCACTGATCCACTATGACACCTAGATCTCTTTCTTGGGTGGTAGCTCCTAATATCTTTCTTGGGTGGTAGCTCCTAATATGGAACCTAACATTGTGTAACTATAGCATGGGTTATTTTTCCCTATACGCATCACCTTGCACTTATCCACATTAAATTTCATCTGCCATTTGGATGCCCAATTTTCCAGTCTCAGAAGATCTTCCTGCAATTTATCACAATCTGCTTGTGATTTAACTACTCTGAACAATTTTGTATCGTCTGTCATATTTCTTTCCAGATCATTTATAAATATATTGAACAGTACGGGTCCCAATACAGATCCCTGAGGCACTCCACTGCCCACCCTTCCACTGAGAAAATTGTCCATTTAATCCTACTCTCTGTTTCCTGTCTTTTAGCCAGTTTTTAATCCATGAAAAGACATTGCCACCTTTCCCATGACTTTTGACTTTTCCTAGAAGCTTCTCATGAGGAACTTTGTCAAACGCCTTCTGAAAATCCAAATATACTACATCTACCGATTCACCATTATCTACATGTTTATTTATTTTATATTTTATTTATTTGTTATTTTTATTATACCGAGTTTCATGATAGGAATCACATCAACCCGGTTTACAATTAACAATGTGAGTAAAGGCAGAGAGTAACAAAGTAAAGAACATTTCCCAATACAAGAACAAATATAGTATGAAACTTAACAAATATTATAACAATATTTTGGATGTGAGAAAGTTACAAAAAACATGGAAAAATAACTTGGATATGAAAGGGGAGGAATTGTAGAACGACTATAAGCATTTTAACCAGCTGTATCAATTAATAAATATGTATAATATTATAAAATGTAGATGTGTAGCAAAATGATTAGATAAGATATTGTTGTGAAGTATAATAAAATGTTGCTGTGACTGCGTGTGAAGTTAGTGGGATTTTTTTTTTTTTTTTTACAGTTCCTAACTTTTGTGTTTATGCTGATGATGAGTGGGGAATTTAATCCAGATCTGGGAAAGCTATTTTAAAAAGCCAAGTTTTTAGTCTTTTCCTAAAAGTTGGAGCGCATGGTTCTTGTCTTAAGTCCGGTGGGATGGAGTTCCAAAGGATTGGACCTGCTGATGAGAGAGCTCTTGAGCTGTAGGATTTATGATGGTAGGTTTGGCATGTGGAACCTGTAATGATTCTTTGTAGTGTTCCCTGATTGGTCTGTCTGATGTGTGTTTTTTAAAAGGGATTTGTAGGTCCAGTTGAGTGTGTTGATGGATGTTCTTGTAGATAATCATGATGGTTTTATACATAATTCTGAAGTGTTTATTAACTCCTTCATGTTTATTAACTCCTTCAAAAAAGTGAAGCAGATTTGTGAGGCAAGACTTGCCTTGGGTAAAGCCATGCTGACTTTGTTCCATTAAACCATGCCTTTCTATATGTTCTGTGATTTTGATATTTAGAACACTTTCCACTATTTTTCCTGGCACTGGTCAGGCTAACCGGTCTGTAGTTTCCCAGATTGCCCCTCGAGCCCTTTTTAAATATTGGGGTTACATTAGCCACCCTCCAGTCTTCAGGTACAATGGATGATTTTAATGATAGGTTACAAATTTGTACTAACATGTCTGAAATTTCATTTCCTTCAGAACCCTGGAATGTATACTATCCAGTCCAGGTGATTTACTACTCTTCAGTTTGTCAATCAGGCCTACCACATCTTCTAAGTTCACCATGATTTGGTTAAGTCCATCTTCTTTAGTAAACACTGAAGCAAAGAAATCATTTAATCTTTCCATGATGGCCTTATCTTTTCTAATTATTCCATTAACCCCTCGATCATCTAAGGGTCCAGCTGACTCCCTCACAGGCTTTCTAAGAACATAAGAAAATGCCATACTGGGTCAGACCAAGGGTCCATCAAGCCCAACATCCTGTTTCCAACAGTGGCCAATCCAGGCCATAAGAACCTGGCAAGTACCCAAAAACTAAGTCTATTCCATGTTACCATTGCTAATGGCAGTGGCTATTCTCTAAGTGAACTTAATAGCAGGTAATGGACTTCTCCTCCAAGAACTTATCCAATCCTTTTTTAAACACAGCTATACTAATTGCACTAACCAAATCCTCTGGCAACAAATTCCTGAGTTTAATTGTGCATTGAGTAAAAAAGAACTTTCTCCGATTAGTTTTAAATGTTCCACATGCTAACTTCATGGAGTGCCCCCTAGTCTTTCTATTATCCGAAAGAGTAAATAACCGATTCACATCCACCCGTTCTAGACCTCTCATGATTTTAAACACCTCTATCATATCCCCCCTTAGCTGCCTCTTCTCCAAGCTGAAAAGTCCTAACCTCTTTAGTCTTTACTCATAGGGGAGCTGTTCCATTCCCTTTATCATTTTGGACGCCCTTCTCTGTACCTTCTCCATCGCAATTATATCTTTTTTGAGATGCGGCGACTAGAATTGTACACAGTATTCAAGGTGCGGTCTCACCATGGAGCGATACAGAGGCATTATGATATTTTCCGTTTTATTCACCATTCCCTTTCTAATAATTCCCAACATTCTGTTTGCTTTTTTGACTGCCGCAGCACACTGAACCGACGATTTCAATGTGTTATCTACTATGACGCCAGGATCTCTTTCTTGGGTTGTAGCACCTAATATGGGACCCAACATCGCGTAATTATAGCATGAGTTATTTTTCCCTATATGCATCACCTTGCACTTATCTATATTAAATTTCATCTGCCATTTGGATGCCCAATTTTCCAGTCTCACAAGGTCTTCCTGCAATTTATCACAATCTGCTTGTAATTTAACTACTCTGAACAATTTTGTATCATCTGCAAATTTGATTATCTCACTCGTCGTATTTCTTTCCAGATCATTTATAAATATATTGAAAAGTAAGGGTCCCAATACAGATCCCTGAGGCACTCCGCTGTCCACTCCCTTCCACTGAGAAAATTGTCCATTTAATCCTACTCTCTGTTTCCTGTCTTTTAGCCAGTTTGCAATGCACGAAAGGACATCGCCACCTATCCCATGACTTTTTACTTTTCCTAGAAGCCTCTCATGAGGAACTTTGTCAAACGCCTTCTGAAAATCTAAGTATACTACATCTACCAGTTCACCTTTATCCACATGTTTATTAACTCCTTCAAAAAAATGAAGCAGATTTGTGAGGCAAGACTTGCCTTGGGTAAAGCCATGCTGACTTTGTTCCATTAAACCATGTCTTTCTATATGTTCTGTGATTTTGATGTTTAGAACACTTTCTGCTATTTTTCCTGGCACTGAAGTCAGGCTAACCGGTCTGTAGTTTCCTGGATCGCCCCTGGAGCCCTTTTTAAATATTGGGGTTACATTTGCTATCCTCCAGTCTTCAGGTACAATGGATGATTTTAATGATAGGGTACAAATTTTTACTAATAGGTCTGAAATTTCATTTTTTAGTTCCTTCAGAACTCTGGGGAGTATACCATCCAGCCCAGGTGATTTACTACTCTTCAATTTGTCAATCAGGTCTACCACATCTTCTAGGTTCAACGTGATTTGATTCAGTCTATCTGAATCATTACCCATGAAAACCTTCTCCATTACGGGTACTTCCCCAACATCCTCTTCAGTAAACACCGAAGCAAAGAAATCATTTAATCTTTCTGTGATGGCCTTATCTTCTCTAAGTGCCCCTTTAACCCCTCAATCATCTAGTGGTCCAACTGATTCCCTCACAGGCTTTCTGCTTCGGTTATATTTTAAAAAGTTTTTACTGTGAGTATTTGCCTCTACAGCCAACTTCTTTTCAAATTCTCTCTTAGTCTGTCTTATCAATGTCTTACATTTAACTTGCCAACGTTTATGCTTTATCCTATTTTCTTCTGTTGGATCCTTCTTCCAATTTTTGAATGAAGATCTTTTGGCTAAAATAGCTTCTTTCACCTCCCCTTTTAACCATGCCGGTAATCGTTTTGCCTTCTTTCCACCTTTCTTAATGTGTGGAATACATCTGGACTGTACTTCTAGAATGGTATTTTTTTAGCAATGATCACGCCTCTTGGACATTTTTTACTTTTGTAGCTGCTCCTTTCAGCTTTTTTCTAACAATTTTTCTCATTTTATCAAAGTTTCCCTTTTGAAAGTTTAGCACGAGAGCCGTGGATTTGCACACTATTCCTCTTCCAGTCATTAAATCAAATTTGATCATATTATGATCACTATTGCCAAGCGGCCCCACCACCGTTACCTCTCTCACCAAGTGCTGTGCTCCACTGAGAATTAGATCTAAAATTGCTCCCTCTCTCGTTGGTTCCTGAACCAATTGCTCCATAAAGCTATCATTTATTCCATCCAGGAACGTTATCTCTCTAGCATGTCCCGATGATACATTTACCCAGTCAATATTGGGGTAATTGAAGTCTCCCATTATTACTGCACTACCAATTTGGTTAGCTTCCCTAATTTCTCTTAGCATTTCACTGTCCGTCTCACCATCTTGACCAGATGGACAGTAGTATACTCCTATCACTATAGTCTTCCCCGACATACAAGGGATTTCTACCCATAAAGATTCAATTTTGTATTTAGTCTCATACAGGATGTTTATCCTGTTGGACTCTCTGCCACCCTGGACATAAAGCGCCACACCTCCTCCCGGGTGCTATTCTCTGTCATTGCGATATAATTTGTACCCCGGTATAGCACTGTCCCATTGGTTATCCTCTTTCCACCATGTCTCTGAGTTGCCAATTAAGTCTATGTCATCATTCACTGCTATACATTCTAATTCTCCCATCTTACTTCTTAGACTTCTGGCATTAGCATGCAAACATTTCAAAGTTTGTTTTTTTTTTGTATTTTCATTCTGCTTTTTAATTGATAGGAATGTTAGAATTTTTTAGCTCAGGTGAGTTTTTAGTTACAGGCACTTGGACTATTTTTCTAATTATTGGAACCTCACTGTCGGGATGCCCTAATTCTAATGCATCATTAGTATCCTTTGAAGATACCTCTCTCCGAACCAAGCGCTGCTGAGCGACTGTCGGCTTTCCCCTTTGTTCTAGTTTAAAAGCTGCTCTATCTCCTTTTTAAAGGTTAGCGCCAGCAATCTGGTTCCACCCTGGTGGAACCTTAACCAGGGTGGAACCTGCTTTGGATATATTTTAAAAAGTTTTTGCTGTGAGTTTTTGCCTCTACGGCCAACTTCTTTTCATTGGTTAGCAGTTGCCTGATGGATACTGCATAGAGTTGCTTTACTGGTCTATAAGCTAATGCACTGCTTGGGCAAACTCTATGCTGAAGGTTTATAATCCAACTTGTCTGCTGAGATCATCACAAAGGGATCTCCTTGAGATTCCATTGATTAGTCTTGCTTGCCTCCATGAGACTAGAGTGTGAACTTTTTCTGTGGCAGGCCCAGTTATCTGGAACGCTTTACTAGAACCAATTCATCTGACATGCACTAAATCCTTTAAAAAAAACAAACTCTAAAACATCTATTTCAATTGGCTTTTCAAGATGTTCTTTGATCTGATGCTATAAGTTGGGCTGTTACAAGTATCTCGGCTTACATACCGTAGTTCCTTTCTGTTGAACAGATGATATAAACTGTTCCACTTTGTTTTATCTGTCTAATCTTTGTTTAATAATAATTTTATGTATGTTCTTACTTGTAAGCCACCTAAAACTGTGCTATAGGCAGCATAGAAATGTTTTTAAATAAACAAACATATTCTCTATATAATGTTTTCTTTTTAAAACAGAAACATTGAGGATGACCAAGGAGCACATCAGACAGTTTAGAACATGGCACTTTCTGAAAATTGCAGCTGAAAATTGCCCTACTAGCTCTGTGAACTGGTCAAACAGCAGTCATGGTCAGTCACAGACCTGTCTGAAGGAGACTCCAGGACAATAATGTCTGCAAAACAGCTGGCTCACAGAGTTTCAACATTTCTAAAAAAAAAAAAATGATGACGTACAAAATGGAAGATCCTGCTTAATGAAAGCCAGAAGCACAACTCTACTTACTACACAACAGAAAGATCCATGAGCCACTCTAGTCCCTGATTTATTTTTATTGTGGTGAATATTTGACACTCATCCTATAGTACCTGCAGGAGGAAGGCTAGTGTTATGCTCAGGCTTGTGAACCCTTGGGCCGATGGGAGGATGGTATACCTTGGAGGAAGATCCGTAGGTTCTCCCGTCGGTTGGCGAGGCAGGAACCGAAGATGTGACCAGCGGACCCTCAGCACTGTAGACAGGTGTGACAGTGGAGGCGGACGAAGAGTCGTGACATCGAGGAACAGAGGAGTGTCTTCGCCACTGGAAGTCCGCGGTCCCCCCGGGAGAAGCCCGTAGGGACCCGGACCACTGGGACTTAGGTGGACCTTTGAGAGGCCAAGCGTACGGTGCAAGGGCTGACTGGAGCTTCACCCCTGGAAGCCCGCGGTCCCCCCGGGAGGAGCCCGTAGGGACCCGGGCCGCTGGGTGGGCCCTTGGAGACGATGGTCAGGAGGAAGTCCAAGGTCGAGTGCCAGAGGGTCGCCACTTACCAGTCCGAGGTCACACACCGAGGGATCACCACTTGCCAGTCCGAAGTCAATACCAGGAATCACCGCTAACCAGTCCGAAGTCAATTTCAGGAATCACCGCTAGCCGATCCAAGGTCCGGAACCAGGAATACCAAAATGAAACTGGAACAAGTAGTCAAGACGCTGGAACTCACCGAAGCAAGCAGACTCAACAACTCTCACAGGAGACGTTGCCAAGTCGAGGAATGGTCAGAGGATGTCTCCTTATATACTTCCTCTGGCCCTGTGGATAGGAATCAGCTGCAGGCAAATAAAGGGACGAGGTCCCTTTAAATCTAGTGAAGAGGTGCGGCCTCGCGCCTAAGGATGGCGGCTGCCATCTTGGATCCGGGCCACGGAGGAGAGCATCAGCGGCCGCGAGGGAGGAGCAGGGATGGCTCCGATCCCGGCGGACAGCCCGAAGGCCCGCACCTCCGCACGGGGGTGCCGAGCTTGGAGCAGGGCAGTCGGCCCCGACGTTGCCACTGGCCTGGTCAGCAGAAGAGGTAGGGGGTCGCGCCTGCGGACGGCCGCGGAACACAACAGTACCCCCCTCTTTAGGGCGCCTTCCCGGAGGCCTGGGTTTAGCCGGATGATCTTGGTGGAACTGCTCCAGCAATCCCCGATCCAGGATGTTGGCCAATGGTTCCCAGGTGTTCTCCTCTGGACCGAACCCCTCCCACGCTAGGAGATACTCCCATCTCTTTCCGTGCTTTCTTATGTCTAAGACCTCGCGGACTTGAAAAATGAGGTCATCCTCAGAGGCAATAGGTTGGGGAGTCGGAGGCGTGCTGGAGGGCCAAGACAACACCATGGGGTTTAAGAGGGACACATGGAATGTTTGTGTATCTTGAGGGAAGGCGGCAGAAGAAGCTGATACGAGACGGCTCCAACCTGACGAATGATGGGGAAAGGTCCAATAAAACGTGGGGCCAGTCGAGTTGATGGCAGCTTCAGCCGGATGAACTGAGTACTTAGCCATACCTTTTGGCCTGGCCGGAACGGAGGGTAAGGCCTTCTTCGCTGATCTGCGTATTTTTTAGCGACTTGACTGGCTTGGACCAATGTGCGTTGTGTGGAGTTCCACAAGCGGTGTAACTCGTCTGCTGAAAGTTGAGCTACCGGAGACGTAACTATGATGGGAACTGGCAACGGTGGACGTGGCTGCTTCCCATATACAATCTGAAACGGCGAGGATCCGGTAGCAGAGGAGAGGTGGGAGTTGAGCGCGAACTCCGCCCAGGGTAGCAGGCTGGACCAATCATCCTGTTTTTCGTTGACGTAGAATCGGAGGAATTGTTTTAGTGTTTGGTTCGTCCTCTCTGCCAGGCCATTACACTGAGGATGGTACGCTGTCGTATAGTCTAAGGTAACGTCAAACTTTTGACAGAGAGCCCTCCAAAACCTGGCAGTAAATTGAGGCCCCCTATCTGACAGGATGCTTCTAGGAAGGCAATGCAGTCGAAAGATATGCTGCTCGAACAGCTGGGCCAGCTGGGGAGCAGACGGCAACCCCGGGTGTTACAGGACCGGGCCGTGCTCCGGTCCCTCCTCCTACCTCCGGGCTGGCGTGGCCCGTTTGGGGTGATCCTAGGCCGCATGGGCCTCATCCTCCGACTGCCATGGCTCTCCCTCGAGCAGGGAGAACGCCGCTGACCCGACGCGCTGGGCCCCACCCCTTAGGCGCACGCACGCGCGGGAGCTCGACCCTTAAAGGGGCCAGCATGGGAAAATCGTAGGAGGGTCTTCGGGTGACGGCACACGCTGCAGGATATTTAAACCCTGCAGCTCCATCAGCCCTTTGCCTTGCAATGAGGTTCCTCAGGTTTTCCTGACTGCTAGTTGCTGCGACTCTTGGATTGCTTCTGTCTTCGACCCGGCTTGCTTTCTGAACTTGTCTCCTGCTTCCGCCCCTTGGTTTTGGTATCGACGTCTGACTCCTGGCTTCTGACCTGGCTCCATTCCACGACTTCGTCCTCGACTTCTGTTCCTGGCTTGGTATTGACTTCTGACCTTCTGGCTTCCGACCCGGCTCCGTCCTCTGCTTCGTCCCTGGCTTTGGTGTGGATCTCTGACTCCTGGCTCCCGACCCGGCTTGGCTCCTGGACTCCGACTTTTTCCTCGCCTCTCGTATCCGGTACTTGCTGGCCCAGAGGATTCTCCTAAGTCCCAGCGGCTCGGGCTCTCACGGGCTCCTCCTGGAGGAGCCGCAGGCTTCCGAGGGTGAAGACTCTTCATCTTCATTTATATGAAAGAGGTTGATTACCTCTTTCATATAAATTTCTCTTCTAATATGTTAAATAAGGTTATACTATATGAATGTTAAATACAGTTATAAGTTATTTGTATGTATTACGTTGTTATCCTGTAAACCGGAGTGAAGGCAAAACGCTATACTTCGGTATATAAAAAACCACAAATAAATAAAATAAATCTACCTGGGTCCAGTCCTCGTCCATCTCTTCAATTGCTGCCTGGGTCCTTGGTTGCATAGGACTCCACCTAAGTCCAAGAGGTCCGGGTTCCTATGGGCTCCTCCTGGGGGGACCTCGGACTTCCAGTGGTGAAGCCTCCTCTGAGTCTCTTCCGAGCCGCCTCCCGGCTGGGATACTTGCTGTGGTCTTCCATAGCATACCATCCACTGTCCCAACCGGCCCAAGGGTCCACGAACATAACAGTTTGCAAGGCCATGGACCCGGTGGACCTTGCCGGACTGAAAGCCATTCCGGACATAGCCCAGAGGCTGCAACATCAGCAGACCTGCCTCGACACCCTGACGGCGACTGTACAGGGGTTAGCCGACCGTGTCGGCGGAGCCATGGCTGCCAGCTCCACAGTACCTAGAACTGGGGCCACTTCCGCTGTTACAGCACCCATCCAGATGCCGGTACCTTCGCGGTATTCAGGGGACGCTAAGCTGTGCAGAGGATTCCTGAACCAGTGCTATATTCGCTTCAACCTGCTTCCGCTTCAGTTCCCGACTGACTGGGTCAAGACAAGTTTTATTATTTCTCTGCTGGACGGGAGACCCCTGGCATGGGCCTCCAACCTTTGGGAGTGCCAGGATCCTCGCCTGGACAACCTGGTGCACTTCGTCTCTTCCTTTAGGCAGGTCTTCGAAGAGGCCTCTCGCAAACCTACTGCGGCCTCAGAATTACTCCAGCTACGTCAGGGTAACAGACCTCTGGCGGAACACGCAGTGGATTTGCAGACTCTCGCCGCCGAACTAAACTGGGGAAGTGACAGCCTGCACGGCATCTTCCTGGAAAGTCTCTCCCCAAAGCTGCAGGACAAGCTGGCGGCCCGAGACCTCCCTGATGACCTGGACACCCTTATGGATCTTGCAGGCCGCGTGGACCGCCGCATCCAGCGCTGGTTTCGAGAAATAGGCCGGCTCATAGGCCTGGGACCTCTGGATCTACTCCTTCCCGCAGTGGGAGTTCTCCACCCGTTTCTTCAGGGACCCAAGACATCGAACCCATGCAGGTGGGCCGGGGACCCATCTCCCATGAAGAAAGAAGGAGCCGCCGGTCGCTGGGCTTGTGCATGTACTGCGGTGATAAAGGTAATTTCCTTGCCCATTGTAGCGAGTGTCCGGGAAACGCTTGGACCTAGGGACAGTCGGGGAGCAAACCCTAGGTCACACCGCTTCTGACTCCCCATGCTTCATGCCGGTGACCTTCCAGAGGGAGAATTTGAGACACAAGCCCTGATCGACTCGGGAGCCGGGGGAAACTTCATACTCCAGGAGCTCGCTCAGCAACTCCGGATCAAGGTCCAACCCCAAAGGCCTCCTCTTCGCGTGTCCTCCATTCAGGGGAGACTCCTTCCAGGCACCATCGCTACCCGTACTCAGCCTATCACCTTACGTACGGGCGCCCTGCATCAGGAGGAGATCTCCTTCCTCATCCTAGAGAAGTCCATGCATCTGGTCATCCTGGGGCTACCTTGGCTTCGGAAGCACTCGCCAGTAATCGCTTGGGATTCCCTCCAGCTGGCATCCTGGGCCCCGCGTGCTTTAGCTCCTGCCTGGTGGCGGTCCCGCGGGCCCCGATTCCTCTCCTGACGGCTCCCTTAGCCCTGCCTTCGCATTACCAGGACTTTCACAATGTATTTTCCAAGGAGAAGGCTGAGATCCTTCCAGAGCACCGCCCCTTCGACTGTGCGATCAATCTGCTCCCGGGTACCACACCACCTCGAGGCCGGGTATACCCATTGTCCCTTCCAGAGACACAAGTATGTCTGACTACATCCGAGAGAACCTGGATCGAGGATTCATCCGCCCCTCCAAATCCCCAGCTGGAGCCGGGTTCTTCTTCGTGGCGAAGAAAGATGGGTCCCTCCGACCCTGCATAGACTACCGGGGCCTCAACAGCATCACGCGGCGGGATCGGTATCCATTACCCTTGATTCCTGAACTCCTCGACCGCTTGCAGGGAGCCAAGGTATTCACCAAACTGGATCTTCGTGGGGCATACAACCTAGTCCGCATTCGCCCGGGAGACGAATGGAAGACCGCTTTTAAACACAAGGGACGGGCACTATGAATACTTGGTTATGCCCTTCGGCCTTTGCAATGCCCCTGTGGTCTTTCAGAACCTCATGAATGAGGTCCTGAGAGAGATGTTGCACACTTCTGTTATTGTCTACTTGGACAATGTATTAATCTACTCCAGAGACTTAGGAACACATCGTCAACATGTCCGCCAAGTACTGCAGAAACTGCGAGAGAACCGGCTTTACGCGAAACTCGAAAAATGCCAGTTCGAACGAGAGTCACTACCCTTCTTGGGGTATATCGTTTCCTCTACAGGGTTTCGCATGGACCCGGACAAGGTTGTTGCCATCAAGGATTTAAGGCTCTCCAGTGGCTCTTTAAGTGGGAGTTAAGGCTCTCCAGTGGTTCCTCGGCTTTGCCAATTTTTATCGGCAATTCATTCCCCACTATTCCCAGATGGGGGCTCCACTGACGGCCCTCACCAGGAAGGGGGCCGATGCTAAGAATTGGCCAGCTACAGCCACACGGGCCTCCCATGAGTTGAAAGACGCATTCCTCCAGGACAACTGCCTGCGCCACCCAGACCCCCAACGCCAGTTCCTCATAGAGGTAGACGCCTCTAACATAGCCGTTGGGGCGGTGCTAAGCCAACTGTCTACCGGAGGCGAACACCTGCCCTGTTCATACTACTCTCGGAAGTTCACGCCTGCAGAGAGAAACTATGGCATCAGTGATAAGGAGCTACTGGCTAACAAGCTAGCTTTCGAGGAATGGCGCCAATGGTTGGAGGGGGCCCAACATCCTATAATCGTCTACACCGACCACAAGAACATCGAATATCTGTGCCGGGCCCAGTGTCTGAATCCACAGCAGGCACGCTGGTCACTCTTTTTCAGCCGGTTCAACTTTTCTCTCCATTACCGACCAACGTCTAAGAACGTAAGGGCGGACGCACTCTCCCGTACAACAGAGACTGAAGATGTCTCCAACCTGCCGCAGTATATTCTGGACCCAGCCAAAGTTCTGTTGGCAGCCTCAGAGATGGCTCCCGCGGGCAAGACTGTGGTGCCATCTTGTTCCCGCAGGAAGGTCTTAGAGTGGGCCCACGATTCACTGATGGCCGGGCACCCAGGAATGGCCAGGACTCTCGAAATCCTGACCGAGTTCTATTGGTGGCCACAAGTCAAGGACATACAGCAATATGTCCAGTCGTGTCCCACCTGTGCCCACCAGAAACCTCTGTATGGACACCCCAGGGGCCTCCTGCAGCCACCACCTATTCCCACTGAGCCCTGGACTCACTTGTCCACAGATTTTATTGTGGATTTGCCAGTTTCCGACGGGAAGACCGTGATCTGGGTCACGGTCGACCGTTTCTCAAAAATGGCCCACTTCGTGCCTCTCGCTAAGCTACCTTCTGCACCAGAACTGGCTAACCTCTTCACTCAACACATCTTCCGTCTCCATGGCCTGCCTTCGCACATTAACTCTGACCGTGGTCCACAGTTTACGGCGAAGTATTGGAGGTCCCTCTGCAAGAAGTTTGGGGTGCGGTTGGATCTCACAACCGCCTTCCACCCTTAGTCCAACGGCCAAGCCGAACGGACTAACCGAACTCTGAAGGCCTTCCTCCGTGCCTTCGTTGGAGATCTGCAAAATGACTGGGTCACTCTGTTACCGTGGGCGGAGTTCTCATATAACCGCCACAAGCACTCTGCAACTGACCTGTCCCCGTTTCAGCTCGTCTACGGAAAGAGCCCCAGGCCTCCATTGCCTCTGACAGTATCCTTGCCGGCGGTTCAACTCACTGCTCAGCAGTTGCACGCCCTTTGGACTTCTACCCAGAAGAAGCTCCGAACAGCCTCCGCCAAGGCGAAGAAGTACGCTGACAGACTATGGCGCCCGGCTCCGGTCCTCCTTCCAGGGAGTAAGGTCTGGTTGAGTACCAGAAATATTCGTTTACGGGTCCCTTCTATGCACCTGGCTCCCAGGTATATTGGCCCATTCACAGTGGCAGAGAGAGTTGGGGCGGGGTCCTACCGCCTGCGATTACTATCTACGTTGCGGATTCATAACGTGTTCCACGTGTCCCTGCTGAAACCTGTGGTACTCTCCCCCTTTCATGCCAAGCCTCCGGAACCCATCGCCACTGAGGCCGAGACGGACGTCCCTATACGGTGAAGGACGTTCTGGACATTCGGTTTCATCGCCACCGATGGGAATACCTCCTCTCCTGGGAGGGATACGGGCTGGAAGCCTTCATCCCACATTCTGGACAAGAATCTTCTTAGTCAGTTCCACATGGCTCTCCCCGGTAAACCCAGGCCTCCAAGGAGGGGGCATAGGAGGGGGGATACTGTTACAGGACTTGGCCATGTTCCGGTCCCTCCTCCTACCTCCGGGCCGGCCCGGCCCGTTCGGGGCGATCCTAGGCCGCGTGGGCCTCATCCTCCGCCTGCCGCAGCTCTCCCTCGAGCAGGGAGAATGCCGCCGACCTGATGACTGGGCCCCGCCCCCTAGGCGCATGCACGCGTGGGGGCTCGACCCTTAAAGGGGCCAGCGCGGGAAAATCATAGGAGGGCCTTCGGGTGACGTCACACGCTGTATGGTATTTAAACCCTGCAGCTCCATCAACCCTTTGCCTTGCAACGAGGTTCCTCAGGTTTTCCTGACTGCTAGTTGCTGTGACTCTTGGATTGCTTCTGTCTTCGACCCGGCTTGCTTCCTAAACTTGTCTCCTGCTTCCGCCCCTTGGTTTTGGTATCGACGTCTGACTCCTGGCTTCTGACCTGGCTCCGTTCCACGACTTCGTCCTCTACTTCTGTTCCTGGCTTGGTATT
The DNA here is from genome assembly GCF_901001135.1 of Rhinatrema bivittatum. Taxonomy (NCBI): domain Eukaryota; kingdom Metazoa; phylum Chordata; class Amphibia; order Gymnophiona; family Rhinatrematidae; genus Rhinatrema; species Rhinatrema bivittatum. The sequence continues at coordinate 47,807,893 of NC_042621.1, forward strand.
GACTTCTGACCTTCTGGCTTCCGACCCGGCTCCGTCCACGACTCCGTCCTCTGCTTCGTCCCTGGCTTTGGTGTGGATCTCTGACTCCTGGCTCCCGACCCGGCTTGGCTCCTGGACTCCGACTTCTTCCTCACCTCTCGTATCCGGTACTTGCTGGCCCAGAGGATTCTCCTAAGTCCCAGAGGATTCTCCTAAGTCCCAGCGGCTCGGGCTCTCACGGGCTCCTCCTGGGGGAGCCGCGGGCTTCCGAGGGTGAAGACTCTTCATCTACCTGGGTCCAGTCCTCATCCATCTCTTCAATCGCTGCCTGGGTCCTTGGTCGCATAGGACTCCACCTAAGTCCAAGAGGTCCGGGTTCCTACGGGCTCCTCCTGGGGGGACCTCGGACTTCCAGTGGTGAAGCCTCCTCTGAGTCTCTTCCGAGCCGCCTCCCGGCTGGGACACTTGCTGTGGTCTTCCATAGCATACCATCCACTGTCCCAACCGGCCCAAGGGTCCACGAACGTAACACCGGGAGTGGCACAAAATGCGCCATTTTACTAAACCGGTCAACGACCACCCATATGACCGTGTTGCCACTAGATAGTGGTAGGTCGACCACAAAGTCGGTTGCCATGTGAGTCAAAGGTTCCGCGGGCGCTGGTCACGGCTGGCGTAAGCCCGGGGTCGAGCCGGGGATCCTCTTGTGGCGAGCACATGACTGGCAGGACTACACATATGCTCGGACATCCTTGTTAACTTTGGGGCCACCAATAATATCGGCGTAGGGTTTGTAAGGTTCGGTCTTGTCCGGGGGTGGCCAGAGCAGCGGAGTCGTGGGCCCAGGCTAAAACTTGTTTCCGCAAGTGGCGGCGGAACCAGGGTTTTCCCAGGAGGGATGGTCGTGGTTGCAGATAGGAGGATATGGGATGGCTCAATGATGAACCGCGGTTCCTCAGTACCTTCTGTAGACTCAAAGACACGTGATAGAGTGTTAGCCTTGACATTCTTCCCAGCGGGCCTGTAGCGAAGGACAAAGTTGAATCTAGTGAAGAAAAGAGCCCAACGTGCCTGCCGGGGATTGCGTCGCTGGGCCCGCTGCAGATACTCTAAATTTTTGTGGTCTGTGTAGACCGTAAACTGGTGTTGCGCTCCCTCTAGCCATGGTCGCCACTCTTCTAAGGCTACCTTTATAGCCAAGAGCTCCTTGTCTCCTATGGCGTAGTTCCGTTCTGCTGGGGAGAACTGGCGCGAGAGGAAGGCACACGGACGTAGCTTATGATTTTTGGAGATCTGGCTCAAAATGGCGCCTACGCCTTCTGAGGATGCGTCCACTTTGATGATTAACGGCCGCTGTGGGTCCGGATGCCGAAGGCACAGCTTGTAATAGGGAATGCCTCTTGAGGCGACGAAAAGGCAGCCTCTGCCGCAGGAGGCCAGTTTTTGGGGTCCGCGCCTTTCTGGGTCAGGGCTGGTCATCGGGGCAACGATGGTCGCATAATGCGAGATAAAAGATCGACAGTAGTTTGCAAAACCAGAAACCTTTGGAGTGCTTTAGTCCTGACGGCTGTGGGCCATTCCTGAATGGCTTTCAGCTTCTGGGGCTCCATACAAAACCCTTCTCTGGACACTATGTATCCCAGGAATGGAAGGGACTCCTGCTCAAAAAGGCACTTTTCAAGCTTTGCATACAATTTGTGCTCTCTGAGGCACTGTAACCCTTGGATGACGTGCTGGCGGTGAGTGGTTAGAGTATCTGAAAATATCAGTATATCGTCCAAGTATACGACCACACACCGATACAAGAGGTTGCGAAGAATCTCATTCATGGTGTTCTGGAACACTGCGGGGGCGTTACAGAGCCCGAACAGCATTACAAATACTCGTAGTGGCCCGTCTCGGGTGTTTGAAGGCCGTCTTCCACTCATCACCCTCCTTGATATGGATCAAATTGTAAGCTTCCTCTTAGATCCAGCTTGGAGGAAGATCTGTGCTCCTTGCAAGCGGTCGAAGAGTCCAGAGATGAGGGGCAGCGGATAACGGTCCTTGACTGTAATAGCATTCAGGCCCCTGTAGTCAAGGGCGCAGACTACCGTCCTTCTTGGCGATGAAAAAGAACCCAGCCCCTGCTGGAGGCTTTGATTTCCGGATAAATCCTCTCTCCAGGTTTTCCTCAATATACTCTTTCATGGCCTGCGTCTCGGCCGGGGGAAAGGGTATAAGGGCGCCCTCGAGGAGGTTCCGTCCCCTGGGAGAAGATTGATGGCACAATCGAAGGAACGATGCGGCGGCAGAATTTCAGCCTTTTGTTTTGAGAAAACATCCACATAGGCGGCATATGGGGCGGTAGGCCTGGAAGGCTGGTGGAGGCTATGGGACAGGATACTGAACCACAGAGCGGAGGCAATTGCCGTGGCAATTTGGCCCCCCAACGAGCCAGCTTGCAAAGTCTTCCAATCGAACTGGGGCTCGTGCTCCTGGAGCCAAGGGAGACCTAGGACGATTGGATGGATGGAGTACTCTAGGATGTAGAATGACATTAGTTCTTGATGCAGAGCCCCAGCCCTCAGCTGGACGGGAATCGTGGTGTGAGTCACTTGTTCAGGAAGAGGCTTTCCTTGGATCGAAGAGATGACCATGGGAACAGGGAGACGAACTTGTGGGATCTTTAAATGTTCCACCAGGCCTTTCATTATAAAATTGCCGCCGGCGCCGGAGTCCACTAGAGCTAGCGTGTGGAACTCCCCATCAGCCGCGGTTAACGCCACTGGCAACGTGAGTGGAGGTGCGGGTTCAGTACGGCCCAGGAAGAGACCTCCTTCAGGTCCTAGGCTCGAGAGTTTTCTGGTCTTGCTGGGCAGGCGGCAATTCGATGGCCTGCCGTGCCGCAATAAAAGCAAAGTCCTTCCCTGGTGCGCCGCCGACGCTCGAGGAGACACTCTCCCACGACCCAATTCCATGGGCTCTTTGGCGGGAGCCCGGGGGGCTTCTGTTGCACTCTTAGGCGGAGGTGAGGGCCTTCTTGCTGTCTTAACTACTGGAGGGTGAAACCTCATCCGACGATCCACTCGATTGGCCAATTCAATCATGTCATTGAGGTTGTCCGGGAGTTCTCTTGCCGCTAGCTCATTCTGGAGGCGCGAGGCTAGCCCATCCAGGAAGATTCCATGCAGGCAATCTTCCCTCCAATTCAGCTCTGCGGCCAGGGTGTGGAATTCCATTGCGTACTCTGCCACGGTCCGAGTACTCTGTCACAATCGGAGCAGTTCTGAAACCGCAGAGGGTTTGCGGACGGGTTCATCAAACATCTGCCGGAAGGCAGAGAGAAACTGAGTCAAGCTTTCGAAGACAGGATCCCTTCTCTCCCACAGATGGGAGGCCCAGATCAGAGGTTTCCCGTCGAGCAGGGACATAATATAACTGGTTTTGACCAGGTCACTGGGAAACTGTGCAGGCAGCAAGGAAAAACGGACCTGGCATTGGCTGAGGAATCCTCGACACAGCTTCGCATCTCCAGCATATCGAGAGGGCGCCGGGAGTTGAGTGGGAGCTCCTTGCCCCAGGTCACCCCTGGAGGCCTGAACGGTGTGGGGCTGAGTAGCACGGCCTCCTTGAGCCCCTGACAGAGACGGCAGTGTAGGGTTCATAGGCCCTAAAGCCTCAAGGCATTGGGTCAGATCCTGTACCGCAGAAACCAGGGCATCGAGGGTCTGTTGTTGATCCTTCAAGCGCTGGGCCATTCCGGGAATGGCCTAGCAGGCAGATGCCTCCGCCGGGTCCAGGGACTTGGCAATCTGTTATGCTCAGGCTTGTGAACCCTTGGGCCGACGGGAGGATGGTATACCTTGGAGGAAGATCCGTAGGTTCTCCCGTCGGGTGGCGAGGCAGGAACCGAAGATGTGACCAGCGGACCCTCGGCACTGTAGACAGGCGTGACTGTGGAGGTGGACGAAGAGTCGTGACGTCGAGGAACAGAGGAGTGTCTTCGCCACTGGAAGTCCACGGTCCCCCCGGGCCCCGGACCGCTGGGACTTAAGTGGACCTTTGAGAGGCCAAGCGTACGGTGCAAGGGCTGACTGGAGCTTCACCCCTGGAAGCCTGCGGTCCCGCTGGGAGGAGCCCGTAGGAACCCGGGCCGCTAGGACTTAGGTGGGCCCTTGGAGACGATGGTCAGGAGGAAGTCCAAGGTCGAGTGCCAGAGGGTCGCCGCTTACCAGTCTGAGGTCACACACCTAGGGATCACCACTTGCCAGTCCGAAGTCAATACCAGGAATCACCGCTAGCCAGTCCGAAGTCAATACCAGGAATCACCGCTAGCCGATCCAAGGTCCGGAACCAGGAATACCAAAACGAAACTGGAACAAGGAGTCAAGACACTGGAACTCACCAAAGCAAGCAGACTCAAACAACTCTTACGGGAGACGTTGCCAAGTCGAGGAATGGTCAGAGGAAGTTTCCTTATATACTTCCTCTGGCCCTGTGGATAGGAATCAGCTGCAGGCAAATAAAGGGACGAGGTCCCTTTAAATCTAGTGAAGAGGCGTGGCCTCGCGCCTAAGGATGGCGGCGGCCATGTTGGATCCGGGCCATGGAGGCGAGCAGCAGCGGCCGCGAGGGAGGAGCAGGGACGGCTCTGATCCTGGCGGCCAGCCCGAAGGCCCGCGACGCCGCATGGGGGTACCGAGCTCAGAGCAGGGCAGTCGGCCCTGACGCTGCCGCTGGCCTGGTAGGCAGAAGAGGTAGGGGGCCGCGGGCACGGAACATAACAGCTAGATCTTGAGGAGTAGCCTAGTTCTTAAGCAGCAGGCTAAACTAAAGAAGCTCAGGGTTCAAATCCCTTCTTGCATTGATGCTCCTTGTGACTTTGGGCAAGTCACAAGGAGCCTCAATGCCTCAGATACAAATTGTAAGCCCTCTGGAACAGGGAAATACCTAGAGTACTTGAATTTAATTCACTTTGAGCTACCAATGACAAAGGTGTGAGCCATATACATACATACAAAAAGGATGAATGTCATGCCAGTGCTGCTGACACTGCAGGATCAGCACTAGACCAAGGACATCATCTGAATGGGGCCAACCAAGAAGGAAGAGACTGAACAAAACTGAAAAACATGATAGGGAAAAATCCCTGCCCAAAAATAAACCAACTGGAAAAGGAAGATAGAAATTGTCCCTGGCCTTAACCATGGACAAAAGAGGAGTAGCCTAGTGCTTAGAACAATGGGCTGAGAATCAGGGAAGATCAGGATTCAAATCCCACTACCACTCCTTGTTATCTTGGGCAAATCACTTCACTCTCCATTGAGTCAGGTACAGATTTAGGATTGTGAATTCTCTAGGGACAGGAAAATACCTACAGTACCTGAATGTAACTCAGCTTGAGCTACCAAGCAAAGGCATCAGCTAAATCTAAATAATAAACAACCTGTTTTAAAAAGGCCAACGACACAATTAACAGTTCCCCTTTAATGCTGATCTGTAAAGTATGGTAGGAGGCCTAACTAAGTCAAAATATCTTCCCTTCTTGCTGATTCTGCTTCTAGGCACAAGGATGATGTGGGCTGATGCCAAGCTATAATATCTTCAAGTGTTATAAATGAATCTTTTGAGTGAGTCTATAAATAGCCTGAGCTGGAACTTCACATGGGCGTGATAATTTCACACTTTTATGCAGCAGGACCGTAGCTAAAGATGCTTAAAAGAAATGTTTGGGTTCTCTATAAGAATCTCAAACAGTGAGAATAAAAAATGATAATCGTCCAAGAGGACATCCTGCCACAGGCCACATCACATCTACCGCATGTCTAATGGTTAGGGCGTCTCCACTCAGCCATGGTAAGTTTTCTACAGTGGGCACTGAGCAAGTCTGCTTCCAGTTCTGTCTGCTCAGACCACAGCCTTGGGATCATCTTTAACTCCTCTCTCACCTTTGCTGCACACATCCAGGACACTGCTGCAGCATGTCACTTCTTTCTCCCTAGCAACAGCAAAATCCATCCCTTCCTTTCTGGACATGCTCAACCCTGTTGGTACCAAAACCTTTATCCATTCACTCAACACCTCCCATTTAAGACTTCTAAGATTCTGCTCTCCCCACTACAATTTATGCAGATTTCAGCTGCCTGACTTGTCTTCCTTCTCAAGTCACTATATTGACAGTCTGCTTCTGCCTACAGTTCAAGCTTTTTCTACTCGCCTCCAAGTTTATTCACTATACATTTCCTTTCTCATCACGCTCTAGTCCCTCCCAACCTCTGTTCATCAGACAAGCTACTCGTGTTCTTCTCCTCTGCTGCGCTTTCATCCTATTATCAATCCCACCTGAGTCCACCTATCTGAGGTACTTTTTTATCTTAAACCCTAGCTCTCCCTCGATTTTGTTTTTTTTGACCCAGCTGTTGCATGGGCCACAAAAGCCCATGAGCCTTCATTTGCAACTGAGGATTTATCTGCTTATTTTATAGTCTCTCCCAGCTTGCGTTTAGTCTAGTGACTGCAGTGACACTCTTGGGCCAGGGCCATGCAAGAGAGCTTCTTCTAGAACTCTGAAATCCGGCCATTAGGTATCACACTTAAGCAATAAGCACGATTCCCTCCCCCCCTCTGGGCTGTGAATATTGCCGCTGCAGCATCCCCACCCTGGCTAACTCTAGGATCTTCCCCATAGCAGTGCACAACACTTGCCAACTGAGCCACCGGACCAGCCCAGCTGCTTTGATTTTAACCTTGTTTTCTCTAATAGATTTTCCTAAAGCCTCTCCTGAATCTTAATTAAATTCTAAATTCCAGGGAGTAGCGACTGTTTCTTGTGTGCATCTAATAGAACAAAAGAAGTAATAAGCAGCCACAGTAGGCTCTTGACAGACTTGCTGCCCTCATCGGATGGTGATCTCAGTACAGATCCCATTGAAGATGTACACGTAAATTGCCGTGGCCAAGTACTAGTATCACATTGTGCCACTACGCAGGGGCAATTCATGCTTCCTATGTCAGTGCCCAAGGGCAGCAGACAATCATTTTTAGTTATATAGCACTTGAAACAGAATTATAAAAAGGCTTAATGTCATGCATTAGAAAAGGGCATTGGAGGGGTTCAGTGACGTCACCAGCCAAGATGGATGCCTAGCGTCTGAGCTTCATAAGAATCTACCGCAAATATTAAACATTCGACTTTTCTGAGAATCTTTCGCCCCAAGAAGAGAATTACAGCAAATGATGGCGGCCAAACGCAAAACAGTGGATTTAAAACAGCTTTCATTTAGCAAACATGCAGGGGATCTAGCCGAGGATGCCAGTGATCAGGCCCTGAAAGGCCACATAGAGGAAGCTGTGGACTCCTTACCAGTAGCTTTTTCCCATGGTTCTGGTATGAGTGACTCGCCGACCAGAGAGGTTTTCAGAGAATGATTTATGGAGCTTTGTGGTGCTATATGAAACATAAACAGGAGTCGATGACTACTATTCAAGACCTGTGTGAGGACATGGCCATGTTGGGAAACCGAGTAGTCACCTTAGATGTGTGCATGAACATAAGAACATGCCATACTGGGTCAGACCAAGGATCCACCAAGCCCAGCATCCTGTTTCCACAGTGGCCAATCCAGGCCATAAGAACCTGGCAAGTACCCAAAAACTAAGTCTATTTCATGTTACTGTTGCTAGTAATAGCAGTTGCTATTTTCTAAGTCAACTTAATTAATAGCAAGTAATGGACTTCTCCACCAAGAACTTATCCAATCCTTTTTTAAACACAGCTATACTAACTGCACTAACCACATCCTCTGGCAACAAATTCCAGAGTTTAATTGTGCGTTGAGTGAAGAAGAACTTTCTCAGATTAGTTTTAAATATGCCACATGCTAACTTCATGGAATGCCCCCTAGTCTTTCTATTATCTGAAAGATTAAATAACCGATTCACATCTACCCATTCTAGACCTCTCACCTCTATCATATCCCCTCTCAGTCGTCTCTTCTCCAAGCTGAACAGCCCTAACCTCTTCAGCCTTTCCTCATAGGGGAGCTGTTCCATCCCCTTTATCATTTTGGTCACCCTTCTCTGTACCTTCTCCATTGCAATTATATCTTTTTTGAGATGCGGCGACCAGAATTGTACACAGTATTCAAGGTGGGGTCTCAACATGGAGCGATACAGAGGCATTATGGCATTTTCCGTTTTATTCACCATTCCCTTCCTAATAATTCCCAACATTCTGTTTGCTTGACTGCCGCAGCACACTGAACCAACGATTTCAATGTGTTATCCACTATGACGCCTAGATCTCTTTCTTGGGTGGTAGCACCTAATATGGAACCTAACATTGTGTAAATATAGCAAGGGTTATTTTTCCCTATATGCATCACCTTGCATTTATCCACATTAAATTCCATCTGCCATTTTGATGCCCAATTTTACAGTCTCACAAGTTCTTCCTGCAATTTATCACAATCTGCTTGTGATTTAACTACTCTGAACAATTTTGTATCATCTGCAAATTTGATTACCTCACTCGTCGTATTTCTTTCCAGATCATTTATAAATATATTTAAAAGTAAGGGTCCCAATACAGATCCCTGAGGCACTCCACTGCCCACTCCCCTTCCACTGAGAAAATTGTCCATTTAATCCTACTCTGTTTCCTGTCTTTTAGCCAGTTTGTAATCCACGAAAGGACATCACCACCTATACCATGACTTTTTACTTTTCCTAGAAGCCTCTCATGAGGAACTTTATCAAACACCTTCTGAAAATCCAAGTACACTACATCTACCGGTTCACCTTATCCACATGTTTATTAACTCCTTCAAAAAAGTGAAGCAGATTTGTGAGGCAAGACTTGCCTTGGGTAAAGCCATGCTGACTTTGTTCCATTAAACCATGTCTTTCTGTATGTTCTGTGATTTTGTTGCTTAGAACACTTTCCACTATTTTTCCTGGCACTGAAATAAGTCTAACAGGTCTGTAGTTTCCCGGATCGCCCCTGGAGCCCTTTTTAAATATATTGGGGTTATATTAGCCACCCTCCAGTCTTCAGGTTCAATGGATGATTTTAATGATAGGTTACAAATTTTTACTAATAGGTCTGAAATTTCATTTTTTAGTTCCTACAGAACCCTGGGGTGTATACCATCCGGTCCAGGTGATTTACTACTCTTCAGTTAATCAATCAGGCCTACCACATCTTCTAGGTTCACTGTGATTTGGTTCAGTCCATCTGAATCATTACCCATGAAACCTTCTCCAGAACGGTTATCTCTCCAACATACTCTTTAGTAAACACTGAAGCAAAGAAATAATTGAATGTTTCCGCAATGGATTTATCTTCTCTAAGTGCCCCTTTAACCCCTCGATCATCTAATGGTCCAACTGACTCCCTCACAAGCTTTCTGCTTTGGATATATTTAAAAACGTTTTTACTGTGAGTTTTTGCATCTATGGCCAACTTCTTTTCAAATTCTCTCCTAGCCTGTATTATCAATGTCTTACATTTAACTTGCCAACGTTTATGCATTATCCTATTTTCTTCTGTTGGATCCTTCTTCCATTTTTGAATGAAGATCTTTTGGCTAAAATAGCTTCTTTCACCTCCCCTTTTAACCATGCCGGTAATCGTTTTGCATTCTTTCCACCTTTTTTAATGTGTGGAATACATCTGGACTGTGCTTCTAGGATGGTATTTTTTTTACCAATGACCAAGCCTCTTGCACACTTTTTATCTTTGTAGCAGCTCCTTTCAGTTTCTAACAATTTTTCTCATTTTATCAAAGTTTCCCTTTTGAAAGTTTAGCACGAGAGCCGTGGATTTGCTTACTGTCCCCCTTCCAGTCACTAATTCAAATTTGATCATATTATGATCACTATTGCCAAGCGGCCCCACCACTGTTACCTCTCACCAAATCCTGTGCTCAACTGAGAATTAGATCTAAAATTGCTCCCTCTCTCTTTGGTTACTGAACCAATTGCTCCATAAAGCTATCATTTATTCCATCCAGGAACGTTATCTCTCTAGCGTGTCCCAATGATACATTTACCCAGTCAATATTGGGGTAATTGAAGTCTCCCATTATTACCGCACTACCAATTTGGTGAGCTTCCCGAATTTCTCTTAGCATTTCACTATCAGTCTCCATCTTGACCAGGTGGACAGTAGTATACTCCTATCGCTATTGTATTCCCCGACACACAAGGGATTTCTACCCATAAAGATTCAATTTTGCATTTAGTCTCATGCAGGATGTTTATCCTGTTGGACTCTATGCCATCCCGGACATAAAGCGCCACATCGCCTCCCGGTGCTCCTCTCTGTCATTGCGACTATAATTTGTACCCCGGTATAGCACTGTCCCATTGGTTTGTCCTCCTTCCACCATGTCTCTGAGATGCCAATTAAGTCTATGTCATCATTCACTGCTGTACATTCTAATTCTCCCATCTTACTTCTTAGACTTCTGGCATGAGCATACAAACATTTCAAAGTTTGTTTTTTGTTTGTATTTTCATTCTGCTTTTTAATTGATAAGGATGTTAGAATTTTTTAGCTCAGCTGAGTTTTTAGTTACAGGCACTTGGACTACTTTTCTTATAATTGGAACCTCACTGTCGGGATGCCCTAATTCTAATGCATCATTAGTATCCTTTGAAGATGTCTCTCTCTCCGAACCATGTGCTGCTGAGCGACTGTCGGCTTTCCCCTTTGTTCTAGTTTAAAAGCTGCTCTATCTCCTTTTTAAAAGTTAGCGCCAGCAGTTTGGTTCCACCCTGGTTAAGGTGGAGCCCATCCCTTCGGAAGAGACTCCCCTTTCCCCAAAAAGTTCCCCAGTTTCTAACAAAACTGAATCCCTCTTCTTTGCACCATCGTCTGATCCACACATTGAGACTCCGGAGCTCTGCCTGCCTCTGGTGACCTGCGCATGAAACAGGGAGCATTTCAGAGAATGCTACCCTGGAGGTTCTGGATTTAAGCTTTCTACCCAAGAGCCTAAATTTGGCTTCCAGAACCTCCCTCCCTCATTTTCCTGTTGTTGGTGCCCACATGTACCACGACAGCTGGCTCCTCCCCAGCACTGTCTAAAATCCTATCTAGGTGACACATGAGGTCCGCCACCTTCGCACCAGGTAGGCATGTTACCAGGCGATCTTTACACCTACCAGCCACCCAGCTGTCTACATCCCTAATAATCGAATCACCAACTATGACGGCCGACCTAACCCTTCCCTCCTGGACAGTAGGCCTTGGGGAGATATTCTCGGTGCGAAAGGACAATGCATCACCTGGAGAGCAGGTCCTTGCTACAGGATCCTTTCCTGCTGCATCAGGTTGAATCTCTCCTATCATGAGACCTTCTTCCTCCAAGGCAGCACCAGGGCTGCCAGTCTGAAGTTGGGAGTTGGCTACTATGTCCCTGAAGGCTCATCTATATACCTCTCTGTCTGCCTCAGCTCCTCCAGGGTCTGCCACTCTAGCCTCCAGAGATCGGACTCATTCTCTGAGAGACAGGAGCTCTTTGATGCAAAGAGCTCCTGTCTCTCATTGCACAATGTACAATTTCTCACCAGCGGGTAAAAAATCATACATGTGACACTCGATGCAAAAGACTGGGGAAGCCCCCCTCTTGCTGCTTGGACTGCTGCCTTCATCTCAAATTTGTTCAGTTCCTACTTAAGTTTTAGGTTGCTATGGGAGTAGGAATGTGTCCTAATTAATGTCCTTTAAATGTATTAGTGAATTCACTATATGTGGCCTACACGGAAATGATCAAACTCTCAATAAGGTGTTGTTGGGTTTTTTTTTTTAAAGTAGCACCTGCCTATAAATTAAAGGATGAGCTTGGGAAATACAAACAGTCTAACTTCAGTTAGTCAGCCAGAGTGACTCACTGCTCTCTTGATTAACAAATGTTGGTACCTATCAAACCAAATCACACTACCTCAACACCTTTCCAAGGTGAGTAACTGAACTGAACTTTTCAACCTTTTTACTTAGGTATACACTGCTCCTAGCTTATTTCTAGCTTCTGGTTACTTTTTTTTTTTTTTAAATATACAAACACTCTAACTCTGCTTACTAGCTGCCCTTACAGACTTTTAAAAATAACACACTAACTACTGCTTACTAGCTGCCTTACTATTTAAAAGTACATACAGTCTAACTTCTGTTATTGCTGCCTTACTGACTATTAAAAGCACAAACCCACTAAATAATATTACCAAATATTTAACTTTGCCCCAAACTTTTTAAAAAAGACAATATCCCAGCAAAAACTTACTGATTCCTTTCAGCCACCAAGGTGATCCTCTCCTCTCAGTGCTCCCAAGCTGAAAGGATAAGGAAGGTGGCTGAGCAAAAAAGGAAATACAGACTGAACATTCACAACTTATAGACAAAATGGAGGGACTTGGAAAATAGGTTCCCGCCGATGCAACCTCCTTTTTGGGGGATTGCCAGAAACGCCTACATACATGAACTGTTAGTCAGTGATAGCCTCCTGTAAAACTATATTGCTGACTGGGGTAAACGAGTTGGAGAAAAATGACCAGGAAGAGGTAGTGATTAAACTGGAACAAGCTCAAAGGGCTCTGGGGCCAAGAACCGATAATATACCGCATGATATCATAAGATGTTTCTATGTGTTTGAGATGAAGGAGCAGATATGTACCCTGGCATGGAAAAAATCTGAGTGGTTATGGGAGGGAAACAAACTCACTATTTTTAATTTGGCTCCAGTTATTCTGAAAAGATGCCAGGAATTGCACAAGGTGACAGGGGCGTTGAGAACTGAAAACATCTGATATAGATGGACATTTCCCTTTGGACTATTTTTTTATACTCAAGGGATCTTCCTGTAAAATCAGAACTGTAAATGAGGGCAGCTGAAATTTTTAAGGAGGCTGGCCTTACCAGTGAATTTGCAATACCCAACCCAGCAAGCAAGATGGCTAGAAAGGTGTGGGCACCAGGATGGCAATGGGTGGGCAAAGGTGGCAGAAGATTGAGGCGCCAGCCTGAAGATCATAACCCATCTACCTCAGAACCATCATGAACTATTATGGATGTTCATCGTGGATGTTTCTTTCTACACCTAAAATCGGTTTGTCATCAAGGAACACATCATTGGTCTATTTTCTTCATGTCTCTCTTTACAAAGCAACTAGCAGGTTTTGGCTGTTTCTTGCTAAAGCAGCTTTTTGTATTAGTTTCATTTGGCATGTTATATATTGAGAAAGGGGCAAAAGGGGTCAGTAATCAGTGGCTAATTGCTATATATATTGAGATGGGGTATGGCAGGAGTCCATTTTGGTTTGGTGGACTTCTCTTTCCCTCATGGAGTGGTGGGATCTGCTTGTGGAGAAAGGCAGGATCATGTTTTGGGGCAAAGGGGGTGGATTGGGGGCTTGAGTGGGAGAGCATTCAGGATTAGGTTATTAATTTTTGATGTGTGCACATGACTTTTATAACATGGGGTGAAGTGTTTGCTATATTTGTATAGAGGTGGCAATTAAATGAGAGGAGAGGATGGGAAAAAGGTTAGAGTGCGCGGCTTCTTTCCCTTAATGTTAAGGGATTAAATATTCCCAGAAAGCAACAGTTTATATTCCATGAATTGAATCACCATAACACATCTATTGTCATGTTACAGGAAACACACTTGAAGAGGAGATTTGAGCATGTGATGGCTTCCAGAGCCTTCCCACACAGATACTTCACTTCCAGTTCTAAAGAAGGGAAATATATGGGTGTCGATATTTTTTTTTTCTCGGCATTTCATTTTTAGCTTATTTTTCAATTGGCAGATCCCATGGGCCATTTTCTTCCCTTGAAAATTAAAGTCGGTGGGAATTTATTTAGTTACCCTTTATGCACCAAATTGTGATCAGGAATCATTTCTGAAGTCTCTGGATCATATTCTTTTAACACATGCAGAAGGACCTATGATAGTGGGGGTGGGGGTGGTGGGGGATTTTAATCTCACCAGGTACCATCACTTGACAACGCTTCTTCTATTTGAGGAATGAATGGGGCACAGTGCGCTTTGGCTCTTTTTATAGAAAAATGGAGTCTAGTTGATATTTGGCATCAAAGATATCCCTCATCTAGAAACTTCACTTTCTAGTCTGCATCGTATGGCACCTATTCTCACATAGATTATTTTTTTGCTAAAGGAATAATGAATAACACTACAGGGTTAGGAACTGGTAACATAACATGATCAGATCATGCACCTATTTGGTTAGACATTCAGTTTTTTAATTAATACACAGCCCAACGTTTTTGGTTCTTGAATAATAGTTTATTGGGAAATTACTCCTTCTGTCTTATTGTGACAGAGTGATTAATAATCAGGGCGATGTATCCTGGGGGCTGTTGTGGGAATGTTCTAAAGGCTGTAGTGAGGGGGTTGATTTTCCCAAGTTCCTAGAAAAAGAGAGAAAAGGAGAAAGTCAGGAAGGCTATTTTAGATTCAATCGCTACCCTATCTCAATTGCATAAATCTACCTTATCCCTACAGATTCTGACAAAGCTAACTTTGGCCCATGATAAACTCAGTTCCCTAGATGTGATACTATAGCCCATCATTAGATATTATAAAAAAAGCTTATTATGAGGTGCGCAATAGGCGGGTAGATATTTAGCTCAAAGGCTGAAATCCATCATAACTCAGAATCTTATTGCCAAGATTAAAACCTCGGAGGGAAATATGTTACTTCTTCGGAGATAAGGGCAGTGTTTTCTCAATTTTATGCCGTTATAAGGTAAGGATAATTCGATTGTTGAGGATATTAACTCTTATCTTGAGTCAATATCTTTGTCAACACTGAGGACCAACAATCATATTTGGGAAAGTGCTATTAGTACTGTTGAAGGTTTTTCTAGTCAGAACGTTATTGAAAGTGGGGGCAAATCTCCCACTGCAATGCTATTACAGTTTTCCCCATACCCTTGCAGTCCCTGGCTGCCAGGTTTAACCATATAAGAGATGGGGAATCTTTCCTAGTGAACTCTAATCTAGCAGGAATTTCAGTTTATAGCTAAACCTGGACGCAACCCAGTTTATGTGGATTTCATTGACCGGGTCATTTCTTTGTTAGTCCATTCAGATCAAGATGGTTTTATTCTTAACAGAATGGCTGTGGACAATGTTCATAAAATAGTGGACATTATATGGTGGGTTAAAAAGAAGATTCTATCTCTACTCTCACTGTAGATGCTGAACAAGCATTTGATATGGTGCACTGCCCATTATCTGTTCCAAACCATGGGAAAAATGAAATGTGGTTCTTTCTTGGGAATGGTTAGAAGCCAAGGGCTTGGTGTGAAAAGTGACAGGGATTATGAGAAGAGTTTTGCATTAGGGAAAGGCACCACACAGGATGTCCTTTATCCCCACTTTTATTTGTGATAATTTTAGAACCCTTTGCAACCAGAATCCAAGCAGGCCCTTCACATTGTGGGTATTCAGTTTGGAGATTCTAATCTTAAATTATTATTTGCTGTTGATATATTGTTTACACTGGCTAATCTGTATACATCCCTGTAGGACATTGTACAGGAAATGACTCAGTTCAGCTCAGTCTTGGGTTGCAATGTTAACCTGGACCAATCAGAAAATATTACAGTTTAATTCTGCTGAGGTTGCATCTCTTGAGCAATGCTTTTTCCTTAATTGGTCTAACATAAAATTAAGTACTTAGGCATACAGATTAGCAATTGTGTGGAGGAGCTGTTTTGATCTGAACTATGTCCCCTTGGTCAAAAAAAAAAAAATTACTTGGAAAAATGGAAGGTTATGCTTTTTCATGGCTGGTTAAGATTGCGATCATAAAAATGAATACTTTTAGCTAGATTTTTATATCTGTTCTTAGACATTTAAATTTAAATTTCTTCAGGAATCTTAGAGATCTGACAAAAGAGGGTATTTGACTTCATATGGAAAAGAAGACCTCACAGGATTTCTCAATCGGTGATGTTTTTACCGAAGCTTCAGGGAGGTTTGGGGGTGCTTAATCTGATATGGTACTGTGCTGCTGCCTAGTTGAGAGCTATAGTTGAATGGATTAGGAAAGTAAACGTGAAACAATGGGTAACTTTGAAGTAAGAATTGTTGGCAAAAATGCCCAGTCAGTCTCTAACGTGACAACCTAAGCAGACTTGGAGGAAAATTTGTTGTATGCTCTACGCACTAAGCACAACTTTGAAAGTCTGGGCCCAATGGAGAGATAAGTTAGTTGGCAGGCACAGCTACTTTCACCTTTCTCATATTTTTCATAATATAGAGATACTGGTAGGAACACACTCGCAGATTATTGAGGTGAAAGGATAAGGGGATCTTTTGTTTTTGTCACCAGCTGGAGGGAGGGAATCTTTTATGTTTTACTTAAGTAATTCAAAAGTATGATATACGGGCCCATGACTTTCTAGCTTACACTCAAATGCAACATTTTTTATGCTCCTCTAATAGAAAACTATTGTGCTTCTCTAATAGAAAACTATTGTGACAAGGCTGATATTTTTAGGAGGGTTACCGCAAAATTATATAACTCATTTAATGGGGCACCATTAGTCCTCCCGTTATACTCAAGCTTGGAATAGGGATTTGAAATCACCTTTGAGTATAGAAGAGTGGGATTTGGACTTCATTTACACAGGTAAATGTTCTGCTTCAGCTATGCTACAGGAAATGGATACAAAATGTTATTAAGATGGTATAAGACCTGGCTCTTCCGGAAAGCTTTCACTCTAGACAAATAATCCTGCCACAGTCCCCCCTCCCAACTAATATCTTGCCCCACCCTGCCTCTGTACATAGTTAAGTAAACTCTTATATATTCTATATTAAGTTATGCTATCAAGCATGTATAATAATTCTATCTTGTAAAACCGTCATTTGCACGTAGCCAGTTACTCAATTAAGCTGTTATAATGTAACATGTCATTACAAGGTTCGCCTTAGACATCTTGTTATATGTAAACCGATGTGATATGCCAGATCGAATGTCGGCATAGAAAAATAAATAAATAAATAAATAAATATAATACACTGGAGTGAATGCATAAAATGTTTTTCCCGTCGATAGCAGGCTGAATTAGCCATGCTGTCATGGGATCTGTCAATCAGGCCCGGAGGCGGAGCTTGTCAAAGCAGAGAACAGAGCTTTGCTCTCTGCGGCTGCACATGTGTTCCCGCGCAGGAAATAATGGAATCTCCTCAGTCCTGTTTTTTCCGTGAGCGGGATCGCATGCGGAGCTGATCTCTCCTCAGTTTAAAAAAAACAAAAACCAGATAAAATGTCAAAACCGGGGTTTAAACCCTGCCCTTGTGGGAAAAGAATGTCGGTCACCGACGGACACGACCGATGTTATAAATGTCTCGGGACATACCACAGTCCAGAGAATTGTGAGTATTGCTCTAAAATGTCACCTAGAGCATTAAAACAAAGGGCCTATAGGCTTCAAGAACTTTTTGCCTCACGGGATCCGTCGGAGGCTCACTCATCGCCGGGCCCGTTAACTTCTGCGGCTCCAACAAAAAAGAAAACTCTCTCGTCGGATCCTAAATCCTCCATTCTAGGAGGTAATGGAAAGCCAAAAAGACGAAGGCCAATGGATTCTCAGAAATCCTCAGTGCCTAAAGAGCCACAACATACCTCATCGGAGAAGGAAACCTTGGCACCGACGACTTCTGCGCCTATGGCGCCAGATGCGCATATACCGGCGCCGAAGACAGAGTCTGCGCATAACCCAGCACTTCCGGCGCGCATGGCGCAGAAGAGACCACCACGCCGACAAGATATGCACACGGCGCCGGAAACACCTATGCGCACGGCGCCGGAAACACCTGTGCGCATGGCGCCGACTGTAAGAAAACTTAAGCGCACGGCGCCGATAAACCCTGTGCGCTCAGGATCAAAGAAATATGCGCATAAAACTACAACCGCGCACAGTTCTGCTTCCACGCACAAATATTCAAGTGCGCATAAGTCTACAGTCGCGCATACGCGCATACCTGCGCATACCTCTACATCTGCGCTTAAACACATATCCGCGCATAAATCTAAATCAGCGCATAGCTCAACATCTGCGCGTAGAAACCAAAATTACTCGCCTCAAAAATTAAAGAGAGAGTTGAAGCGAAAACGGTACCCTTCACACAGCTCTTCTTCTGAGGCTGAAGTCACAGATACTGAGTTGTCATCTGAGGACTATCATAAGTACTCACATCACTCCCATTTTAAAAGATTAAAAAAGAGGAGTGCTACATGGGAGATGAGTCCTTCGACTTCTAAATCATCTCATAAAGTTCCATCTACTACCGGCTCATTAAGAGAACTGGTACAAACTCTTTCTTCTAACACTTCTTCAGAATCGGAAGACTTAAGAAATACTCCAGTCAACAAGACACAGAGAGATAAAGAAGTGCCTGCAACTTCACCTCCAATAACTATCTCACAACAACAAGACAATCGTATGGTAATGCCCTCTCATACAAGAGAAGCATTTTTTCAATTGTCACAGTCTCTAGCAGGATTTTTACGAGACGCTTCAAGCATCTTTTAAGATAACTAATACTTCTGAGGACAATGCTACAAAACTTAAAGCACAGTCTAATGAAGAGCAGTCGGCAGAACCACCGACATCTCCCAGGATAAACCAACCAGCCTCGCCTACTCATATACAGGATACATCTTTTGATTCTCCTTCATTACAAACATCCCCATCATCATCGGTGGGATGTCTGTCAGACATGCAGGACCAACTACAGGAGCCGTATTCCCCTCCTGAAGACCTTACGTACCCAAAATTCATAGAAAAAATGGGTACCATTCTACACCTAGAGGTCCAAAAAGAAACAGACCCTAGAGCGGAAACCCTTGGACTTCTAAAGATATTTGATACTCAAGTGGAACCAACATCTCTTCCACCACAAGAGATCCTGCATTCCGTATTACAAAAATCCTGGGAAGCGCCTTATACAACTGCAGCTGTTTCCAGGAAAACAGACATGAAGTTTCGTATGAAGAAAGCATCACTATACACTCTACCACAATTACCTCACGCATCAATTGTAGTAGAGTCCGCGATGCAAAGGTTCAGGAAAACAAAGTTGCACACTACTTTCCCACCGGGGAAAGACAACAAATATTTGGATGAATTTGGCAGGAAAATATACCATAACTCGATGTTAACTGCAAGAATTATGCAACATCAGTTCTACATGGTACAATATCTATATGAGTGTATGCAAGCTATGAAAGGTATACATTCCTCAGTAGCTGAACAGATACCTCAGCCTCTTCATGACATGGAAGAATGTTCTCGACACCTCTTGAGGTCAATCTATGAGGCACATGAAACATCCTCCAGGGCATCTGCAGCAGCTATTGCAGCCCGCAGACTAGCATGGTTACGTTCAAGTTCCATACGGGATGACTTGCATGAGAAACTAACAAACCTCCCATGCACAGGAGATAACCTGTTCGGAGAAAAGTTCCAGGACGCAGTAAGTAAATTAAAAGAGGAAGCTCTAGCAGTACAATCTCTAACATCAAATCCTATTTATTCGACTGCACGTCGTTATGTGGCATCTACTCGTAGACAGCCTTATGCCAGAAGACCCTATCTTATCAATCTTTTCGTACGCAGTCATACCCTGCCTACCAGCGTCCTGCTCCACAAAACAATACATCAAATCAATGAAGGGGTAAACCACGTACCCAGAGGCAGCAGGCACAATCCCCGGCTACTACAACAAAAGCGACTTCATCTTTTTAGTTACTCAGCCGCCACCACAACATCAAGCTCCTCCTGGCAGAATTCGTTCTTGCCTAGAAGCCTGGAAAAGAATAACATCAGATCAATGGGTTTTGGAGATAGTACGTCACAGTTACCAACTCCAATTTCTCACAAAACCCATATTGCCTCATCTTTCCACACTCAAGATTCACAATTCCCATCCACAATTGGGGGAGGAAATTGCTTCACTTTGCAAACAACAAGCAATTCGACAAATCCAACCACATCCCAATTTAGCAGCATTTTATTCCCCGTACTTCCTCATACCAAAGAAGTCTGGGGGCCTTCGCCCAATACTAGACCTAAGGGAGTTGAACAAATTTCTCATCAAGGAGAAATTCAAAATGGTATCGTTGAAGTCAATTCTTCCTCTCATTCAAACCAACGATTGGATGTGCTCCATCGATCTGAAAGATGCTTACACGCACATTCCAATCCATCCATCCTCGTGGCGTTACCTATGCTTTCACTACAGACAACAACACTACCAGTACAAAGTTCTTCCCTTTGGCCTTTCGGCTGCACCCAGAGTATTCACCAAATGCATGATAGTGGTGGTGGCTCATCTCAGGAAACAAGGTATAACCATCTATCCATATCTGGACGATTGGCTCATAACCGCCTCAACTCCGAACATCTTACAGGATCACCTCAATCGGGTGATACATTGCTTACAGGAACTAGGATTGGTGATAAATTTTCAGAAATCACATCTACAACCAACACAGCAGTTACAGTTCATAGGCGCATGCCTGGACACTACGTGCAACAGAGCATACCTCCCAGACGACAGAATATCACATTTCCGTCAACTTCTACACACCTTGAAACATACTCAGATGCCGTCAGCAAGACAAGTCCTGGTAATTCTGGGCCACATGGCAGCGGCGAATTTCATGGTTCCCAACACCAGGCTACACATGAGATGCCTACAATGGGGTCTAAAACGACAATGGAAACAGCATTCACAACCATTGACGCAAAAGGTATTGCTGACCGCAGAAATGAAAAAAGATATAGCATGGTGGCTCCTACACTCCACCTTGTCCAAGGGAGCATTGTTCAGCCCCCCTCCTCACAATGCAGTTCTAACCACAGATGCGTCTCACAGGGGATGGGGTGCTCACCTCGAGATTTACGAAACCCAAGGGTTATGGACACTCTCAGAACAAAATCTACAAATAAATCTACTGGAACTCAGAGCGATTCACAACGCATTGCGAGTCTTCCAAGACCACCTGAAGGGACGCAGGGTCATGATCTACACAGACAACCAGGTAACGATGTTTTACATCAACAAACAAGGAGGGTCCGGTTCATTGTCCCTCTGCAAAGAGACCCTGACAATCTTCGAACATGCTCACAAAAATTGCATACATCTACAAGCAACTTACCTACCAGGAGTTGCAAACACAAGAGCGGACAGACTAAGCCGCATTTTTCACCCCCACGAATGGACACTCAATACAGAAGTAGTCCAGGACATATTTCTACAATGGGGGACACCTTCCATAGATCTCTTTGCAACAGAGATCAATGCACGAGTTTCCAACTTCTGCTCGATACGACCAAGCCAATTCAGGATCGCCCAAGATGCCTTCCTCATTCCATGGACGACAGGCCTTCTCTATGCCTTTCCTCCCATACCAAGAACAATTCAGAAGTGCATAGCAGACAAAGCTCAACTGATACTCATAGCCCCGGCCTGGCCGAGGCAACCATGGTACAGTTTCCTACTTCGACTATCCATCAAGGATCCAATTCTATTACCGAATCGTCAAGATCTTCTCAGCCAAGATCAAGGAACACTACTACACCCGCTACATTCATCTCTACACTTGACAGCTTGGAGATTGAAAGGCTCCTTCTGACAGAACAAGGAGTTTCCACTTCAGCACAATTCATTTTGTTACAGTCAAGGAAACTCTCAACCAGGAAAAATTATAGCTATAAATGGAAACGCTACTCTGCCTGGTGCACTTCCAACGGTGTACCACCATTGGACTGCTCCCCGGAATTGCTCATTGATTATCTTCATACACTATATGTAGCTGGTCTAGCAACATCATCCATCAGAGGTCACCTCAGCGCCAATAGGCGCCTATCATAGACCAATCAATGACATCCCTATATCAATCACCCATTGCTGACTCGTTTCATGAAAGGGTTAACACACATTCGTCCTCCGGTATCCAAACCTCCAGTTCCATGGAACCTCAACATAGTTTCTGGAACAGCTCATGCTTTCCCCATTTGAACCCATGGACTCAGCACACATGAAATACCTCACTTGGAAGGTGGTATTCCTGGTTGCAGTAACATCAGCACGACGAGTTAGTGAGTTACAAGCTTTGGTCCATTATCCTCCATACTTGCAATTTCATCAACAAAAGGTAGTTCTACGAACTCACCCATCCATCCTACCGAAAGTAGTTAGCCCATTCCATCTCAATCAGACAATGGAATTACCAACTTTTTTCCCTACACCTCATGCAAATGATAGGGAAAAACTACTGCACACACTGGATTGCAAAAGAGCTTTAACACACTACAAAGAAAGGACGAACTCGGACTCCCGTGTTTCCCAACTCTTTGTTTCCTACGACCCGAAGGCACCTGGACTGCCAGTGGCTAAACGCACCATCTCCAGTTGGATAGTGCAGTGCATCAAATTCTGCTACGACAAACAGAATTTACATTTACAGTCTACTCCTAAAGCTCACCAAATCAGAGCAGTAGCAACATCCTTAGCACACCTGAAGAATGTGCAACCCATAGACATTTGCAAGGCAGCTACATGGTCATCACTGCATACCTTCACATCTCATTACTGCCTTGACCAACAAGCAGCCACGGATGCGAAGATAGGACAAGCAATACTGCAATCTCTATCCTCCTGTCCACGGTGACTGCCACACTGTCTAAGATCACGTCCAACCATATATGTCATACACGACGTGATCGGGAGCTTTGGACTCCCATGACAGCATGGCTAATTCAGCCCTGCTATCGACGGGAAAAAGCAAGTTTGCTTACCGTAAATGATGTTTCCGTAGATAGCAGGATGAATTAGCCATGCTGACCCACCCTCCTCCCTGGCAGTCACTAAGTCTTCGACTACACTACAGCTTAATCACAGACTGAGGAGATTCCGTTACTTTCCTGCGCGGGAACACATGCGCAGCCGCAGAGAGCAAAGCTCTGTTCTCTGCTTTGACAAGCTCCGCCTCCCGGGCCTGATTGACAGATCCCATGACAGCATGGCTAATTCATCCTGCTATCTACGGAAACATCGTTTACGGTAAGCAAACTTGCTTTTCTCGTATTGACGATAAATGTTGGAAGGGTTGTAGAGAGGTGGGATAATTTTTTCAACTTTAGTGGGAATGCAGGTTAATCAGTGACTTTTGGAAGCTGGTATTGACATGGATCTCATAGATGATTGGGATTGAGCACATTTTTTAGACCTAAAAATGTTTTGTTAAATATCCCAGCCTTGAAAACCTTCAGGGGTCACGTGATGTGGTAGCGAGGAGGACGCAGTTCTCTTCGGCTCCTGACTGGCCTTAACCATCGCGAGCCATCCAGCGCGTTCTTTTCAATCCTGCACTAAAGGCCTTGATCTGGGGAGAGAGCATATGTCAGTGGCCAGAACCCGGGCTTGGACGATACACCCAATGACCACAAAACTTACCAAGAAAGAGGAGAAACCAAGGGAACGAGATATCAAAATGGCGACCACGATGGAACATGAGTCCCCCTCCCCCCCTCCTGCACCACTCACTCTTGTGGATATTAAAGAGGCGATTAAAGAAGCTTTAGAAGAAAAACGGTCGGCGCTTACAGCACATATGGGGGAGGTTCAGGACTCTTTGGCTGCACTGCCGCCATGGCTCGAGATGGTTGACAATAGAATCTCGGCGATAGAAGACGCCGTGGGGGAGCATGCATCTAAGATGGCTACCCAGGCCAGTACTATACAGGCCTTACAATCGAAGATAGACGAGCTAGGGAATCGCACCCGTCACGACAATCTCAGATTCTTAGGCTTTCCTGAGAACATGGAGGAGCGCTCCTTGTGTACAATACTAGAATCATGGATCCCGGAGGCAAGGAAAATTGGTCATGGAGAGGGCAAGGAAAATTGGTCGTGGATCCTGGAGGCAAGGAAAATTGGTCATGGAGAGGCAAGGAAAATTGGTCGTGGAGAGGGCGCACCGGTTGGGGACTAGGAGGTCGCAGTCAGATCGCCCGAGGCTAGTAATAGCCAAGATTCTAAACTCTGCACATAAGGGAGAGATCTGGTGCGCCTCCCGGGCAAAGCGAGAACTCTGTTACCAGGCTCACCATATTAGAATCTTTCAGGACTTTTCAGCCTCAGTATCGGAGGTGCGATGTGGTTTCTCTCCCCTCTGTTCTACTTTACATAACTGTGGGTGAAGTTTGCTCTCTTGTTCCCAGCGCGACTTCGCATATGGCATGCAAAGAAGGTCCACTCTTTTGAATCAGTGGTGTTGGCGCAGGACTTTGTGAATTCCTTAACAACATGATTTCTTTTTGGGTGGAATTCCTTGCTATCAATACGTTGGATTTACGTCAGACTCATTTAAAGTCCTACTGTGATGTTCAGGGGCAGATGTTTTTGATCCCTTTTTATAAAATCCACCTGCTTTACAGTGGTTTTTTGGAACAGCTTTTCTGGAAAGAGTCACGCCATGTGGAGAGCAGTGTTTTGGGATTCCACAGTTCTTTCCGAGTTGATTTTTTATATACTATTGATTATAAGTCGAGTTGTAACCCCTGTGCTATGACCAGTTCTGTGGCTGACAGTAAATTCAGCAGTTTTTTTTGGACGGCCCCATACCTATGTGAAGGGCTCAAATACCTGCATAGGTCCTATGGGAACTGTGGTCAAGCCGGTGTGCAGGGGAGTGGGTAAACTTTCGGAGTTTTTTTTTTTTTACTTTTTTTTTCCTACTACGATGGTTCTCCGAGTATAGTGTACTTGGAAAGGACACAACGCCATGCATGCAGATAAATATGGCATATTTGGTCTCCCAGTGATCGGACTGTACCCTGTACACTGCAAGGGGCAGTGGGACAAGATTTGATTTGATTTCTATTGACAACACGCAGGAGCAGGCATTTTTTTTTCTTTTTCCCAGATATGGATTTAACCTTCTGCTTTTGTGAACTGTTACCCAAGGACTTGGGAGATAGTTTTTTTTTTTTTTTTTAATTTATTTCTTAGTGTTGCAGCCTATTCAACAAAGGATGAGAAGGTATTGTTGGGTCCATTACCCATAGCTCTGCTGTCACTGGGACTTTAGTTCTTTATATATTGGTCTTATTTTGGGCCCCAGTGGACTGAGGCCTTTAACCCCTTTGGACTATTTATCTTCACCAGTGAAGCTCATTGATGTTTTGGTTCTGGGGAGGCTCTTTCATGTGGAATGAATGTGTGTGCTAGTATGAATGAAGGTATATCAGTGACCTTGTAAGACCTGTGAATGTTTTTGGGCATAATGGTTGTGAGATGCCTATCCTATGCAAATGGCATTGTGTTTATTAGATGCTTTCCATGAGGTTGGGTCAGGGACACTCATTAAACAGGACCTTTACCCTTCCACTCGGAAGGATATGGGAGTTAGAGGAGGGGCTTGGGCAAGGGGGATTAGTCTAGATGACTTGGGTGGGGGGTGGATGAAGGAAGGGGAGGAGTCGGGATCTGGTATCTTGGGGGGGGGGGGGGGGGGGGGAAGGGTGTTAGTCCTAGGCACAGAGTGAGTACTTACTGCAAATGGTTTATTTTTTCCTGATTCCTAACTACTTGGGGGACAGAATACCGGAGGGGGCCCCTGCTGGGAGGGCTTTCCTCAGGAAATTACGTCACAGCCCAGTGGTAATTCTTTTTTCTCAAATTAGACTTGAGTAGTCCAACACAGCTGGTATCTTGGAATGTATGCGGGATACACTTGCTGATAAAACGCACTAAAATCCTCTCTTTGTTAAAGAGAAAGTCGGCCTACATAGCCTATTTACAGGAAACTCACCTTTTTAATGAAGAACACGCTAAAATGAGAAGTGACTGGGTGGGAGATGTGCATTTTGCTTCTGGCTCTACAAAATTGGTGGCAATCTTGATACATAAAAGTATGCCTATTACGGTTATCAGGGAGATTGCTGATCCCCAAGGTCATTTTCTTATTTTGGTAATAGAGCTCTATGGTCGCACGGTAGTGCTATGTAATGTATATGCTCCTAACATCTATAATCCCTTCTTTTTCCGTCAGCTATTCTCTCATCTACTTCCGTACATTAATGATACCTTACTACTGGGCGGTGACTTTAATACAATCCGTGATGGGACCCTGGATGCCTCTCAGTTGCGTAGTAGTGGGCGGGATATGGGACAGGGCCCTCAACTGCTGGAAACATCACTCCACTTGCTGGATGCGTGGCGCACTTTACATCCCTTAGAGAAAGATTTTACTCATGTTTCCCGTGCACACGCAACCTTCTCAAGATTGGACTATTTTCTGGTTAGTAGCAGTGCATTTCCATTGGTTCAGGATGCTGGCATCCCATCATGCCCCGGTGTGGATAGATGTCCAGTTTACTTCCCACCAGCACTCACCAAAACAATGGCGTTATCCTTATTTTCTAGCCAAAGATGCGAAATTTCAGAAATATGTACGTACTAAATGGAAGGAATATGCGTCCCTAAATCACATGCATGTTTCCCAACCTGCTTTGTACTGGAACGCAGCGAAAGCTGTATTAAGGGGGGACATTATATCCTATATTTCCCACTTTCGTAAGAATCTTGATAAACGTATACTAATGCTGAATACTCAATTGCGTAAGGCCAGGCAGCATCTGATTGTGGTTGGGAATGAGGACGCGTGGGCTGATTATCGATCAGTTCAGGTAGTGCTCAACTCCTTGTTGCATCAAAGGGGAAAAAAAAGTTTTTTATACTATAAATTTCATCTCTACCAGTATAGCAATAAGACGGGTCGGATGATGGCCAATCTGATTAGATCCACAAGGAAAAGTAGGGTCATCCTGGCATTGCGGGTCTCACCTACCGGGGTGGTCCGAGATAGTCCCTCTATTTTAAATGGCTTTCGAGACTACTCCTTCTGATATTTCCTTTCTCTCCATGTTTCCTATGTAATAAGAGTGATTTAAATAGTATGTTATTGTTGGAAGTTAAAAAGTCTTGTGAGGGATGAGATCCTAGAGACTATTTTGTTATCTTCTGTATCTCTGTTTTTCTGATACAAATTTCATTTGTATATTTGTTAAAAGACGATAAATAAAGAATTAAAAAAAAAAAAAAAAAAGGCTTTCGAGAATATTATGCTGCTTTATACACCTCGGGGACTGGACAGGGGGAGGACAGCATACGGTTTTGTTCCACGGTAGATCTACCCAGCTTGACCAGAGCCCAGCAAGATGTATTAAATCAGCCATTATCAGAGCAGGAGGTGGGTTTGGTCATTTGCCAGCTTACGCCTTTCAAAGCCCCGGGCCCCAATGGATTCACGGCAGAATTTTACAAGCTCTTGGTGGATAAGTTATCTGCACCTTTGACTGCAGCCTTTTCCGAGCTGGTTATCTGGGGATCTTTCCCCCCGCATGATAATCTAGCCCTTATTACCCTTATACCTAAAGCAGATAAGGATCCTTTATCACCAGGATCCTATCGGCCAATCTCATTGTTAAACGTGGATCATAAAATTTTGGCTAAAATACTGGCAGATAGGCTAGCCCCAATATTGCCCTCTCTGGTTGGAGGCCATCAAGTGGGATTTGTGCGGAGGAGATATGCATTAGCCAATATACGTAGGGTTCTAACGGCCATGACGATTTGTCGCCAGCTTGAAACTCCACATCTGGTCATCAGTTTTGATGCCGAAAAGGCGTTTGACTGAGTGGAATGGTGCTACCTATTTTCTCTGCTGGAGACTATGGGTTTCAGGGGTTTTTCTTGCAGGCAGTGCAGTTGTTATACTCCAATCCTAGAGCAGTGATATTGGCGAATGGCGCGAGATCAGAGCCCTTTGGAATTGCAAGGGGCACTAGGTGGGGTTGTCTGTTGTCGCCTTTGCTCTTTATTTTACAGCTTGAACCCCTTTTTTTTTAGCTCTTTATGATCGGCGTGAGATTCGTGGGGTTCGGTTTGAAACACGACTTTTAAGGGGGTGGCGTAACACTATTACTAGCAATGGCAACATGGAATAGACTTAGTTTTTGGGTAGTTGCCCAGGTTCTTATGGCCTGGATTGGCCACTGTTGGAAACAGGATGCTGGGCTTGATGGACCCTTGGTCTGACCCAGTATGGCATGTTCTTATGCTCTTATGGACGACTTATTGGTGTTTGTGACAGATCCACAGACTTCATTGCCCCCTTTATTGAGGTTGATTTGGGAATTTGGCGTGTTCTCTGGCCTGAAATTGAATGAATCTAAGTCTTCAGCTTTAGGTTACCCTCCTACTTTGTCGGCCATTTGGCAGGACACCTTTACGTTACGATGGGTTGTGGATCATTTGAGTTACTTGGGGGTGCGTGTTCCAGCAGACCCTGCCCACATATATCAGGCCAACATTCCCAGAAGGTTGCAGGCTACACTGGATAGTTTGGCTACTTGGAGTACCCTGCCCCTTTCTCTGTGTGGTCGTGTAATTCTCTTTAAAATGGTTATTTTGCCTCAGTGGCTTTATTTATTACAAAACTTGCCAGTGCTTTACAACGGAAGGATCTTCACCAGCTGATGGGGCAGTGCAGTGATTTCTTTGGGGGGGGGGGGGGGGGGAGACCACGGGTCCCGCTGAGCTGGTTGAAGGTGCAGTGGGGAAGGGGTGGCTTGGGAGTTCCGGACCTGGGGGCCTATAACTTGGCGTGCCATTTAAAGACTATCCGGGATTGGTTGATAGATTCCCCTGTGTACACACTGTTATATGCTGATCATGCCTTAATGGCTCCCTTTGATCCAGCTTGTTTGGTACAGGCTGATTCTAGTAGCCTTCCTTCCTTTCTTCGGCATACTGTGCTGGTCCGCCCCTTTCGGCAGACATGGCAGAAAATGACTAAGTTGTTACAGATAACACCCCAGTGTGCCTATTTCTTACCAGTGCGAGGGAATGCCGGCTTTACCCCAGGGTATCAATCCACCAGTTTTGCGCATTGGGTATCTAAAGGGATAACCCGCTTGGGACACTTACTTAGTAAGGAGGGGGTATTCGTTTCCTTTAAGGAATTCGGGGATCTCTACGGACTGGGAGCTACACACATCTTCCCCTACCTCTAGATTGGGCACTATATACGGGCTATTCCGGAGGGCTATAAAGCGCCCTCGGTGTTCCACGCCTTGGATCAAGTGTTTCATTTTGCTAATCCAATTGCCCCATCTTTATCAACGTATTATAAGCAGATACAGAAGCGTTTGGAAGTGGATTATTATTCTACTTTGGAATCACGTTGGAATAGAGATGGTGACTCTGTTGTGACTCAATTTATCCTGTGGGCTTGTTTTCGGCGTGCAGCCAGGATGTCGAATAATTACTATTATCGGGAGATGCAATTTAAGTTTCTGTGCCGAGCCTACGTCTCACCACAGGTGGCATGTCATTTTAATGTGGATTTTACAGCGGGCTGCACCTGGGAACCTTGTCTCATGCATTTTGGACCTGTCCCCCAATACGGCGGTTTTGGCACCAAATTGCGGATTACATGGCTGATTTATTGGATGTGGCCTTCCCGGCAAAGCCACACTGGCTGTTATTTGGTTGCATCTCCCATGCGGATTCGAGATCCTGGCTCACGCATTTTATTGCATAAAGCTTGTCTTGTAGGGAAGAAGATAATCCTCTCTGTTTGGCGTTCTTTTGACAATCCATCCTTCTGGGCCTGGCGAAACAGCCTGCATACCATGATGACCATGGGGGGTTTGGCAGCTCGACAATCTCCAAATTATTGGCGACGATTTCTTGCCATTTGGCGTTTCTACATCCAATCTCTCCCGCATCCTGCAAGGAGTCTTGTAGTGAATGAATAATTCTGCCGTATTTTTTATTCCCCTTTTCCTTGTTCATTGTTTAACTAAGCTTTGTTCTTTTTGGATTGTAACTCACTAATTTATACACTCCTTCTGTAGTAATTTGCTAAACATTCACGGTTGCTGTAATACTGGGGGGGAGGAGGGGGTTAAGGAACACACTCACCTCAGTCTTGTTGTATTGTTATTGAAAATTAATAAAAAACATTTACACATAAATATCCCACCCTTAGGAATTGAGAAGCCACTGCAGAAGTTCTGTCAACAGTTTCATTGCAGCTAGGTGTGTGCTTGCTGCCAATTGGAAGAGTAGAGATACTCCCACATTAAAAGCTGTTCTTCTCAGAATACACAGACATTATCACCTAGAAAAAATTACAGCAATGTAACTCCATTTCTAAATATGAAAAAATGTGGTCACCCTATATAACATGGTGAGAAAAAGTCAGAGGACATTTCTGTATCTTTCTGCATCTTTTTTTATTCTGGGGACCTTTATCCTCATGACATTCTAGGAGTTCTTGTTTGAGAACAGCTAAACTCATTTTTGCTTTTAAACTGCCATGCTGTTCATGTAAAGCTATGTTTGATGGGGCCTGTCTCTGTGTATTCTCAATATGTATTTAATCCTTAATATGTATTGTTTTCTTTTGTATGCCTCCACTAGGGATGGGTGGGTTGGAGGATTAAGATATAGTCTGCATTACTTTGAAAAGAGGTTAATTGAGATTTTCTCTCTATAGATTGCATTTTTATCAGTGTTTTTGGTTTTGTATTCTAAGTGTTAACAATAAAATTTTGAACTGAAAAAAAAAAAGGACATTGAAATTTACAGCTTGGCTGCAGAATTTCACACTCATTACCAGAGTATGGTAATCTATCGGTGGCTGCCACAATAACTGAGGGCTCTATCAGTACCCAACGTGACTACCACAGATCACACATCAATAAGCAATTTGTCCCTGGTGTCAGCAGGCAAAGCAG
Organism: Rhinatrema bivittatum; assembly: GCF_901001135.1. Lineage (NCBI taxonomy): Eukaryota > Metazoa > Chordata > Amphibia > Gymnophiona > Rhinatrematidae > Rhinatrema > Rhinatrema bivittatum. Next base: position 47,838,713 of record NC_042621.1, read on the forward strand.
GAAAAAACCCCCCAGCAAAGAGGAGCATCCATCTTTCTGAAGAAAACAAGCATCTAAGCCTTTAACGTTCGAAAACTAGCAGTGAACATCCACCAGCATTACCACCAAAGAAGGGCAACCAAAACGATAAGGGGCATGGAATGCCTCCGCTATGAGGAAAGGCTAAAGAGGTTAGGGTTGTTCAGCTTGGAGTAGAGATGGCTGAGGAGAGGATATGATAAGAGGTCTACAAAATCATGAAAGGACTTGAACAGGTAAATGTAAATCAGTTATTAACTCTTTCAATAATAGAAGGACTAGGGGCACTCCCTGAAGTTAGCAAGTAGCTAATTTAAAACAAATTGAAGAAATCTTTTCACTCAACATATAAGAACATGACATACTGGGTCAGACAAAGGGTCCATCAAGCCCAGCATCCTGTTTCCAACAGAGGCCAAACCAGGCCACAAGAACCTGGCAATTACCCAAACACTAAGAAGATCCCATGCTACTGATGCAATTAATAGCAGTGGCTATTCCCTAAGTAAACTTGATTAATAGGCGTTAATGGCCTTCTCCTCCACGAACTTATCAAACTTTTTGGAACCCAGCTATACTAACTGCACTAACCACATCCTCTGGCAACAAATTCCAGAGCTTAATTGTGCATTGAGTGAAAAAGAATTTTCTCCGATTAGTCTTAAATGTGCTACTTGCTAACTTCATGGCATGCCCCCATGTCCTTCTATTATTTGAAAGTGTAAATAACCGATTCACATCTACTCATTCAAGACCTCTCATGATCTTGAAGACCTCGATCATATCCCCCCTCTCAGCCGTCTCTTCTCCAAGCTGAACAGCCCTAACCTCTTCAGCCTTTCCTCATAGGGGAGCTGTTCCATCCCCTTTATCATTTTGGTTGCCTTCTCTGTACCTTCTCCCTCACAACTATATCTTTTTTGAGATGCGGCAACCAGAATTGTACACAGTATTCAAGGTGCGGTCTCACTATGGAGCAATATAGAGGCATTATGACATTTTCCATTTTATTAACCATTCCCTTCCTAATAATTCCTAACATTCTGTTTGGTTTTTTGACTGCTGCAGCACACCGAGCCAACGATTTCAAAGTATTATCCACTATGATGCCTAGATCATTTTCCTGGGTGGTAGCTCCTAATATGGAACCTAACATCATGTAACTCCAGCAAGGGATATTTTTCCCTATATGCAACACCTTGCACTTGTCCACATTAAATTTCATCTGCCATTTGGATGCCCAATCTTCTAGTCTTGCAAGGTCCTCCTGTAATGAATCACAATCCGCTTGTGATTTAACTACTCTGAATAATTTTGTATCATCCGCAAATTTGATAACCTCACTCATGGTATTCCTTTCCAGATCATTTATATATATATTGAAAAGCACTGGTCAAAGTACAGATCCCTGAGGCACTCCACGCTTTACCCTTTTCCACTGAGAAAACTATTTAATCCTAAACTCTGGTTCCTATCTTTTAACCAGTTTGTAATCCACAAAAGGACATCACCTCCTATCCCATGACTTTTTAGTTTTCTTAGAAGCCTCTCATGAGGGACTTTGTCAAACACCTTCTGAAAATCCAAATACACTACCTCTACCGGTTCACCTTTATGCACGAGTATTAACCCCTTCAAAAAAATGAAGCAGATGTTAGGCAAGAATTCCCTTCGGTAAATCCATGTTGACTGTGTTCCATTAAACCATGTCTTTCTATATGCTCTACGATTTTGATCTTGAGAACAGTTTCCACTATTTTTCCCAGCACTGAAGTCAGGCTCACTGGTCTATAGTTACCCGGATCGCTCCTGGAGCCTTTTTTAAATATTGGGGTTACATTAGCCACCCTCCAGTCTTCAGGTACAATGGATGCTTTTAATGATAGGTTACAAATTTTAACTAATAGAGCAGAAATGTTATTTTTGAGTTCCTTTAGTACCCTAGGATGCATACCATCCATCCGGTCCAGGTGATTTGCTACTCTTTAGTTTGTCAATCTGATCTACTACATCTTCCAGGCTAACAGTGATTTCATTCAGTGCGTCTGACTCATCACCCCTGAAAACCATCTCTGGAACTGGTATCTCCCCAACATTCTCAGTAGTAAACACGGAAGAATTCATTTAGTCTGTCTGCTATGGCCTTATCTTCCCTAAGAGCCCCTTTAACCCCTTGGTCATCTAATAGTGCATCTGACTCCCTCACAGGTTTCTTGCTTCAGATATATTTAAAAAAGTTTTTATTATGAGCTTTTGCCTCTATGGCCAACTTCATTTCAAATTCTCTCTTCGCCTGTCTTATAAATGTTTTACACTTACCTTGACAATGCTTATGTTTTATCCTATTTTCTTCAGGTGGATTCTTCTTCCAATTTTTGAAGGATTTTTTTTGGCTAAAATAGCCTCTTTCACCTCACCTTTTAACCATGACGGTAATTGTTTTACCTTCCTTCCACCTTTCTTAATGTGTAGAATACATATGGACTGTGCCTCTAGGATTGTATTTTTAAACAATGTCCATGCCTGTTGAACACTTAACCTTTGCAGCTGCACCTTTCAGTTTTTTTTCTATTTTCCTCATTTTATCAAAATTTCCCTTTTGAAACTTTAGTGTTAGAGCTGCAGATTTACTTATTGTCCCCCTTCCAGTTATTAGTTTAAATTTGATCATGTTATGATCACTGTTGCCAAGTGGCCCCACCACCGTTAACTCTCTCACCGAATCCTGTGTTCCACTTAGAATTAAATCTAAAATAGCATTGCTAATTTTATATGTTACCACAGAACATGGGCAAGGTAAGTGGCACAGCAGAGTTTAAAATAATCAATGAGATCAGGTGCATATACATTTATTAGTCAGATAAATGGGTCTCTGCATCAGGGCTTCCCAATCCTGGCCTGTGGAGCCCACAGCCATTTGGGTTTTCAGGGTATCCACAATGAATATGCATGAGAAATTTTCATATGACTCCTCATGCTGTGCAATGTTGAGATTACTTACCTGATAATCTCCTTTTCCTTAGTGTATGCAGATGGACTCAAAACAAGTGGGATATAGTGTGCTCGTGCTAGCAGTTGGAGACGGATCTGACGTCAGCACGGGTACATATACCCCCACAGGAAGTGCAGCAATTCAGTAATCTTCCTTGCAAAGCTTTATGGATATTTGTGTGACTGACCGATCGATTAAATGAACAGGATTACCCTGACCAATTGATAGTAGCTGGAGACCGCCAGTGTTCTCAACCGGAAGGCGTCGACACCCGGTAGGGCGGATGCCCTATATAAGAAAAACATGGCTTACAGTGAGTCGGCGAATCCCCATGTATACCGGCAGCCGGGCGGGATGCTGAGTCCATCTGCATACACTAAGGAAAAGGAGATTATCAGGTAAGTAATCTCAACATTTCCTAGCATGTAGCAGATGGACTCAAAACAAGTGGGATGTACAAAAGCTACTCCCGGTCTGGGCGGGAGGCTGCCCGAGGTCCATTTAGGATTGCCCTGGCAAATGCTGTGTCCTCCCTGGCCTGAACGTCCAGATGGTAGAATCTGGAGAAGGTATGGAGGGAGGACCACGTTGCCGCTTTACATATCTCTGCAGGCGACAACATCCTAGTTTCTGCCCAAGAGGCTGCTTGCGCTCTGGTAGAATGAGCCTTGACCTGTAGAGGTGGTGGTTTTCCCGCCTCTACGTAGGCCGCCTTGATAACTTCTTTGATCCAGCAGGCGATGGTTGGCCGTGAGGCCGCTTTTCCTTGCTTCTTCCCGCTGTGGAGGACGAACAGATGGTCCGTCTTTCGTACTGCTTCTGACATTTCCAAGTATCTGGCCAGTACTCTGCCGATGTCGAGATGACGCAGTATTCGACCTCCTTCTGACTTCTTCAAACCTTCCGTGGTTGGCAAGGATATGGTTTGGTTGAGGGGAAATTGGGAGACTACTTTGGGTAAGAAGGAAGGAACCGTGCGAAGATGGATAGCCTCTGGAGTGATTCTGAGGAACTGATCACGGCAGGACAGTGCTTGTAGCTCTGAGATGCGGCGTGCTGAACATACGGCCAAGCAAGAACACCATCTTCAAGGTCAACAAACGGAGAGACAGGCCTCGAAGGGGTCTGAAGGTGGATCCCGCTAGAAATTCCAACACTAGGTTGAGGCTCCACAGGGAGACCGGCCACTTCAGTGGCGGGCGAATGTGTTTGACTCCTTTCAGGAAACGTGAAACGTCTGGGTGTATGGCGATGCTGTTGCCGTCCCTCCAGGGACCGTAGCAGGACAGAGCTGCCACTTGAACTTTGATGGAACTGAGAGCCAGACCCTTCTGAAGTCCATCTTGCAGGAAATCCAAAATGATAGGGATCTTAGCGGCATGTGGATTGGCGCCGTGAGTTTCGCACCAGGCTTCAAATACTCTCCAGATCCTTATATATGTTAGTGATGTGGAGAACTTGCGTGCTCGGAGGAGGGTATCTATTACCGGCCCCGAGAATCCTCGTTTCTTCAATCTAGCCCTCTCAAGGGCCAGACCATAAGAGAGAATTGAGCTGGATCCTCGTGGAGGATGGGACCTTGCCGCAGTAGGTCCCTGTGTGGAGGCAGGGTTAGTGAATTCCCTGCCAGTAGTCTTCTCATGTCTGCGTACCAGGGTCTTCTTGGCCAGTCCACTAGAAGAACTAGGCCTCTGTGCCGCTGAATCTTGTGTATAATGGCGCCCAGCAGGGGCCATGGAGGAAAGGCATATAGCAGGATCCCCTGAGGCCATGGCTGTACTAGGGGCATCGATCCCCTGGGATAGAGGATCCCGCCTGCAGCTGAAATATCTGGGAACTGCGTTGGACCTGTCCGCTAGTAGGTCCATGCCCGGCGTCCCCCACCGATCCACAATCATCTGGAAAGCTGTGGGCGACAGCTGCCATTCCCCTGGATGTAGGCTTTCTCTGCTGAGGAAGTCTGCCGTGGTGTTGTCCTTCCCGGCGATGTGGACGGCAGACATGTCCTGGAGATTTGCTTCCGCCCAAGTCATCAGGGGGGCTATTTCTAGGGATACCTGTTGGCTTCTGGTTCCGCCCTGTCGGTTGATGTATGCCACCGTGGTGGCATTGTCTGACATCACTCTGAACGCTCTGTTGCGAAGTCTGTGGGCAAATCGCAGGCACGCTAGCCTGACTGCCCGTGCCTTTAGTCGGTTGATGTTCTACCCCGACTCTTCTCTGTTCCACCGCCCTTGGGCGGTGAGTTCTTCGCAATGTGCTCCCCATCAGTTCAGGCTGGCATTCGTAGTGAGCAGGGGTCCAGGTTGGGGAGGACATTCTTGACCCCCGGCTCATGTGGCCGGGCTGCAACCACCACCGTATCTGATTCCGCACTCTGGCTGGTAGAGGTAGGTGTGTGGTGTAATTCTGTGATCGTGGGCTCCACCGAGATAGGAGGGCGCGTTGTAATGGTCTCATATGAGCCCGCGCCCATGGTATCACCTCCAGAGTGGATGCCATAAGGCTGAGGACCTGTAAGTAATCCCAAGCTGTGGGCCAAGTGGCGCTCAGCAGGGCTTGCAGACGATTCCGGAGCTTTGAACTTCTCTTGGAGGTCAGGCTGACCTTGTCTTCCTGGGTGTCGAATCGGACTCCTAGGTATTCCAGCGACTGAGAAGGCTGTAGGGAACTCTTGTTCAAGTTTACAACCCAAGCTAGGCTTTCCAGAAGAGCTTTAACTCTGTTGGTTGCCTGGCGGCTCTCCTCTGGTGACTTCGCCCGGATCAGCCAATCGTCCAGGTAGGGATGGACGAGGATTCCCTCCTTCCTGAGGGATGCTGCCACTACTATTATGACCTTGGTAAAGGTCCGCGGCGCAGTGGCTAACCCGAAGGGTAAAGCTCGGAACTGGAAGTGCTGGTCCAGGACCTTGAAGCGTAAATAGCGCTGATGATCCCGATGGATTGGGATATGCAAGTAGGCTTCCTACAGATCTAGGGATGTGAGAAACTCCCCTGGCTGTACTGAATTTTTGACAGACCTCAGAGTTTCCATGCGAAAGCTGGGGACCCTAGGTATCGGTTGACTGACTTGAGGTCCAGGACGGGCCGGAAAGTGCCCTCTTTCTTGGGCACGATGAAATAAATGGAATAATGCCCAGAATTCATCTCCTTTGCAGGCACTGGGATTATGGCCTTTAGGGACAGGAGCCTCTGCAAAGTGACTTCTAGGGCCGTCCTCTTGATGGGCGAACAAGGAGATTCCACAAACCTGTCCGGCGGAAGCCGAAGAAAATCCAGGTAATACCCCTCTCAGATGATGGCGAGGACCCACTGATCCGAGGTAATCTCGACCCACCTGCGGTAGAAGAGGGATAGCCTGCCCCCTATGGCTGCGACCCCCGGATGGGTCGGCTGATTGTCATTGTGGGGTATGGCCGGGACCCGAACCCGAGCCGGTTCCCCTCTTGTTGTGCTTAGGCCGAAAGGACTGGTTCCTGGCCTGTGAACGAGGTGCTTGGTAGCGAGTCCTGTAAGGGTTGAAGCGCTGAGAGTTTCTACCTCTGGATGGTCTGGGGAAGGGGCGCTGGTTCCTCCTTGACCAGTCTTCTGGTAGACGGGGTAATGGAGAGGCGCCCCATTTATTGGCCAGTTTCTCAAGGTCACTGCCGAACAGGAGGGATCCCTCAAAGGGCATTCTCGTGAGGCATGTCTTGGAGGAGGAGTCGGCCGACCAATTACGTAGCCAGAGCTGTCTCCTGGCCACCACCGAGGATGACACTCCCTTGGCTGCCGTACGGACTAGGTCGGAGGCTGCATCAGTGAGGAATGAGAGAGCTGATTCCATATCTTCTCCCGGGGTGTTGCTCCTAGCCTGTGATAAACAGGAACGTGTCACCTCGGTGCAGCAGGTCGCAATCCGTAGGGACATGGCTGCCACCTCAAAGGCTTGTTTCAGAATGGTGTCCATGCGCCGGTCATGTGTATCCTTGAGGGCCGTCCCCCCCTCCACCGGAATGGTGGTGCGCTTCACAATTGCGCTAACTATGGCGTCTACCTGGGGGTACGCCAGCTTCTCCTTGGTTGCCGGGTCTAAGGGGTACATGCCAGCCAAGGCCCGACCCCCTTTGAATGAGGCCTCCGGCGTATTCCATTCCAGATCGATTAACTGCTGAGCTCCTTGTAGGAGGGGAAAATGGTGAGACATTTGGCGCAGGCCCTCCAACAGAGGGTTCATTCTCGGTTCCCCTGGGGCCTCATGGCCCGGAAGAGCCAGTTCCGACAGGCATTGAGAGATCAGGCCTGGGAGATCCCCTCTCAAAAAGAAACGCCTCATGGTCCAATATGGTTCAACCCCCGAGGGAAGTTCTCCCTCCTCGGGAGACTCGTAGTCTTCCTCAGGGCAATCTGAATCCCCATAAGTGGGGGTCCCGGGTGGCATGTGGCCGTGCCTAGGCCTTGAGGGTCCAGGGGCCGGGTCATCCGGTATGTATGGACCCGCTCGGGGAGCAGCCTGCATTGAGACAAAGGCATGAATCCCCTTGAATAATTCCACCCAGGAGAGCGAAGCAGGATCTGGTCTGAGGGGTACCAGGTCCCTCGGGGTCCCTGGCTGCTCACTACTGCCGGCTAGGTCCGGGGTGTTCCCTGAGGAACTGGCAAGTACGCTGGGCTGTGACCGGTTCTGGCCTGGAACTCCCAGGGATGGGCCCAAAAAACAGCAGGGTAGGCGATCCAGTACAGCCGTGAGGAAAAAAACAAAGAAATGGATGCCACAAGATAGTCCTTTTCAACGTTTAATCAAGGAGACGTAAAATTCTTATAAACATGCCCGACTCTGGCCGAGTTTCGCCACCAATGGTGGCTGCCTCAGGGGCTACAAACAAACATATATAGATGTTTAATAACTCATACATCATGTTAAAAAGCATAAAAATTAAAAACATAAATAATCATGAACAAATAAATACATAATTCAAAAGGATTTTTGAATAAATAAAAACTATGTAAATTCTATCAGAGTGACAATGGACAATGGAATTTCATCTTAAAAAAGGAGAAAAACTGCTTAAGAAGAACTACAAACAATTTCAACAATACAAAAATATTTTCAATAATGAATATAAAAGATACCTTGTTGGTCACAGAGCAGTATTCAGATGGTGGTCCAAATAAGATCAAATGTATATCTATGTCTATTTAAAAATAATAAATCATGATCAGCTATATTATACAATATAATTCAGTGGTTCAATCATATATAAACCATATATTGATATGTGATTCAAGTAATTAATGTTACTAATGTGACACATAAAACAAAATACTAGTGTAAGGAAATATTTGTTGTACAATCATTGGACTCAATAAAATCTGTCCTCTCTCCAGAATACCCCATATGCTCAAATAATAAATCAGAACAAAAACCAAAAAAGTTAAATGACCCCAAACATGCTAGTAATATCATTTGGTCACTCATAGTGCTGTGCAGGGTAACAGCAATGATCAAGTTGCTGTATATAGAAAGCAAGGTTTGTTTATGGATCTTAAATGAATTTGAACGGCAGTATCGATCTAAGCAAGCTAAATGAAAAATGCCTATATAACAGTAGAGTGGAAACACCTGACTGGGTTACCCTTAAATCTGATATTTGAGGCAAACTTAATTCTATGGACATCAGAGCAAAGTAAGAATAAAAACCATACCTAATGTTATTCAAATTTTGATCTAGCCATGCTAAATAAAAGAAGGCTATGCAAGTTCTCCTCTTTTCATTGAAAATAAAACATCAAAATGTCTGGCTGGGCTTCTTATAACTCTAATATGTGCTGCAAACCTTTCCATAAAACATTGACATATTTCTAACTAAATACATATAAAAAATGTGAAATATAACTGACCATTAAATATTAAAAATTAATAATTAATATTAAAAAATATATATATGGTTTACATATAGCTACCCATTTAAATTGTGAAAACTTATAAAAAAACAGACAGATCAGTCTCATTATTCAGACCATCAGGTGTCAAAGTCTTAAAATAAAAAATATATCTTTGTTCAAGTTGTAGCAACAATAAATCAAAATCACCTCCTCTTTGGTTAGGTAATGGTTGTACAACACAGAATTTATAATCATCAAATCTATGATTCTTCAAGATAGAATGTTCAACTAAAGGTTTAGCAGGAACTAATCGATTAACATTACTTCTATGTTCAATTATTCTTTTGTTCAGAGCTCTCACAGTTTTACCTATATAAATCAGGTTGCATGGGCAGAATATAGCATATATCACTCCTTTACTCTTGCAGTTTGTAAATGACGTCAATCTAAAATCTCTTGCTTTACCAGGTATTTTTAAAACAGATGTTTTCATATTTACATTACACACCGAGCACGTCCCACACGGCCCGGTGGTCTAATATCTTTCATTTGTTTTTCTGGTAGAGCAGAAGGAGCTAGCATATCTTTCAGGTTCTTATCTCTTTTATTGGCGATCAATAAATCTTTATCTTTAAAAGCAGTTAAAACTTGTAAAATGGGCCAGTGTTTTCTTAAAATCGTGATTATTTTATGGGACATAGTGATATATGTCAAAGGACAGACAATACGTGACAAGGATTTTTTCTCTTTTTTCTTTAGTAATTCTGAACGATCTTTGCCACGTGCCTTTGAATAGCCTTTCTCAATACACTCGTCTGGATAATCTCTATTGATAAATCTTGTAGCCATCTCTGCTGCTCTTCTTTCCAAAGTAGTATTGTCAGCACATATTCTGCGTAGTCTTAAAAATTGAGAATATGGAAGGTTTTTTTTAACAGAGATCTATTGTGGCAACTATTGAAATGCAACAGTTTGTTCGTATCTGTAGGTTTCTTAAAGATATCTGTACTAAAAATCCCGTCATGTAATGTAATCTGAAGATCTAAAAAAGAAATACTTCGTTTGTCATAACTAATAGTAAATTTCAAGTTAGGGTCTAAAATATTCAATCATGTATAAAAACTTAAAAGGGATTCAGTGTTTCCTTTCCAAAGCATAAAAATGTCATCGATGTATCTCTTCCATAAAAGCACATTTTCACTAAAATCATGATTTCCTAAAAACATCTGTTCAAACATGGCCACGTATAAATTAGCTATGGATGGGGCCATTGTAGACCCCATCCCAACTCCTTTGATCTGCTGGTAAATTTTCTTATTAAATTTAAAAAATTTTTTCTTAAGAGCTGTTTCTGCCAATTCTGTTAAAAAATCATTTGGGATACGCTTGTGTATCTTTCTTTCAGTCATTATCTTTTTAATAATATCTAATGCATCTGTCTGCGGGATATTCGTATATAGGGATTCTATATCCATTGTCACAAGAAATACTTCTTCTTCAGGAACTAATGTACTTTCTAAAATCATAATAAAATGCGATGAATCTCTCACATGATTTGGGGTTTGAGGAAGGCATCTATAAATGGGGTTTGAGGAAGGCATCTATAAATGTGGATAATGGTTCCAATAATGACCCTATGGCCGACACAATTGGTCTTCCTGGCGGGTCTGTAAGAGACTTGTGTATTTTAGGCAAGGTGTATAGGGTGGGCATCCTGGGGTGGTCCACCCTTAGAACTCTATTTCTTTATTTGTTAAAAAACCTTTGTTCCCTGCTAATAATAACAGATTGTCAATCTCTTTTTTTATTGAGTCTGTTGGATCTTTTTCTAATCTTAAATAAAACGAAGTATCAGACAATTGTCTTTCGACTTCTGCTGTATATTTCTCTACATCCATAATTACGATGTTGGAGGGGCCAGCTCCGCTGATGCCTGGGCTCTCTTACGCTCCATGTGCGTCTAGGAATGGACGCTTATCAGCGGGCACCTATGAACGTGCGCCTAACAATGTGCGCCTAACGCCGTGCGCGGAACAGCGTGCGCCTAACAAACCAGGCAGAAAAATGGCGACCTCCGTGGCAGATTGCCACCTAGGCAGACTCTGCAAAGCCTCACTTCCTCGGAGACCAAGTAAAGATGTATGCCTTACCTTGTCTTCGGCACTTCCCGGTTGAGACCTGGGCGGTCTCCGGCTGCGGGGGGAGAGGGTAAGTACCGTCACCGCCGCGCTCGAGGAAGTGCACCCGCTGCCTCTGGGCCGCACCCGAACTCGTCTCGCTCGGGGGCCAAGTCCACGCCGGGACTGAGGCTGCCTCAATGCCGCGCCCGAGCCCTTCTCACTCAGGGGCTAGGTCCCTGCCACGAGCCAGCCACCGGACCGAGGCACTTACCTCCGAGGGACCATGGAAATCACCTCGGGAAACTCAACTGGGGGAGGGACCGACGGGTATCACCGCAGGAGTGCGGGGCTCTTCTTCAGGTAGGTTTCTTCTATGAAGTTTAGTCGTGTAGAATTTGGAAACACGCTCAACGAGCGTGAGGGAGCTCCAAACTGCTTTGGAGACGGAAATTACTGAATTGCTGCACTTCCTGTGGGGGTATATGTACCCGTGCTGACGTCAGATCTGTCTCCAACTGCTAGCACGAGCACACTATATCCCACTTGTTTTGAGTCCATCTGCTACACGCTAGGAAAATTTATCTTATGCATATTCTTTGTGGATATCCTGAAAATCCAACTGGCTGTAGGGAGTCAGGAAATCCTGTCCTACATCATACTTCAGGGAATGAGATGAGGAATGGACTTTTCTATTAGGAACTGCTGGGTACTTCTAAATGACCCGGACTGGCCACTATTGGAGACAAGGTGCTGGGCTCGATGGACCTGCATGACACTTCTTGTTAGAATGTTGGTTAACAGCAGCACAACTTTTCTCGTGGCCCACCCACCACGGTATGCACAGTATAAAAAATGCCATGCAGCTGCATGATCTCAGTGGTTCTCTACAGTGACAGCTGCCATTAACAGACACAGCTGTGCCTCCCTTGCAAGGCAAGTTTCCCTCAGAAAACAGAAGCAGTGCCATGTTTGGACCACACTTACGCAGTCAAAATTTCAGGTTCACAAAAAATAAACCTAATTGTATTGGGGTAAATAAAGAGGAAGTCTCAACCTTCCAAGCAGTCTCACTGGTGCTCTCACAATAGAAACAAATTACAGCAGAAAAGTTAGCAAGTAGCACATTTAAGACTAACCGGAGAAAATACTTTTTCACTCAACGCAGAATAAAGCTCTGGAATTTGTTGCCAGAGGATGTGGTTAGTGCAGTTAGGTTCAAAAAAAGGTTTGGATAAGTTCTTGGAGGAGAAGTCCATTAACAGCTATTAATCAAGTTTGCTTAGGGAATAGCCACTGCTATTAACTGCATCAGTAGCATGGACTCTTCTTAGTGTTTGGATAATTGCCAGGTTCTTGTTTGGCCTCTGTGGGAAACAGGATGCTGGGCTTGATGGACCCTTGATCTGACCTAGCATGGCAATTTATGTTCTTATAAGGACCAATTGTCCATGTAGTCTGCCTACCAAATCCCCCATGTCAGCACCTGCCACACCACACAGGTCATGCCCCTGTATCAGTCAGTGCTGCTTGACGCGCCCCGTCCATGGACCTGTCCATAGAAGCAGTCCCATGCCCTTCCACAATGGCTACACATCATACCCTAGACTGTAAAAAAAAAAGGTCATGGTTCGTGGTGGTTGTCTCTGAATCCAAATTCCTCTTTCCCTCCACTCCCCACCTTCGAAGCAGAGAGCGGTATTGTAGATGCATCAAAAGCATCAAGGCTTATTGGTTAAAAGTAGAAATCCCATGCCATAACTGCTGCTCTGTGCAAGATACCCATGCTTATCAGTTCTGTAGACCAATAAAGTCAGGCCCCCCCGTTGGATGCTGTCTGAATCCAATTTCCCCTTTTCCCTTTGCCGCTGAAGCAGTAAGTAATGTTGGAGTTCAAGGAACTATTCTTGCTCTTACTGTGTTAGACCCTAAAGACAGCTGCTGAAAGGCACAAGCAGCACAGAAGACAAGTAATGAAGCACCTCTGGGACAGGTGATCACACATGATGAATGACAGGAGAAAGGGAACAAAATTATCAATTATGGATAGATAAGGTGAGGAAAAGAAAATTGGTTCTTATCTGCTACTTTTCATTCCTGAAGTACCATGGATCAGTCCCTATCAGCAGATGGAGGCAGAGAAAAAAAACCCTTTGAGGCACTGCTACTTAACCAAGAGTGCCACATGCAGTCCCTCAGTATTGACTTGTACCCAACCCAAGATGTCTACCTTAACAAACCCCAATAAACCTGGGGCGAACAGAGACGTAGGATTGGAGCCCCTTGAAAAAACGAGGCACTCTTAACCTACCAGAACGCACATCTCAAACTGTGTACCCTTCTTATTACTCTGAATATATCACATATCAACTCAGCAACATCCAAAAGCGAGGAAGGATTTCGAAAGATGGGGACAGGTCTCTGGCCTGATCCAAGCTACATCAGCAACGAAAATTTGCAGGTAAGAACCTATTTTCCTTTCCTGTTCATACCCAGGATCAGTCCAGACAAGTGGGATATATCCAAGCTCCTCTCTTCTGGGAGGATACTCGAAAGACCCGCGTGCAACACACTTTCCCCAAATGATGCCTCTTCCAGTGCCCGCACATCCAAGTGGTAATGTTTGGTAAAAGTGTGAAGAGAAGACCATGTTGTTGCCCGACTTGTTGCTGCCCACGAGGTTGCTTGCACTTTAGTGGAATGCAATCTCAACCCCTCCAGCAGCAACCGGCCCTTACAGATGTAAGCCAAAGCTATCGTCTCTTTCAGCTACCATGCAATAGGTCAAACTGTTAGTCAAACCGCTTTGGAAAAAGGCTACAGAATGTTGCACAACGTCCAATCTTCAAAGGCTGCACCTTGTTCTGCAAACACCATAATTGAAACACTCTCCACACTGGGACATAAGCCAAAGATGTGGAAGGCCGCCTTTGCTGAAGCCAAGTTGCAATCACAGGCTTCGAATAACCTTTCAAGTGGAGCCATTGCCTCTCAAAGGCTAAGCTGCTAGACAGAATTGATCTTTCCAGTCTGAAAATACGGGTCCCTGCCGCAACAGCCCTGATAGATGGGCCAAGAGAACGGGACCGTCCACCGCCAGAAGATGGTCCGCAAACCACGGCCAGTGCAGCCACTAGGGAGCCACCAGAATCACCCTGCCCGAATGAATCTCAATGAGCCGCAGCACTTGACCTACAAGAGGCCGCAGTGGAAAAATATACAGCAATAGGTGTGTCGACCACGGGAGAACGAAAGCGAACACCCTCCGATCCAATCTCTCTTCTGTGACTGAAAAACCGATCCGTCTTCGCATTTCCTGAAGTCGCCATGAGGCCCACCGCTGGTCTGCCTGAGCCAAGGAGACCTCCGCCGACAACTCCCACTCACCCAGATCCAGACGCTGCCTTCTGAGGAAGTCTGCCGGCACATTGTCCACGCTAGCCACATTGGAAGCTGATACTTGCCAGATGTTTCTCCACCCAAACAAAAAGTTCTTATGGATCCAGCGCTACTAGACGCCTCTTTGTTCTGCCCTGGCAGTTGATATATACCACTGTCATTGCATTGTCCAAGAACACTCGCACCGCCTTTCTTGAACGAGGGGGAGAAAGTCCAAGCTCTGCACATTGCCCTGGTTTACGGCCAATTGATGGATTAGGCCACCTCCTCTGAAGACCACTACCCGGGCCAATTTTCCTTGACACATTGCCCCCCCCAACCAGAGAGGTTGACATCCGTGGTTACCACCACCCAGTCGGGCACTTCCCGATCCATCCCTTTCTCGAGATTGTGCCGAGATGGCCATCACGAGAGACGAACTGGCATCCTCTGGCAATGGCAAAGGAAGCTGAAATTCCTCTGAAAGCGGATTCCAATGGGATAACAGTGCTGTCTGCAGCAGGCGCATGTGAGCAAAGGCCCATGGAACTAACTTCAGTGTAAAAGCCATGGAACCCAGGACCTGAATATAATCCTGGTCCTGGGAACAGACAGATGCTTCAGCCGAAGGACCTGACTCTGCAACTTGACTACCCGCTCCATAGTCAGAAACACCTTCCCCATCCAGGTATTGAAGCGTGCCCTCAGATATTCCAACGACTGGTTTGACTTTAAATGGTTCTTTGCCAGATTCGTCACCCAGCCCAATGAATCCAGGAGCTGCCAGACCCACTGGACTGAGTGACAACACTCCATTTCTGACGTTGCCTGTACTAATCAACCAGGTCCGGGAGCACCAGGATACCTTTCTTCCTGGGTGCTGCTGCCACTACCACTATCACCTTTGTGAACGTGTGCGGTGCAGCTGCCAACCCAAAGGGAAGGGCTCGAAATCAGAAATGCTCCCCCCAGGAGCCTGAACCTCAGGAACCGCTGGTGTTCGGCCCGAATGGGAATATGGAGATAAGCTTCCTACAAGTCCAATGATGATCATTGATCAGATCAGGTTTTTTTAAACTTCAATTATTAAGTGGACTTCGGCATCTGCTATATGACAAAGATCTCTTAATGGTTGTCCTTGCCATTATTTTTCCACACATCGACTATTGTAATGGGTTATATATTGGATTGCCAAAATATATACTTCAATCAGTACAACTTTTATTAAATTCTGCTGCGAGGCTGGTGTCCCACACAGCACGCCACGAACATATTTCACCAATTCTTCGTAGACTTAATTGGTTACCAGTGCATGAACGAATATTATTCAAGATAGGGATGTTAGTTTACAAGCTACACTTGTCTGAGTTTACGTTTTGGTTCAACGCCCTGTTACGGATGTATAATCCAGTCCGAAATTTAAGATCTTCTCAACTTAATATGTTAGAGATCCCCCCAGTCCGTCAGGCTCGGTTACTCTGCACTAGGGAAACATCTTTTTCCATAGTGGCACCCACCGTATGGAATCTCCTTCCATTTGACCTTAGATCTCTTGATGACATCAAAAAGTTCAAAACAGCCTTGAAGGAACATCTGCTTCATCTTGCATTTAATGGTAAATAAGCAGTATGAATACCATCATTCTGCCTTTTATAGCAAAAACGATATATCAATACTGAGATTTCATCTATAGAATTGTAGAGATGTCTATAATACTATATGTACTAATAACATCTGGTATTGCTGTCTTGGTTTCTGTGAAACTAATATTTGTCGTCTGTATTGTATGGCTTTTTGTTTTAATATGTATGTATTTTTGTATATCGCCTAGGCCTTTTTAAGTGTTAGGCGATTAATAAATTTTAATAAATGAAATGAAATGATGCCAGAAACTCCCCTTTACGCACTGTTGCTAACACCGTGCGCAAAGTCTCCATCCAAAACTGCAGCACACGGAGGGTAGCAATAACCTTCTGCAGATCGAGAATGGGCCAAAAAGTCCTCTCCTTTTTGGGTATCATGAAGTACACAGAGTATCAACTCTGCTCCCTCTCCAGAGGGGGTACTAGAACAATGGTGTGCAGGAGCTGTAGCCGTTGCAAAGTCTCCTGCACCGCCTCTCACATTGCCTGGGAGATGCAGCGGGAGATTACAAAGGCATCCCTGAGCAGATGAGAAAATTCCAAGGCATAGCAGTCTCTCACTACCTCCAGGACTCACTGTCCTAAAAGAGGGACAGTTTTCTTCCAATAGCCTCTGGAGAGGAGCGGACCAGCTCCGTTCCTCCTTGGGGCCTACTCATCCCTCAGAGGCCTGCGTTGGGCTCGAAAAGACCGCTGCCTGCCCGAACTCTGCTTTTGTACTTCCGGGCTCCTGCTAGCGCGAAACCACTTCGCTTCTCGGAATCGAGCTCATGGAGGAAAAAACTTCTTGGGGGTTTTCTTGCTCTCAGGCAATATATTACTCTTCGACTCCCCCATTTGCTTCATGAGCTGCTGCAAATCCTCTCCAAATCACAGCTTTCCCTTGAAGGGGAGGTTAGACAGTTGCACATCCATCGACCAATTTCGCAGCGCCATAGTCTCCTCGCAGCTACCGCTATCTTTTGGTGGAAGGCTGGATCATGTCATACAGAGCATCAGTCACAGAGGCCATTCCTGCCTCTAAGTGGTTTGCCTGCACTGCCTCAGCCGCAGTCCCTTACCGCTTGAGGGCCCTTCTGCACCCAACACACACACACACACTACACAAAGACTCCAAGCTGAAACCTCAAACAGTCTTTGAGCAGGATCTCCAGATTCCGAGCCTGGACATCTTTTAGAGCTGCCGCTCTGGTTACTGTAATGGATGTTTTCTCCAGGACTCCAAAATCCACTTTGGCCAGAGGTATAGCTTCACCATAGCTCTTGCTACCTCCAGGATCCATCTCAGGAGAGTTCCCCTCCTGATCTACCAGTATTTTCACTGTCATTGGCAACAGAAAGGCCTTGGGAGGTCTCCTTAATCCCTTCAGGACCAGGTCATCCCCTTCATTATCCAAGTCCTCCCAGGTTGTTCCAGGAAGGGATAGAACTTAACCATAGCTCTGACTACCTTCAGGCCCGCTTCGGGAGACTCCCACTCCTGATCCACTAACCTTCTTCACATTTTTGTGTAAAGGAAAACCGCCTTAAGAGGACCTCGCAGACCCATTAGGATCGGGTTCACCCCTTAATCACCAACTCTTCCAACATCTGGGGAACCAGCGAACCTAACTCCTCCCTACTGACCAACTGCACTACCGGAGGGCAGTCACCTTCAGCAATCGGGACTTCATCGAATAGGATCCACTAAATCACTGACTGGGACCTTACCGCAATATCCTGCTGTGGATTGGGCCCATTTGACTCGTCTGACGTGTCCCTGTCCTCAGGCGTGGACTGTCCCAGCCCAAGCAGATGCAGGATCCCTTCAGAGTCCACCTACTTCCCCCCCTCCCCCCCCAAGGCTTTTTAGTCACAAGGTGTTTCCTGGGAAGCAGCTGCCTGGATCCTGCCTCCTTCTCAGCCAAAAGGAAAATTAGTTCTTACCTGTTAATTTTCGTTCCTGTAGTACCATGGATCAATCCAGACTGTGGGTTGAGCCTCCTTTCCAGCAGGTGGAGACAGACTAAAACTGAAAGGATATCATGTATGAGGACAGAGCCTATCCTGTAACCCTTCAGTATAACCATTGTCAAAGCAGAAAATAACAAAACCAGAATAGGATCAAGCAAGTAACCATAAAGCTCAATGGAGCAACTGTAGAACAATGTAAGAAACATGGTATAACTATAAGCTCTTGCATATTCTTGGTATTCAAAACGACCAAGGCTTCCGGTGTAATCGCTCAGTATTCTTGCACAAAAATGAAGTACTAGAATCTGCAAGAAACAAGCTTCGAGAGGACAGAAATAAAGACAGACAGGGAAGGGCATCAGGACTGATCCGTGGTACTACAGGAACGAAAATTAACAGGTAAGAACTAATTTTCCTTTCCCTGTACGTACCCGGATCAGTCCAGACTGTGGGATGTACCAAAGCTTCCCTAAACCGGGTGGGACCGAGACAGTCTCTCTCGAAGCACTTGCCGCCCAAAAGAACCAAAAACCGGAGCTTGCACATCCAGACAGTAGTGTCGAGCAAAAGTATGCAAGGACATCCAAGTGGCGGCCCTGCAAATCTCCTGTGGAGAGACCGATTGACTCTCCGCCCAGGAAGTAGCTTGAGAGCGCAATGAATGAGCCTTAAGGCCCTCGGGAACTGCCCGACCTTGGCAAAGATAAGCCGAGGAGATTGCTTCCTTCAACCACTGCGCAATGGTGGTCTTAGAAGCCGGCTTACCCCGATTGGGCCCACTCCAAAGGACAAAAAGATGATCTGAGACCCGAAAGTCATTGGTGACCTGGAGATAGCGAAGTAGAACTCGTTTGACATCTAGCTTACGGAGATCGCCCCCAGCCATACCTGCAATCTCCTCTGGGGAAAACGCAGGGAGTTCCACCAACTGGTTGACATGGAAGTTAGAAACAACCTTTGGTAAGAAGGAAGGGACCGTCTTGAGGGATACCCCAGAATCGGAAATACGCAAAAAGGGTTCCCGACAGGACAATGCTTGGATCTCAGAGATCCGGCGAGCGGAGGAGATAGAGACGAGGAAGACAGTCTTCAGCGTAAGATACTTTAACGTAGCGCGCGAGAGAGGTTCGAACGGAGCCGCACAGAGGGCCCGGAGGACCAGGTTAAGACTCCACGACGGGTAAGTGGACCGGGAAGGTGGACATAGGTGCTTGACGCCCTTCAAGAACCGAATCACGTCCAGGTGTCCCGCTAAGGAATGGCCTTCTACCTGACCCAGGAGAGAGCTGAGAGCTGAGACTTGTACGCGCAGAGAATTAATAGAAAGCTCCTTGGAAAGCCCTGTCTGGAGAAAAGAAAGGACCAACGAGACTGGGGCGGAGCGCTTTGAGACACCCGACTCCGCACAAACAGATTAAAAAACCTTCCAGATACGCACGTAAGCCAGAGAAGTCGACTGCTTTTGTGCCCGCAGCAAGGTGGAGATGACCTCTTCCTTGTAGCCCTTAAGCCTCAGGTGTTGCCGTTCAAAAGCTAGACAGAAGCGATCGGCCTGATTGAAAAATACGGGCCCCTGCCGGATAAGCCGAGGAAGGTGGCCTAGCCGCAGAGGTCCGTCTGTCGCCAGGTTGTCAAGACCCACGAACCATGGCCTGCGCGGCCACTCGGGTGCTACCAGAACCACAGGTCCCTGATGGAGTTCTATTTTTCTGAGAACTTTCCCCAACAGGGGCCACGGGGGGGGGGGGGGGTAACACGTACAGAAGGACGTCCGCCGGCCAGGGGAGAGCTAGAGCATCCACGCCCTCCGAGCCGTGCTCCCTCCAGTGGCTGAAGAACCGATTTGCCTTGGCATTGCAGAGGGTCACCATGAGGTCCAGGTGGGGGGGACCACACCTGTTGACGATCAGATCCATGGCTGCGGCCGAGAGTTCCCACCCCCCCGGATCGAGCGACTTACGACTGAGAAAATCGGCCTGAACATTCTCCTTGCCAGCGATGTGGGAGGCCGCCAGGCACTGCAGATGTTGCTCGGCCCAGGCGAAGAGACGGCTGGTTTCTAGGGCCACCAGCGGACTGTGGGTGCCCCCTTGAATATTGATGTAAGCCACGGTGGTGGAGTTGTCGGACAGAACCCTCACCGCTTTGCCACGGATGAGGGGGAGAAACTCCTGAAGGGCCAAGAGCACCGCTCAAGTCTCCAGTCAATTGATGTGCCAGTGAGACTGAGCTGTCGACCAGATCCCCTGGGTGGACTGGGAAAGACAGACCGCACCCCAGCCCGAGACACTGGTGTCCGTGGTTACTATCATCCACTGTGGGGCTTGGAGAGGCATTCCCTATAGGAGATGAGAAAGGGAAAGCCACCACTGCAAGTTGGCGACTATAGAGTCCAAGAACGGGAGGACTATGTGAAACTGTTCCGACACCGGCTGCCAACGGGATAGCAAAGCTTTCTGTAATGGTCGCATATGAGCAAAAGCCCAGGGAACTAGGTCGATGGTGGACGCCATGGATCCCAGGACCTGAAGGTAGTCCCAGGCCGTCGGAAGAGGTAGCAAGATCAGATTCTGAATCTGGTCGATCAACTTGAGAGCCCTCGCATGCGGCAAGAAGACCTTGACCACCCGGGTGTCGAAGTGGGCTCCCAGGAATTCTAACTCCTGGGAGGGCTGAAGGTTGCTCTTGGAGAAATTCACTATCCACCCGAGAGACGCAAGGAGAGTCAACACGCGATCCACCGCCTGCCGACAAAGAGCGTTTGGACTTGGCCCACACAAGCCAGTCGTCCAGGTAGGGGTGAACAAGAATTCCTTCCCTGTGGAGAGCCACCGCCACCACCACCACCACCATGACCTTGGTGAAGGTGCGAGGCGCGGTCGCAAGGCCGAAGGGGAGCGCCTGAAACTGGAAATCCCGATTGAGGACATGGAAGTGAAGATACTTCTGGTAATCGCGGTGAATCGGAATATGAAATACGCCTCTGTCAGGTCGAGCGAGGCGAGGAACTCTCCGGGGCGAACCGCCGCGATAACCGCTCGCAGGGTTTCCATGCGGAAATGCAGGATCTTGAGGGCCCGGTTGACTCTTTTGAGGGCTAAGATCGGACGAAAAGACCCGTCCTTCTTGGGAACGGTGAAGTAAATAGAATACTGGCCTGCGCCAAGCTCCTTCTCCAGAACCGGGACCACTGCGCCCAAACTCAGGAGCCTGGCAAGGGTTTGCTCCACCGCTTCCTGCTTGGACCACCCACATGGGGAAAAAAGAAAAAGATCCAGTAGGTTGCGAACAATTTCGAAGGCGTACCCATCTCTGATAATGTCGAGGACCAACTGGTCCGACATGATCTTGACCTATTCCTCGAAAAACAGGGAGAGGCGGCCGCCGAGGAAGGGGACTGAGGAATGAGCCAAGTGAACTTCATTGGGTGGCCGGCTGGGGGGTGGAGCAGGCGGGCTGGCCCTCGCGAAAGGGATGATGCCCACGAAAGGGCTGCGACGAAGACTGAGAGCGAGAAGAATAACCCCTCAAGGAGCCACCCCGGCCGCGTGGGGTATACTGTCTCTGACCCCGGAAGGAAGCGAGGATTAAAGGGTGTAAAGGAGCAGGATGGCCTCGGATGGTCCTCCGGGAGCTTACGGACCTTATTGTCCCCCAGGAATCCATAAGCTTCTCGAGGTCCTCACCAAAAAGGAGCTTACCTTTGAAAGGCAACGTGCCCAGCCGGGCCTTGGAGGACGGATCGGCCGACCAATTGCGCAGCCAGAGGAGTCATTTGCAGAGACCGCCGAGGCCATCGCCTTAGACTGAACGCGAATGAGGTCGTAGAGCGCATCAGCTCCATAAGCGACTACGGCTTCGAGACGCTCAGCATGTTCCGCCTCTGCCGACGGGAGGTCCTGGTTGCAGAGTAACTGTTGAACCCACACGAGACCTGC
Organism: Rhinatrema bivittatum; assembly: GCF_901001135.1. Classification (NCBI taxonomy): domain Eukaryota; kingdom Metazoa; phylum Chordata; class Amphibia; order Gymnophiona; family Rhinatrematidae; genus Rhinatrema; species Rhinatrema bivittatum. Next base: position 47,860,619 of record NC_042621.1, read on the forward strand.
CCGTAGCATGAGACTGCTACAAAAAGTCGCACGAACCCCCAGCGCCAAGACATCAAAAATGCGCTTCATATGTGCCTCGAGCTTGCGGTCCTGGGCGTCTTTCAGGGCTGTTGATCCCTCCACAGGGATGGTGGTATGTTTTGGTGACCGCAGAGATGGAAGAGTCCACGGAAGGATTTTTTAAAATTTCCAAACACTCCTCTGGGAGGGGTAGAGCTTATCCATGGCCCGCGCCACCCGGAGGCCTGCTTCGGGAGCCTCCCATTCCCGCAGGAGCAACAGCTTGTGCATGGGATGAAAAGGGAAGATGGTAGCCGGAGCCCTGAGTCCCGCCAGGACCGGGTCCATATCTTTAGGCAAAGAGGCCATAAGGGTGTCCGCGAGGGGCCCCTCCAACCCAATTCCTGGAGGACCAAAAGGGATGAGGGGTTCCAGCTCCTCCCTGCGGAACATCCGTAGGATCCTGGGGTCTTCCCCCTCCAGGGAAGGAAGGGTACCCTCTGCATCAAGGGAGGCGTCAGGATCCGGGAGTACCGGGTCCACCGGGGCGTCGGAGGGCACCCCGGGACCACCCGCATCCGAATAGGCCCCGGGGGCTCCGCAGCCGGGCCAACAGTCAACGGTGTGGAGCGGGGATTTTTTTGCCTGGGGGTGGCAAGTGGGGGGGGACCTTCCTCCTCCTGCAGGCTGGCTAAATAGGATTTATGCAGGAGGACGACAAATTCCGTTGAAAAACGGGCCCTAGATTTCCGGGTGGGGGGAGGGAGGGGCGAGGGGGGGTCAGGGAATTCATCCTGGGGGCCCGCGGGGCTCAAATCGGGGAGAGACTGAGAAAAAAAAAATCGGCCCCCCACCCCCGGGCAGCTCTGAAAACAGAGCCACTGAAAAAATCGGCCTGGCCATGCTGTGGGGACTCGATCCCAGGACTAAATTTGCCTGCCCTGCTGAAGAGGGACCTTCCCCACCCGGCAGGCAAGCAGAATAGAGGCCCTCTCGCGAAAATCACGAGGAGGACTGACCACAGGAAAGGCAGGCTGCCTGCCTCGGCATAAAGAGAGCTGCTCTGAAGAAAAAAAAAACTGCAGAAAAAAAGTCTGATTGGCAGCTTGCAGGCCCGGAGTGAAGCAGGGGGGAATCCTGCTGACTCCTGCCTTTCTGGCTGCCGGTTGAAGCCCTCTGAAGACCAAAATGAAAAACAAAATGGGTCTACTGCTGTAAGGTAAGTTAAAAAGCACTTTGAATACTTTTTAACTGTTTTTTTTTTTTATACAGACTGAGCACAGCAGTGGGGAACTAAGCCCCTTCAGCAGCCAGAGGAGGGGGAGACGAGACCTGGACCACCAGACTTGGTCCCCACACCTGGAAGCGATAATGGTCACAGGCTATGCACTGCACAAGGGGCAAAGCCCCCCTGAGTCCGGCAAGGGCCAGGAGATGGGACCATCTCCTGCACCAAAGAAAAACTACAACTCCGTCAGAGTTTTTGTTTTGGTTTTTTTTTTTTTTTACAGGAAGAAGATCATACTAGATCCCTAAGGAATAAGTACTTGCTTGATCCATGAAGAAAACAAAAGGCTGACTAGACTAGAGCAGGAGACCGAAGGGTGAGCTGCTACACCTGCTGGAGACAGACGAATACTGAAGGGTTACAGGATAGGCTTTCAGTTTTAGTCTGTCTCCACCTGCTGGAAAGGAGGCTCACCCACAGTCTGGACTGATCCAGGTACGTACAGGGAATAGGCCTTATGAAAAAGCAGGACAAGATCTGCTGAAAACTGCTCCGAACCCGAAGAGGAGTGATCCTGCCCATTGTTCCCCTGGCCCCCATTCCTTCCCTGCCACCAGCAGGGCTTAAATTGATGGGCAAAAGCAAGGGAGGGGGAGTCTCAAGGCTCTGAAGCAGCCTCTTAGTTCTGCCACACCGCAGCCACTTTTCTGGCGCAAAGCGGGGCATCAGCCTGAATCGAGGTCTGGACTAAAAATAGCCCCTGCTGCTGAACAAATACCGCTGGCGGCGCATCCCTGATGCTAAGCGAGCACCCTGCCTGGCAGTTGGGAGGTTTTTGCCCTTGCTCAGCCAGTCCTGCCTCCTGGCAGCTTGGCCGATCAGCACCTGAGCAGGTCCCTTCACAGCATCTTTTTTTTTTAAAAGGCACAGACACCGAATAAAGCAAATAACCAGCAAACAAGGAAAACAAAGGGTTACTTCCATGCTTCTAGATATGGAGGGAGCAGACTCTGGAGGTGAGGACTCGGAGGGGGTGAGGGAACCAGGACTCCTGGCTTTCTCCTCCCTGGGCCTATCCCTTGGGTTGAGCAGGGCTATCCAACCCTCTGCTCGCCCTGCTCAACCCAAGGGATGGGCCCACTAAGGAAACTAACACATCAGGGAGCCTTCCAGGAATCTTCTGTCTTTTTTTTTTTTTTTTTTAAATCAAACTTCAGACTGCAGGTTCGCACCTCTACCATCTGCTGGAGACAGAGAAGTACTGAGGGACTGCAGATGGCACTCTCAGTTAAATAGCAGTACCTCAAAGTTCTTGTTCTCTGCCTCCATCTGCTGGTAGGGTTGCATAAACACACTTGTCTGGACTGATCCAGGGTATTAAACAGGAACAGACAGATTAGAGGCCCCAGAAGAATCAGCCAGTAACAGAACACAGACTAGAAACCTGAAGTCCTCTTCTCCAATACTTAGACCACACCTGCTGCACCAGATACAAGGCATCCAACAAGTGAGAAATACTTACCATTTTATAGTCTAATTATGTAACTGAAAGGGACCATCTTAAAATGGCTTTACTGACTTTATAATGTATGCATCGAAAATACAGACTAAAAGAATAAAAACATTATCTAGTAGTATCCTGGCCATTTATTATATTAGAAAACACAAGAGTCATCGTTTTTCCATGAAGATAATCAGTCCCAATCTCCATCAGCATCTCCATCTGGATTATCTTCTCGTGGAGGTTCCTGGAACTGGATATTTGCCAGCATATCCCGCATGGCAGCCATTAGTCTGTTCACACCCTGGTTCAGGTCCCGCCCTGCATCAGCATTCTCACCAGCAGGTCTGAGTTCTCCCTGTAACACAGTCATGTACAGTTAATCACCGACAGGGTCTGAGCTTCCCCTGTAACACCACAGCCTATCGCGGCAGGGTCTGAGCTTCCCCTGTAACACCGCAGCCTATCGTGCCAGGGACTGAGCTTCCCCTGTAACGCAGCCTATCGCGGCAGGGTCTGAGCTTGCCCAGGACAATATAGCCATATATAACGATCTCGGAAAACTGTGCATCTTGTAAGTGCTTTTAGCAGAACATTGAAAAGAAAAGTGTTATATTACTCTCCTCAAAGAGTTAGGCTTCAGGTCAGTTGACTTCTTTAGTGTCAAGTTTTGCCTCTCCATTATTATGACATTAATTTTTTTTAATGAGATGGCTGGTAGGTGACGTAATACAGCACATAAGCAGTATAGTATCTGATAGTCACGCTATATTTCAATTTTAAGTTTAATTTTTTTTACATGAAAGTATTGTTTTAAACAGAGACTGAATTCTGAATTTACATTCTGCTATGTTTTTTTGGAAGAAGGGATTTTCAGCATCCAAGTTTCCCACTCCTAGATGCCAAACTGAATTTTTCTCAGAAATTCATACCACCATCACAATTCCTCTAAACTTTTAGAGAACATTCTACTAAAGCAGGAACCACTTCATTTCCTCAGTGGAGGAAATCTGCATGGCAGCCATATGAAATCTTCAGAAGTGACAAATGGGCTTTGGCAGATCAAAATACCATCAACCTAACCTAATGAGGTACTGTTAAGATATGTCCCAACAGCGCAGACTGATTGAGGAGTATCAGAAAGGAAAATTGGTTCTTACCTGCTGGTTTTGCCTCACTTCCAGCAGATGGAGACAGAGAAAAACCTGAAGGGCACCCACTAATATACCAGTGTGCCACCTGCAGATAAACTTTGCAACCAACAACATCACATCCTAATCCAATGGTTAGATCAAAAACTGGGGAAAAGGAATGTGACCAAAGAACTTTGTACATAAAATGAGCACTCTGAAAATTGAATTCATCAAATTGCACGTATTTGAATAGTTTGTTTTCTCATTCGAAAGCCTGCAGATAAAAAAAATACAATCGAGTGGACCTCTCCCTTTTTATCGTATCTTCATTCCTGGGCGGGCGTCTGGACTGATCCGTGGTACTACAGGAACGAAAATTAGCAGGTAAGAACCAATGTTGAGATTACTACCTGATAATCTCCTTTTCCTTAGTGTAGACAGATGGACTCAGAACAAATGGGATAGTATCCGCGTGCTAGCAGTTGGAGACGGATCTGACGTCAGCACGGGGTATATATCCCCACAGGAAGCGTAGCAACTTAGTAATCTTCCTTGCAAATGCTGTTATGGATGTGTGTACTGACGCTCAGTGAAAAGTGAAACAGGATTCCCCTGACCGATTGATAGTAGCTGGAGACCGCCAGCATTGCCAACCGGAAGGCGTTGACACCTGGTAGAGTGTATGCTCTTATGGAAACAGATGACATGGCTTACCTTGAATCGGTGAAACCCATGTACGCAGGCAGCTGGGCGGGATGCTGAGTCCATCTGTCTACACTAAGGAAAAGGAGATTATCAGGTAATAATCTCAACATTTCCTGGCGTGTAGCCAGATGGACTCAGAACAAATGGGATGTACAAAAGCTTTACTCCCAGCCTGGGCGGGAGGCTGCCTGAGGACCATGTAGTACCGCCCTTGCAAATGCTGAGTCCTCCCTGGCCTGGACATCCAGACGGTAAAACCTGGAGAAGGTATGGAGGGAGGACCCTGTTGCCGCTTTAACATATTTCCGCAGGGCGACAGCATCCTGGATTCTGCCCAAGATGTCGCTTGTGCTCTGGTAGAATGAGCCTTGACCTGTAGAGGCGGAGACTTCCCAGCCTCCACATAAGCTGCTCTGATAACTTCTTTAATCCAGCGGGCGATGGTGGGCCGAGAGGCCGCTTCCCCTTGTCGTTTCCCGCTATGCAGGACGAACTTCTTGTGTCATTTCCAGATATCTGGGCAGCAATCTGCCAATGTCGAGATGGCGTAATAAACGCCCTTCTTCAGATTTCTGCAAACCCGCCGTGGTAGGCAAGGATATGGTTTGGTTAAGATGAAACTGTGAAACCACTTTAGGTAGAAAGGAGGGAACCGCCGAAGATGGATAGCCTCAGGAGTAACTCTCAAAAAGGGATCACGGCAGGACAGTGCTTGTAGCTCTGAGATGCGGTGTGCTGAGCACACCGCCAGCAAGAACACCATTTTCAAGGTTAGAGAACGGAGAGACAGGCCCCGAAGGGGTCTGAAGGTGGATCCCGCGAGGAAATCCAAAACAAGGTTGAGGTTCCATAAGGGCACAGGCCACTTCAGTGGCGGACGAATATGCTTGACTCCTTCCTGTCAGGAAACGAGAAACATCTGGGTGCTTGGCAATGGGCTTGCCATCCCTCTTGGGACCGTAGCAAGACAGCGCAGCCATCTGAACCTTGATGGAGCTGAGGGAGAGACCCTTCTGAAGTCCATCTTGCAGGAAATCCAACACCATAGGAATTGTGGTCACATGTGCATTGGTGCCATGAGTGTCGCACCATGCTTCGAATACTCTCCAGATCCTTACGTAGGTGAGGGATGTGGAAAAACTTGCGAGCTCGGAGGAGTGTATCTATCACGGGCTCCGAGTAACCTCTTTTCTTCAGTCTAGCCCTCTCAATGGCCAGACCGTAAGAGAGAATTGAGCGGGATCCCCGTGAAGGATGGGACCTTGACGTAGAGGGTCCCGGAGAGGAGGCAGGGGAAGAGGCTCCCCTGCCAGTAGTCTTCTCATGTCCGCGTACCAGGGTCTTCTTGGCCAGTCTGGTGCCACTAGAAGAACTAGGCCCCGGTGTTTCCGAATCTTGTGGATGATGGCGCCCAGCAGAGGCCACGGAGGAAAGGCGTATAGCAGAGTCCCTGGAGGCCATGGCTGAACCAGGGCATCGATTCCGTGTGAGAACGGGTCGCGCTTGCGGCTGAAGTATCTGGGTACTTGAGCGTTGGACTTGTCCGCCAGTAAATCCATGTCCGGAATCCCCCAGTGATCCACAATCATCTGGAAGGCTGTGGGTGACAGCTGCCACTCTCCCGGATTTAGGCTTTCTCTGCTGAGGAAGTCTGCCGTGGTGTTGTCCTTCCCGGCAATGTGGATGGCGGAGATGTCCTGAAGATTCGCCTCTGCCCATTCCATCAGTGGAGCGATCTCCAGAGACACTTGACGGCTTCTGGTTTTGCCCTGACGGTTGATGTATGCCACCGTGGTGGCGTTGTCGGACATCACTCTGACTGCTCTGTTCTTCAGTCTGTGAGCAAATCAAAGGCATGCCAATCGGACTGCCCGGGCCTCTAGACCAGTGGTCCCCAACCTTTTTTGCAGGGACCGGCTTCAAGCAAGACCATTTTTCCATGGCCCGGCAGGGCGGGGCAGGGGCGGGGCTTTGGTCATATGGGGGCGGGTTATGGAGGGGGTTGGATTTTAGTGCACACTTATTTAATTATGACATTTATAATGTGAATGTGACTCAACTCACCATAGGTTCTCACATGCATGGCACACTGACCCATGATTGTCACGGGGCTAGATGTAAAAGTACAGTTTGTATCCACGGGAACCCCCTGACCCACAATAATGTATGTAAAACAGAATTATGACATTCCCCATACAACTCACCCTACAAAAAAGATATTCTGGTTCTGGTGACATCTCAGTAACAGCAACTCAAACTCCTTCTACTTCTAGGCCTCAATAGCCCTACTTATGAAAAGACAGCAGTTTAACCACCAATGCATGTCCTCTTGAGAAAACACAACAAATAAGACCGATACAAACGCTTACATGCTAGCAAAATATCTCATCTCGGTAACAGACACAGAACCGACCTAACATACTCCCAGGATCTGTAGTAATGCACATAAACTAATCCGCACACAGTTACACCTGTATTATGGAATACACTCAAACAGGAGCAATCCTATCTATGAAAAGGCAACACTACAAATATAAATCAGGGTCCTAAAAACAGAACTAGCAAGCAGCTATAGATCCCCACACAGAAATAATTGTAAAACTATACTAATAAGCAGAATAAATGTTTCAAAACAGCTATGAACAGAATAACATCCAACAATTAAAAACTCATAAAAACTATTAAACATTCTCCAAACACCAATAAAATATTTCAAAAAAGCAGACATCACACAATTAAAATGGCAGTCAAGAAAAATAAACTTAAAAAGCCACTTTACTTACCCCCTCCAGCAGCTCTCCTACTCCCCTTCCCTGCAGGCCGTGGCACACACCAGAAGCAGCAGTAGAAGCTAAGCTCTATACTTATGGTCCTCTTCCTTAGTGCCCATGTCTCTCACACACACACCATACCAGTCATGCCCCCATGACCAGTTTCTGTCTCACACACCAATCATCTCCTAAACAGTCTTTGGCACACACACACACCAGTCACCTTCCTGAATAGTTTCTCTCATGCCATACACACACACACACACACAGGCTTCCCACTCCCGTGTTCTACTTACATATATGGGCTTCTCACTCTCATAATCACTTTCTCTGTCTCTCTCTCTCTCTCATTCACACTCACACACACACACACTCACTCACCAGTCTCTCACTCCCATGCTTGTTCTCTCCACATGCACAGGCTTCTCATTCCCATAATCACTTTCTCTCTCTCACACACACACACACACACTCACCAGTCTCTCACTCCCATGTTCTCTTTCAGATATACAGGCTTCTCCCTCCCATGCTGTGTCTCACACACACCCAGGTTTCTCACTCCCATGCTCACTCTCTTCACATGCACTGGCTTCTCCTTCCCACAATCACTTTCTCTCTGTTACACACACACCAGTCTCTCTCATTTCCATGCTCACTCTCCACATGCACAGGCTTCTCATTCCCTGAATCACATTCTCTCACATTCACACACACCAGTCTTTTTCTCTCACACACACTGTCACCTTACCAAGCAGTCTCTCTCTCTCATGCATGCACACTCACCCAGGTTTCTCACTCCCATGCTTTCTTTCACACACATCCCCCCCCCCAACACCAGGCTTCTTACTCCCATGCTTTCTCACATACCCATATTTCTCACTTCCATGCCTTTTCTCTCTCTCACACACACACATCAGTCACCTCCCTGACTAATGTCTCACACTCTCACATACACATCAGTCATCTCCCTGAGCAATCACTTTCATTGTCTCTCACATACGCACACACATCAGCTCCCTGACCAGTCAATCACACACAGGCTGGCTGGCTGCTTCTCTCTCTTTCTCTCACTCACTTCCTCCCCCCCCCCGAAGCACAAATGGGAGCTGCAGCAGCCCCCGCAAGCCAAGAAAGAAGAATCCCATCGGCCGCGGGACGCTCATGCTGCTGACTCCTTTCTCAATTACACCGGCTGCTTCAACTGCTTGGGGACCGATGCTGCAGCCGCCGCTGCTACTTTTCCACGCGGCTCGGCTCTTTCTCCTTCCCGCGTACCACTTCCTGTTCCGGGTCACGGGAGGGCAGGCGCGGGAAGAAGAAAAGGCCAGCCACGGTTGCACAGCTTCTTTTAGCACCGCTGCCGTTCCCACTGGGCTTGAACGTGCTGACAGCCCGGCGGCAACGGCAGCGGGAGAGACCGGGAGCACGCAATACACCTGCCGGTGCTTGGCGGTGCCGCGGACCGGCAAAAAACTCCCACGGCCCGGTCCCGGTCCGCGGACCGGTGGTTGGGGACACCTGCTCTAGACGGTTGATGTTCCACGCTGACTCTTCTCTGTTCCACCGCCCTTGTGTGGCGAGTTCTTCGCAGTGTGCTCCCCAGCCGCTCAGGCTGGCATCTGTGGTGAGCATAGTCCACGCGGGGGAAGACATCTTCGACCCCCTGCTCATGTGGTTGGACTGCAACCACCACCGTAACTGGGTTCGTATTCTGGCCGGCAGAGGTAGGTGCGTGGAATAGTTCCGTAGCCGGGGTTTCCAGCGAGAGAGAAGGGAGTGCTGTAGAGGTCTCATATGGGCCCTTGCCCAAGGTACCACTTCCAGGGTGGACGCCATGAGACCAAGAACCTGCAGATAATCCCAAGCTATGGGCCGACTGGCTCCCATCAAGTACTGGATACGCGTCTGAAGTTTCAACCTTCTCTTGGTAGTGAGACTGACTGTGTCTGCCTGCGTATCGAACTGTACTCCCAGGTATTCCAGTGACTGGGAAGGCTGTAGGCAACTCTTGCTGAGATTGATTACCCAGCCCAAGCTTTCCAGAAGGGCGATCACTCTGTCGGTTGTCCGATGACTCTCCTCTCGAGATTTCGCCCTGATCAGCCAGTCGTCTAGGTAGGGATGGACCAGAATTCCTTCCCGCCTGAGTGCCGCTGCTACCACTACGACCACCCTTGGTGAAGGTCCGCGGTGACGTGGCCAACCAGAAGGGCAGAGCCCGGAACTGGACGTGGCGTCCTAGAACCTTGAAGCTTAGGTAGCGCTGATGATCCGGATGGATCGGGATATGCAGGTAGGCTTCTGACAGGTCCAACGCTGTGAGGAATTCTCCCGGCTGTACTGAGGTCTTGACGGACCGCAGAGTTTCCATGCGAAACCTCGGGACCCGTAAATATCGATTGACCGACTTGAGGTCCAGTACAGGCCGAAAGGTGCCCCCTTTCTTGGGAACCATAAAATAAATGGAATTGTGTTCAGAATTCACTTCCCAGGCAGGTACTGGGATAATGGCTTTCAAGGACAGGAGTCTCGCCAGGGTAGCTTCCAATGCTGCCTTCTTGTGTGTGGGACAGGAAGACTCCACAAACTTGTCCGGAGGGAGATGATGAAAGTCCAGATAATACCCCTCTCGGATGATGGCGAGGACCCACTGGTCCGACGTAATCTCGACTCATCTGGGGTAGAAGAGGGTTAACCTGCCCCCTATGGCTCCATCCCCCAGATGGATCGGCGGATTCTCATTGTGAGGCGCGGCCAGGACCGGAGCCCGGGCCTGCTCCCCTCTTGCGCTGCTTGGTCCGAAAGGACTGGTTCCTGGCCTGAGGACGAGGTGCCTGGTAGCGACTCCTGTAGGGAATGAAGCGCTGAGAGCTTCTACCCCTGGAGGTCCTCGGAAAGGCGCGCTGGTTCCTTCTGACCCAATCTTCCGGCAGTCGAGGTACTGGAGAAGCACCCCATGTGCTGGCCAGTTTATCAAGGTCGCTGCCAAACAGGAAAGAGCCCTTAAAGGGCAATCTGGTGAGGTGTGTTTTAGAAGGCGCATCGGCTGACCATTTCCGAATCCAGAGCTGCCTCCTGGCAGCTACGGAGGATGAGATCCCCTTGGCTGTTGTTCGGACTAGGTCTGATGCAGCATCCGTGAGGAACGAGAGAGCGGACTCCATATCTGCTGCTGGAGCGTTGTTCCTGACCTGTGACAAACAGGCACGCGTCACCACTGTGCAGCAGGTTGCGATCCGCAAAGATAGAGCTGCCACCTCAAAGGTCTGTTTCAGAATGGTGTCCAGTCGCCGGTCATGAGGCTCCTTGAGGGCCGCCCCCCCCTTCAACTGGAATGGTAGTGCGCTTGACCACAGCGCTAATCAAGGCGTCCACCTGAGGGCACGCCAGCAGCTCCTGGATAGCCGGTGCCAGTGGGTACATGCCCGTCAAGGCCCGACCCCCTTTGAAAGCGGCCGCCGGCGCAGCCCATTCTAAATCTATCAATTGCTATGGTGCTTGCAAGAATGGAAAATGGAGGGCTGTAGGACGAAGACCTTCCAGCAGGGGGTTCAGCGCAGAGGGCACCGTGGCTCTGGGACCTGTAATATCCAACTCCGCCAGGCACTGAGACACCAGGTCCGAGAGATCCTCCTTAGGGAAGAACCGCCTCATGGTTCTATATGGCTCAATCCCTGGGGGAAGGTCCCCCTCGTCCGGGAATTCAGACTCGTCCGGGGAAACCTCCTGGTCTGACTGATCTGGACTGTCCAGCGGCGGGAGGTCTCGCTCACGATAAGGGCGTGATGGTCCAGGAACAGGATCTGCTGGAGCCGCCACCGCAGCGGCAGCCGCAGCAGCCGCCGGCACCACAGGGACTGTAGAAACCGCAGAGACAACGGGAACAACTGGAACCGCAGGGCCTGGACGGGAAGCCGTTTGCATCTGCACAAAGGCATGAATCCCCTTAAAGAGATCCACCCAGGAAATTGAAGAAGCCTCCAACCGCCGGGGTACAAGATCCCCCGGGATTCCAGATTGGTCGAGACTGACTGCTAAATCCGGAGTAGCCCCTGGGGAACTATCAGCAAATCTTGGCTGAGACTGGTCCTGGCCCGAGGGTCCCACGGCCTCCTCACATTGGACACATAGGGAGTCTGGCTCTTCACTGTGCGTGGCTCGAAGCTGGCATGCAGAGCAGAGGCCGAGGGCTTTAATGCCGGAGGCAGGAGGCACCCCCGCTGAGGGCGCTGAGGCGTTCTGTTCCATTGAATAATATGCGGCAGCAATATGCGCGTGGCAGAACAGGCGCTTAATAATATGCGGCAGCAATATGCGCTTAATACAACAGGCACACAATAATAATATGCGGCAGCAATATGCGCGTAGCAGAACAGGCGCTTAATAATATGCGGCAGCAATATGCGCTTAATACAACAGGCGCACAATAAGAATATGCGGCAGCAATATGCGCTTAATACAGGGGTCAGGAACCTTTTTGGCTGAGAGAGCCATAAATGCCACATATTTTAAAATGTAATTCCATGAGAGCCATACAATATGTTTAAAACTAAATACAAGTAAATGTGTGCATTTTATGTAAGATCACACTTTTAAAGTACAATAAGTCTCTGAAAATATTACACCAGGCCTTAAGACACCAATACATCTCCTATTAGGAAAACGGACCAAGTCAGGCTGCTATAGAATCCTACACAGAAACTACACGCCAGCAGAAAACCTCACCTGAATCACGTGCTGTCCCTCACCTAACATAGAATAAAGAGACCAAAACGCATAACAAGAAGCATGCAGAAAAAACTGAATTGAAAACTGCAACAAGCCAGAGTCTCTGTATGCAGTGTAACAAAGGAAAAAAGAAACATCACCCATCCTTATAAAACAAATCAAGAAATATAAAATCATCAGCAGTAACTGTACTAACAAAAAGAACATATTTCAAAACAGCTGATGAGTGGAATATCCAATAATTAAAAACTCATATAAAACATTTCCAGATACCAACAAAATATTTCAAAATAGCAGACACAAAGACCCAGTAATGAAAAATAATAAGGGTACAAAAATTTTTTTGCTCTGCATACCTGGGAACGTTTGATATCCAGGTGTCCTGAGATTGTTCTGAATTAGCAGGAGGCGGGGTGGTTTGCTTGGAACTTTCTCCTCTCTCAGTCACATACCAGCGCTCTCTCTCTCACACTGGCTCTCAATGACACACCTATACACACATGCTCTCAGTCACTCACGTATACACATGCTTTTTCTCTCTCACTTATACAGGCTCTTAATTACACATTTACACACATGCTGTCTATCTTTTCACACTTACACACACACACAGGCTTTCAATCACATAAATACATGCTGTCTTTTTCTCTCACACACAGACTCTCATTCACATGCTTACAAACATGTCCTCTCTTTCTCTCATTTACACACAGGCTCTCAATCACATACTCACATGCTCCCTCACCTAAATCAGCTCTCAATCACACACAGACACACATGGTTTCTCTCTCTCATTTAAACACAGGCTCTCAATCACATACTCACATGCTCCATCACCTAAACCAGCTCTCAATCATACACAGACACACATGATCTCTCTCTTACTTATACACACAGGCTCTTAATCATACATACACATGATTTCTCTCACACACAAAGGATCTCAATCATACACACATACTCTTTCACACAAACAGGTTTTCAATCACAAACTTACACATACAGGTTCCCAATGGTAAACTTACATTCATGCTCTCTCTCTCTCACAGGCAGGCTCTCAATCACAGACATACTCTCTTTCACATGTACAGGCTCTCAATCATTCACATACATGCAATCTCTCTCTCACTCACACACACACAGCCCCCCCCCCCCCCCCCCGCGGCCCGGAAGAGGAAGTGGAGAGTATCGGGTGCGTGCGCGGCAAGAAGAGGCCACGCTAGTGCGCTCGGCATCGGCCCGAAGAAAAGAAGACTGCAGCGCGGCTTGGAGGAAAATGAAGAGCTTCAACCGCGGCCGATGGGACTCCGCCTCCGCGAGGGTTGAAAATGAAGAGGTTAGCGTTGGGAGAAGGCTGTTGCTGCTGCCGCGAGTTCCCGGGGTGGGGGAGAGAGAGAGTGAATGAGTGAGCAAACACATGCTTGCTCGCTCATTCACTCTCTCCCCCACCCCGGGAACTCGCGGCAGCAGCAGCCTTCTCCCAACGCTAACCTCTTCATTTTCAACCCTCGCGGAGGCGGAGTCCCATCGGCCGCGGTTGAAGCTCTTCATTTTCCTCCGAGCCACGCTGCAGTCTTCTTTTCTTCGGGCCGATACCGAGCGCACTAGCGTGGCCTCTTCTTGCCGCGCACGCACCCGATACTCTCCACTTCCTCTTCCGGGGGGGGGGGGAGAAGAGAGCACGCCGGTGCCGCTGACTCCAGCTGTCCTGCCGCGTTCCGCCCGGGCTGACAGCATTTTAAGCCCGGGCGGAGGAGGACCGGGGAGCAGCTGGGTCAGCGGGAAAGTGTGGCGACACTTGTCTGCGAGCCAGATGCAGCCCTCAAAAGAGCCATATCTGGCTCGCGAGCCATGGGTTCCCGACCCCTGGCTTAATACAACAGGCGCACAATAATAATACGCGGCAATAATGTGCGCTCAATGATATGCCATAGGCGCTCAGCAATATGCGGACAGTAATACACGCTCAATAGTATTCAATATGCTCTCAGCAGTAAGCGGTTAGCAATACACGCACAATATATGTCAGTATGCTCTCAGCAATAAGCGGTTAGCAATACCCGCTCAATACAGTTCAGTATGCTCTCAGCAAGAAGCGGTTAGCAATACACGCTCAATACAGTTCAGTATGCTCTCAGCAAGAAGCGGTTAGCAATATACGCTCAATACAGTTCAGTATGCGCTCAGCAATAAGCGGTTTTAGCACTACACGCTCAAGGCCATTCAAAAGGCTCTCAGCAACAAGCGGTTAGCAATACACACTCAATACAGTTCAGTATGCGCTCCGCAATAAGCGGTTTTAGCAATACACACTCAGTGTCATTCACTATGCTCTCAGCAATAAGCGCTTAGTCATAGATCTGCGCCTATCTCGGGCGCACAATACCTGAACAAGGCCAAAAAATGGCACCCTCCACGGCGTGCCACGCCGCCGATCCTTGAGTCCTCGGAGACCAGAAGTAAAAGCCGTACACCTTACCTGATCCTCGGCGCTTCCCGGCTGGAACCCGGGCGATCTCCGGCTGCGGGGGAGGGGAGCAAATACCTTCACCACCGCAGTTGAGGATATGCACCCGCTGCCTCGTCCACGCCGGGACCGAGGCGCCTCGTAAGCCTCACCCAAACCTCACCTGGGGGCTGTGTCTCTGCCGCGATTCGGCCACCAGACCGAGGACTTAAACCTCTGGGGGATCACGGAAATCACCCCGGGAAACTCTACTGGGGGAGGGACCTTAGGGTATCACCGCAGGAGTGCGGGGCTCGATGCTGTAGAAGTTTTAGTAAGTAGAAGTAGAAAAGAAAAAGTAGATTTGGAAAACACGCTTAGCAAGCGTGCAGGCTCTCCAAACTGCTTTGGAGACGGAAATTACTAAGTTGCTACGCTTCCTGTGGGGATACATACCCCGTGCTGACGTCAGATCCGTCTCCAACTGCTAGCACGCGGATACTATCCCATTTGTTCTGAGTCCATCTGGCTACCCGCCAGGAAATTTTCCTTTCCCTGTATGTACCTGGATCAGTCCAGACTGCCGGGATGTATCCAAGCTGCCCTATATGGGTGGGACCTGGAGAGTCCTGTGCGAAGCACATTACTGCCAAAACAGTCGGCATCCGGAGCCCGGACGTCTAACCGATAATGCCTAGCAAAAGTGTGCAAAGACTTCCAAGTCGCCGCTCAACATATCTCCTGCGGTGAGACCAGCTGACTCTCTGCCCAAGATGCAGCTTGAGAGCGGACCGAATGAGCTTTTAAACCAACTGGTACTGCCCAGCCATGACAGATATATGTTGAAGCGATCGCTTTCTTTAACCTACGGGCAATGGTAGCCTTGGATGCCTTATGCCCTTTTCTTAGGACCGCTCCAAAGGACAAAGAGATGGTACGACAACCTGAAGTGATTAGTAGCCTCCAAATAGCGAAGGAGAACCAGCCGGACATCCCCAACTTCCTCAAGTCGTGATCCTGAGGAGACCCAGAATCCAAATCCAGGAAAGCCGGCAAATCCACCAACTGATTCAAGTGGAAGGCAGACACTACTTTCGGTAGAAAGGACGGATCTGTTCTAAGAGTCACCTCCGAAGCTGTAAACCTAAGAAAAGGTTCCCTACAAGACAGCGCTTGAAGCTCCGATATGCGCCTCGCCGAACAGATGGCCACTAGGAAAACAGACTTGAACGTTAGATCTTTCAAAGTGGCCTGTTTGAAGGGTTCAAAAGGAAGCCTGCACAACCCACGAAGACCCAGAATCAGACTCCAAGAAGGACACACCGGTCTTACTGGGGGCTTCAAGTGCTTAGCACCCCGCAGAAAACGCAAAATGTCTGGATGAGCTGCCAGGGACATTCTATCAATTTCCCCCCGCAAACAACCCAGGGCTGCCACCTGCACCCTGAGAGAATTGTATGCCAGACCTTTCTTCAACCCCTCCTGCAAGAAAGCGAGTATATGAGCAAGAGAGGCATGGCGCAGGGCAACGCCCAAACCAGCACACCACAAATCGAACACCTTCCAGACCCTAACATACGTAAGTAATGTAGAGGTCTTACGCGCCCTCAAAAGGGTAGAAATGACTGCGTCCGGATAACTCTTCTTTCTCAATTGCCTCCTTTCATAAGCCAGGCTGCTAGACAAAAGCGAGCCGCCTGGTCGAAAAATACTGGACCTTGCCTCAGAAGATTCGGAAGGTGACTGAAACGAAGTAGACCGTCAACCGCCAAGTTGACCAGGTCTGCGAACCATGGCCTCTGAGGCCACTCCGGAGCCAGAAGGATGACAGAGCCTTGATGGGACTCTATTCGTCGCACGACCTTGCCCACTAGGGGCCAGGGAGGAAACATGTAGAGCAGAATGTCGTGGGACCACGGAAGGACAAGGGTATCCACTCCTTCCACCCCCGTGCTCCCTTCTGCGACTGAAGAATCGAGCCGCCTTCACGGTATAGAAAAAGTTATAAATAAATAAATAAATAAATTCAACCGAGTCGCCAACAAATCCAGTCGAGGAACGCCCCACCTCGTCGGATAGCTCCCATTCTCCGGGGTCCAATCGCTGGCGACTTAAGAAGTCCGCCTGAACGTTGTCTACTCCAGCTATGTGCAATGCCGCCAGATGGGCGAGATTTTCTTTGCCCAGACCATCAGCATGTCTGCCTGTAAGGCCACCAGCTGACTTTTTGTGCCCCCTTGATGATTGATATATGCCGTCGAATTGTCGGACAAAATCCGTACCGACTGATGACGGATGAGGGGAAGAAACTTCAGCAAGGCTAGCCGCACTGCCCTGGTTTCCATATAGTTGATGGACAACTGTGCTTCCTGCTGCGTCCACTGACCTTGTGCCGCATGAGACTGGCAAACTGCCACCCAACCGGAGAGACTGGCGTCTATCACCACGATCACCCACTTCGGCACTTTCAGCTCCACTCCCCGACTTAAGTTCTTGGGGATCAACCACCAATCCAGACTGGACCTGGCCGGCTCCTGAAGAGGCAACAAAATCCCCAACTCTTCTGACTTGGGATCCCAACAGGAAAACAACACTCTTTGTAACAGCCTCATATGAGCAAAGGCCCAAGGAACCAACTCCAGAGTAGATGCCATAGAACGAAGCACCTGCAAGTAGTCCCACACCTTGGGAACTGGCAGGGACAGGATGTGATGAACCTGCGACATCAGCTTGTCGATCCGCTCCTGCATTAGGAAGACTTTCCCCATCCGCGTGTTAAAGCGTGCTCCTAAGAAGTCCAGAACCTGAACAGGAGACAAATGACTCTTGGTGGTGTTGATGACCCAACCTAGAGAGTGAAGGCTGTGCACCAGTCTGTCAACCGCTAACCTGCAGAGGTGTTCCATATGCTGCCTCCAGACGATCTACCTGCTCCACTTCCTCCGGGGAAAGTTCTCGGGCACTCAGCAACTGCTGCACCCAACGCAAACTTGCTTGCTGCATCAAACTGCTGCAGATGGCCGCCCTGACCCCCAGGGCTGACATCTCAAAAATCCTTTTCAAGTGCACCTCGAGCTTTCGATCTTGTGGGTCCTTAAGGGCAGCTGACCCCGCCACCGTGGTACACTTCATAACCTCAGACACCGCCGCATCCACCTTGGGAACCTTAAGTATTTCCAGGGAATTGTCCGGGAGCGGATACAATTTATCCATAGCGCACCCCACACGTAGGCTCGCCTCCAGGGCATCCCACTCACTAAACATGAGCTGCAGCAACATGGATGGAAAGGAAAAGTCTTAGTCGGAGGATGAAGACCCAACAGGACTGGGTCCACCGAATCCGTAACCAGGGCCTCTGGGGGGGGGGGGGGTTTGAATCCCTAGCTCTGTCAGGACATACGGAATCAGGGGCTCCAGTTCATCTCGATGAAACAAGCGGAGGATACGAGGATCATCGCCCTCAACAGAAGCAGTCCGCTTCGCATCCCCATCTGCATCCTCCTGCAGGGGATCTGCAGCCGCAGAGTCACCCGCTGGAGCGGGCTTACCAGACTCCGATGATCCTCGAATGTCCCGGATCCTGGATACCTCCGGAGGATCCAGGTGAGGAAGCTTTGCAGGAGGAGGAACCGGCCTTGCAAGACCAGGATCTGGCTCCCCCGTAGGCATAAGGCTAGGCAAATAAGCCTTATGCATGAGTAACACAAAATCCGCAGAAAATGAGGACTGGCCCTTTAAGCTCCACCGCAGAGGTGAAGAGAAGAGCCCAGGAGAAGCTGGCCTCGAACCCAGATGGGAACCGGGGCTTCTATTATGGGGAGAAAGTGCGGGAGGGAAATCCCCTCCCCCTGCCGCAATGTCAGAGGAATCCTTCGAGGCTCCCAAAATGGCCACCGTTCCCACGCTCCGCAGGAACAAAGCAGGCCGGCTGCTCTGACCATGCAAAGGTTTACCCGCACCATGGGGACTCGCAGCAGTCCTCCCGGTAGCCCCCTCTTTAAAGGCCGAAGAGCTTTCTCCTCCGAGGATGCAGCGGGAGCAGAAGCTCTCGTGGGAGAGCCTCCCCGCTGGCTCCCCACAAGCCACACAACGCGATGCATGCAGCATCTCTGAGGCACAGAGGCAGGAGAAACACTGAAAATAAACCCTCCGGAGCCCGGGAGACGACAGAGCAAAAAACTAAGTACTCGACTTTTTTTTTTTGTTTGTTTTTAAAGAATTACCGCGACTCGCACGGCCAGGGATCACCAAATCTGGGCCAAGGGAGGAGGGACCGGCCCACCAGTATATCCCCCCCCATTCACTCACCAGTGCTCCGGGAATACAGGCTGCAAATCAAGGGAAGAAATCAAAAGACTCCGGCAGCCAAGCCTGCAACCAGGGAGGAAGCCCTGCTGACTTCTCCCCGGGAGGCAAAGTACTCAGTGCTCTACTTGTTTTTTTTTTTTTTTTTTCTTACAGGAGCCGCTTTGGTCTAACCAGAGGCTCAGAAAACTAGGCTGCTGCTGCTTTTTTTTTTTTTTTTTTTTCAAAAAACTAAGGATAGTACCAGGACCGCAGGTTCTGCCACCTTCATCTGCTGGAGACAGAGAAATACTGAAGGGATCGCAGATGGCACAGTGGTATATTAGTGGGTGCCCTTCAAGTTTTTCTCTGTCTCCATCTGCTGGAAGGGAGGCAAAACCCAGCAGTCTGGACTGATCTGGGTAGGTACAGGGAAGAATATTTTCTTACCTGTCATTGGATTTCTGTTAATGCTGAACAGTTAAGAGAAATCCCACCCAATGGCGCTGAACACCTTTCTAAGAAACAGTCTGTAGCAGGGATGTGCATTTTCATGTCATTTTGTTTTTGTGCACAAACAGGAAATTGCACGCACTAACCCAAAGCAACATGAAAGAAAACCAAAACTGAAACCTCAATTTTCTGCCTGCAAATCCCTAGCCTGCAGCTGCTTTTCCCCTTTCCTGGCTCTCACTTGCCAGTGACTGTAGCTGAATTCTCTCAGCTCCCATTGCACGAGGATGCTTGCCTCACGAGTTCTCTCCACAACCCCATTTCCTGTTTGTATTGTCTGTCTGCAGCTCTACATATAGCTGGGGGCGTTCTCAACCAGGCCAGAAGAGTCTGTTCCTCAGAAGTCAGAGGAGGAGATGCTGAGTGGTGGCCCTGGTCTATTTATTTATTACCCACCTTTTTGAATAAGAAATTCACTCAAGGTGGCATACAACATATTTGAAAAGCAACTCAATCTAAAGGAGATTTAACAGTTCCGTCTGAAAAAGACTTCAGTAAGGACTAAACTTGATATTTATCAACAGGACTAAACCAGGCAAAACTCAGAACAGGATTAAACTTGAAATAAGTTAACAGGACGACTAAAAATACATTTCAGTAAAATTAACAAGGACTAAGCAGATAAGAATACAAACGTCTCAGTACACTGTAGCAGCATTTTCAAGACACTCATATAAATACAAATACAAAAGCAATAGGTTGCAGCAGCAAATTTACGGCACTCCATACGATGCCAAGCAGTTTATAGTACTCCTTTCTGTCCTCCTCCTCTTTAAGATCCTTTCCAAGTGCTTTCACTATGCCTCTTCTTCTTGCCCTCTCCTCCCTGTGTTCCCTTCTCTGCCTCTTTCTGAGTGCTGATCTCACTATGGTCCCTTCCCTCCAATCCCCAACATAGCCATACTTCTCCCTTAGTGCAGCATTTTTCCTTCACAGTCAGGCCCAGCAGGACAGCCAAAGTACGTATAAGCGTGTCCAGAAATGCTCCTCAGGGTCTTTACCTTGCTTGCTGCCGCCTCTAGCCATGTGCAATGTGGCTATTTAAAGTGCTGGTGCCAGCATGCTTCCCGTCCTCTCAGTGTAGCTTCAGACTCCTTGTGGCAGCCATCATCTACATTCTTCCCGCCTCCTTTCCATTCCAGTTTGTCCTTCCTGAGGCTGCAATCTTCCTTGTCTCAATATGGGATCAGATAGTGAGATTAGGCATCAGGAGACTTCGAGCAGAGCTACTCAGAAGTGAGATCAGCATGCTGTATTCCTCACCAGCTGCACTTTGGTTGCTTCCCTTGTGGTGGACCCTGTCATGGCCTTGCAGACCCCAGTTTAGGAACCACCGGTCTAAGTTTATTATGGTTACCTTACTATGAACTGTGGAATAGCGGGTGATAAGTTTTTAAAATTAAATTAGATTTAGCTATATCCTAACCATGAAATGGCAAATTTGTATCTTTATAAATGGTATATACTTTCAGAACACAGATACATGTGCACACACCCCTTATCTCGTGTTACTATTGAAAACCACGAGAACCATTCAGATCCAATGACCAAGATAGTTTGTGGCTTTCCTGCTTCTCCCAGGAGCTCAGAGGAATTGTGAGGGAACTACTTACAACTTTCTGAACTACTGCGTTAGTAAAGTATGTAATGGGCAGAGCCCAAGTGTTCTACTACCACTACTTATTCTAAAGTGCTACTAGACATACACAGCACTGTATGGATACACAAAAGAGACACTCCCTGCTCTTTGAAGCTTACAATCTAGTCAACATTAACATAAACAAGAGAGTCTATGGGAAATGGTGAAATTACTTCTTACCTGATAAAATCCTTTCCTTGAACCTCAAAGAAGGGCAAGCCAGTCCACATCAATGGGTTGTGCACTAAAACCAGTAGGTGGAGACGGAGAATGATAACTCACTGATATCCCTCTCATATAGCTCAACACAGACATCAGCCATCCAGTATTTTTCTTCAAAAGCCAAATGTGGACACTAAACCATCTAAACGTTATTGCATCCTCCAATAATCATTCAAAACAGAATATTCTTCCATTATATAATAATTCAATTCTTTAATCTTTTTTTTTTTTTAAACATAATAGAAACACTGGACTCAGCTCCACCAACAATAGCCTCTCATAGGAAAACTGTAAAACAAATATCGTAGAACGAAAATCTCTTACCAGGTACAGGGCAATTCCATGTGCATCTGAGATCCTTGCCATACAATACGTTCCTTAATAAGGATCTCACACAACAGAACAATGTCAACCGCCTCAAGGCAGCCCAGGGTGGGGGTGGTGGTCTAGCTTGCCCTACTTCGAGGAAAGGAAATTATTAGGTAAGAAGTAATTTCACCTTCCTCTTCATCTGGGCAAGCCAGTCCATACCAGTGGGATGTTCCAAAGCTACTCCCTAGAAGGATGGGAGGCTGTCTGAGGCCCAAGCAGCACTGCTCTAGCAAAGGCCAAATCCTCTTATGCAGCCAAATCTAACAGAATCTAGCAAACATATGCAAGGAAGACCAAGTCACCGCTCTACAGATCTCCGCCAGAGAAAACAAACAATTCTGTCTGCGCCTGGGTCAAATGTGCTCTTACCTGCTTTGGAAGAGGTTTCCCAGCATCCATATAGGCCCCTGTCACAACTTCCTTAATCCATTGAGCCACCGTGGCCCAAGAGGCCGCCTTCCCCTTCTTCATTCCTCAATGAAGGAGAAACAGCTGTCCGTTTTACGAAGATATTGGTGACCTCCGGATAATGCAACAAATGCTGCTGCGCATCCAATGGCTGCAATTTCCTGAATTCTGCCCATCCAAATCCCTATTTAAGGATGGTAGAAAGACTGATTCAAATGGAAATCTGAAACCACCTTCAGAAGAAAAGCAGCGTAATAACCAAGAAGGGTTCTCTACACAACTCCAAAATCTGCCACACCCAACAAATAGCGACCAAAAACACAGACTTTAGGGTCAACAACTGCAAGGAAATACACTGCAGAGTATGAAAGGTCGGACCAGCCAAAAAGGAGAGAACCAGATTCAAATCCCACAAAACACCTAGGAAACGCAAGGGGAGTCTAAGGTGCTTTACACCCTTCAGAAATCTAGATACGTTTAGATGCGAAGAAAGAGGCCACGCCTGTATGCGTCCCTGATAACACGCTATGGCAGCCACCTGCACCTTGAGCATGTTCAAGGCCAAACCTTTACTCAGACCTTTCTGTAAAAACTCCAAGATCAAAGGAATAGACACTGAAATGTCTAAAACCACCAATGTTCAAAGACCTGCCAGACCTGGATATAGGCCAAAGAGGTGGAAAGTTTTTGCACATGCAAAAGAGTTTCCACCACTGGACCTGAATAGCCCTGGGTTCAACAGTTGTGCCCTCTCAAGGGCCAAATCTAAGACAAAACTAATCTGGATTGTTGTGAAACACTAGACTCTGCCACAGAAGCTCCCTGAGCAGAATGAGTTGCCACAGAACATCTGCTAGTGGACGATGGAGATCCGCTTACTGCGGCCTGTGTGGCCAATCTGGGGCCACTAGGAGCACCAAGTGTTGATGTCATACTATCTTCAGCAGAAATGCATAGAGCAACTTGTCCCATGGCCAAGACTGAACCAACACATCCTATCCGAGTGCTAGAACATCCAGGGTCCAACTGTAAAAGTGATCCACTTTCGCTTTCTTGCGATTTGCCATCAGATCCAGAAAGGGCCAACCCCATCGCTCCACGATGAGTCAAAACACAAGAGCCATTTCCCATTCTCCTGGATCCAATTTGTGATGATTGAGATAGTCCATACGCACGTTGTTGATCCCTGTTATATGAGAAGCCGATAATTCCAGCAAATGCTGTTCCGCCAATGGAAGGAGATCCATTTCCTCAGAGACTTGCCAACTTCAAGTCTCCCCTTGATGATTTATGTAGGCCATCACTGTCGCATTGTTCGACATTACTTTTACCACTTTTCTTTCCTACTGGGCCTTGAACTGCAGCAAGGCTAGCCGAATAGCTCGGGCTTCCAGCCGGCTGATGGACCAAGATACCTCTTCGGAAGCCCACTACCCCTGCACTATTAGCTCCTGACAGTGAGCTCCCCAACCTTGTAGACTTGCATCTGTAGTGACCACCAACCAGTCGGGAGTTTCCAACGCCATTCCTTTCTCCAGATGGTCCCAGCGTAACTACCAGAGCAACTGTTTTCTCACGTCCGGCGGCAAGATCAACGGCACATTGTACTGAGACTGAGGATTCCAGCAGGCCAGAAGGGACCTCTGCAGAGGATGCATATGCACCGCGTGCCCAGGAACCACCTCTATCATCGCGACCACTGTTCCCAGTTCCCTGTTCCAGACTGCTGATTTCAGGGCTCAGACTTGCCCCTAGATCTTCTGAATGCGGGACTCTGGGAAGAAACACCTTGCCCTAAGCTGTATTGAACCGGACACCCAGATTGATGTACCCTTTAGAGTGAAAAAGCGGAACATAAAAATCTAAATAAATAAAATTCCAGAACCTGAGAAGGCTGCAGGCTGCTCTTGGCCAAATTCACTATCCATCCCAGGTGCTGCAGCAACTGAACCAACCCTGCTTGATACCACCCGACTCTCTGCTTCTGACTTGGCTTGGATTAGCCAGTCATCCAAATACGGACGAACCAGAATTTCCTCCTTACAGAGAGCTGCAGCTACCACCACCATCATCTTTGAAAAGGTCCTGGGTGCTGTAGCCAAGCTGAAAGGCAACGCCTGAAACTGGTAATGGCAGCCTAAAACCATAAAGTTCTGATGTTGCTTGTGAATTGGAATCTGTAGGTAATGCTTCTGAGAGGTCTAGGGAAGGAAGAAACTCTTCCTTCTGTATTGCCATGACTGTCTTGACCTTAAGGTTTCCATTTGAAATAGGTAACTATGGGCTCGACTGACTCCCAAAAGAAACAGGATTTTCTCCTTGGGGCAGGTGATTCATAGTACATTGCAGGGGATCATCAAGAACTTCCTTAGTTAGAACTGATTGCAAGGAGACACACATTGCTACCAGTTCTTGTGGCCAGTTAAGTTGAAATATTGAAGTCAGCCATATTATAGATTGCTTCCTTGGTGATATTCTTCTGCATTTCAAAGCATGCATGAATTGCATGCTTTGAAATATTTCTCTATTTTTCCAAGTATTGATATTGCTAGTCTGTATTAAGTAGCTGTGTTTGTTAATTTAAAAAGGCTAGTATCTACAAGGGTTGTTTGTTCCCTCCCTCCCATCCATCCCCAGAGTGATTTCTTCTTAAATATTCATCCAAGCACTAAGGTTAAGTGATTATACTTAAGTACCAATCTAACAACTCTTTTATTAGTCAGTATTAGTAGAATGTATTTAATTCAGTGTAATAATTGTGGTGCTTATGTCCCAAGGTCTGACTTTTGAAGACTTTAAGAGATATCCAATTTGTTTTCAGCTGTCTATATTGAAAAAGCAGCTGACATCTGAAAAAGGAATTGCTCAAGTTTCAGAAAACCTCCCCTCCCTGGCAGCATCCAGACTATTTTCCCCAGCTCCCACAGACTATTCAGAAACCCATGAATACATGGTTTACAGTGGGCTCTGATAGAACCAAACATGTGACTATACAAAGGAAAATTAGTTCTTACCTGATAATTTTCGTTCCTGTAGTACCACGGATCAGTCCAGACACCTGGGTTGTGACTCCGCACCAGCAGGTGGAGACAGAGCAAAACTCGACGGGCTCCCTACATATAGTAAGGTGCCATCCACAGCCCCTCAGTCGTACGTAATGTCAAAGCAAAACATGCCAGACTAACTAACTATGAACTATGAACAACATAACGGAACTCGATTCACCATAGCACCTCCGGCTGGAATCGAAAAACCTCAGAACCAGAAGCCAACAATGGCCCAGTATCAAAAACACTTGAAAAAAAAAAAAAAAAAAGTCCCGCAAGGCAAAAATAGAACTCAAGTTAGCCGAGCAGACTCTCCCTCAAGCTAGCAGCAAACAAAAATACAGATGGGCGGGAGCCTGGACTGATCCGTGGTACTACAGGAACGAAAATTATCAGGTAAGAACTAATTTTCCTTTCCCTGTACGTACCCGGATCAGTCCAGACACCTGGGATGTACCAGAGCTACTTATCGAGGGTGGGAAGCAGAGAGCCCTGCTCGGAGAAACACTCGCCCCAAACCCTTTAGACTCAGCTGCCTGGACATCAAGTCTGTAATGCTTAGTAAAAGTATGCAACGACTTCCACGTCGCCGCTCTACAGATCTCCTGCGTGGACAACCTGGGAAACCTCGCCCAGGATGTGGCCTGCGCACGAGTCGAATGAGCTCTAAGCCCCGTAGGCGCCACCTTACCCTGTAGCAGATACGCCGAACCAATCGCCTCCTTGAGCCAACACGCAATTGTGGCTCGCGACGCCGCAGCCCCCCTGCGAGAACCGGAGCAGAGGACAAACAGGTGGTCGGAGACCCGAAAAGGATTCGTAACCTCTAGATAACGAAGTAAGATCCTCCGAACATCAAGTCGCCTCAACTCTTTCGACCCTTTTGCCCTCCCGGAGCAATGCTCGAGAACCCCGGAAGGTCCACTGACTGATTTAAAGTGAAAAGCGGACACCACCTTGGGCAAGAAGGACGGAAACCGTTCGCAGAGAGACCCCAGCCTCCGAGAAACGCAGAAATGGGTTCCCTGCAGGACAGGGCCTGCAATTCCGAGACCCGACGAGCGGACGTAATTGCTACCAGGAACACGGTCTTCAAAGTGAGGTCCTTAAGAGTCGCCCTCTTGAGCGGCTCAAAGGGGCAGCTCTACACAAGGGCTGCGAGCACGCAGTTTAAATTCCAGGATGGACAAGGACTCTGCACTGGGGGACGTAAATGCTTAGCTCCACGAAGAAAACACATCACATCCGGATGGCAAGCCAAGGACACTCCGCGGACCTTACCTCTAAGGCACCCAGGGCAGCGATCTGTACCTTAAGGGTACTCCAGGACAGCCCCTTCGAGAGCCCTCTTGGAGGAAAGCGGAGAACCGCAGGCACTGAAGGCCGGACAGGATCTAAGTCATGAGTACCACACCAGTCCTCAAAGACCGTCCAAACCCGCATATAGGTTAAGGACGTGGACTGCTTCCTAGCCCTCAACAAACGGTAGTTATGACCGCTTCAGAGTACCCCCTCGTCCTCAAACGCGCCCTTTCAAAAGCCAAGCCGCGAGACAAAAGTGATCCGCATCCTCCAAACAGACGGGTCCTTGATGAAGGATGGTCTCGGCTCCGTGAAACCGAAGCGGAGGCTCTGCCGCCAGCTGGAACGAGGTCCGCGAACCACGGGCGCCTTGGCCATTCCGGCGCAACCAAGATCACCTCCGCCGGATGTAACTCGATTCGCCGTAGAAACCTTGCCTATCAGAGGCCACGGAGGGAAGACATATAGCAACATGTCCGTGGGCCAGGGAAGCACTAGTGCGTCGACTCCTTCTGCGCCCCGCTCCCTCCGACGGCTGAAGAACCGCGGAGCCTTTGAGTGTAGAGCGGTGGCCATCAGATCCAGGTGTGGCTGTCCCCACCTGGCACAGATGAGACGATACGCTAACTCCGGTAGCTCCCATTCTCCTGGATCCAGTCGATGGCGGCTGAGGAAATCTGCTTGGACGTTGTCTACCCCGGCGATGTGAGACCGCGCAATGCTGCTGAGGTGTTGCTCCACCCAGCACATCAACTGACTCGCCTCCTCCGCCACTTGCTGGCTCCTTTGTTCCTCCTGGCGATTGATATAGGCCACCGTGGTCGCATTGTCCGACAGAACCCGGACCGCCCGGCCCCGTATCCACGGGAGAAACGCTCGTAACGCCAACGATACCGCCCTGGTCTCTAGCCGGTTGATGGACCACCGCGACTGGTTGCTCGTCCATTGCCCTTGCACTGAGCGTCCTCCACAGGACCGCCCCCCAACCAGAAAGACTGGCGTCCGTCGTGACCACCGTCCACGTGGGCATGAGCAGAGAGACACCGCAGGTCAGATGGTCGGTGCAGAGCCACCACCGCAGGCTGGCTCTGGCGCTGCCCGTGAGGGGCAGCGGGCGATTGAACTCTTCCGATGCTGGCTTCCAGCGGGAAAGTAACGCTGATTGTAACGGTTGCAGAATGAGCAAAAGCCCAGGGGACCAAGGCGAGCGTCGACGCCATGGACCCCAAGACCATCAGGTAATCGCATACCAGCGGGCACCGCATAGACAATAGTCGTCTCACTTGTCCTTGAAGCTTGACCACCCTCTCCTGAGTCAGAGATACCCTGGCTCTCTCGGTGTCGAACAAGGCCCCCAGGTATTCCAACTTCTGGGTAGGTTGCAGCTGACTCTTGGAGAGGTTGACCCACCCAGCTGAGCGACTGCAAGAGCTGGCAGGACCCTGGCAATCGCCCTCCGGCAGTCGGCCTCGGATTTGGCCCGAATGAGCCAATCGTCCAGGTAAGGGTGAACCAGAAGCCCTCTCTCCGGAGCTGGGCGGCCACCACCACCATAACCTTGGTAACGTGCGTGGAGCCGTGGCAAGGCCGAAAGGAAGCGCCCTGAACTGATAATGCCTGCCTAGGACGCAAAACCTCAAATACTTGTGATAGGCCGGCTGAATCCCGATGTGGAGATACGCCTCCGTCAAATCCAGTGACGCAAGGAACTCGCCTGGCCGAACCGCAGCCACTACCGAGCGGATTGTCTCCATCTTGAAGCTGGGAACACGAAGGCACCTGTTGACTCCTTTGAGGTCGAGAATAGGCCTGAACGAGCCGTCCTTCTTTGGGACCAACGAAGTAAAATGGGAGTACCTTCCCATGCCCTCGCTGTCTTGATGGTACGGGAATAATGGCTCCCAGGTCTTCCAGACGTTGAAGGGTCGCCCGTACCCGCTGCACGTTTGGCGATAGCCTTGCAGGGAGAAGACAAGGAACTTGTTCCACGGCAGCCGAGCAAAATCTAATGCCGTAACCGTCTCTTATCACGCCGAGGACCCACTGGTCTGACGTTATCTTGGTCCATTCCTCGTAAAACAAGGCGAGCCTTGCCCCACCCTTGGGACGGCTTCTGGAGGCGGCCGCGAGGAATGGACCACTCTCGCTTCATTGGGGCCGACTTGGACCCCGATCCAGTCGAGGCCCCACCTGACCTGTTAAACTTCTTTCCCTCGAAAGGACTGAGACCAGGAGGAAGATCTGGCAGACCCTGCCCGATAAGACTGTCCCGTCGCCGTCGAACGTTGTGGCCTCTGGCGCCGGTTCGGGCGGAAACGATTCCTCGCGGAGAAGTTGGACCGAGGCCTAGGCTTATCCTCCGGCAAGCTTGAAAGCCTTGTTCCTCGCTCAGGAACTGCATCAGATCGTCCAACTTGCTTACCAAACAGGAGCTTCCCCTTGAAAGGCAAAGACCCCAAATGGGCCTTAGACGTACCGTCGGCGGCCCAGTGGCGGAGCAGAGAAGATGGCGAGCTGAGACTGCCGACACCATCGCCCTGGCGGAAGTTTATTTATTTATTTATTTATTTAAAGGCTTTTATATACCGGAGTTCATGCACTTGTGCATACCACTTCGGTTTACACAGAACAAGGAACAGAAAATTACATCAAACAGATTCACAATTAAACATTCACATCAAACAGATTCACAACAAATTACATCAAACAGATTGAACAATTAAACAAATATACAATTACATCCAACAATTGGGTATAAATAACATGGCTAACTTAGTAGGAACTTAGAGTTTGAGGTAAAGGAGAGAAATAGTACCAAGTGGTAACAGAACAATGTTAATGGCTAAATAATAAATATAAATAGTAAATACAAATTCTTATAATAAATACAGGTGTTTACAGATTACAGTCTTCATGAAAAGTTTACGTCTACAGAATAGGGTTAAGTAAATAAGAACTGGCGGTTATTTCTATAGTAGTGAAGACTTCAAAAACTGAGGTTCTCAGCAAATCATGAGGTTCTCAACAAATCATGCATGGCATCAGCGCTGTAGGCTATCACAGCTTCTAAGTGATCCGCCTGTGAGGCCTCCCCATCAGAGAGACCAGCATTCGCTTGTAAGTTTGGGGCCCAGCGAAGGCCAGCCCGCAACACGAAATTACTGCAAATGGCCCGCCCTAACTCCCAGGGCCGATACCCCTCAAAGACCTTTTTGAGTTGCACCTCCAGCTTTCGATCCTGGATGTCCCTGGAGCGCCGTGGCGCCCGTCACGGGGATGGTCGATCTCTTGGTTACCGCCGACACCGCAGCGTCCACTCGGGGGAGGCGAAGCAACTCCAAAACATCCTCAGGCAGAGGATACCGTTTATCCATGGCCTTACTGACTTTAAGACCCAAGTTCCGGGTATCCATTCCCGAAAAAGGATGTCGGACGCAGAAAAATGAAACGGGAACGCCACCGTGAGCCCCGCGAGACCGAGGAGCACCGGATCCATATTAGCGCCCTGGCGGGCTTCCACGGGTGGAGCCTCCATCCCGAGTTCCTCGAGTATCGCTGGAATAAGTGGGGAAAGCTCTTCTCTTTTGAAAAGACGCACGACCTTGGGGTCATCCCCATCCCCCATCAGCGCTCCCTTACCTGCGCTCGGTTGAGCTGGACCCTGGTCATCGGGCCCCTCAGGCCCTCCTGTGGTCCCCGAGACCGACCCCTCCTCCTCCGCAGAGGTAGACTCCGTCTCCGAGTCCCGAGGGACCTCACGGGCCGGTCTCGTCTCCTTGGGGTGATGTGACGATTCCTTAGGACGTGCCGACCTCTTCTGGGGGTGAGAGCGCCCCTCTCTGTCCCCCGGATGTTTCTCCCGGACTTCCGCCGTGATCGTTGTACAATTTTGCTAATTTTTTTAACAAAATCGTGAAATCCTCGGAAAAGGAATCCTCTGAACCGGAGGACTCCTCCCCCGAGCTCAAACGCACCGAACCTGAGCCCCCCCGAGGCTCCCCCCCCCCGATGCCCGAGGCTGGGGAGACAGCTGAGGGAGGCTGGCCGCCATGTTCCATGGCCTTCCTCGTGGCCTCCCGAAACTGTGCTCAAAATGGCCGCCGTTCCCGCGCTAAGCGGGAATGGATCCGGCCCTCCTATCTCTGCAGCCACGGCGAGCGGGACGAACGAGAACGGCTTCCCTGCCCGCCCCCGAATGTCCCTCACCCCCTGCGAGGCAGCCGGAACACATGCCGTCGCGCGGCAGGCCGACCCGACGGGCATCCCGGACCGGAGGAAAGCACCCAAGTTCGCCGCTACTAGCACCAAGCACCTCCCCCCCCAATGACGAAAACCCTGCCGGCGAGGGAAGGAAGCAGAGAAGAGACGGCGCGGCAAAAGAAAAAACTGCAAAATCTTTTTTTTTTTTTTTTCGATACTTAGCCGCTGGCCCAGGTGCTGAAGGTTCTTCGCTCCACCGGGGGTGAGTGAACCGGGCTCCCCGGTGTCACCCCCGACGCTGCTGCCAGAGAGGGCCGGGTCCTCGACCCCAGTAGCGGCCTCTACCAGGGGGAAAAAGTCCCCTCAGGACCAGCCTGTCCCCCTGGGAGGCGCCTCCAACTGGAGCTGTCCTCTCCAAAAACTGTAAGCTAAAAGAAAAACTTTTTTTTTTTTTTTTTTTAAAGAAAATTCAAAACTACCAATGTTCTATATTTCTCTTTTTTTTTTTTTTTTTTTTAAAATCCCTGACTAACTAAACCCCAGGGATCCCAGAGACTGTGGGTGGACCTGCCCCAACTGCTGGAGACAGAGAAAGACTGAGGGGCTGTGGGTGGCACCTTACTATATGTAGGGAGCCCGTCGAGTTTTGCTCTGTCTCCACCTGCTGGTGCGGAGTCACAACCCAGGTGTCTGGACTGATCTGGGTACGTACAGGGAACACCCTATTTCCCTAACAATGCAGAATCTTGAATATGCAACCCCACTCCCACAGAGAAGTCAGACATCCAGGTTTCAGAAACCCAGGAATAAATGGATTACAGTGGGCTCTGGCAGAATAAGGCCTGTGATGAAAAGACACCCACTCCCCCCACCGTTACTCTTACAAAATACCTTTTCTGCATTGGATAACGAAGAAGCTCCAGGAATAGAAATGAAATGATATCTGAAAGGGATGTAGTCACCCTGTGTACCCAGAAACCCTTAAACATTATCAAAGGTCATAAAAGGGAGCTGCTTCTGCTGAGAAATTCAGTCATCAGAGGAGCCAATTTGGGTAATAATTTTGATGGAGACACAACAGTTAAATGAGAGGTGGAACAACAGTGGGCCAAATTAAAAGGAGCAATTACAAAGGCAACAAAATATTAAACAAAAGTAAAAGAAGCAAGAAACGGATCTCTTTCTCAAAGGACATGGCTGATAAAATAAAGGCAAAAAAAACAGCGTTCAAGAAATAGAGTTGCTTACCTGTAACAGGTGTTCTCACAGGACAGCAGGATGTTAGTCCTCACATATGAGTGACATCATCAGATGGAGCCCAATCACGGAACACTTTTGTCAAAGTTTCTAGAACTTTGACTGGCACCTACTGGGCATGCCCAGCATGGCACTAACCCTGCATCCAGCAGGGGTCTCCCTTCAGTCTCATTTTTAGTAAAAGAGTGTGCGAAAATATAACAACAAATCGCAAGCGAACCCAACTCCGCGGGGTGGCGGGTGGGTTTCGTGAGGACTAACATCCTGCTGTCCTGTGAGAACACCTGTTACAGGTAAGCAACTCTGCTTTCTCACAGGAAGGTAGTCCTCACATATGGGTGAATAACGAGCTGAGGATGCCCGCGCATGTACCAAAAATGTGCAACAGGCACAACAACAGAGATGATTTTTGGAAACGGGCAGCCTGAAAATCCCAGTGGGTCATTGTAGGACGCTGGGTATTAAGCTGAGAACAAATTGAGCAGAACTGACTGGCCAAAAGAGAATCTTGTGCGCCAGCTTTGTCTAGGCAATAGTGGGCTGCAAAGGTATGGCGAGAACTCCAAGTAGCAGCTTTGCAGATATCAGCAAGAGGCACAGACCGAAGATTTGCTACCAATGTTGCGATTGCTCGAATGGAGTGCACTTTAACGCGTCCCAGTAAAAGAAGGCCTGCTTGTTGGTAGCAGAAGGAAATATAGTCCGCCAACCAGGAGGACAGGGACTGCTTTCCCACCGGGATAGGAAAATTGGTTCTTACCTGCTAATTTTCGTTCCTGTGGTACCACGAATCAGTCCAGACAGTGGGTTGAGCCTCCTGTCCAGCAGATGGAGATAGAGAAAAAACTAAAGGGTATCCTATATCAGGACAGTGCTCACCCTGCATCCCTTCAGTATAAACGTTATCAAAGCAAGAAAAGGTAAAGTTAACCAGTAGAAGATCAAGCAAGTAACAACCAACATGTAATGTGAACTATCAACACGTGAAAGAACCGCTCTTACATATATATCCAGTTGAGAAAGACTTCCGGTGCCTCGAAGCTCTGATAGGAAGTAACTGGATCCAAACTGCTGTTAACCAAACAAAAAGGAAAAACCTTCTAGTGGACGAATCAAAAAGAAACCACAGCCTGGGCGGGAGTCTGGAATGATCCATG
This sequence comes from Rhinatrema bivittatum, assembly GCF_901001135.1. Classification (NCBI taxonomy): domain Eukaryota; kingdom Metazoa; phylum Chordata; class Amphibia; order Gymnophiona; family Rhinatrematidae; genus Rhinatrema; species Rhinatrema bivittatum. Next base: position 47,893,532 of record NC_042621.1, read on the forward strand.
GTACTACAGGAACGAAAATTAGCAGGTAAGAACCAATTTTCCTTTCCCTGTACGTACCTGGATCAGTCCAGACAGTGGGATGTACCAAAGCTTCCCTAAAGAGAGTGGGATCGAGACAACCCCACTCGAAGCACCTGCCTGCCGAAGGAGCCAAATACTGGCACCTGGACGTCAAGGCGACAATGATGAGCAAAAGTATGCAGAGGCTTCCAAGTAGCCGCCTTGAGGAGAGACCGCCTGACTCTCTGCCCCAAGAAGTAGATTGTGCATGCAAAGAATGGGCCTTCAAAACCCCTCCGGAACAGACCGGCCACAACAGATATAAGCCGATGCAATGGCCTCTTCAGCCAGTGAGCAATGGTAGCCTTAGAGGCCTTGTTTACCTCTATTTGGGCCGCTCCATAGGACAAAGCGATAATCAAAGATATGAAATTCGTTAGTAACCTGTAAGTATTGGAGTAGGACTCTCTTTACATCAAGACGCTGAGGTCCCCGCCAGGTGGGGCCTGCAATATCTTCAGGAGAAAAGGCAGGAAGCTCCACTGATTGTGGGCAAATCACAGGCATGCTAGCCTGACTGCCCGTGCCTCTAGGTCGGTTGATGTTCCACCTCGACTCTTCTCTGGTCCACCGCCCTTGGGCGGTGAGTTCCTCTCAGTGTGCTCCCCATCCATTCAGGCTGGCATCTGTGGTGAGCAGAATCCAGGTTGGGGGGGACATTCTTGACCCCCGGCTCCTGTGGCCGGGCTGCAACCACCATCGTAGCTGATATCGCACTCTGGCCGGTAGAGGTAGGTGTACGGTGTAGTTCTGTGATCGTGGGCTCCATCGAGATAGAAGGGGCGCGTTGCAACGGTTTCATATGAGCCCGCGCCCAGGGGCACCACCTCCAGAGTGGACGCCATGAGGCCGAGGACCTGTAGGTAATCCCGAGCTGTGGGCCAGCTGGCGCTCAGCAGGGCCTGTAGATGACTCTGGAGTTTTGATTTTCTCTTCGAGGTCAGACTGACCTTGTCCTCTCGGGTGTCGAATTGGACCCCTAGGTATTCCAGTGACTGGGACGGCTGTAGGGAGCTCTTGTTTATGTTGACTACCCATCCGAGGCTTTCCAGAAGAGCTATAAACTCTGTTGGTTGCCCGGTGGCTCTCCTCCGGTGACTTTGCCCTGATCAGCCAATCGTCCAGGTAGGGTATGGACGAGAATTCCTTCCTGAGTGCCGCTGCCAGTACTACTATTACCTTGGTAAAGATTTGCGGTGCGGTTAGCTAACCCGAAGGGTAAAGCTCGAGAAACTGGAAGTGCTGATTCAGGACTTTGAAACGTAAATAGCGCTGGTGATCCCGATGGATTGGGATATGTAATAGGCTTCCGACAGATCTAGGGAGGTGAGAAACTCCCCTGGCTGTACTGAATTCTTGACCGACCGTAGAGTTTCCATGTGAAAGCTGGGGACCCGTAGGTGTCAGTTGACTGACTTGAGGTCCAGGACGGGACTGAAAGTGCCCTCCTTCTTGGGTACTATGAAATAAATGGAATAATGCCCAGAATTTATCTCTCCTGCAGGTACTGGGATTATGGCTTTTAGGGCCAGGAGCCTCTGTAAGGTCAACTTCTAGTGCCGCTGCCTTGAGCGGTGAACAAGGAGATTCCACAAACTTGTTCGGCGGAAGCCGAAAGAAATCCAGGTAATATCCTTCTCTGATGATGGCGCAGACCCACTGGTCCGAAAGTAATCTCGATCCATCTGCGGTAGAAGAGGGTTTAGCCTGCCCCCTATGGCTGCTACCCCCGGATGGGTCGGCTGATTGTCATTGTGGGGTGCGGCCGGGGCCGGAACCAGAGCCGGTTCTCTTCTTGTTGTGCTTAGTCCGAAAGGACTGGTTCCTGGCCTGGGAACGAGGTGCTCGATAGCGAGTCCTGTAAGGGTTGAAGCGCTGCGAAGTTCTACCTCTAGATGGTCTAGAAAAAGAACGCTGGCTCCTCCTCGCCCTGTCTTCTGGTAGACGGGGTAATGGGGAGGCAACCCCATTTAGTAGCACAGTTCTCGAGATCGCTGCCGAACAATAAGGAACCCTTAAAGGGCATTCTTGGGAGGTCGTGTCTTGGAGGACGAGTCGGCCGCCCAATTACGTAGCCAAAGCTGTCTCCTGGCTGCCACTGAGGAGGACACTCCCTTGGCTGCCGTATGGACGAGGTCGGAGGCTGCGTCAGTGAGAAATGCGAGAGCTGATTCCATGTCTGCTCCCTGGGTGTTGTTTCTCGCCTGCGATAAACAGGAGGCGCATCACCATGGTGCAGCAGGTCGCGATTCGTAGGGACATGGCTGCTACCTCAAAAGCTTGTTTCAGAATGGTGTCCATGCGTCGGTCATGTGAATCCTTGAGGGCCGCTCCCCCCTCAACCGGAATGGTGGTGTGCTTCACTATTGCGTTAACTATGGCGTCTACCTTGGGGCACGCCAGCAGCTCCTTGGACGCCGGATCCAGAGGGTACATGCCTGCCAAGGCCCGACCCCCTTTAAATGAGGCCTCCGGTGCTTCCATTCCAGATCGATTAGCTGCTGTGCTGCCTGTAGGAGGGGAAAATGGTGGGCCGGTTGGCGCAGGCCCTCTAACAGGGGGTTCATTTTAGGGTCCCCTGGCGTATCCTGGCCCGGAATGGCCAGTTCCGATAGGCATTGTGAGACCAGGCCTGAAAGATCCTCTTTCCGAAAGAAGCGCCTCATGGTCCGATATGGCTCTATCTCCGAGGGAAGTTCACCCTCCTCAGGGGGCTCCTCACTTACCTGGGAGCAATCCGAATCCCCATAAGCGAGGCTGTCGGGTGGGTAAGTGGCTGTGCCTAAGTCTCGAGGGTCCAGGGACCGGATCAACCGGGACAGAAAGACCCATTCGAGGAGCAGACTGCATCTGGACAAGGGCGTGAATCCCTTTGAATAATTCCACCCAGGAAAGCGAAGCCGGATCTGGCGTAGGGACACCAGGTCTCTCGGGTTCCCTGGTTGCTCGCCGCGGCCTGCTAAGTCCTGGTGTACTCCCTGAGGAACTGCTGGGCTGGGGCCGGTTCTGTCCTGGAACTCCCATGGCCTCCTCACATTGGGCACATAGTGAGTCTGCTTCCTCGCTCTGTGTGGCTCTGAGGTTGCATGCTGAGCAGAGGCTTAGAGCTTTCATGCCAGATTCTGGAGGTGCCGGCTCTGCGGCCGCATGGGCTCTCTTATGCGCCATTCGCCTGAAATTCGGTGTCGCCCAATAAAATGCGCCTAACAAGAGCGCTTAACAGCATGCGCCTATGAACGGCGTCTTAGAAATGTGCGCCTATACACGTGCGCTTATACACGGGTGTCTTATAAACGTGCGCCTATACACGGGCGTCTTATAAACGTGCGCCTATACACAGGCGTTGTATAAATATGCGCCCAGAAACGGGCGGCTTACAATGTGCGAACGTGCGCCTATCGCGTGCGCGAAGAACGTGCGCCTATCGCGTGCGCTAACAACGTGCGCCTATCGCGTGCGCTAATCGCGTGCGCCTATCGCTTGCGCTTAGCAATCATCGGCGAAGGTCAGTAGGCAGGCAAAATGGTGACCTCCTTGGCGTGCTGCCTTGTAGGCAGGCCCAGTTAGTCCACACTTCCTCGGAGACCAAGTAAAGATATACGCCTTACCTTGTCTTCGGCGCTTCCCGGCTGTGACCCGGGCGGTCTCCGGCTGCGGGGGGAGAGAGTGAGTACCTTCACCGCCCGCATAAGGAAGTGCGCCCGCTGCCTCTAGGCCGCTCCCGAACCCGTCTCGCTCGGGGGCCAAGTCCATGCCAGGACCGAGGCTGCCTCCAGGCCATGCCCGAACTCGTCTCGCTCGGGGGCCAAGCCGCGCCCGAGCCCTTCTCACTCGGGGGCTAGGTCCCTGCCGCGAACCGGCCACCGGACAGAGGCTCTCGCTTCCGAGGGACCACGGAAGTCAGCTTGGGAAACTCAACTGGGTGAGTGACCTCCTGGTATCACCACAGGAGTGCGGGGCTTGCTTCAATAGGTTTCTTCTAGGAATTTAGTCGTTAGAATTTGGAAACACGCTCAGCGACCGTGAGGTAGCTCCAAACTGCTTTGGAGACGGAAATTACTGAATTGCTGCACTTCCTGTGGGGGTATATGTACCCGTGCTGACGTCAGATCCGTCTCCAACTGCTAGCACGAGCACACTATACCCATTTGTTTTGAGTCCATCTGCTACACGCTAGGAAAGCCTTGATACTGTTAATGCAACTCCATCATTGCTCTCTACTTCCATGGCAAGGGTTAAGGGAAATTGGATTCAAACAGTATCTGAGGGCCCTGACTTTTATGGTCTGGGAAACTGATAAGCATGAGGGTAACCTGCATAGTGCAGCAGATACTAGGCATAAGCTTGCTGGCAGACTGGGTGGATCGTTTGGCCCTTTTCTGCCATCATTTCTACGTTTCTATGTAAGGAGCCCTCCTTTTAGGAACCACAAAATAAATGAAATAATGGCCTGTGTCTTCCTGATCCTTTGGAACCGGAACCATAGCCTTTAGAGCGAGCAGCCTCTGCAACGTGGCCTGAACCACAGCCCGCTTTTCTAGAGAATGGCAAGGGGAAACCATAAAAAAGTCTGAGAGAGGACAGATAAATTCCCAGGTGTATCTGTCATGCACTACTTCCAAGACACACTGGTTGGAAGTGATGTGGGCCCACCTCTGATAAAATTGAGACACATGGCTGCCTATTTCCGGAACTGGAGGATGGACCCCCAAAACTTCATTGGGAGGGATCGAGGAGCTCGAGGCACCATCTTCACCCAGCTTATTTGCCTAAAAGGACTGAGACCTGGCAAAGGAGCGGGACCTCTGATTAACTGAACCTCTGGAAAAGCGAAATCGCCAAGTGCTCCAAAATCACCCTTTAGCTGACGAGAACAGAAGAGATTTCCTGTCTTCGGGTAACCGAGGAAATTTGGCATCTCCCTATTGATCTGCCATCGTCTCTAATTTCTCCCCAAATAATGTGCCCCTTAAAAGGCAACTTGTGAGATAGTATCAGTGGACCAGTTCCGCAGCAAGAGAGTAGTCTTCGGGCTGCAATCACCGAAGCCACCCCTGAGCAGCCGTACTCGCCAAATCATATCATGCATCTGCCAAGAACGTGGCTTCCGGCTCCAGGTATAGGCCATTCTTGCCTAAAGCCTCCTGGGCCAATTGTAATCCAGCCCTGCAATCATACAAAAGCATGTGGAGATTTGGAGATTCATGGCCACTGCCTTAAAGGCCTGTTTCAAAATCATCTCAATCTTTTGATCCTGGGCATCTTTTAAAGCTGCACCTCCTTTCACTTGAATGGTGGTATGATTTGTCAGTGCACAGACCATGGGCATCCACTTTGGGAAAGCGGAGCTGTTCTCTAGCTTTAGGACCCAGTGGGCACAAACCCGCTAATGAGCGATCCCCTTTAAAATTAGCCTCAGGAGAACTCCATTCCAAATCGATCAATTCCTGAACAGCCTCGTGCAGAGGAAAAACCAGGACAACCTTTTTGCGAACTAACTATCACAGGATTCTTCAGATCCTGAGCCGCTGCAGGCATGGCCTCCTCATAACCAAAGGCCTTCAGGGTCTGTAAAATCAAACCCGACATCTCTTCTCTGTGAAAGAGCCAAAGCATCATCCTGTGTGGCTCGGTATCTGGGGAACTCTTCCCAGGAGTCTCCTGAAGGATCCGCGTCACCTACCCCAGCATTCTGCCCCTTCTCTGCTTTACCCATCTGGGGGAGCTGAGGCCTCCTTTGACCACTTCTGCGATCATAAGGGGGGAGACCGCTGATGTGGACATTCCCGATATTTCCTCCCAGGACTGTTCCTGACGTTTACAAAAAGCCTACAGGCCTTTAAAAAATTCCACCCATGACATGGTGGAAAGATCCATTGTCAGAGTAAGGAAAGCCTCTTCCGAGCTCAACCCTGTGAGAACTGGCAGGAGAGGCGGCGGGGAAGACTCCTCACCACCCCCTGGGAGAAGCTGTAGCCACAATTCCTCCTAAGAACTTGGAGCTCCTGAAGTCCCCGCAGGCACAAATTCCCCTGCAGAGACATCCTCTTGAGCCTCCACACATTTCTGGCAAATGCTTAGCGATCTTCTGCGGCTAATCATCCACATATGACAGGCAGAAGCAGACGAGCCGCTTTTTCCTGCGTTCCTCCCCAACTCCTTCGTTCCCCTGTGCACGACTCAGCAGTCATACTACAATATCAAAATGGTGCCTGCTGTGTGGTTTCCTTGCTTTGGGCACTCCGGCAGGCTCAAAAACCCAGTATCCTCGATCCCTGTACTCAACACAGTCCGACGGTGTCTATCTCTGCCCCTCCTCGCTGCGCGCACTGCTCCTGCAATCTCTGATGACTCGGGGGTTTGTTTTTTAAACTTTATTCTCCATGCTGAAAACCAGGTAAGGCAGCCTAACATCAGAGGAAAAAAACAGGGCAGGGAGCAGGTAAAGGAGAGAAGGACAAACAGGGGAGGTAGAGAGACAAATTAACAGGACTGAGCCAAAGGTTCCTTACCTTCTGCACTCTCCCCTCCAGGAACTCTCTCCTGTCAGGAAGAGGGCTAGGGCACCAGTCTTCACCTCACTTCTGTCTTGAGATATTAGATACTCAACTGAGGGAGGGAATAAATGCTATCACCTCAGGAGGTCAGGGCAGCCTGTTCAATCCTGGCAGGCCGAAGTCCACAAGCAAGGATGCATGTCTATCACCTGATGGGAAATACTGGCTGGGCTGATGTCTTGTGGTAAGCTATATGACGAATGTCAACAAGTCGTTGTCTCAGTTTCTACCTGCTGGTTGGAGTACACAACCCACTGGTGAGGACTAGCTTGCCCGGATGAAGAGGTCATATTTATTACAGACAAGTGGTGAATATTTATTTTTATTTTTTTACATTCTGCTTTATTTTTGGCACTTCAAAGCAGATTACATTCAAATAGCTTCAAAAAAGGTTAAATTTTAGATTGGATTTGAATATGTCCAGAGAGGGACATATAGCATACTACAGTGCAACAAGATGGAAATTACGGAGTCAGGAGTTGGTGGAGAAGGATACTATGTACAGGACTCCTGACACACTATAGAGGAGCAAATTCCTTAAGACAGAAAATATTTAATTTCTCTAGTTAATTTTGTTCATTGTTAATCTGTTCTTTTTATCACACAGTTTTTGTTCTCTGTAAAGGCTACGCCTATGTGACAGCCACGCAGTCCATGTTCTAAGTTCTTTGTAAACCGATACGATATGCAACGGGATGTCGGTATATAAAATTTGCCAAATAAATAAATAAATTTAAGTCCTATGTCCTTGGATTCATTACCCTGATAGACCAAAGGCAATAGCTGTTGCAATGAATCTTCGTTGGCAGCAGCAGGCATTTTACTAGGCACAACCTTTAAGAGCCACTTTACATCTAGCCTGTAGCCTGGTTGTAAAGGAAGACAGCACTGCTCACAGTCAGACATTCCCCAAGAGAACATGAGAGATCTGAATACTAAAGTGCAGTCCCTCACATTCCCATACACAAAAACCTGGATTAAACAAATGGCTCTGAGAAACCTAATTTTGACAGCTGAGCGTTAAAAGAACTTCAGTAAGTGAATTTCTCAGCACACCTTATTAGAATGGTTGCAGCAGCATTCCCATCATGTGCTTTAAGGGCCGGATTTTAAAAGCCTTACGCGCGATGGGGGGGCTACGTGCGCCGGGTCTATTTTATAAAGGCCTGGCGATGCGCGTATAGCCCCGGGACGCATCTAAGTGCTGAGGCTTCGAAAAAGGGGCAGGGTGGGGGCCAGAGGCCTTCGGCACAACGGCCATTGTGTTGGAGGATAGCGTGGCAGCAGGCTGCCGGCGGCACGCAACTTGCACTTGTCCGGAGCAGGCGCAAAAGATACGTTAAAGGAATTGGAGGGGGGGGGTAGGTTAGATTAGGCGGAGGGAATGGGGGAAGGCTGCGGGCGTTGGCACGTGCAAGATGCATTAGTATGCACCCCCTTGCGCGCGCCACCCCCGATTTTATAACATGCGCGCACATGTTATAAAATCGGGCGTTCATGTGTACGCGCCAGGTAGTGCACGCACATGGACGCCCACGCATACCTTTGAAAATTTACCCCTATGGCTTCTGCTGCCAGTGCCTATTCTGTGCGGATGAGCCTAATAAATGTGTGCTGAAGTAATGGTAGACTTCTTTCAACATACCTGTAGGTTGTAGTTTGGCAATAAAGATCGGAAAAAAGAGCGATAAAGTGCTTTCACCAGATGATTCACCTGTCCTGGAAAGAAAGAAAAAGGTTTGTAAAAAAAAAAAAAAATGGTGTCCTAGAGGTGCTAGCGAGCACTAATATCTGTCTGAAACTCCCCCATTTGAACCCTTCACCCATCTCAGATTCAGAGTGTTGTAAGTAAAGTGACTTTCAGGACAAAGACCATAGATGAAAAATTTGATCAGATTACCACCAGGAGGCAGGAGAGAGTAGAGATCAGCCTGGTCTAACTGAAGATCCCAAGATCTCGCTATTATTATACCTGCCTCCAGAGATGGATGGGGAATTGAGGCAGAGTTGTTTAAAAAATAAATTTATACAAGCTTCCTGCAGAGTAAAAGCAGAGTTGCTTACCTGTAACAGGTGTTCTTCCAGGACAGCAGGATGTTAGTCCTCACGGGTGCATCATCAGATGGAGCCCTGTCACTGAACACTTTTGTCAAAGTTTCTAGAACTTTGACTGGCACACTGAGCATGGCCAGCATGCCACTAACCCAGTGGCAACACGGGGTTCCCCTTCAGTCTTGTTTGTAGCAAAAAGTACGAGCGAAAAATAAAATAAGAAAACGGTATCAAACCCAACTCTGCGAGGTTGCGGGTGGGTTTCGTGAGGACTAACATCCTGCTGTCCTGAGAAAACACCTGTTACAGGTAAGAAACTCTGTTTTCTCCCAGGACAAGCAGGATGATAGTCCTCACAGATGGGTGAATAGCAAGCTACAGGCTGCCTCAGAACAAGGCGGGTCAACCAGCACACAAATATGTGCAACAGGCACAACAACTGGGGTGCTGTTTGCAATCAAGAAGCAGCCTGAAATTCACAGCGGGTCGAGGTTAGGACAAGTTGGGTTTTTACACTGGGAATAAATTCCATAGGACAGACTGGCCAAAGACGGTGTCTTGCCAACCAGCCTTGTCGAGACAGTAGTGGGCTGTGAAGGTATGGAGAGAACGCCATGTTGCGGCCCTGCAGATGTCGGCAATCGGTACTGAACGGTTAGTGTGCTGCTGATGTTGCCATGGCCCTTACTGAGTGCACCTTTACACATCCCTGTTAGTAGCAGAATGTAATGCAGTCTGCCAACCAGTTGGAGAGAGTGTGCTTGCCCACCGCAACTCCAAGTTTGTTTTTGTCAAAAGAAACAAAAAGTTGGGTGGACTTCCTGTGGACTGCGGTGCGGTCCAAGTAAATGCAAGTGCATTTTCTAAACCCAGTCACCATGTCGAAAAAAAGAGGCACGTGATTGGTGGCCATCGGACATCAAGGTGTATGCCGCCAGGAACTGACCATGAATCGCGGGAAATACATTTACCGAGCGTCGGAGGGAACGGAGTGCAATGGGGGACCGCAGTAAGGGTAAAATAGCGAAGATGGACTTCAAATCTTTTCCGTGAGGAAATTATTACAGAGCTCCTAAACCGCGAGGCAACTCCTGCGCAGAAAAAAAAAAGACTGAAGGGAGACCCCGTGTGGCCACAGGGTTAGTGGCATGCTGGGCATAAGAACATGCCATACTGGTCAGACCAAGGGTCCATCAAGCCCAGCATCCTGTTTCCAACAGTGGCCAATCCAGGCCATAAGAAGCTGGCAAGTACCCAAAAACTAAGTCTATTCCATGTTACTGTTGCTAGTAATAGCAGTGGCTATTTTGTAAGTCAACTTAATTAATAGCAGGTAATGGACTTCTCCTCCAAGAACTTAACCAATCCTTTTTTAAACACAGCTACACTAAATGCACTAACCACATCCTCTGGCAACAAATTCCAGAGTTGAATTGTGCGTTGAGTGAAAAAGAACTTTTCTCCGATTAGTTTTAAATGTGCCACATGCTAACTTCATGGAGTGCCCCCTAGTCTTTATAGTATCTGAAAGAGTAAATAACCGATTCACATTCACCCGTTCTAGAACTCTCATGGTTTTAAACACTTCTATCATATCTCCCCTCAGCTGTCTCTTCTCCAAGCTGAGAAGTCCTAACCTTAGTCTTTCCTCACAGGGGAACTGTTCCATTCCCTTTATCATTTTGGTCACCCTTCTCTGTACCTTCTCCATCGCAACTATATCTTTTTTGAGATGCGGCGAACAGAATTGTACTCAGTATTCAAGGTGCAGTCTCACCATGGAGCGATACCGAGGCATTATGACAATTTCCGTTTTATTCACCATTCCCTTTCTAATAATTCCCAACATTCTGTTTGGTTTGTTTTGACTGCCGCAGCACACTGAACCAATGATTTCAATGTGTTATCCACTATGACGCCTAGATCTCTTTCTTGGGTGGTAGCTCCTAATATGAAACCTAACATTGTGAAACTACAGCATGGGTTATTTTTCCCTTTATGCATCACCTTGCACTTATCCACATTAAGTTTCATCTGCCATTTCGATGCCCAATTTTCCAGTCCCACAAGGTCTTCCTGCAATTTATCACAATCTGCTTGTGATTTAACTACTCTGAACAATTTTGTATCATCTGCAAATTTGATTACCTCACTTGTCGTATTTCTTTCCAGATCATTTAATATATTGAAAGTACGGGTCGCAATACAGATCCCCGAGGCACTCAACTGCCCACTCCCTTCCACTGAGAAAATTGTACATTTAATCCTACTCTCTGTTTCCTGTCTTTTAGACAGTTTGTAATCCACAAAAGGACATCGCCACCTATCCCAAGACTTTTTACTTTTCCTAGAAGCCTCTCATGAGGAACTTTGTCAAACGCCTTCTGAAAATCCAAATATACTACATGTACTGGTTCACCTTTATCTACATGTTTATTAACTCCTTCAAAAAAGTGAAGCAGATTTGTGAGGCAAGACTTGCCTTGGGTAAAGCCATGCTGACTTTGTTCCATTAAACCATGTCTTTCTATATGTTCTGTGATTTTGATATTTAGAACACTTTCCACTATTTTTCCTGGCACTAAAATCAGGCTAACTGGTCTGTAGTTTCTCGATCGCCCCTGGAGCCTTTTTTAAATATTGGGATTACATTAGCCACCCTCCAGTCTTCAGGTACAATGGATGATTTTAATGATAGGTTACAAATTTGTACTAATAGGTCTGAAATTTCATTTTTTAGTTCCTTCAGAACCCTGGGTGTATACCATCCGGTCCAGGTGATTTACTACTCTCTTCAGTTTGTCAATCAGGCCTACCACATCTTCTAGGTTCACTGTGATTTGGTTCAGTCCATCTGAATTATCATCCATGAAAACCTTCTCCGGTAAGGGTACCTCCCCAACATCCTCTTCAGTAAACACCGAAGCTAATGTTGAGATTACTTACCTGATAATCTCCTTTTCCTTAGTGTATGCAGATGGACTCAAAACAAGTGGGTATAGTGTGCTCATGCTAGCAGTTGGAGACGGATCTGACGTCAGCACGGGTACATATACCCCCACAGGAAGTGTAGCAATTCAGTAATCTTCCTTGCAAAAGCTTTGTGGATATATGTGTGACTGACCGATCGTTTAAATGAACAGGATTACCCATAAGAACATAAGAAATTGCCATGCTGGGACAGACCAAGGGTCCATCAAGCCCAGCATCCTGTTTCCAACAGAGGCCAAAAACCAGGCCACAAGAACCTGCCAATTACCCAAACACTAAGAAGATCCCATGCTACTGATGCAATTAATAGCAGTGGCTATTCCCTAAGTATAATTGATTAATAGCCATTAATGGACTTCTCCTCCAAGAACTTATCTAAACCTTTTTTGAATCCAGCTACACTAACTGTACTAACCACATCCTCTGGCAACAAATTCCAGAGCTTTATAGTGCGTTGAGTGAAAAAGAATTTTCTCCGATTAGTCTTAAATGTGTTACTTGTTAACTTCATGGAATGCCCCCTAGTCCTTCTATTATTCGAAAGTGTAAATAACCGAGTCACATCTACTCGTTCAAGACCTCTCATGATCTTAAAGACCTCTATCATATCCACCCTCAGCCGTCTCTTCTCCAAGCTGAACAGCCCTAATCTCTTCAGCCTATCCTCATAGGGAAGCTGTTCCATCCCCTTTATCATTTTGGTTGCCCTTCTTTGTACCTTCTCCATTGCAATTATATCTTTTTTGAGATACGGCGACCAGAATTGTACACAGTATTCAAGGTGCGGTCTGACCATGGAGCGATACAGAGGCATTATGACATTTTCCGTTCTATTAACCATTCCCTTCCTAATAATTCCTAACATTCTATTTGCTTTTTTGACTACTGCAGCACACTGAGCCGACGATTTTAAAGTATTATCCACTATGATGCCTAGATCTTTTTCCTGGGTGGTAGCTCCTAATATTGAACCCTAACATCGTGTAACTACAGCAAGGGTTATTTTTCCCTATGTGCAACACCTTGCACTTGTCCACATTAAATTTCATCTGCCATTTGGATGCCCAATCTTCCAGTCTTGCAAGGTCCTCCTGTAATGTATCACAGTCTGCCTGTGATTTAACTACTCTGAATAATTTTGTATCATCCGCAAATTTGATAACCTCACTCGTCGTATTCCTTTCCAGATCATTTATATATATATTGAAAAGCACCGGTCCCAATACAGATCCCTGAGGTACTCCACTGTTTACCCTTTTCCACTGAGAATATTGACCATTTAATCCTACTCTCTGTTTCCTGTCTTTTAACCAGTTTGTAATCCACGAAAGGACATCGCCTCCTATCCCATGACTTTTTAGTTTTCGTAGAAGCCTCTCATGAGGGACTTTGTCAAACGCCTTCTGAAAATCCAAATACACTACATCTACCGGTTCACCCTTATCCACATGTTTATTAACCCCTTCAAAAAATGAAGCAGATTTGTTAGGCAAGACTTCCCTTGGGTAAATCCATGTTGACTGTGTCCCATTAAATCATGTCTTTCTATATGCTCTACAATTTTGATCTTGAGAATAGTTTCCACTATTTTTCCCGGCACTGAAGTCAGGCTCACTGGTCTATAATTACCCGGATCGCCCCTGGAGCCTTTTTTAAATATTAGGGTTACATTGGCCACCCTCCAGTCTTCAGGTACAATGGATGATTTTAATGATAGGTTACAAATTTTAACTAATAGATCAGAAATTTCATTTTTGAGTTCCTTCAGAACCCTAGGATGCATACCATCCGGTCCAGGTGATTTGCTACTCTTTAGTTTGTCAATCTGGCCTACTACATCTTCCAGGTTCACAGTGATTTCGCTCAGTTCGTCTGCGTCATCACACCTGAAAACCATCTCCGGAACTGGTATCTCCCCAACATCCTCATCAGTAAACACGGAGGCAAAGAATTCATTTAGTCTTTCTGCAATAGCCTTATCTTTCCTAAGAGCCCCTTTAACCCCTCTGTCATCTAATGGTCCAACCGACTCCCTCACAGGTTTCTTGCTTTGGATATATTTAAAAAAGTTTTTATTATGAGTTTTTGCCTCTATGGCCAACTTCATTTCAAATTCTCTCTTCGCCTGTCTTATCAATGTTTTACACTTACCTTGACAATGCTTATGTTTTATCCTATTTTCTTCAGATGGATCCTTCTTCCAATTTTTGAAGGATGTATTTTTGGCTAAAATAGCCTCTTTCACCTCACCTTTTAACCCTGACCAATTTATGGTAGCTGGAGACCGCCAGTGTCCTCAACTGGAAGGCGTCGACACCCGGCAGGGTGGAAGCCCTATATAAGCAAACATGGCTTACCGTGAGTCGGCGAATTCCCATGTATACCGGCAGCCAGGCGGGATGCTGAGTCCATCTGCATACACTAAGGAAAAGGAGATTATCAGGTAAGTAATCGCAACATTTCCTAGCGTGTAGCAGATGGACTCAAAACAAGTGGGATGTACAAAAGCTACTCTCGGACTGGGCGGGAGGCTGCCCGAGGACCATGTAGGATTGCCCTCGCAAATGCTGTGTCCTCCCTGGCCTGGACGTCCAGACGACAGAACCTGGAGAAGGTATGGAGGGAGGACCACATCGCCGCTTTACATATCTCTGCAGGCGACAGCAGCTTAGTTTCTGCCCAAGAGGCTGATTGTGCTCTGGTAGAATGAGCCTTGACCTGTAGAGGCGGTGGTTTTCCCGCCTCTACGTAGGCTGCCTTGATAACTTCTTTAATCCAGCGGGCGATGGTTGGCCGTGAGCCGCTTCCCCTTGCTTCTTCCCGCTGTGCAGGACGAACAGGTGGTCCGTCTTTCGTACTGCTTCTGACATTTCCAGGTATCTGGACAGCAATCTGCCGATGTCGAGATGGCGTAGCATTCGACCTTCTTCCGACTTCTTCAAACCTTCCATGGTAGGCAAGGATATGGTTTGGTTGAGGTGAAAGTGTGAGACTACTTTGGGTAAGAAGGAAGGAACCGTGCGAAGATGGATAGCCTCTGGAGTGATTCTGAGAAACGGATCACGGCAGGACAGTGCTTGTAGCTCTGAGATGCGGCGTGCTGAACATACAGCCAGCAAGAACACCATCTTCAAGGTCAACAAACGGAAAGACAGGCCTCGAAGGGGTCTGAAGGCGGATCCCGCCAGAAATTCCAACACTAGGTTGAGGTTCCACAGGGGCATTGGCGGACGAATGTGTTTGACTCCTTTCAGGAAACGTGAGACGTCTGGGTGTTTGGCAATGGTGTTGCCATCACTCCTGGGACCGTAGCAAGATAGCGCTGCTACCTGAACCTTGATGGAGCTGAGGGACAGACCCTTCTGAAGTCCATCTTGTAGGAAGTCCAAAATGATAGGAATCTTAGCGTCATGTGAATTGGTGCTGCGAGAGTCGCACCAGGCTTCAAAAACTCTCCAGATCCTGATATATGTTAGTGATGTGGAGAACTTGCGTGCTCGGAGGAGTGTACCTATTACCGGCTCTGAGTATCCCCTTTTCTTCAGTCTAGCCCTCTCAATGGCCAGACCGTAAGAGAGAATTGAGCTGGATCCTCGTGGAGGATGGGGCCTTGCCGTAGCAGGTCCCTGTAGGGAAGCAGAGGTAGAGGGTTCCCTGCCAGTAGTCTTCTCATGTCTGCGTACCAGGGTCTTCTTGGCCAGTCCAGGGCCATTAGAAGAACTAGGCCTCTGTGTTGCTGAATCCTGTGTACAATGGCGCCCAGCAGGGGCCACGGAGTAAAGGCATATAGCAGGATCCCCTGAGGCCATGGCTGCACCAGGGCATCGATCCCCTGGGCTCGAGGATCCCGCCTGCGGCTGCAATATCTGGGAACCTGAGCGTTGGACCTGTCCGCTAATAGATCCATGGCTGGCGTCCCCCATTGATCCACAATTATCTGAAAACCTGTGGGCGACAGCTGCCCATTCCCCCGGGTTTAGGCTTTCTCTGCTGAGAAAGTCTGCCGTGGTGTTGTCCTTCCCGGCGATGTGGACGGCGGAGATGTCCTGGAGATTTGCTTCTGCCCAAGTCATCAGGGGAGTTATCTCTAGGGACACTTGTTGGCTTCTGGTTCCGCCCTGTCGGTTGATGTATGCCACCGTAGTGGCGTTGTCTGACATCACTCTGACTGCTCTGTTTCGAAGTCTGCGGGCAAATCGCAGGCATGCTAGCCTGACTGCCGTGCCTCTAGTCGGTTAATGTTCTACTTGACTCTTCTCTGGTCCACCGCCCTTGGGCGGTGAGCTCCTCGCAGTGTGCTCCCCATCCGTTCAGGCTGGCATCTGTGGTGAGCAGGATCCAGGTTGGGGAGGACATTCTTGACCCCCGGCTCATGTGGCCGGGCTGCAACCACCACCGTAGCTGATACCGCACTCTGGCCGGTAGAGGTAGGCGTACGGTGTAGTTCTGTGATCGTGGGCTCCATCGAGATAGAAGGGCGCGTTGCAACGGTCTCATATGAGCCTGCGCCCATGGCACCACCTCCAGAGTGGATGCCATGAGGCAGAGGACCTGTAGGTAATCCCGAGCTGTGGGCCGGCTGGCGTTCAGCATGACCTGCAGATGATTCTGGAGTTTTGACTTTCTCTTGAGGTCTGGCTGACCTTGTCATCTTGGGTGTCGAATTGGACCCCTAGGTATTCCAGCGACTGGGACGGCTGTAGGGAGCTCTTGTTTCTGTTGACTACCCATCCGAGGCTTTCCAGAAGAGCTATAACTCTGTTGGTTGCCCAGTGGCTCACCTCCGTTGACTTTGCCCTGATCAGCCAATCGTCCAGGTAGGGATGGACGAGAATTCCTTCCTTCCTGAGTGCCACCGCCACTACTACTATGACCTTGGTAAAGATCCGCGGCGCGGTGGCTAACCCGAAGGGTACAGCTCGGAACTGGAAGTGCTGATTCAGGACTTTGAAGCGTAAATAGCGCTGGTGATCCCGATGGATTGGGATATGTAAATAGGCTTCCGACAAATCTAGGGATGTGAGAAACTCCCCTGGCTGTACTGAATTCTTGACCGACCGTAGAGTTTCCATGCGAAAGCTGGGGACCCGTAGGTGTCGGTTGACTGACTTGAGGTCCAGGACGGGCCTGAAAGTGCCCTCCTTCTTGGGTACTATGAAATAAATGGAATAATGCCCAGAATTTATCTCTCCTGCAGGTACTGGGATTATGTCTTTTAGGGCCAGGAGCCTCTGTAAGGTCACTTCTAGTGCCACTGCCTTGAGCGGTGAACAAAGAGATTCCACAAACTTGTTCGGCGGAAACCGAAGGAAATCCAAGTAATATCCTTCTCTGATGATGGCGAGGACCCACTGGTCCGAAGTGATCCCGACCACCTGCAGTAGAAGAGGGTTAGCCTGCCCCCTATGGCTGCTACCCCCGGATGGGTCAGCTGATTGTCATTGAGGGTTGCGGCAGGGTGCAGAACCCGAGCCGGTTCTCTTCTTGGTGTGCTTAGTCCGAAAGGGCTGGTTCCTGGCCTGGGAACGAGGTGCTCGATAGCGAGTCCTGTAAGGGTTGAAGCGCTGAGAATTTCTACCTCTGGATGGTCTAGAAAAGGAACGCTGGCTCCTCCTCGGCCTGTCTTCTGGTAGACGGGGTAATGGAGAGGCACCCCATTTAGTAGCCCAGTTCTCGAGATCGCTGCCGAACAGTAGGGAACCCTTAAAGGGCATTCTTGTGAGTCGTGTCTTGGAGGACGAGTTGGCCGCTCAATTACGTAGCCAAAGCTGTCTCCTGGCTGCCACTGAGGAGGACACTCCCTTGGCTGCCGTACGGACGAGGTCGGAGGCTGCGTCAGTGAGAAATGCGAGAGCTGATTCCATGTCTGCTCCCTGGGTGTTGTTTCTCGCCTGTGATAAACAGGAGCGCGTCACCACATGCAGCAGGTCGCGATTCGTAGGGACATGGCTGCTACCTCAAAAGCTTGTTTCAGAATGGTGTCCATGCGTCGGTCATGCGAATCCTTGAGGGCCGCTCCCCCCTCAACCGGAATGGTGGTGTGCTTCACTATTGCGTTAACTATGGCGTCTACCTTGGGGCACGCCAGCAGCTCCTTGGACGCCGGATCCAGAGGGTACATGCCTGCCAAGGCCCGACCCCCTTTGAATGAGGCCTCCGGTGCCTTCCATTCCAGATCGATTAGCTGCTGTGCTGCTTGTAGGAGGGGAAAATGGAGAGCAGTTTGGCGCAGGCCCTCTAACAGGGGATTCATTTTAGGGTCCCCCTGGGGTATCCTGGCCCGGAATGGCCAGTTCTGATAGGCATTGTGAGACCAGGCCTGAAAGATCCTCTTTCCGAAGAAGCGCCTCATGGTCCGATATGGCTCTATCTCCGAGGGAAGTTCACCCTCCTCGGGGGGCTCCTCATTTTCCTCTGAGCAATCCGAATCCCCGTAATAGGGGCTGTCGGGTGGCGAGCGGCCGCGCCTAGGTCTCGAGGGTCCAGGGGCCGGAATCAACTGGGACAGAAAGACCAACTGGGACAGAAAGACCCATTCGAGGACAGAAAGACCAACTGGGACAGAAAGACCAACTGGGACAGAAAGACCCATTCGAGGAGCATCTGGACAAAGGCATGAATCCCCTTGAATAATTCCACCCAGGAAAGCTAAGCCGGATCTGGCCGTAGGAGCACCAGGTCTCTTGGATTCCCTGGCTGCTTGCTGCGGCCTGCTAAGTCCGGTGTGCTCCCTGAGGAACCGCTGGGCTGGGACCGGTCCTGTCCTGGAACTCCCATGGCCTCCTCACATTGGGCACATAGTGAGTCTGCTTCCTCGCTCTGTGTGGCTCTGAGGTTGCTTGCTGAGCAGAGGCTTAGAGCTTTCATGCCTGATTCTGGAGGTGCCGGCTCTGCGGACGCATGTGCTGTCTTATGCTCCATTCGCCTGAGATTCGGTGTCGCCCAATGATGTGCGCTGAACAAGTGCGCTTAACAGCATGCGCCTAGAACAGGCGTCTTATAATGTGCGCCTATGAACAGGCGTCTCATAAATGTGCGCCTATACACGTGCGCCTTATAAATGTGCGCCTATAAACGGGCGTTTTACAATGCGCTAACAACGTGCGCCAATCGCGTGCGCTGATGTCGTGCGCCGATCGCGTGCGCTGACGTCGTGCGCCTTTCGCGTGCGCTCAGCTTATCGGCGAAGGTGAGTAGGCAGGCAAAATGGCGACCTCCTCGGCGGACTGCCTCGTAGGCAGGCCCAGTTAGTCCACACTTCCTCGGAGACTAAGTAAAGATATACGCCTTATCTTCGGTGCTTCCCGGTTGCAACCCGGGCGGTCTCCGGCTGCGGGGGGAGAGGTTGAGTACTTTCACCGCCGCGCATAAGGAAGTGCACCCGTTGCCTCTAGGCCGCGCCCGAACTCGTCTCGCTCGGGGGCCAAGTCCACGCCGGGACCGAGGCTGCCTCCAGGCCGCGCCCGAACTTGTCTCGCTCGGGGGCCAAGCCGCGCCCCGAGCCCTTCTCACTCGGGGGTTAGGTCCCTGCCGCGAACCGGCCACCGGACTGAGGCTCTTGCTTCCGAGGGACCATGTAAGTCAGCTCGGGAAAACCCAACTGGGTGAGTGACCGCCTGGCATCACCACAGGAGTGCGGGGCTCGTCTTCAATAGGTTTCTTCTATGAATTTAGTCGTTAGAATTTGGAAACACGCTCAGCGAGCGTGAGGTAGCTCCAAACTGCTTTGGAGACGGAAATTACTGAATTGCTACACTTCCTGTGGGGGTATATGTACCCGTGCTGACGTCAGATCCGTCTCCAATTGCTAGCACGAGCACACTATACCCACTTGTTTTGAGTCCATCTGCTACACCGCTAGGAAATAAAGGCTTACTGACTATTCCTTCAGTGCAATAAGCATGGCTGAATCAAGTGAGGGACAGAGCTCTGTCCTTGGCAGGTCCTAAAATATGGAATATGCTCCCTGATGAGGTTAGATTGGAGACGAATTTTAAACCTTTTAAGAGTATTAAAAACTTGGCTTTTTAAGGAGGCCTACCCCAACCCATCTTAAAGTTGTTTTACAGTTTTAGTTATTTTTTTTTATTTTTTTGTTTTAGTGATGGCTGTTTAGATGTTTTTACTATTATTATGCATTAGTTACAGGAGATAGGAAGAGACTGGGGCAGCTGCCCGATGAGTTTATCGATTTGTTTTATAAGATGTTATTATCCAGATGTTTGTAATTTTTTAATTCATTTTACTTTTGATGTTAAGTTGCTTTTATTATGTTTTCTGTATATTATTATTTATGGCTGTGAACCGTTACGATGGAACCCGAGTGACGGTATACAAAATCCAATACACAAATAAAATAAATAAATAAATCTTTCCGAGATGGCCTTATCTTTACTAAGTGCCCCTTTAAACCCCTCTATTATCTACGGTCCAACTGACTCCCTCACAGGCTTTCTGCTTCGGATATATTTTTAAAAGTTTTTACTGTGAGTTTTTGCCTCTACGACCAACTTCTTTTCAAATTCTCTCTTAGCCTGTCTTATCAATGTCTTACATTTAACTTGCACTGCAGAATGGACCGCACGGCATGAGAGGGCCAGGAACAGCAAAAATTAAACTTTTTGTGTAACCGGGGGGGCGTAACAAACTCTTCCCGACCGCTGCAGCAGAAAGAACAAGGGAGAGCCTCGCTACTCCGCTCTTACTTTTTCTAATTTACTCCAACCTGTTCCGTTGTCCTTGGTCGGGTCCTGAAGCGGTCTGGCTGGGGTGAGTGATCCGGGGCTCCCCGGTATCACCCCAAGCTGGGCTACCCTGTGGCAAAGGTAGGGCCCTCGACCCTGAGTCGCAGCTGCCTGCAGAACCAGGGGGGATGTTCCCCTCAGGACCTGCCAACCCCCTGGGAGGCTAGAGACCTTCAGCCGACTGATCTCCTTACCATTCCTGACTCTTAGTTTTTTTAAAAACCAAGCTTAATTAACCAAACTAAATCTTTTTTTTTTTTTTTTTTTTTTTTAACTAAAGAATCAGTAGAGACTGAGTGTTGCACCTGTGCCATCTGCTGGAGACAGAGTAATACTGGCAGACTGTGGGTGGCACCCTGGTATATATGGCAGAGTCAGTCAAATCTTGCTCTGTCTCCATCTGCTGGTGCGGAGGCAAAACCCAGGAGTCTGGACTGATCTGGTACGTACAGGGAAAATCCTATTTAGGTGACACGTGAGGTCCGCCACCTTCGCAGGTAGGCATGTACCAAGCGATCCTCACGCCCACCAGCCACCCAGCTGTCTACATTCCTAATAATCGAATCACCAACTATGACATGCTCAGTGTGCCAGTCCAAGTTCTAGAAACTTTGACAAAAAAGTGTTCCGTGACAGGGCTCCATCTGATTATGTCACCCATCTGTGAGGACTACCATCCTGCTTGTCCTGGGAGAAATTAGTAAATTTGGAATGTGTGAGTATCACCAGAGATGAAGAAGTGGCTGGAAGAAATAAGGAGGGTCATAGAGACAGAATTAATAATGGCAGAGATTAGGCCCAAGCGCCTGTAAAAATCTGCAAACCGGTATTCTGGATTTCAGAAATCAACAATTGCATTACTAGGGCATATTGCAGGGGGTGGCCAACATTGGTACTCAAAAATCACAAACAGGCCTTGTTTTCAGCATATCCAAAATGAATATGTATGAGATAGATGTGCATGTACTGCTTCCATTATATGCAAACCTATCTCATACATATTCACTGTGGATATCCTGAAACCAGGCCTGTTTGTGGCTCTCGAGGACCAGAGTTGACTATCCCTGGTATATTGCTTTACTTGTGAACTCACAACAAATGATGATATTAAATGCTGTCCCTGTGTGTGGGGAGGGGGGGGGGGGGGGGGGGGGAGGTGGCAGTGGGACAGGACATAAGTGGGGATGGAGGGAGGATTTAAGGGACAGCTTATAAGATAGCTGTTGCTAAAAAAAAAAACAAACCCAACAAAAAAAACCCCCCAATTAAATTTGTTTTTAAAAAGATATTATATTTCTGTACACTCATCCTCTACTATAACTACTAAATCATACTGCGCCAGGCACAGAAATGAACCCCTTTACAGCATCATCGATAGTTAATTAGCATTCTGTGAGTGAGTGTCCCGATGGGGGAAGGGCAAAGGATCTGCTGATTGGGGGAATAGAGGCATTAATTTCGTTTAGTTCATATCATCATTTCATCCCGAGTTTATTTGGTCATTTTAGGAACAGGGATGGTTTTCAATAGGAAGCTACAATAAAATAATCCTGTAGTCAGTCTGCTAGTTCTTAGGGTTAGAAACACTGATGCTAATAGGTGGTCAGCCTCTTTATAACAAGGCTCAGCATACACAAATTTGATTTCCCATGAGGCTCTGTACAGTGATTTACAATGTAAAGCATCTTGCTTTCAAATTTCATTCTCAGCAGGAGTCCCCAAACTACTTCCAATAAGAGTTCAGCTTTTGGCCATGCTTTTTCTTTCAGTGGCTGGATCTGGCCCACAAAAGAAGTTTGTTTTCCCTCCATCTCTATTTCCAGTCCCATCAGCAGAAATGCTGGTGGGATTTCCCAGATTCCGCCACTGAAGAAGAGCTGCCAGACTGCAGCATCTGAAAGAGCTGCTGGCAGGGAGGCCAGACCCTGCCAGTGGAACATTAAGAGGCAAAGTGGGACAAGGGGAGTGAGTGAAGGGAGGGGGTGAATGGGAGGGAACAGGTGGGAGGGGAGAGGAAGAGGAACAGGTGAATTAAACATAAAGAGAGGGAGGGGAGAGGGTATGTGAAAGAGAGGGGTAAATGGGAGGGGTAAAAAGAGGGATGGAAAGGAGCGAAAAGAGATGAAAGTGAGAGGAAGACAGAGGGAGTAACAGGGAGGAGAGGGTATGAAGTGTGCTATACATTATTATCCCTCCCCCCACACCCCTCAGGAAATATACAGAGGGACAGGCTCCTGGGGACATAGCACAGTTGCCATTACTGACACTTTTAGGAACTCTGCTCCTGATTTTCCCCTTTCCAGCATTTTACATTAACGAAAGAGCCAAACATGTCGTCTCCTCTTCTCCCAACCACAGCAAAATCCATGCCCCCTGGCTGGCCCTCTGTGTTTTGAAATGTCTTAGGTGGCCCTTCCTTTGAAAGGTTTGGGGACACCTGGCCTATGTGATGCTTCACTAACAAGTCCAATACTGTTAAATATAAGCTAAAACAGGTACCCTTTCTGGCCTGGTGTAAGAAGAACTATGGAGTCCAGAGGTGGCAAGGGGTCAAAGCCTAGCACTGGTTGAGAAGTCACTTCCTGCAGAGGGACACAGAGATAAGAGACTCCCATTATACAGTTGATAATCTCTTTTCTCATGGACAGAAATGAATGACACAAGGTGTAAAGGAGAAAAGACCAGGATTTGGGTGCAAAATGACCCACAGTTATTAGAAATCAGGAACTACAGGTGCAGGGCTTCCTCTGCATGCAAAAGTCTAAACATAAAACACAGAACTATTTGTACATTACATAATCAGCAATGATATTCTACCAAATAGATAGAAACATAGAAACATAGAAATGACGGCAGAAGAAGACCAAACGGCCCATCCAGTCTGCCCAGCAAGCCTCACACATTTTTTCTCTCATACTTATCTGTTTCTCTTAGCTCTTGGTTCTATTTCCCTTCCACCCCCACCATTAATGTAGAGAGCAGTGATGGAGCTGCATCCAAGTGAAATATCTAGCTTGATTAGTTAGGGGTAGTAGGGGTAGTAACCGCCGCAATAAGCAAGCTACACCCATGCTTATTTGTTTTACCCCAGACTATGTTATACAGCCCTTATTGGTTGTTTTTCTTCTCCCTGCCGTTGAAGCAGGGAGCTATGCTGGATATGTGTGAAGTATCAGTTTTTCTTTTCCCCTGCAGTTGAAGCAGAGAGCTATACTGGAAATGCGTGATGTATCAGTCTTTCTCCCATGCCGTTGAAGCAGAGAGCCATGCTGGATATGCATCGAAAGTGAAGTATCAGGCACATTTGTTTGGGGTAGTAACCGCCGTAACAAGCCAGCTACTCCCCGCTTTGTGAGTGCGAACCCTTTTTTCTTCTCCCCTGCTGTTGAAGCAGAGAGCTCTGCTGGATGTGTGAAGTATCAGTTTTTTTCTTCTGCCCTGCCGTTGAAGCAGAGAACTATGCTGGATATGCATCGAAAGTGAAGTATCAGGCACATTTGGTTTTGGGGTAGTAACCGCCGTAACAGATGATCAGCTATTGTAAGATTTTTACCTGTGTACTGGTTTAAAAGTTTATTAATTCACCGAAGTGGAAAGAGGATTAAGGGTGGGCAGAGAGGCGGCAGCAGGAGGGAGCAGGGGCCAGCAGTGAGGAAAGAAATGGTGGAAAGAGCAAAGGCAGAGAGAGAGGTGTGCAGAGCAAAACTAAGATGTTTCCACTTATTTCTCGACGTACACATGCACAAAAAAAATGAATATAAAAATTCTGGTATTTATTTATTTTTTTAATATATTTTTATATTCCGCTTTTCACACTTTTTTTCAGCACTTCAAAGCAGATTACATTCAGGTACTGTAAGTATTTCCCTATCCCCAAAGGGCTTACAATCTAACAGGCCGATACAGTAAAGCGCGGCCGTGGTTACCCTGTTTCTAACCCGCTTTCTACCCACAATTTGGCCGCGTAAGTCTAACCCGCCGATTCACTATCCGTTTTTACCAATCTTTACCGCTTCTTTAAATCGATGCGTATCCCTTTCCGCCCGCGGCATGTATATGATATGTAAACGATCGGATTAGCTATTCTCACAGGACAAGCAGGATGTTAGTCCTCACATATGGGTGACATCATCAGGATGGAGCCCAATCACGGAAAACTTCTGTCAAAGTTTCCAGAACTTGACTGGCCCCTACTGGGCATGCCCAGCATGGCACTAACCCTGCAGCCAGCAGGGGTCCCCCTTCAGTCTTCTTTTTTTCCGCGCAGCAGTAGCCTCGCAGTTTAGGAGCTCTGAACACATTCCTGACAGGAATTTTCCTCACGGACTTATTTAAAATTATTTTGCCCCACAGGGGGTCCCTCTAACTTTTCTCAGGCCGCGGTACTCCGGTAAATTTTTCACCGTTTTTCGTCGATTACCGTCAAGTTTGGCCCTCACGGCCTACTGGCCGGCGACCGTACCGTAGCTCCATTTTTTCTATGGCCATGGCGTCGAGTTTTCGTCGGTGCCCGGACTGTACTCGCAACCATGTTTATCACAGACCCTCATAGAGTCTGTGTAATGTGTTTAGGCCGTGAGCATGATGTCCTGACTTGCACCAAATGTGCCCTCATGACATCAAAACGTTTGCAAAGCCAGAATGGAGAAGATGGGACTCCTTTTCCGTGCTCACACCCCGACGCCGTCCATCGCATCGACGTCATCGGAACCGGCACCGAAGTCGCACCACCATCGACAACCGTCCGGTGACCGCCCGCCATCGATGTCTTCACGGCCATTGACTCCCGTTTCTCCCCCTCCAGATCGAGGGGATCGAAGGGAGAAACATCGCCATCGGCATCGTAAGTCTCGGACCGTCGAGGGAGCGAAATCATCGACCTCGCCACCGTCCGAGCCACCATCGAAGAAGCCCCGTCTAGGAACGGCACGCGACCCACTCCTGCGACCGGGACATCGAGGCCACCCTCACCCGATCGGGGTTTGGGAGTCGCGATTCTGCCTGTAAAGGTAGTCCTTCCGACTGTGCCTCAGCCTCCCTCTTCCGTCACGGAGCCGGAGCTGATTGCCCCAGGTCTCTGGGAAGAACTGACCGGCTGGTCCAGGAGGCCATCAACAAGGCGATGCAACGACCTCCAGGTCCCTCCGGCACCAACACCGGCACAGAGAGTGGAACCGGTCACTGACCCGATTCCAGCAGCGCTGGCACTGCTGCTATCCCGGATGGAGGCGCTCATGACTGCCCTTCCACCGGTAATTTCCCGGGTCTCCGATGGCCCTGGTGCGCTCCCCAATGACAGCTTCATTGGGAGGAGAAACACCATTTTGCATTCCTCCTTCGGGGGTATTGCCTCAGCCATCGATGCCATGTCGATCCCTCGCCACCGATTCATTCATCGGGAGAGATATGCACATCGATGCCTTCGATGCCGGCACCGATGCCCCCCAGGGCGTCCACGGTGCCCCCGGTGATTCCTTTGATTTTCTCAGAGCCTCAGCCGGGCTCTTCGGGTATCCAACCCCTTCTCGTCCTACAGGTCAGCCTACTGATCCTTATGACACCTGGGGTGACGATACTTCCACAGACACCGATGACTTACCTTCACCTCCCTCTCCTACTGAAAGTAGAAAGCATTCTCCTCCAGAGGACCTCTCTTTCATTAATTTTGTGAAGGAAATGTCAGAATTGGTCCCTTTCTAGCTTCAGGCGGAGCAAGATGATAGGCACCAGATGATGGAGCTTCTCCAATTCCTGGATGCCCCTAAAGTGATCACTTCTATTCCCATTCATCAAGTTCTTCTTGACCTCCTCAAAAAGAACTGGGAAAACCCTGGATCCATTGCCCCCAGTACACAGAAAGGCTGACACTAC
The DNA here is from genome assembly GCF_901001135.1 of Rhinatrema bivittatum. NCBI lineage: Eukaryota > Metazoa > Chordata > Amphibia > Gymnophiona > Rhinatrematidae > Rhinatrema > Rhinatrema bivittatum. Next base: position 47,919,807 of record NC_042621.1, read on the forward strand.
TTATCTGGTACAGTCAGCCCCTGGCTTTCAAAAATCTCAGCTTGACCACCACTCAGTTGTGGTGGAATCGGCTCAGAAGAAAGCAAAAAGGACGAAACCACACTCCTCTACCCCTCCTGTCAAGGAACACAAGTTCCTCGACAATATTGGTCATCGAGTGTTCCAAGGGGCCATGCTTATCTCCAGGATTGCTTCTTACCAGCTGTATATGACCCAATACAAAAGGGTCATTTCAAGCAAATACAGGACTTCTCTGAACCCTGACTGACCAATTTCAAGAACATCTTCAAACCCTTGTCAACAAGAGGTTTGAGGCAGGAAAGCATGAGATAAGAACAGCTTAAGATATCTTCGACACCTCCACTAGAGTGTCTGCAACTGCCATTTCGGCAAGACGCTGGGCCTGGCTCAAGTCTTCTGACCTTCGGCCAGAAGTACAAGACAGGCTCTCTGACCTGCCCTGTATAGGAGATAATCTGTTCGGTGAACAGATTCAGCAAATAGTGGCTGAATTAAAGGACCATCATGAGACCCTCAAACAGCTCTCATCGATACCTTCTGACTTCCCTTCTAGACAGCCCTTCAAGAAGGACTCTAAGAAGTCATTCTTCCACCCAAGGAAGTACTATCCTCCACCAACAAGGTCCCGAGTTACGAGGCCTTATCAGAAATCTCAGCCCCGCCAGCCCCGGAAGCAAAAGCCACAAGCAGCTCCCCAGCCGGGGCCTGCTTCAGGTTTTTGACTTTCCCTTGGAGAGCAGCAGCCTGATCCCTCTGCCAGCCATACCAGTGGGAGGTCGATTGCCACATGCCGTGAAAGTGGCACAATCAATCACAACCGACCAATGGGTGCTAGCAATCATTGCTCAGGGTTACCACCTGAACTTTCTTGCTCTTCCACCAGAATCACTACCTCTACAAGCGTGGAGAGTAACCGACCACTCTGTCCCTCTGGAGCAGGTGGTTTCCCTTCTTCTCCAGTTAAGAGCAATAGAACCCGTCCCTCTTTCACAACAAGGCCTAGGGTTCTATCCTGGTACTTTTTGATTCTCAAAAAATCCGGGGGCTTCGTCCAATTCTGGACCTATGTGCCCTCAACAAGTACCCTCCAGCGGGAAAAAGTTCAAGATGGTAACCCTGGGCTTGCTTCTACCTCTTCTTCAAAGAGGAGACTGGCTCTGCTCTCTGGACCTCCAGGACGCGTACACCCACATTGCTATAGTTCCAGCTCTTCGCAAGTATCTCAGGTTTTTAGTAGGCCCAAAGCACTATCAATACAGAGTGCTTCCATTCGGCCTAGCATCGGCACCATGAGTCTTTACCAAATGTCTTGTGGTTGTCGCAGCCTCTCTCAGGAAAGAAGGTGTTCACGTCTACCCCTATCTAGATGACTGGTTAATCAGGGCCCCAACCCAGCAAGCCGCTCAATCGTCCCTGGATTTGACCCTACACACTCTAATTTCTCTAGGATTTCTCGTCAATTACGAGAAATCCTATTTAGTCCCATCTCAAACCTTATCGTTCATTGGGGCAGACTTGGACACCTTATAGGCAAAAGCCTTTCTACCTCAACAACGAGTGCAAACCCTCGTGTCCCTCGCTCATCAGTTGCAGTCTCAGTATACAGCAACAGCTCGACAATTCCTTGTCCTTCTCGGACACATGGCGTCCTCAGTCCACCTCACACCAATGGCCCACCTGGCCATGAGAGTCATGCATTGGACTCTGAGGTCACAATGGATTCAAGCGACTCAGCCTCTGTCAACCATTGTCCACATCACCGACGCACTCAGTCTGTCTCTCACCTGGTGGAAAGATCAGAACAATCTCCTCCAGGGACTGCCTTTTCACCTGCAGATCCCCTCAACTCATTCTCACCACCGACGCTTCCAACCTCGGCTGGGGAGCTCATGTGAACGATCTGCAGTCACAAGGATTTTGGTCTCCAGAGGAAGCCAAACACCAGATAAATTTCCTGGAGCTTTGAGCGATGCGATATGCTCTCAGACTGCCTATCAAATCACGTCATCCTGATTCAGACGGACAACCAAGTGGCCATGTGGTACATCAACAAGCAGGGAGGCACAGGCTCCTTCCTTCTGTGTCAGGAAGCTGCACAGATTTGGGCGGAAAGCGCTCTCCCACTCGATGTACCTCAGGGCCACCTACTTGCTGGGAGTGCACAATGTCTTGACAGACAAACTGAGTCGTGTCTTCCAACCGCACACATGGTCTCTCCATCCCTCGGTGGTGAACTCCATCTTCCAGCAATGGGGTCATCCCCAAGCAGACCTCTTTGCGTCCCCTCAGAACGGCAAGGTGGACAATTTACTGCTCCCTCATTCGCAGTGCGCGCTCTCAGCCCAGAGATGCATTCTCCCTCTCCTGGGCAGCCGGTCTTGCTTTATGCATTTCCTCCACTTCCTCTTCTCTCAAGACTCTCGTGAAGCTCCGTCAGGACAAGGGGAACCATGATCCTGATAGCACCTCACTGGCCACGCCAAGTGTGGTTTCCCATACTCTCCAGGATCTCTCCATCCGCAGGCACATTCCCTTGGGAACGCACCCGCTTCTGATCACTCAGAATGATGGATGTCTACGCCATCCCAATCGTCAGGCCTTGTCCTGGCGGCATGGATGTTGAAAGGTTAATTCTTCAACCACTTAACCTTTCAGATTCGGTTTCTCATGTCCTGATTGCTTCACGAAAGCCTTCCACAAGAAAATCTTATTCCTATAAATGGAAAAGGTACACATCATGGTGTTCTTCGCAATCCCTTGATCCCTTTTCCTGTCCAATCCCAAGGTTTTTGGACTATCTCTGGCACTTGTCGGAATCAGGTCTAAAGACCTCTTCCATCAGAATGCATGTCAGTGCGGTAGCCGCCTTCCATAAAGGTGTCGGGGATGTCCCTATATCGGTACAACCCCTCGTAACACGTTTTCTGAAAGGCTTGCTCCATATCAAGCCACCTTTTACGTCCTCCGGCCCCTTCTTGGGACCTTAATCTGGTTCTCTGGCGGCTCATGAAACCACCCTTCGAACCTCTTCACTCCTGTGACCTAAAATATCTCACATGGAAAGTGATTTTCCTTTTGGCTATCACTTCAGCTCGCAGGGTTAGTGAGTTACAGGCCCTAGTTACCTATCCGCCTTACACTAAACTCCTGCAGGACCGGGCGATACTCCGCACTCACCCTAAGTTTTTGCCTAAGGTAGTTTCAGAGTTTCACATTAATCAATCCATCATACTACCTATCTTCTTTCCCAGGCCCCACTCCAACCCAGGGGAACAGGCTCTGCATACCCTTGACTGTAAACTGGCTCTAGCGTTCTACCTAGACCGTACAGTTGCCCACAGGAAGAGCACTCAGTTATTCGTCTCTTTCCATCCCAACAAACTAGGGCAACATGTGGGTAAGCAGACTCTCTCCTCCTGGTTGGCGGACTGCATATCTTTTTGCTATCAGCAAGCAGGCATTCCTTTCCAAGACTGTGTTAAAGCACACTCTGTGAGGGCCATGGCGACTTCAGTAGCACACCTACGATCGGTGCCGCTTCCTGACATTTGCAGGGCTGCCACCTGGAGTTCTCTCCACACCTTCGCAGCCCACTATTGCCTAGACAAAGCCGGAAGACAAGATTCCATCTTCGGCCAATCTGTCCTGCATAACCTATTTCCAACGTGACGTACCAACACCCTTCCGCTTGCCCGTTGGGGTTCAGGATGCCCTCTACCAAATTCCACCCCAGTTGTTGTGCCTATTGCTCGCCGTTGGGTACATCTGGAGCATGTTCGGACATCCTCAGCTCGGTACTCACCCATATGTGAGGACTACCATCCTGCTTGTCCTGTGAGAAAGCAAATGTTGCTTACCTTTAACAGGTGTTCTCACAGGACAGCAGGATGTTAGTCCTCACGAAACCCGCCCGCCACCCCACGGTGTTGGGTTCGTAACGTTTTGTTGTTTTATTTTTTCGGCACTGCCTGTAGCTACCAAATAAGACTGAAGGGGGAACCCTGCTGGCTGCAGGGTTAGTGCCATGCTGGGCATGCCCAGTAGGGGCCAGTCAAAGTTCTGGAATCTTTGATAGAAGTTTTCCGTGATTGGGCACCATCCTGATGATGTCACCCCATATGTGAGGACTAACATCCTGCTGCCCCGTGAGAACACCTGTTAGAGGTAAGCAACATTTGCTTTCCCTCCCATACAGTAACGTGCGGCCCGATTATCGCCTTTTTAACCAACTGTTTTGCCGTGTCTTTAACCCGCTAATTTAATTTGTTTTATGGAAACCGACCTGATTCGATTATGTATATCGAGAAGGTCGGTATATAAAAACTCTAAATAAATAAATAAATAAATAAAATAAATTTACCGCCTACCCTGACCCTGGCGTTAGAGGGATGTGACAGCAATAGGCAGGCTCCAGTCAAATAAGTGGGTGGGTTGGAGCAAGCGAGTAACATGGTGTGGCCTGGTTCTCCTACGCTCGGACCTGGTTCTCCTACGCTCGGGCATTGGGGATTGCCAGTCCTCTCTCCCCCCCTCCCGAAGCAAGGTGCAGGGCGAAAATCGACTCGACATGTTATTAAAGCAAATAGAAATTGTAACAAAAGTAAACTTACTGCATGCTTCCAGCAACCCCAGTCCTCTCTCCCCTCCTCCCAAGGCTCCCACCGCAGCTCCCCTGCCTCCCTAGGGCAGCCGGTGGCGAAAGCGGCTTCCAGCAGCCCCGCTGGCAAAGGTGCATGAATGCACGTCCAATTTGGGCGCTCAAGCAGCGAAGGCGCATGAGCGCACGCCGTGACCTGAGCGCCCAGATGGACGTCCGAGGTCACGGCGTGCGCGCATGCGCCTTCGCTGCTTGAGCGCCCAAATTGGACATGCGTTCATGCACCTTCGCCGGCGGGGCTGCTGGAAGCCGCTTTCGCCGCCAGCTGCCCCCGGGAGGCAGGGGAGCCACGGTGGGCGCCTCGGGAGGAGGGGAGATGCATGAACGCACGTCCAATTTGGGCGCTCAAGCAGCGAAGGCGCATGAGCGCACGCTGTGACCTCGGACGTCCATCTGGGCGCTCAGGTCACGGCGTGCGCTCATGTGCCTTCGCTGCTTGAGCGCCCAAATTGGACGTGTGTTCATGCACCTTCACCGGCGGGGCTGCTGGAAGCCGCTTTCGCCGCCGGCTGTCCCTGGGAGGCAGGGGAGCCACGGTGGGCGCCTCGGGAGGAGGGGAGAGAGGACTGGGGCTGCTGGAAGCATGCAGTAAGTTTACTTTTGTTACAATTTCTATTTGCTTTAATAACATGTTGAGTCGATTTTCGCCCTGCGCCTTGCTTCGGGAGGGGGGGGGGGGAAAGAGGACGGGCAATCCCCGATACCCGAGCGTAGGAGAACCATCCACTTCCTGGTACCTGTCATTTGAAATGACAATTGAAATGACAGGTACCAGCGCACCCAGGATACTGTATAGGCGCTGTATAGCGCTCTATACAGTAAAATGGATTGCGTTTCATGGACGCTTCATGGACGCGCTTTGGACGCGGCTTGCATTTGCATGCCATTTAAATACTGTATCAAGCGGTATGTGATCCGAACTGTGCGCGCGTGGCAAACGAGCGGGCGCCCGGCACTGCCGCACTTTTTCTTACGCGCCCTTACTGTATCGGCCTGTAAGTTTGTACCTGAGGCAATGGAGAGTAAAGTGACGTGCCCAAAGTCACAAGGAGCAGCAGAGGGACTTGACCCTGGTCTCCTGGTTTGTAGCCCACTGCTCTAACCATTAGGTTACTCCTCCACTCGGTATCACCTGAGTAAGAACAAAATCACTCCACTATGTGGTACTTTGTGAAGTAATACAAAATCCTACCAAACAAAAATTCTGTATTTATGTAGGAAACCTACCATACTAACAGCACTAACTTCCAGGAGCCAAACAGTAACAGCTCTACCTATGAAAAGGCAACACTGCAAATATTACAATAAGCCCCCCGAATACCAATGCACTGCCTACTGGAGAAATCAGGACTGTGATAGATCCCTATTAATACTACACGCTAGCAGAATCCCTCACAGAAAGACTTGAAGCAAATACAGAATAAGGGCACAAATTAGAAATATGTAGACAAAAATTGAACTAGAAACCCCAAGAATCCAGACTCTGAATGCAGTAAAATACTGGAGAAACAAATGTAAATAAATGCATTTACTTCTGTACAAAATAAGAAGATTTCAGAGATGCGCATTTCCCAGAGGGAAAAGGAAAATTAGGTCTTACCTTCGATAATTTTCGTTCCTGTAGTACCAAGGATCAGTCCAGACTGCTGGGTTATGCCTCCCTTCCAGCAGATGGAGTCAGAGAGAAACTGAAAAGCACCTCCCACATAACCCGGGGTGCCACCTGCGATCCCTCAGTATCATCGATATAAAAGCAGAAAGAATGGCCATTGTGACCAAAAGAAATATTGTACTCTAGACCATTATGTGGAACACGCTTTGTAACCCAATGACTAGATCAAGTTAAAAACTAAACTGGTACAACATGAAGAACAAAATGAACAACGCAACCTGTAAAGGTACTGAGAACAACGAACTGGTGTTACTACCTGTTGAGAAAAGATCATGAATAGCTGAGCGGACTCTCCTGTGTACCGGCGGGCGTCTAGACTGATCCTTGGTACTACAGGAATGAAAATTATCGAAGGTAAGACCTAATTTTCCTTTCCTTGTACGTACCAGGATCAGTCCAGACTGCTGGGATGTACTCGAGCAGTCCTAAATGGGGTGGGACCTGAAGAGTCCCGCGCGAAGCACACTGACGCCAAAGGAATCCACAGTTGGATCCCTTACATCCAATTGGTAATGCTTAGCAAACGTGTGCAAGGATTTCCATGTGGCCGCCCGACAAATCTCTTGAGGGGAGACACTCTGACTTTCTGCCCATGAAGCCACCTGAGAGTGAAGAGAATGCGCCCAAATACCATCCGAAACTGGACGTCCACAACATATATAGGCAGAAGCGATTGCGTCCTTCAACCAGCAGGCGATAGTAGTTTTGGAAGCCTGGGCCCCCTTCTTGGGGCCTCCCCACAACACGAAGAGGTGATCCGACAAACGAAATGGATTAGTAAACCTCCAAATATCGCAATAGGACCCGAACATCTAACTTTCTCAGATCCTTATCCGCTGGCGACAATGCCGGTAACTCGACTGTCTGGTTGACGTGAAGGTTGATACCATCTTGGGCAGAAATGAAGGCACCGTACGAAGAGAAATACCCGAGTCCGAGATACGCATGAAAGGCTCACGACAGGACAAGGCTTGGAGTTCTGACACCCGCCGAGCCGAAGTTATAGCAACAAGAAACACCGTTTTAAGCATCAAGTCTTTAAGCGTTGCTCGCTTCAAGGGTTCAAACGGGGGCCCACCCAGGGAACGGAGAAACCAAATTTAAACTCCAAGATGGACAAACCGCTCACAGTGGTGGTTTCAAGTGCTCGGCCCCCTTCAAAAATCGCCTCACGTCCGGGTGAGCCGCAATGGGAATACAGTCAATTTACCACGGAGGCTGCCCAAGGCTGAAACCTGAACCCGGAGCGAGCTGTATGACAGACCCTTTCGCAATCCATCCTGCAAAAAAGACAGGATATGAACAATCGTGGCTTGCCGCGGGGACAGATCGATCTTGTGACACCAGGAATCAAAACCTTCCAAACCCGAACGTAGGTAAGAGATGTAGAAGTTTTTCTGGCTCGCAGAAGAGTGGAGATAATGGCTTCTGAATAACCTTTCCTTCTCAACCGCCTCCTTTCATAAGCCAGGCCGCTAGACAGAAGCGATCTGCCTGTTCTAAAGATTCTGGACCCTGCCGTAGCAGGTTGGGCAGGTGACTGAGACGCAGTGGACCGTCCACTGCCAGGTTGATCAGATCGGCGAACCATGGCCTTCAGGCCCACTCGGGAGCCACTAGAATCACCGGGTCCCGATGAGACTCTATGCGACGTAATACCTTTCCGATCAGCGGCCATGGAGAAGAAACACAAAGAAGGACGCGCGGTGGCCAAGGAAGAACCAAGGCATCCACTCCTTCGGACCTGTGGTCCCGCCTGCGACTGAAGAAGCGAGCCACCTTTGCATTCTGACAAGTCGCCATCAGGTCGAGGTGAGGAGTCCCCCAGCGTCTCGATATCATGCCCATTGTTTCCTCTGACAGTTCCCTTCCCCCGGGATCCAACTGTTGTCGACTGAGGAAGTCCGCCTGAACATTGTCGACTCCAGTGATGTGAGACGCCGCGATACGATCGAGGTGGTGCTCCGCCCACCTCATCAGTTTGTTGGCCTCGTCGGATACGGGACGACTTCTGGTGCCTCCTTGTCTGTTTAATTATGCCATTGTGGTCGCACTGTCGGAGAGAATCCGTACCGCCTTGTTGTGTAACATGGGGAAGAAGTGCTGTAGAGCTAGCCGGACTGCTCTGATCTCCAGTCTGTTGATGGACCACTGCGCTTGAGACGGAGTCCAAAGACCCTGAGCCGACCTCGACTGGCACACCGCTCCCCAACCGGAGAGGCTGGCATCGGTTGTTACCACTATCCATTTGGGGCTCTCGAGATCCACCCCTTTCAGTAGGTGCTCTGGGATGAGCCACCATGCCAGGCTGGACCTGGCCGGTTCGAGTAGAGGCAAAGGGATCTGGTACTCTTCTGACTTGGGATCCCAATGCGAGAGTAGCGCCCTCTGCAACGGTCTCAGTTGCGCAAAGGCCCAAGGATCTAACTCCAGGGTAGATGCCATATATCCAAGAACCTGCAAATAATCCCACACCACTGGGGAGGGGAGTGACAACAGCCACCGAACTTGAAACATCAACCTGTCCATGCATTCGGGTGGTAAGGAAACTTTGCCTGCCAGTGTATCGAAGCGAGCCCCCAGGAACTCTATTACCTGGGTTGGGGTCAGCTGGCTCTTGGCATAGTTGACCACCCAGCCCAGCGACTGTAGCCAACACACCACCGACCGGACCGCCGCCCGGCAGTGCTCCTCCGATTTCACTCGAATAAGCCAATTGTCCAGGTAGGGATGAACCAAAATTCCTTCCCGACGTAAGCTCGCCGCTACTACCACGAGCACCTTGGTGAATACTCGAGGTGCAGTTGCCAACCCAAAGGGAAGGGCACAAAACTGATAGTGTTGATCCAGGATCATAAACCTGAGAAAACGCTGATGGCTTTTCTGGATCCCTATGTGAAGATACGCCTCCGTCAGATCCAAAGAAGCCAAAAATTCTCCCTTGTGGACTGCCGCAATGACCGACCGTAAAGTTTCCATACGGAATCGAGGCACCCGCAAGGCCTTGTTGACCTGCTTGAGATCCAAAATCGGACAAAAGGACCCATCTTTCTTTGGCACCACGAAATAAATGGAATAGCGACTGGTCCGGCGCTCCGATGGAGGAACTGGCGTTATGGCTCCTAGCGCCTGCAAGCGACGCAGAGTCTGAAGGACCACCTGCTGCTTTTGCGGTGGTCCGCAAGGTGACATCAGAAAAGATCCCGGAGGGGACGAGCAAAATCCAAAGCGTAACCGCGACTTATAATATCTAGGACCCACCGATCCGATGTAACCTTGACCCATTCCTCTAGAAACAGGGAAAGCCGACCCCCTATCTTCGGGACAGAAGAATGGGTCGGCGTCTCTTCATCGGGCAGGCTTGTTGCTGGAGGCAACCACATGGGTCCTGGCTCGCTGAGGCCGCCTACTCCGAAAGGAATAAGACCACGACTGTGCTCTGGAGGCCTGTTGTCTAGGGTTAGACCCACCCCGACCAGGCTGAAAGCGACGCTGTCCCCGATATCGGCCCCGATAGGCACCCTGAGAGCGGCCTGTCCTGGGCTTGTCCTCCGGCAGCTTATAAACTTTGTTGTCATCCAATGCTTTTATGAGCTGTTCCAGCTCATCCCCAAATAGCAACTTACCCCGAAAAGGGAAGGACCCCAGCTGAGATTTTGACCAAGCATCCGCGGACCAGTTCCGTACCATAACAGACGCTGTGCGGACACCGCCAAAGACATAGTACGTGCTGAGGTATGCAAAAGGTCATAAAGAGCATCCGCGGTATATGCCACTGTGGACTCCATATGGGCTGCCTGTTCAGCTTCCCCTGGGGGGAGGTCCACATCTGTTGCACCCAACGCAACAAAGCCCTCTGCATCAAGCTGCTGCACGCTGCAGCCCGTATCCCTAAGGCGGAAACCTCAAAAATGCGCTTGAGCAGTACCTCCAACTTCCTATCCTGAAGGTCCTTAAGCGCTGTGCCGCCAGTCACCGGGATAGTAGTATGTTTGGCTATAGCCATGACCGCAGAGTCCACCTTCGGAACTTTAAGGAGGTCAAGCGAATCGATGGGAAGAGGATATAACTTTTCCATGGCCCTAGTGACCCTCAAGGAGGCCTCCGGGCTCTCCCACTCACGGGTCACAATTTGCAAAAGCTTCGGGTGGAAAGGAAAAGTCTGTGGCGGGTAGCGAAGTCCCACTAGGGCCGAATCCCCGGTAGACAGCTCCGACGAAACTTGGGACAGAGGGAGCTCCAGCTCCTGGAGCACATGTAAAATCAAAGGGTCTAGTTCCTCCCGCCGAAACAGACGGAGGGCTAGGGGGTCATTCCCTTCCACCTGTGACGCACTATCCCCCTTGTCACCTGGATCGGGAACTGCCAAATCCTGTAAACCTGAATCCCCCAGGTCGGGTGGGTCAGGTGACCTACCCCTCGGGAAAATTGGAGGAAGGCCGGAATCCTCCCTAACCTGGTCCTTAGAGACCTTCGGCACCTTAGTAGGGCTAGGAGACTGAGTATCCCCATTCAGTCTCCGCTTCCATATAAGCCCTATGCATAAGAAGGACAAATTTAGATGAAAAAGGTTGCCTCCTCTTTAAGGCCCTCCTGGGGGTAGAAACGGGGGAGGGGCTGCGCCAGGCTGCGAGTCGCGTGGTCTATGCTGTGGGGAGGAGGGAGATCCTCCTCCGAATCGTCAGCGTCTCCCTCCAAGGCTGACAAAATGGCCGCCGCTCCTGCGCAATTCGGGAGCGGGCCAGGCCTCTGCCCCTTAACCTCGTGTGCTCCGCGCGAAGTGCTGCGCCGAGTCTTGGGCACCCCTCCGGCCGAAAAAGAAAATTATTACTTACCTGCTAATTTTTGTTCCTGTAGTACCATGGATCAGTCCAGACAGTGGGTTGTGTCCCCAATCCAGCAGATAGAGTCAGCAAAAGCTTTGAGGGGGCGTCACCATAAGTACTACTACCCCCTCTGCAGGAGTTCAGTATCGAGTATATCAAAGCCCGAGTAGACAAACGAACCCCCGTATTGGATCAAGTTTAAAAGAATCAGCAACAATAAGCCGCTTAAACTAAGTAACGATGTGTGACCGTCCCACCAACGGGTAGGAAGTCATGAATACAGCGTGTCACCCCGAAGGGAACTAGGAACTGTGGAACACAAGGAAAAACTGAAGAGTTGTGAAAGACATAAATACACCACAGAACCATAGATAACGGCTGAGCAGGAGTAGAACCCAAAAACGCGGCGGGCGTCTGGACTGATCCATGGTACTACAGGAACGAAAATTAGCAGGTAAGTAATAATTTTCTTTTCCCTGTACGTACCTGGATCAGTCCAGACAGTGGGATGTACCCAAGCTTCCCTAAATCGGGTGGGGTCCTGCGAGGCCTGCTCATAGAACCTGCTCGCCAAAGTGTCCAGAGACAGAAGAGGCGAGGTGTAGGCGATAGTGCCTCGAGAACGTATGTAAAGATTTCCAAGTGGCTGCTCTACAGATCTCTTGAGAGGAGACCGAGCGAGCCTCCGCCCAGGAAGCCGCCTGGGAACGCGTAGAATGTGCTACGATGCCGGGTGGGGGAGTCCTCCCCACCCCAATGTAGGAAGCGGCAATGCCGGCTTTCAGCCATCTGGCAATGGTCGTCTTCGAGGCCGGAGACCCCTTCCGAGGGCCGGACCAAAGGACGAAGAGATGGTCAGAAGTCCGGAAATCATTCGTAGCCTCCAGATAGAGACGCAGAGTACGCTTGACATCCAGGAGCCGGAGAGACCGCGGCTCAGAAGAGAAGGACGGCAGTTCCACCGTCTGATTCACATGGAACGCAGACACCACCTTCGGAAGAAAGGAGGGAACAGTGCGAAGCGAAACTCCAGAGTCGGAGAAACGGAGATAAGGCTCTCTACAACGACAGGGCCTGTATCTCCGAGATGCGTCGAGCGGAGCAGATGGCCACCAGGAACACAGTCTTGAGAGTGAGGTCCTTAATCGTCGCACTCCGCAGTGGTTCAAACGGGGGTCCCGACATGGAACGGAGCACAAGGTTGAGACTCCAGGAGGGACAAGGATCCCGCAACGGAGGCCGCAAATGCTTGACACCCTTGAGGAAACGAACAATGTCCGGGTGTTGTAGCATAGAGCCCCCGTCGCGCAGGAGTGAACCCAGGGCGGCCACCTGAACCCGTAGTGAGTTATAGGCGAGCCCCTTGTCCACTCCCGCTTGTAGAAACTGAAGGATCTGAGGAACAGAAGCCTTAGCGGGTCTGGTGTTCTGGCTGTTACAGACACCACAGCTCGAAAACCTTCCAGACCTGAACGTAGGCCACCGACGTCGAAGTCTTTCGGGAACGCAACAGCGTTGACACTACCCGCCTCCTGGTAACCCCCGGCGCCGAAGGCGGTGCCTCTCAAAAGCCAGGCCGCAAGACAGAGGAGTTCTGCCTGATCGAAAAATACCGGGCCCTTGTGCAGGAGGCGGGGGAGATGCCCCAGTCGGATGGGTCCGTCGATCACCAGTTGTAGAAGGTCCGCAAACCAGGGCCGCCTTGGCCATTCTGGCGTGACGAAGATCACAGTCCCCTGATGAGCCTCTATTCTGCGGAGTAGTCTTCCCACCAGTGGCCATGGTGGAAATGCGTATAGAAGATGATGATCCGGCCACGGGAGCACTAAGAGCATCTACCCCCTCGCTCTCTTCGGCGACTGAAGAAACGGGGAGCCTTGGTGTTTTGTGCGGACTCCATCAGATCCATGTGGGGGATTCCCCACCGCTGGACAAGCAGTTGCATCGCCTCGTCGGAGAGGGACCATTCTCCGGGATCCAGAAGCTGGCGACTGAGGAAATCCGCCTGGACGTTGTCCACGCCTGCGATGTGCGAGGCCGCCAGGCGGACCAGGTGTCGTTCCGCCCACTGCATGAACATCGCTGCCTCGAGCGCGACCTGCGGACTGTGAGTGCTGCCCTGTCGGTTGATATAGGCCACCGTGGTCGCGTTGTCCGATAAGATCCGAACCTCCCGATTCCGAAGGAGAGGCAGGAAGTGTCGTAGAGCTAGCCTGACCGCTCTGGTCTCCAGGCGATTGATGGACCACTTCGACTCCTCCGCGGACCACGTCCCCTGCGTGGCGCTGCGGTCGCAGACTGCTCCCCAGCCGACGAGACTGGCATCGGTGGTTACCACCACCCAATTTGGGAGATCGAGGGACACGCCGCGAGCCAGATTCTCCGGATCCATCCACCAGTTCAGGCTGATCCTGGCAAACTGCGGCAGGGGGAGGAGTACCTGGTAGTCCTGCGAAAGCGGTTTCCAACGGGATAGAAGTGCTCTTTGTAGGGGTCGGAGGTGTGCAAATACCCAAGGGACCATGTCGATGGTGGAGCCCATCACCCCAGGAGCTGCAGGTAGTCCCAGGAGGTGGGAACTGGTAACACAGAGAACCGCTGTATGTGCTCCCGCAAGGCCTGCGCCTTGTCCTGCCTCAGGAAAACCTTGCCCAGACGCGTGTCGAAGGTCGCCCCCAAAAAATCCAAGCGCTGCAAGGGCACGAGGGAGCTCTTGGAGAAGTTCACTACCCATCCCAGGGACTGCAGGAACTGTATAACCCTGGCTACCGCATCCTGTCCGTGTAGGAAAGACTTCGCTCGGATGAGCCAATCATCCAGGTAAGGATGGACCAGAATACCGTCCTTCCGAAGGGCAGCCGCCACGACTACCATGATCTTGGTGAAGGTGCGCGGTGCCGTGGCCAACCCGAACGGGAGCGCTATAAACTGGAAGTGTTGGTCCAGGATCTTGAACCTGAGAAGACGATGATGCTCCCGGCGGATGGGGATGTGAAGGTAGGCCTCCGTCAGGTCCAAGGAGGCCAGGAACTCCCCGCGATGCACCGCCGCAATCACCGAGCGCAGCGTTTCCATGCGGAACCCGACCACCCGGAGGGACTTGTTGACTTCCTTTAAGTCCAGGATGGGCCGGGTAGGAACCGTCCTTCTTTGGCACCACGAAGTAGATGGAATAATGGCCCGAGCCCACCTCTCCGGAGGGCACGGGCGCAATGGCGCCTATCTCCCGGAGCCTGTCCAGTGTCAACTGCACCGCCCTGCGCTTGGGATCCGATCCGCAGGGGGAGAAGACGAACCTTCCCTTTGGAGCGCGGACAAACTCCAACTCGTAGCCGTGTTCTATGGTGTCCAAGACCCACTGGTCTGAGGTGATCCGCGCCCACTCCTCGTAGAAGAACGCCAGCCAACCCCCAATCCTGGGGACGGTGGAGTGGGCGGGCCGAACATCATTGTGAGGACTTAGGAGAGGGTTGTCCTGCCCCGGGGGCGGGACGCGCGGGCCTACGCCCACGAAAGGAGCGCAACCAGGGCTGAGACCTGGGGGCAGAGGGCCTGGAGCCCGCCGGCCTGTAGTTCCTGTAGCGCCTTTGTGCCCTGGCCCTGGTCCGGGAAGATGAAAACGCCCTGGAGGGCCGGTATCTGTCCTCCGGCAGGCGATGGACCGCGTTTTCCCCCAGGGACTTGATGATCTGGTCCAGGTCCTCCCCGAACAGGAACTTACCCCTGAATGGCAGGGAGCCCAGGCTCGACTTGGAGGACGTATCCGCCGCCCAGTTGCGAAGCCATAGCAGTCGACGTGCCGCCACTACCGAGACCATGGATCGAGCCAGGACCCGAAACAGGTCGTAGGAGGCGTCAGCCCCGTACGCCACCCGCAGCTTCCAGCCTATCCGCCTGGGCGGCCTCATCGGCCGGCAGAACCTGAGAGGTGAGAAGTTGTTGCACCCAGAGCAGACTCGCCCGCTGGGCCAGCGAAAGGAAAATTATGTTCTTACCTGATAATTTTCGTTCCTGTAGTACCAAGGATCAGTCCAGACTGCTGGGTTATGCCTCCCGTCCAGCAGATGGAGTCAGAGAGAAACTGAAAAGGCACCACTCATATACCCTGGTGCGCCCCCTGCGATCCTTCAGTATAATCCATAACAAAGCAGTATGAATTTAGGAACAATGGCAAACTCTGTGACTAGATCAAGATAAATATGAACATGTGGAAAACGAGGAAACCAGGCAAAAGCCATGAAACATAACCATATGAAAAATAGAACAAGTGCTCGGAAAAAACAATGGAATCTGAAAAGGAAACACGACAGACGCGGGACTCTGCACTGACATGGGCGGGCGTCTGGACTGATCCTTGGTACTACAGGAACGAAAATTATCAGGTAAGAACATAATTTTCCTTTCCCTGTACGTACCAGGATCAGTCCAGACTGCTGGGAAGTACCCAAGCTGCCCTAAACGGGGTGGGATCCTGACAGTCCCGCACGAAGCACACCACTGCCAAACGAGTCTACCGGCGGAGCGCGGACGTCCAATCGGTAATGTCTAGCAAAAGTGTGCAACGACTTCCAAGTAGCCGCCCGGCAAATTTCCTGAGAGGAAATAAAACCACTCTCAGCCCAAGACGCCGCTTGGGAACGCAGAGAATGAGCCTTAAGACCGTCCGGAACGGCGCGACCTTGAGAAATGTAAGTAGAAACAATCGCCTCCTTCAACCAGCGGGCTATAGTAGCCTTGGAAGCTTTATTGCCTTTCTTTGGACCATACCACAAGACAAAAGATGATCAGACAACCGAAAAGGGTTGGTAATGTCCAGGTACCGTAAGAGTGTCCTTCGAACATCCAACCTGCGAAGCTCCGGGTGCCGAGACACCTCAGCACCATCCACCGCAAAGGCCGGTAGGTCCACAGTCTGGTTGACGTGAAAGGCGGAAACTACCTTAGGCAAAAAGGAAGGAACGGTACGCAGAGAAACCCCCGAGTCAGAAATACGGAGAAAAGGTTCTCTACAGGATAACGCCTGAAGTTCAGAGATTCTGCGAGCAGAACAAATAGCGACGAGAAAAAACTGTTTTGAGAGTGAGATCTTTGAGAGTAGCCCTTCGTAGCGGTTCAAACGGAGAAGTACATAGACCCCGGAGAACCAAATTTAAACTCCAAGAAGGACAGATAGGGCGTACCGGAGGTCGCAAATGTTTAACTCCTTTTAAAAATCGTGCAACGTCCGGGTTGCATGGCAATTGGAAAGTCCGTCAAGTTTACCGCGGTAACAGCCTAAGGCTGCCACCTGCACACGAAGAGAATTATAGGACAAACCTTTCTTTAGACCTTCTTGCAAAAAAGCCAGAATATGAGAGACCGTAGCCTGCCGTGACGACACTTTCAAACCCTGGCACCAAGAGTCAAAAACTTTCCATACCCTGACATAAGCAACCGAGGTAGAGGGCTTCCGAGCCTGTAGAAGAGTAGTAATGACCGACTCAGAATATCCCCTCTTTCTCAATTGCCGCCTCTCATAAGCCAAGCCGCTAGACAAAAGCGATCGGCCTGGTCGAAAAATACTGGACCCTGCCGTAGGAGACGAGGCAGATGACCGAGACGCAAGGGGCCGTCCACCGCTAGGTTGATGAGGTCGGCGAACCATGGCCTCCTTGGCCACTCCGGAGCTACCAGAACGACGGGTCCTGCGTGGGATTCGATCCGACGCAATATTTTTCCCACCAATGGCCACGGTGGAAACACGTACAGAAGAACTTGCGCGGGCCAGGGAAGAAACTAGTGCGTCCACGCCTTCCGACCCGTGTTCCCTTCTGCGACAGAAGAGCGAACCGCCTTGGCATTCGAACGAGTCGCCATGAGGTCCAACCGGGGGGTCCCCCACCAGTGACAGATGAGTCTGAGTGCCTCGGGAGATAGTTCCCACTCTCCCGGATCTAATCGCTGCCGGCTGAGATAGTCTGCTTGAATGTTGTCGACTCCGGCGATGTGCGACGCAGCAATCGAGACAGGTGCTCCTCTGCCCAATCCATCAGTTGGCTGGCTTCGGTTGCTACCGGAAGACTCCTTGTACCGCCTTGCCGATTGATATACGCCACCGTGGTTGCATTGTCGGACAAAACCCGAACCGCTCTGTTCCGAATCAAAGGCAGGAAGTGCTGTAACGCTAGGCGAAACCGCCCTGGTTTCCAAACGATTGATAGACCACTTGGCCTGAGAAAGCGTCCAACGTCCCTGAGCGGATTGAGACTGACAGACTGCTCCCCACCCCGTCAGACTGGCATCGGTCGTGACAATGATCCATTGGGGTGGGTCCAAATCGATGCCTTGGAGCAAGTGGACCGGATCCAACCACCATTGCAGACTGGTCCTTGCTGGGTGTAGGAGTGGCAAAGATATCTGAAACTCCTCTGATTTGGGATCCCAACGCGACAGAAGCGCCCTCTGTAGCGGCCCGCATATGCGCAAAAGACCACGGAACCAAATCCAGGGTGGACGCCATATAACCAAGAACTGTAAATAATCCCATACCAACTGGCAAGGGAAGGGCTAGGAGACGACGACGTGCGCCATCAGACGCTCCATCCTGCCTGCGGCAGGAAAACTTTTCCCACTCTTGTATCGAACGAGGCGCCCAGAAATTCCAAACTCTGGGAGGGAATCAGTTGGCTCTTGGGATAATTGACTACCCAACCCAAGGAGTGTAGTCTGTGGAGTACTGTCTGAATTGCGACCTCGCAGAGACGACGCGATTTTGCCCGAATGAGCCAGTCGTCCAAATACGGGTGGACCAATACTCCGTCCCCTCCGGAGGCTCGCTGCCACCACCACCATTACCTTGGTGAATACTCTCGGAGCGGTCGCCAGTCCGAACGGAAGGGCACAGAACTGGAAATGAGATCCCAGGACCATAAAGCGGAGAAATCGTTGATGGAACTCTTGTATTCCTATGTGCAAGTAAGCCTCTGTGAGATCTAAGGAAGCCAAATACTCTCCTTTGTGGACCGCAGCGATGACTGAGCGCAGGGTTTCCATCCGAAACCGCGGAATGCGCAATGCCTTGTTGACCCGCTTGAGATCCAGAATAGGGCGAGTGTGCCCTCCTTTTTGGGGAACGATGAATAGATGGAATAACGGCCTGTGCGTTGTTCGGACGGGCGTTGGTACTGGCACTATGGCTCCCATCGCCTGCAACCGCTGCAGGGTTGAGCAATCCGCTGTTGTTTTACCAGAGAACCGCTGGGAGAGATAAGGAACAAATCGCGCAGGGGCCGTGCAAAATCTAAGGCGTATCCATGAGTTATAATGTCGAGGACCCATGGTCGGTGGTAATTGCGGCCCATTCCTCCCGAAAGTAAGAGAGTCGTCCTCCGACCTCCGGGACGGAGGAATGGACCTGCGTCCCTTCATTGAGCCGCCTTAGAGGTGGCGAAGGTATGAGACGCCCCTGCGCGGGCTGGCCTTCTACCACGAAAGGAAGGAGTCCATGCTTGGGAAAGCGTAGACGGCTGTCTTGAAGCGTAAGAGGAACCCCTCCCCGATCGAAAACGGCGCTGCCCGCGAAATCGCCCGCGAAAGTTACCCGAAGTACGAAAAAATCTCGGCTTGTCCTCTGGCAACTTGAACACCTTATTCTCCCCCAAAGATCGAATAAGGTCTTCTAACTCGGTGCCAAATAATAGTTTGCCCCGAAAGGAAAGGAACCGAGTTGGGCCTTGGAGGAAGAGTCTGCTGCCCAGTGACGCAGCCAGAGTAACCGCCGTGCAGACACTGCTGAAGACATAGACCGTGCCGAAGTGCGGAGGAGATCATAGAAGGCATCCGCGGCGTAGACCACCGCGGATTCTATGCGGTTTGCTTGCTCAGCTTCCCCGGAGGCAGATCCTGAGATGTCAACATCTGTTGTACCCAGCGAAGGGTAGCCCTTTGTACCATACAACTGCCAACGGCCGCCCGTACTCCCAATGCTGAAACTCAAAGATTCGCTTAAGCAACATCTCCAACTTCCGATCTTGAAGATCCTTAAGGGCCGTACCCCCAGTTACGGGGATGGTGTATGTATTTGCCATGGCAGTGACCGCCGAATCCACCTTTGGCACCCTAAGGAGCTCCAAAGAATCAGCAGGGAGTGGGTAAAGCTTATCCATAGCGCGGCTGACTCAGAGTAGCCTCCGGATTATCCCATTCCTTGGATACAAGCTGAAACAGTTTATTGTGAAAAGGAAAAGCATGTGAGGGTGTGCAAGCCCGTCTAACTCAAAATCCCCTGGCTGGAATTCATTTCAATCTGGGGTACCGGAATTCTTAGTTCTTGAAGAACATGAATGATCAAGGGATCTAATTCTTCTTTATGAAATAACCGAAGAATGAGAGGATCGTCCCCTTCAAACTGGGTCAGCTGGGTCCGTACCCCCCACCATCCGTACCAGAATCCGGAACGGGTGGGTCGGGGAAATAGGGTCCGGAGCTATATGCCGTAAAGGTTTAGGAGGAGGAGGAGGAGAAGAGGAGGAGGGTCTGGATTTGGATCCCCCTCCCAAGTTAGTAGAAATTTTGCCACATTTATCTGGGGCAGGAGCACCCTGCTCCCATTCAGCTTCGGCCTCCATATAGGCCTTATGGAGCAAAAGAACAAATTGTGAGGTAAATGGATGAGGTCTTTTAAAGAACCTCCCTTGGCTCCCATAGGTGGCAAATCTAGAAGCCCCGATAAACCGCGGGTGTGTGGGGGGCTAAGGTCCGGTGGGGACAGCGGTGGGAGGTCCTCTCCCTCCTCCTCCGACGAAACGGCATCGTAATCAGGCACGTCTAAAATGGCCGCCGAATTTTCCCTCATACCGGCAGCGAGGACTGCCGCGTTTTTGCCCGACGCTGCCCGAGCCCCAAGTCGCGGTGAGGGAGAGCTCCCGGCCACGGCTGGCCCCCGCGAGGAGCCCTCACCCCCGGGAAGGCACCGGGAGCAAAGGCCCTCGCGGGAGAGCCGGCAGCCCGGCTCCCCACATGCAGTACAACTGACCCTCTGGGCATTTTTTTTTTTTTAAGAAGAAAAAACGGCGCGAAAAGGGGGCCGGGTGACAAGCCACCCCTTCCGGAGACCACGTGAGTAAGGCAGGCAGAGTAAAAATAAATTACCTCTTTTTTTTTTTTTTTTTTTTTAAACGTGTATAGCGCTGCTTACCGGGCAGCTATGAAAAACCTCACAATTCAATTATACAATGGAGCCTGCAGAGGGTGTAGCATACCCATCTGACTAACTTCTCCGAGGAATTTAAACTTCTCAGAGGCGGAGAGGGAGAGTGACCGGCCCACTGATTAATTCTCCCCTCCTCTCACTGGGCAGGCAGAGAGAAACTCCGGGAAAAGGCTGTAGGGCAGTGCCCTGCCTTGCCTGCTACTGCTCCTATTAACAGTGTTAAACTAGGCCTGTAATTAAATTGATCCAGTCACAGGATTCCTCAGAAAATAACAGTGTTAAACTAGGCCTGTAATTAAATTGATCCAGTCACAGGATTCCTCAGAAAATCGTAAGTCAAACCTGATAGGGAAAACCCCCCTCCCAATTTACAGGAGATCAGGACCGCAGATTATGCTCTCTCATCTGCTGGAGTCAGAGATATACTGAAGGATCGCAGGGGGCGCACCAGGGTATATGAGTGGTGCCTTTTTCAGTTTCTCTCTGACTCCATCTGCTGGACGGGAGGCATAACCCAGCAGTCTGGACTGATCCTGGTACGTACAGGGAACTGCACATCACTGCCCGCATCCCCAGCGCGGAGACCTCGAAGACCCGCTGAGGAAAAACTTCCAACTTGCGATCTTGCGTATCCCGTAAGGCCGCTCCACCCATCACTGGTATGGTCGTCCTCTTCGTGACCGCCGACACCGCGGAGTCCACTTTTGGCACCTTGATGAGATCCAGAAAATCCTCCGGCAGCGGGTACAGTTTTTCCATGGCACGGCTGACCTTTAGGGAAGCTTCCGGGGTGTCCCATTCCCTGGTGAGAAGCTGCAGGAACGACTCGTGGATGGGAAACGCGCGAGCCCTCGGTCGAAGGGCTGCCAGAACCGGATCCCCCTTCTTTGAAGAAGTGACGACAGCGGGCGCTACGGGAGCGGGTGGATCCGGCGGCGGATCGAGGTCTAACTCCTGAATAATTAGCGGGATAAGCTCATCCAGTTCTTGCCTCTGGAAGAGATGCAGCGTGCGCGGATCGTCTCCCTCTGATGTGGAGTCTCCCTGACCCAAGTCCGTAAGGTCCGGCCCAGGGGACGCTGGGCCTGGCACCGCTCCCACGGAGCCCACAGGAAGCCGGGTGCGGACGGGAGGTTGGGGGGCCCCCACTCCCGCCGGGACGGGGGGGGGCCTGAGAGGGAGGCGAGGGCCAAGGTAGCTTGGCTGGGGCGGTCTCCCGCGGGAGTGTCAAGGCCCTGCAGATATGCTGTATGCATTAGAAGAATGAACTCCGGGGAAAACCCCGGCCTACCTGAGGGAGCATCGGAGGGGGGAGACCCCGTGGGACCCTGCCCCTGCGTGTCCGGCTCCGGCAGCAAGTTCGGGGGAGAAACCTCGGGGGAGTCCCTGTCCTCCAGCGCTGCCTGAGTCCCCTCAGGGCGCTGGGCATGTAAGATGGCCGCCGTTCCCACCAGAAATGGGGGAGGGGCCAGCCCGCGCTGCCCGGGCAAGCCTGCCAAAAAGGAGAATTCGCCGAGGGACTGCGACGTGCCTTCCTCCCCAGGAAGGCACCGAGCACAGATGCCCTCTCACAAAATTCGCGATCCCGGCTCGCCGCAGGCCGAGCAACGCGATGGCCACGGCATCGGGAGCGCTACTAAAATCGGAGCAGGCAGACAAAAATCACCTAATAAGCCTCGGGGGGGGGGGGGCCGCGAGGAGAAATGCCGCTGCGGGGGGGCCCGGTCGGCCTGTGCTGCCCGCCACCGGAGAAACGGTGCCGCGGGGGGGCCTTCCTGGCCTCACAACCCGCCGACGATGATCTCCCTACCTGCCCCCTGCAGCCCACGAGGCAGACAAAATGGTCGCGGGTGAGGGAGAAGCGCGGAGAGGCTGGTCGCGGGTGAGGGAGAAGCGCGGAGAGGCCGGTCCCACCGGCATCCGCGATGCACCGGCGTCAAAAGGCTTGCAAGAGAAAGTAACAGAATAAAAACAATCACTTACCCCGGTTCGCAAGCGACAGGCTAGCACCGAGAGAGAGAGAGAGACAACACAAAGGGAAGCCACGCCTCCCCAATTTGAACCCTCTTCTTTTTTTTTTTTTTTTTATGTGAAACAAACTTGATCCAAAAGAAATAGGCAAAGAAAACAGAGAAAAATTAATCAAAGGAAGAAAATGACCCTAAGGTAATCAGGAGCAACCCAGATTCCCCTACTCGCATCTGCTGGAGTCAGAAGATACTGAACTCCTGCAGAGGGGGTAGTAGTACTTATGGTGACGCCCCCTCAAAGCTTTTGCTGACTCCATCTGCTGGATTGGGGACATAACCCACTATCTGGACTGATCCAGGTACGTACAGGGAATGGACGTTCTCGCCCCCGGGGAGGCACCGGGAAGCAGAGGCCTTCGCTGGAGAGCCGGAGCCCCAGCTCTCCACAGGACTGACACGCTGTCCCCCTCGGCATAGCAAAAGCAGCTGGGAGAGAAGAAACAAATCCACCCCCCTCCGGAGGCCCGGGACAGCGTCGGCAGGCAAGGCTGAGGTAGGGAACCAATTAATAAAATGCTGCAAGAAAAAAACTGTGCCTGTCTTTCCCTTTTTTTTTTTTTTCACAGCCCACAGGAGGACGATGCTGGGAGCAATCTCAGAGGAAAACTAAAAACCTCTCTGAGGGAGGGGAGAGTGACCAGCCCACCGGTAAATCCTCCCCCTCTTCTCACCAGGCTTGTGTGCCAAAGTCTCCGGGAACTGGCTATAGGCAATGCCCCTGCCTCGCTCTGCCCAACACAGCTGCTGTAGAAACCAACAAAGCTTTGTTATTTTATTTACTTTTTTTTTTTTTTTTTTTAAATGATCCAGTCAAAAAGGGGAACAAGAATAAATGGTCTCTGTTTATTTTTTTTGGTTTTTTTTTTTTCAAACCTCGAGGGGCAAGGCCCCCAGAATTTAGAGATCAGGACCACAGGTTATGCCTCTCAACCTGCTGGAGTCAGAGAAGATACTGAGGGATCGCAGGTGGCACCCCGGGTTATGTGGGAGGTGCTTTTCCGTTTCTCTCTGACTCCATCTGCTGGAAGGGAGGCATAACCCAGCAGTCTGGACTGATCCTGGTACGTACAGGGAACTTGAAGATCTCCCACACAAGAATGAGTAGAAGAAACTGAACAATCCTGGGGGAAAGAGGAGAAGCTGCAGCAAAATACATTGTAACTCAGGGGCTGATGCAATACAGTGCACTCACACAAGCGCACTGTTTAACCCGCTGTCAGACGCGGATTAAATAGGCACTAATCCACCCCAATGCAATAGGGGATTAGCGGCCTATTTAACGCATGTGTACACGGAGTGAATGAGTTAGCGCTCAACACATGCAAATGCATGTGAATGAGGCTATTACTCATTCACTCCACATTCAAAAAAATAAATATGCATCTCAGACGCACCTTTATCGCTTAGATATTAATGCCTGCCTGGAGCAGGCGTTAATAGCTGAGCACACATAGAAGTACAGAAAAGCAGAAAAAACTGCTTTTCGGTACTTCTTCAATAAAATACAAAAAAAAACAAACAAAACCTCTGCAGACCGCCGAGTTATGAAGACCGACGCTGGTAAACTCGGTGTCCGTTTTCATACCCGGCCGTCTGCCAGTAATGAAAACGTACGCCAAGTTTATTGGCATCCGTTTTCATTTCTGGCAGACGGCCGGTTATGAAAACGGACGCCGAGTTTACCGGTATTGGTCTTCATAACCTGCAGCCGCCGCGGGGTCGCGTTAGCTAGTGCGACCCCCTAATTTGCATATTGCATGGCGTCCCCCCTTGAGGGCGCCATGCGTGCGCTAAAAGCGGGCGCTGAAAAGTCAGCGCCAGCTTTCTGCAAAATTTATTGTATCGGCCCCTTCAGTGTTTCCTATCCCTCTCCTGGAGGCACACCTAATAAGTTGGGTTTTCAGGATATCCATAATGAATATGCATGAGATAAATCTGCACATATTTCAGACCCAGGGTATTCAAATCACTCTCATGCATTTTCAGTGTGGCAATCCTTAAAACCAGACTGCTTAGGTATGCCTCCAGGAGACGGACAGGAAACACTGTTGTAACCTGTGGCCAGGCCAGGATAATAAATAAATACATCTATACAGAGGAGGCTGTATTGACATCATCCGACAGCACCAAGACAGAGCTCAGAACACCGAGCATGTGGATGTGGATGTGTTCCTGCGCAGCCACTGCTGTGCGAGTCTCCATCTTTTTTCTTCTGCTTATGTCAAAGGACACTTATTGCTTTCGTTAGCAGCTCATTGGAATTTTTTTCCTTCAAGTTAGCTATGGTTCTTTTTTTCTTCCCTCACTATTTTTTGTTTTGCTTTTTTTTCATGTGTCTCCAACATAAAATAAAAATACCCAAATCAACCTTTAATTTCATCAAATTTCTGGTCACCATAAAATTCGACCTCCCTGCAGTTCTGATCATAATGGCAGAAAAACTGAGTTTCAAAAAATGTCCCTGTTGTTCACAACAGACCAACATGACCAACCCAGTTCCTAACTGCGCAGCCTGCGCCAAAATATCACCCAGAGCAAGGAACTCTAAAGAGAAAGCCACCACCAGTTGAGGGACCACTGCCTAAAACAAAAAAGGCAGAGTCCATTCATATTGTGCACCATGATTCAGCGAAGTCTAGGCACAATTGCACACTGTCCCCTTGTCTAAAGAGGGAGAGAGAATGCACTATTCAGCCAAGATAGGAACATAAGACTTGCCATGCTGGCTCAGACAGAGGGTCCAACAAGCCCAGTATCCTGTTTCCAACCGTGACCAATCCAGGTCACAAGTACCTGGCAAGATCCCAAACAGATTGATCTCATGCCACTAATACCTAGGGTAAAATAGTGGCTTTTCCCAAGTTGATCTAATTAATTATTTTCACTTTCAAATAATAGAGGACTAGGGGGCATTCCATGAAGTTAGCAAGTAGCACATTTAAGACTAATCGGAGAAGCGCGCGCTGACGGAGCTGCAGGCTGTGCAGGCTGCGCCACGTGGCATGCCTGCCTTGCTGAGTTACAGCTAACGAAGAAAAAACCCCGCGAACCGCGCGACGCGAAGGGAGAGCGGCGAAAAAAAACAGTTGGGTCGGGTTAATTTAATTTTTTTTTTTTTCTATACGGGAGCACTCACCGGCGCTGTCCCCCGCTGGGTCCTGAAGGACGGGCCGTCTGGGGTGAGTGATCCGGGCTCCCCGGGTTCACCCCGGCTGGGCTATGTCGGGTGGGGATCCTCGACCCCAAAGCCACCAGCAGCACGCTCAACGAGGAGGGATGGCCCTCTCAGGGCCTAGCAACCTCCTGGGAGCTCCAACCGGCCAGCTGCAAGAAAGAAGAAAACCAAGCCCTTTCTTTTTCCTGTTTTTTTTTTTTAAACTTAATTAACAAAGAGCAAGGAGAGACAGCCTAAATAACCTGTCTATCTACCTCCCAAAGGTTTCAACCCTAAAAACTCCTTAACCAGGCTGTGGAGCTATGCACCGAACCACCTGCTGGAAACAGAGAAATACTGACAGGCTGTGGGCGGCACCCTGGTATATATATATAGTGGAGCCTGACGAGTTTTGCTCTGTTTCCACTGCTGGTGCGGGGGCATAACCAGGAGTCTGGCTGATCCAGTACATACAGGGAAGGACCCTTGTCTGACCCCGCATGGCAATTCTTATGTTCTTATAATGATTTATGGACTTCTCCAAGAAACTGTCCAAACCTTTTTTTAAACCCATCTATGCTAGCTGTCTTTACCACATTCCTCTGGCAATAATTTCCAGAGCTTAACGTAAGTGAGCAAAAAAAGAATTTCTCCAATTTGTTTTAATGTGCTACTTACTACTCCATAGTGTCTTACTTTTTGTATTATTTGAAAGAGTAAGAAACAGATTTACATTTACCAGTTCTAGTCCGCTCATGATTTTATAGACCTCTATCATATCCCTCCCTCAGCTGTCTCTTCTCCAAGCTTAACAGCCCTAACCTCTTTATAGCCTTTCCTCACAGGGGAACCGATCTATCCCTTTTATCATTTGGTCATCCTTCTCTGTCCTTTTCCCATTTCAACTATATCTTTTTTGAGATGCAGCGACCAGAATTGCACACAGTACTCCATGTTTGGTTTATCACGGAGTAATACAGAGATATTAAGATATTCTCTGTTTTATTCTCCATTCCTTTCCCAATATAACAGTGATTGGAAAATCATCAGCGCCATCAACTTCTTGGCACCAAGATTCAAATATTTGTGCTGATTAGCAAAAAAGTCCCAATTATTCTGAATCCTCTTCTACAAAACAGTCTATGCCTATTCTGGTCTCAGAATGTGATAGTTTATCCACTGGAATCCTTCTTGTCTCCCATATTGGAATCTATAGCTCTATGAACCAGGAGACCAGGGTTCAAATCCCACTGTTGCTACTTGTGACCTTGGGCAAATCACTTTACCCTCCATTGCCTCAGGTACAAACTTACAGACCAATACAGTACAGTGTGCTCCGACGGAGCGCACTGTTAACCTGTCATTGGACGCGCGTTTTCCCTTACCCCTTATTCAGTAAGGGGCGGAAAACACGCGTCCAACCCGCCGAACCTAATAGCGCCCTCAACATGCAAATGCATGTTGAAGGCCCTATTAGGTATGCCCACACGATTCAGAAAGTAAAATGTGCAGCCAAGCCGCACATTTTACTTTCAGAAATTAGCGCCTACCCAAAGGTAGGCGCTAATTTCTTCGGGCACCGGGAAAGTGCACAGAAAAGCAGTAAAATCTGCTTTTCTGTGCACCCTCCGACTTAATATCATGGCGATATTAAGTCTGAGGTCCCAAAGGGTAAAAAAAGTGAAAAAAAGAAAAAAATAATTTGAAGTCGGCCGGCGG
The DNA here is from genome assembly GCF_901001135.1 of Rhinatrema bivittatum. Lineage (NCBI taxonomy): Eukaryota > Metazoa > Chordata > Amphibia > Gymnophiona > Rhinatrematidae > Rhinatrema > Rhinatrema bivittatum. Next base: position 47,947,076 of record NC_042621.1, read on the forward strand.
CTGTTGGGTCGAAAACCGGACGCTCAATTTTGCCTGTGTCCCGGTTTCCGAGTCCGTAGCTGTCAGCAGGCTCGAGAACAGACGTCGGCAAAATTGAGGTGTCGGCTGTCAAACCCTCTGACAGCTGCCGCTCCGGGCCAAAAGGAGGCGCAAGGGATGCGCTAGTGTCCCCTAGCGCCTCCTTTTGCCCGTTTCTACCACCGGACCTAATTTAAATACTGCATCGCGCGCACAGGCAAATGGCCTGTGCACGCGCCAGGAGAGACTTTACTGAATCGGCCTGTAGGATTATAAGCCCTCTGGGGATAGGAAAATACCTACAGTACCTGTATGTAATCTGCTTTGAAGTGCTGAAAAAGAAGTGTGAAAAGCGGAATATAAAAATCTAAATAAATAAATATTCCCCTGTATCAAGCCAGTCAAGAAAAGTCTGCCAAATGAATCCCAAATTAAGTCTTAGGGTTCACCTTCATCCAATGAAAGGACTAACCTCAGAGAAAGCACCTACGGTGTTGTTTAGACTCTGGGGAACAGTCTCAATCATGCAGTTCTCTCTTCATACTATTTTAACCATGAAAATTTCACTGGTCTTCCTTCAGACCCCTCCCCACAGCCCTCCCAACTACATCACCTACTTGAGAATGGCAAAAGCATTTCCAGTTGCCTTACATGAAATGAACCAGTAAGAGAGGCCATTTTTGGTATGCAAAAATACATTCAACCACTGGTGCTGCAAGAGCTGCAACAAGAACATGGTAAATACCTTTGACTATATCACCAGTAGCAAGGAAGTTGGATTTAAAATACTAAATCCAACCTTGTCTGGGATATCAGAAAGTCCACTACTACATACTAATGGTTGCAATGAGCCATGAAAAGCACAAAGAAATCCATGACTATTTCCATACCCCTCCAGGGAAAGATACTATAGCTAAAAGGTATTCCAGTCAGCTATGTTAACATCTATGTCCATGAGCCTAGTGCAATACATGAAATATTTGTTACAGAAAGTACAAAATGTGGACTTAACCTTCCTTCGGTCCCATCTAAGGGTCTTACAATTGATCCGAAAAATTCTGCCACTCGTTTAATATCTAGCACCCCATCACGTGAACATCTCACCCATTCTGGGCTGCCTTACATTGGTTAATGGTGCTTGGCAGGTGAAATTTAAATCCTCACCCTGATCTTCAAGGTACTACATGATCTTGCACTAACCATACATTGCCTCTGCAATACGAAGATACCAGTTTGCCCCACTTTTCTGTTCATCTACTCAGCATCTGCTAGAGGTTCCATCGCTGAAGCCTGCTGGTGCAGCTGAATATAAATGGCACATTTTTTGGTACAGCAAGGCCCTACTTTATGGAACAATTAGCTAAGATTAGGGCAGAATACTTGTTTCGTTTAGAATTCCTCTCTGCACTAGCATTTTTTGTTTGATATGCTGGTGTTTTGCATGGGCAGCAGGTGATTTTAGTTACTCTGTGCTTCTTTTCCCTTCTCTCATCATAAGATGTTATAGGAAAATTTGTTCTTACCTTCTAATTTTTGTTCCTGAAATACCAGAGATCAGTCTAGATGCTTGGGTTTTTCATCCCTACCAGCAGATGTAGGCAGAGAACAAAGCTTCACTGTCACTACTACATAATAGTGTGCCACCTGCAGTCCCCAGTACTGACCTGTACCAAGCCAAGATGAGAATACTTCCAATTAACTTCTCTTCCCTCTAAACCAAGCAGGGGGAAGGTAGCGCACCTAAACTGGAGCCCTGACATCAACAAGAGGGACTGCAATCCCCAAAACCAAAAACCATTACCACAAATTCTGCACTATTTACACATACAAGAGATTGGTCTTTCCAGAGTGGGCAGGGCTCTGCACTGATCTGTGGTATTCCAGGAACAAAATTTTCCTTTTCTGTTCATAGTGCAGATCACTCCAGATACATGGAATGTGCCCAAGCTCCCCTAAACCGAGTGGGAGTGTGAAAGACCAGCTCCACAGCACTCTCCTCAACCGCGCTTCTTTTGGGGCCGCAACACACAACCAGTAATGTCTGGTGAAAATGTGAGTGATGACCAAGTCTCTGCCCGACAAATTTCCTGTGGGGAAACCAATTAACACTCAGCCCACAAGGTTGCCTGAACTGTAGTAAAGTGTGCATTCAATCTTAATTGCTTCCTTTAGCCAACGCGCAATGGTTGCCTTAGAAGCCTTACCCACCTTTCTTCGCTCCACTAAATAGAATGAAGAGGTAGTCAGATCTCTGGAATCCATTACTCACCTTGAGGATAGCTAAAAGGGCCCTCTTGGACATCCAACAAATGAAGTTTCCTCACATGTGGATCCCTCGAGTCCATATGCCTAAACGCCGGTAGCTCCACTGACTGCCCAAGGTGAAAAGCAGAGATCACCTTTGGTAAAAAAGGAAGGTACCATATGCAACGAAGAAAACTGAAGAAAGATCGCAACATGACAAGGCCTGAAGTTTCGATATCTGTCTGGCTGATCAAATCGCTACAAAAAGATGACCTTCAGAGTAAGATCTTTCAACAAAATTCATCTCATCGGCTCAAACGGAGGATCACACCAGTGCTTGAAGCACCAAATTCAAGTTCCATGAAGGACACAGTTTTCATACCAGAAGACAAACATTTTACTCCTCTAAGGAAAATGGACAACATCTGGATGGGAAGCCAAGAACACTCCGTGAACTTTGTCCTCGAAAACAGCCCAAGGTTGCCACCTGGACTCTAAGAGAATTATACACAAGACCTTTTTGTAGCCCCTTCTGCAAAAAAGCCAAGATATGTGACACTGGTGCCAGAGTAAGGGTCCACTGTTTCAATGAGGCACCATGAACATTCTCCATACCCTGACATAAGCCAAGGAAGTAGGTGGTCTCCTAGCCTGCAGAAAAGTGGTGATGACCTCCTCCAAATAACCTTTCATCCTTAACCTGAACCTCTCAAAAGCTAGGTTGTGAGACAAAAGCAATCTGCCTGTTCCAAGATGATGGGTCCCTGATGAAGTAATCCTGTTAGATGAGCCAGTCTCAATGGGCTGTCCACAGCGAAATTTACTGGGTCCACAAACTGCAGCCACTCCAGAGCCACAAAGGATCACCTTCCCTGGATGCTTTTTGACTCGCCCTAACGTTGCTTTCTGTTGACACTCCCATTCCCTGGGGTCCAACACCAGACATTTGAGAAAATTTGCCTGTACACTGTTGACCCTGTCCACATGGAATGCCGCCAAGAGCCATCAGGTGTTGCTCCCGCTCAACTGAAAAAGATTCTGGGCCTCCACAGACATCATACAAACTCCTGGTTCTCCCTTGATGATTGATGCTGGCCACTGCTGTTGCATTGTCTGAAGGGACGTGAACCACTTGACCACGTAACCTTGGCAGAAAGGAAAGCAATGCCATGTGTGACAGACCACGATGCTTCTGCTGTTGACCACTGACCCTGAGCAGTTTAACCCTGGCAAACGGCCCCCAAACCCTTCAGGCTGGCATCAGTGGTCACTACTATCCAATCCGAGACTTCCAAATGCATCCCTTGCTCTAAAGTGGCCTGAGACAGCCACCATGAGATACTGGACCTGACTTCCCCTGAAGAGGCAGTGGGAGCTGAAACTCCTCTGATTCTGGGTTCCAGCAAGACAAAAGCACTTTCTGAAGCAGTCTCATGTGTGTGAATACCCAAGGTATTAGATCGAGTGTAACGCCAACAGAACCCAGGACCTTCAAATATGTGACAGACCTGTGTTTTGTAGATTCATCACCCTGTTCCTTGTGATGAACGCCTTGCCTGTCTTGGTCTTGAAGCAGGCCCCCAAATACTCCAAAAGGACGGAGTTTGGGATCAGTGTGCACTTTACCAGGTTCACCACCTAGCCCAGGGATTGCAACCTCTGCATGACTCTCTGTTCTGACTGCTAACACTGTGCTTCTGACTTTGCAAGAATGAGCCAGTCGTCGAGATACGGGAGGACTAGAACGCCTTCCTTCCGTAAGGCTGCAGCTACTACCATCAAAAGAACATAAGAAATTGCCATGCTGGGTCAGACCAAGGATCCATCAAGCCCAGCATCCTGTTCCAACAGAGGCCAACCAGGCCACAAGAACCTGGCAATACCCAAACACTATGAACATCCCATGCTACTGATGCAATTAATAGCAGTGGCTATTCCCTAAGTAAACTTGATTAATAGCCGTAATGGACTTCTCCTCCAAGACTTATCCAAACCTTTTTTGAACCCAGCTGCACCAACTGCACTAACCACATCCTTTGGCAACAAATTCCAGAGCTTATTGTGCGTTGAGTGAAAAAGAATTTTCTCTTATTAGTCTTAAATGTGCTACTTGCTAACTTCATGAATGCCCCCATGTCCTTCTATTACTCGAAAGTGTAAATAACCGATTCACATCTACTCGTTCATCACCTGGTGAAAGTTTGCAGTGCTGTTGCCAAACCAAATGGTAGTGCTCAGAACTGCTAATGTTCTCCCAGGACCATGAATCTCAGGAACTTCTGATTGTTCTGCCCTGATAGGTATGTGCAGATAAGCTTCTGTCAAGCCATCACCACTCGCAGAGTTTCCATTTAAAAATGGGGCACCTTGAGGTCCACATTCATCTTTTCCAGATCCAGGATGGTCCGATAGGTTTTCTTCCTTCTTGGGAACTATGAAATTGAAGGAATTTCTCTGTTTGCCCAGAAGAGATGGAATTATAGCTTCCAGATGACCCAGCTGATCCAACATGGCGCAAACTACCTCCCCTTTTAACTCGGGATTGGCAAGGCTTCTTGAATCAGAGAAGCAAATTCTAAAACATAGCCATCTCTTATCACGCCCAGAACCCTCTGATCAGTGGTGATCTTGGTCCACTCTTCAAAGGAAAGGGCTCCCCACAGCTTCCATTGAAGAGTGGACAAACCTCACTTCATTGCGCAGGTTTTCCTCCTCCGGCCCCTTGACTGGAGCTATCCCACGCTTGTTTTTCTGTGAGCTCTGAAAGGACTGTGACTTGCCAGACTCTTTTCTCTGAGGCAAGGAGGAGCCCTTATTGGGACAATATCTTCTTGAGTCCCAAAATCAAGATCGTGACAGAAAACTCCTCTTGCCTCCTTTCAGTTTATCTTCGGGCAGCTTATGTCCTTTCGATTCTCCCAAGAATTTCACCAGCTATTCCAGGTCCTCTCCACAGTTTTCTCTTTAAAAGAGTTATTACCCTGCTGTGATTTGGACCAGACATCCGCCGACCAGTTCCACAGCCACAGAAGCCTTTGGGCCGATACAACCAAAACCATAATCCTGGCGGACGTACCAATCAAATAATATAAAATAATAAATTATATAAAACAAATATATATATATATATATATATATATATATAAAATCATATAATGCATCTGTCATATAGGCCACCCCTGCCTCCAGGCGCTCAGCCTGCTTGGCGGAGGCAGAGGGCACCATATCCTTTGCCTGTAAATGATGCACCAGTGTAAACAGGTGCTTTGCTAAAACTATTGCAGACCGCAGTCCTAATACCCAAGGCTGACACCTCAAACATCCTCTTGAGGTGGATCTCTAGTTTCCAATCCTGTGTGTCCTTCAAGGCTGCTGATCCTGACACCGGAATGGTGGTGGTCTTGGTCACCACAGACCCGGATGCATCTTCCTTGGGAAGCAAGGGCAGCTCCAAGGCGTCCTCGGGGTAAGGGGTCTTCCCACTTTTCAAGCCAGCCTCAGGGGTATCCCTCTGCCTGATCACCAGCTTTTTCACTGATCTATGGAAGGGAAAACCTTTGTTGGTCCCCATAAAACTTCCATTACTGGGTCACCCCCCTCCTGATCAGATTCCCTCCTAAGGGACCTTAATACCCAGTTCTTTCAGTATGTGCAGGATCGGGAGTCTCAACTCGTACTTCCTGAATAGTCTGACCATTATCAATAGCAGTGTGCAGGGAGCCTCCTGCAGGGTATTTCACCCCTTTGGAGACATCCAATTCTTCCAAAATACTTCGTGACTGACCTTTCAGATCAAGCAGGTGAAGGAGTCCTCCTGACTGCCCTCTGAGGGAAGTTTTCTCCACATTTGCCTGCTTTTGGAAAACTTCTGGATGGAATTGTTTGCCTACGGCGCTCTTCTTTGCTAGATAAGCCTTGTGGAGGAGTACAAAATCAGAGGAAATGTCTTCAGAATCATCTAACTCCATGTCCATGGCTTCCTTCGCTGCTTCTGCACAGTCTTGTGTGACCATAGGGTTGCGATCCGCTGGGAATTAAGGAAGGGTGGGGGGGGGGGGGGGAGAAGAAGCAGAGGGCACGAAGTACCAGGTTAAGACTCCACGACGGGCAAGTGACACGAGAGGGCGGACGTAGGTGTTTGACGCCTTTCAAGAACCGAATCACGTCCGGGTGGCCCGATAAGGGGTGACCTTCTACCCGACCCAGGAGGGAGCAGAGGGCGGAGACTTGGACGCGCAGAGAACTGAAGGAAAGACCCTTGGAAAGAACCTTCTGAAGGAAAGAACCAACGAGACCGGGGCGGAGCGCGCTGAGACACCCAACTCTGCACAAACAGATTCAAAAACCTTCCAGATACGCACGTAGGTCAGAGAAGTCGACTGCTTCCGGGCCCGCAGCAAGGTGGAGATGACCTCCTCCTTATAGCCCCTTACGTCTCAGGCGTTGCTGTTCAAAGCCAGGCCGCTAGACAAAAGCGATCGGCCTGGTTGAAAAATACAGGCCCCTGCCGGAGCAGGCGAGGAGATGGCTAGCCGAAGAGGTCCGTCCGTCACCAGGTTGATGAGATCGGCGAACCACTGCCTGCGTGGCCACTCGGGTGCTACCAGAACCAAGGGTCCCCAGTGGAGCTCTATTCTTCTGAGAACTTTTCCTACCAGGGGCCATGGGGGGGGGGGGGGGGGAACACGTACAGAAGGTCGTCCGCTGGCCAAGGGAGAGCCAGAGCGTCCACGCCCTCCGAGCCGTGCTCCCTCCAGCAGCTGAAGAACATATTTGCCTTGGCATTGCACAAGGTCGCCATGAGGTCCAGGTGGGGGGGACCCAACCTGTCGACGATCATATCCATGGCTGCGTCCGAGAGCTCCTACTCCCCCGGATCGAGCGATTGACGACTGAGGAAATCGACCTGAACATTCTCCTTGCCCGCGATGTGGGAGGCCGCCAGGCACTGCAGATGTCGTTCCGCCCATGTGAAGAGACGGCTGGCTTCCAGGGCCACCAGGGGACTGCGGGTGCCCCCTTGGCGATTGATGTAAGCCACGGTGGTGGAGTTGTCGGACAGCACCCTGACTGCCTTGCCTCGGAGCAGGGGAAGAAACTCCTGAAGAGCCAAGTGCACAGTCCGAGTCTCCAACCGATTAATGTGCCAGCAAGACTGAATTGGCGACCAGATCCCCTGGATGGACTGGGAGAGACAGACTGCACCCCAGCCCGAAAGACTGGTGTCTGCGGTTACTATCGTCCATTGAGGAGCTTGGAGAGGCATTCCCTGGAGAAGATGAGGAAGCGAAAGCCACCACTGCAAGTCGGTGACTGTAGAGTCCAAGAACGGGAGGACTATGTGAAACTGCTCCGACACCGGCTGCCAACGGGATAGCAAAGCTTTCTTTAACGGTCGCATAGGAAGCAAATGCCCAGGGGACTAGGTCGATGGTGGAAGCCATGGATTCCAAGACCTGCAGGTAGTCCCAAGGCCGTTGGGGAAGGCAGCGGAATGAAATTCTGAATCTGGTTGATCCACTTGAGGGCCTGCGCCCGAGGCAAGAAGACCTTGCCCATTCGGGTGTCAAAGTGGGCTCCCAGGAACTCTAACTCCTGGGAGGGCTGAAGGTTGATCTTGGAGAAATTCACTATCCACCCGAGAGATGCGAGAAGAGCTAACACGTGATTCACCACCTGCCGGCAAAGAGCCTCCAACTTGGCCCTCACGAACCAGTCGTCCAGGTAGGGGTGAACCAGAATTCCTTCTCGGCAAAGAGCCGCCGCCATCACCACCATGACCTTGGTGAAGGTGCGAGGCACAGTCGCGAGGCAGAAGGGAAGCGCCCGAAATTGGAAATCCCGATTGAGGACGTGGAAGCGAAGATACTTCTGGTAATCGCGGTGAATTGGAATATGGAAGTACGCCTCTGTCAAATCGAGCGAGATGAGGAACTCTCCGGGGCGAACCGCCGGGATGACCGCTCGCAAGGTTTCCATGTGGAAATGTGGGATCTTGAGGGCCCAGTTCACCTTTTTGAGGTCTAAGATCGGACGAAAAGACCCGTCCTTCTTGGGGACGATGAAGTAAATAGAATACTGGCCTGCGCCAAGCTCCTTCTCCGGAACTGGGACCACCACGCTCAGACTCAGGAGCCTAGCGAGGGTTTGCTCCACCGCTTCCCTCTTGGACCGCACGCATGGGGAGAAGAGAAAAAGATCCGTAGGTCGCGAACAATTTCGTAGGCGTACCCGTCTCTGATAATGTCAAGGACCCACTGGTCCGACGTGATTTTGACCCATTCCTTGAAAAAAAGGGAGAGGCGGCCGCCTAAGAAGGGGACCGAGGAATGAGTCAACTGAACTTCATTGGGTGGCAGGCTTGGGGGTGGAGCGCGCGGGCTGGCCCTCGCGAAAGGGACGACGCCCACGAAAAGGCTGCGACCAAGACTGAGAGCGTGAGGAATAACCCCTCGAGGAGCCACCCCGTCCACGTGGGGTATACTGTCTCTGACCCCGGAAGCGAGGATGAGAGGGTGTAAAGGAGCGGGATGGTTTCGGATGGTCCTCTGGAAGCTTATGGACCTTATTTTCCCCCAAGGAATCCATAAGCTTCTCAAGGTCCTCACCAAAAAGCAGCTTACCTTTGAAAGGCAACGTGCCCAGCCGGGCTTTGGAGGATGGATCGGCCGACCAATTGCGGAGCCAGAGGTGTCGCGTCTGACGGACACCGCCGAGGCCATCGCCTTTGCCTGGACGCAGAGGAGGTCGTAAAGCGTATCAGCCCCATAAGCAATGACGGCTTCAAGACACTCAGCCTACTCCGCCTCTGCCGATAGGAGGTCCCGGGTGCAGAGTAACTGTTGAACCCACCTGAGAGCGGCCCGTAGCATGAGACTGCTGCAGATAATCGCACGAAACCCCGGCGCCAGGACTTCAAAAATGCGCTTCATATGTGCCTCAAGCTTGCGGTCCTGGGCGTCTTTCAGAGCCGTGGATCCCTTCACAGGGATGGTGGTATGTTTGGTGACTGCCGAGACAGAGGAGTCCACGGAAGGATTTTTTAAAATCTCCAAACATTCCTCCGGGAGGGGGAAGAGTTTGTCCATGGCACGTCCCACCCGGAGTCCTGCTTCGGGGGCTTCCCATTCCCGCAGGAGTAACAGCTTGTGCATGGGATGAAAATGGAAGGCGCTAGCCGGAGCCCTGAGTCCCGTGTCCATATCTTTGGGCAAAGAGGCCGTGAGGGTATCCGCGGGGGGCCCCTCCAACCCCAATTCCTGGAGGACAAAGGGAATGAGGGGCTCCAGCTCCTCCCTGCGAAACATACGGAAGACCCTGGGATCGTCGCCCTCCAGGGGTGGGAGTATACCCTCTGAATCCGAAAAAGGGTCATGTATCGGTAGTATCGGGTCCACCGGAGGGTCGGGGGGGGGGGGGCACTCCCGGACCACCCGCACCCGAAGTGACCCCCAGGGGCTCCGCTGCCAGGCCACCAATCACCAGCCCTGAGTGGGGAATTTTTGCCGGGGGGGGGGGGCAAGGGTGGAACCTTCCTCCTCCTCCTGCAGGCTAGCTAAGTAAGATTTATGCAGTAGGAGAACAAAATCAGTTGTAAATCGGGCCCCTAGATTTCCCTGGGGGGCGGGGGGGGGGAAGAGGGGGGAAAGAGGGGGGGGTCAGGGATCCCATTCTGGGGGGCCACGGGGCTCAAATCAGGGGGAAATTCCAAAAAAATCAGCCCCCCAGCTCCGAAATTGGAGCCGCTAAAAAATCCAAGATGGCTGCCATTCCCGAGCTTTGCCGACCCGGGAACGGCCTTGGCCATGCTCTGGGGACGCGATCCCCGGGCTAAATTTGCCTGTCCTGCCGAGGAGGGGCCATCTCCACCCGGCAGGCAAGCAGAGCAAAGCCCCTCACGCGAAAATCGCAAAGAGGGGAGCCCACAAGCAAGGCAGGCTGCCTGCCGTGGCATAGAGCCGCTCTGATGAAAAAAAGTTGAAAAAAAAAAACCTTTGATTGGCAGCCTGCAAGCAGGAGTGAAGCAGGGGAGAGACCTGCTGACTCCTGCCTCTCTGGCTGCCGGTTCAATCTGCTGAAGAACCCAAGGTTCTGCTGCTGTAACAGAAGGGTAAAGAATGAACTTTAAACACTTTATTATTATTATTTTATTTTATTTTTTACAGACTGAGTACAGCAGCGGGGTCCTAAGCCTCTCAGGCAGCCACAGGAGGGGGGAGACTAGAACTGGACCACCAGACTCTGTCCCCACACCAGGAAGCAAAACGGACTCAGGTTATGCACAGCACAAGGGGCGAAGCCCCCCTGAGTCCAGCAAGAGCCAGGAGATGGAACCGTCTCCTGAACAGAAAAAAAGGACTAGCTACAGTTAAAACTCTTCTGATTTTTTTTTTTTTTTTTTGAAAAAGAGAAGTAACTTGCTTGATCCAAGAAAGAAGAAAGGACGGCTAACTAGCCGAAATCAGGAGACCGAAGGGTGAGCTGATCCACCTGCTGGAGACAGACAAATACTGAAGGGTTACAGGATAGGCTCTGTCCTCATATAGGCTATCCTTTCAGTTTTAGCCTGTCTCCACCTGCTGGAAAGGAGGCTCAACCCACAGTCTGGACTGATGCGGGTACGTACAGGGAACAGTGGGTTATACACTCCTACCATCAGATGGAGACGGAGTAAAGCTGACTCATTGATATCACTGATATATAGCCCTGCCCCGAAATCAGTCTGCCAGTATCTCTAGAAAAGCCAAACTGTGGACAAACTAATTATACTTGAACATGACTATTAACAGTCAACCACTCATGCATCTAACCAACTGGGAAACACTAACCAACTGGGAACACTGAACTCAGCAAAAAGTCTTTCAAATGAATGAACAGAAATAACACTCTTCATTGTCCCCATATAAAGGACAAACTAAAAACAAGTAGGCAGCTCAGGGTGTTTTGTGGATTGTCCTGCCTTCCTTAGAGGAAAAGAAATCATCAAGCAGGTAGTAATTTCTCTTTCCTCTGCACTCAGGAGGTGGGATGTACCAAAGCTACTCCTGAAAAGGGTGGGAGGCTGCCTGCGGTCCCGACAACATCCCATTCATGAAAGCCGCGTCCGCCTGAGCCCTAACATCCAAGCAGTAAAGCTTGGAGAAAGTGTGTAAAGAGGACCATGTTGCTGCCCGGTAAATCTTGACGCGAGACAACAACTGAAGCTCTGCCCATGAAACTGCCTGAGCTCTAGTGAAATGCGCCCTGACATGTCTAGATAATGGGACATCTTCATCCACCTAGGCAGCAGTAATTACTTCTTTTACCCAACTGGCTATACTCGCCTGCGTCACCAGTTCTCCTTGTTTACCTTCACCATGGTGCAACCAACAGCTGATCAGACTTCCTAAAGGAGTAATCTTCACATACTGCACCAGATGCAGCTTGACATCCAGGGCATGCCAAAGATGATAATCCTGCTCATCTCTATCCCTCCACCATGGGTATGGAAACAGACAGAGTCAAATGAAACTCCAAAACCACTTTTGGCAAAAAAAAAAAAGCACCTTAAGCTGTACTGCCCCTGCTGGAGTCATTTGTAGAAAAGGCTCACGGCAAGAAAGAACTTCCCGCTCGGAGTCCTGCAGTATTGAACAGATTTTTACCATAAAAATTGTTTTATTTGTTTGTTTTTATATACCGGTGTTCAATTTGGAATATCACATCGGTTTACATTGTAACTGTATTCAAGAAGAAGGGGCTTCCTGTTTTACATTATAACATCAATATAGTCTTATTTAACATTGTAAATAGTTCTTATTTAACATTGTAATTACTTTTATTTAACATTGTAACTTTACACTTTAACATTGTAGTTAACTTTTGTTTTCACGGTGAGCAGCCGCAAAGAGACCATGTGATGGCTGAAATGTAGGTCTCGCCAAAAAACACAAGACCCAATTAAGGTCCCAAAGAAGCATCAGTAGCTGCAAGGGAGGATGCAAATGTTTAACTCCCTTCCCGAACCTGGACTCATCTTGATGGGAAGACAAGGGTCTACCATTGACCTGCCCCCTAGAGCAAGCGAGAGCTGCTACCTGTACCTGCAGAGTGTTTTAAGGCCACCTTTAAACAAATCTTCCTGCAAAAATTCCAATTTCAGTGAATTTTCAGCTTTAAGAGGGTGAGAACCTTGCCCCTCTCACCAGCTCTCGAACACTTTCCAATCCCTAACATAAGCTAGAGATACAGAAAACTTCCTGGCCCGGAGCAAAGTGAAAATCACTGCAGAAGAATAACCACACTTCAGCAACCAAGCCCTCGCAAGAACCAAACCCAGATCGTCATGCAGTATTGGCCCTCATACAAAAGATATGGGAAACTGAAGCTTGAGTAGGCTGCATGCTTTGTTCGACATTCCAAGCCTCAAAAATTCTCCTCACACCCTAACATAGGCCAAAGATGTGGATTACGGCTGGCTTGCAGCAAGACGGCGATGTCATCTTCCATTTCAAGCATGTCCTCTCAAAAGCCAAGCCATGAGACAGAAGCGATCTGTCTGATCCGAAAATATTGGACCCTGATGTAACAGACTCAGAAGGTGACCGAATCTTAACCGACAGCTGGCAGAGAAGAGTGGACAAGCCTCGCTTCATTGTGAAGACTTATCTTGGGACAATTTCTGCCTACCTCAAAAGGACTGGGTCCTGCCTGAGCTTTGCCTCTGTACAGCCGAAGGGCCTCTGTTCTATCAATATCTCCTATAGAATAAAATGCAAACAGACCGGAAAGGATTTCTTTCCCCCTTTGCCTTCTCCGCCAACAATTTATGCCCCTTGGACTCTCCCAGATCCCTCGCCAGCTGCTCTAAATCCTCCCCACACAATAATCTGCCCTTGAATGGGAGAGCCCCTGAGACTTTGACCAAACATCTGCAGTCCAATTTCTTAACCATAGCAGCCGCCTGTCCGAAACCAAAGACATCATAATTCTGGATGATGTCCTAATCAAGTCATACAATGCATCCGTCACATAGTCTACCATTGCTTTACTTTCCTAAATGCTGCAAAGCGGCTGCTGGTTCCCAAGGGCTCTCCGGAGGATCGAGGGAACTGGACCATCAGCTAATCGAAACCCCCTCTGTGTCCCTGCTCATCCACTTCAACCAGGGAGGTTGGCCCCACCAGGGACCTAATCACTCCCAGGAAGAAGCTCCAATCAATCCTCTTTATAATCTTATTTTTTTTTCTAACTCCAGACTGCAGGTTTTACACCTCTACCATCTGCTGGAGAAAGACATACTATGGGATTGCAGCTGGCACACTAGGTTAAGTAGCAGTGTCAGTAAATCTTTTCTTCTCTGTCTTCATCTGCTAGCAGGGAGACAAAACCCAGGAGTCTGGACTGATCTGGGGTATGAACAGGAACACTTATACAGCTAAGAAACTTTGCTATATGAGGCTGTCCCATCTACTGGAATCAAAGGGTTATTCCAAAAAAGACACAGGAGAGATGAGGAGGGGCTAAGGCAGGATGCGAGGTGTGAAGGAAACCCAGTTGCTGCTGTCTCCTCACCAGAGGCAGCGCTGCAGCAGCTTCTTTCATCTCAGAGAGAATCATGTGACGATAAATGTTCCTGGGAGCACTCTGATACCGGATCTTCCTCCTGAGTGGCAGAGAAGCAAAGGTTACAAAACACATCAGAAAACTCACAGGGTTTATCTGTGCAGCAGGATTGTCAACTCATGGAAATTTGTCCTTTACTGTCAGTCTTTGAGATTTGTTTCTGTTTTACTGGGCCATATTTTACTGTTCCCATTTTTCCATAGCAAGACTTACTGAGCAAATATTCATCACTTTATGAAACAAGAGAGAGTTCTAGACTCTCAAGAACTGCAGCCTTGCAGAGCTCAAGTCCATGACACTGGAGAGACAGGCCTGTTGCTCATGCTTTTACTAATATTAGGTTTACCGACACTTGATAACCCTGCAATATGAAGCTGGCCCAGATGAGCACTTGCCTAGATCTCCACCAAGACAGATGAAACTCCTGAAGAAAGCAAATCATCAGAAATGAATTAAGCTTGTTAACAGCCGATGTGCGCTTTATCCATATTAGCCGCCAAGGCAACTTGCAGGAAGCTCTACCAACAGGAAGCTTTTCTCATATTAAATCCAGCCACCCTAATCAGTGGCTGGTTTAATAGGAGGAAAGCGTCCACCTTGAGCAGAAAACCCACCCTCCCTCCTAAAGAGGGCTGCATGGCTGCTAGAGGCATGTGTTGTTGCCAGAGACCCCCTGCTCTCTGCACAGGGGTGTGGGAGAAGTAAATTGTTCTCCACACGTCACTGCAGCAACAATGCTGCAGGAACTGCATCATACTTACTTGTTTTCACACTCGTCTACTATCGATTCCTGAGCATTCACCATGCGCAAGACTTGCTGGACGTTTGCTTCTAGCCAGGTCATGACTACAGGATCCTTCCAGCAGCTGTGAGTCCTCCCCACATACAAAGCCACCAGTTGGCCCAGAGCAGGTGGCTGGCTGCAGAAAAGAGATAGTTTAACATGGAGACACATACCCAAATTATGAGCATAAATGAATACATTAAAGACTCTTTCACCTTGCCTGCAAGGCCAAAATGATGAACTTCACTGTACTGGATTGCTAGTCCTTACAAATGGAGGCCAGGCTGAACTGGGGAATAGTTTTTAAATGTGTTCTACATTACAGGTCTACAGCACCAGCTGTATGGGCAATTCAATCCAAGAAAGTAAAAGAGCTTCAGTCTCATGCCTGGTGACTTTCACATCTCTAGCAATGCTAATAGAAATAGCTTCTTTTAACAAATAACTCTAACATATTTAGATTGACCCAAACATTGGCAAGCACAGAAACAAAATGTATACACTGAAATGCATCCCTACTTTTACTCATATTCTGAGACAGTTAAAGGAAAACTGGTTCTTACCTGCTAATTTTTGATCCTGTGGTACCATGGATCAGTCCAGACTGTGGGTTATGCCTCCCTTCCAGCAGATGTAGACAGAGAAAAACTTGAAAGGCACCCCCTCTTAACCTGGTGGGCCACCTGCATCTCCTCAGTATAAAGATTATCCAAGCAGAAGCAAGAATGACAACGAATGAAGCAAGGACAAATAGAAAAAACAGAGAACTTTAAAACTATAACTGTCGGAAACACATGTTAAATCCATAAAGAGAAGAAACCTGTAGCCTTCTTTTGTAGTCTTCTGCAATAACACAGAATATCAGAGCGGACTCTCATGAAAACCCCCTCAACGGGTGGGCATCTGGACTGATCCATGGTACTACAGGAACAAAAATTAGCAGGTAAGAACCAATTTTCCTTTCCCTGAACGTACCCGGATCAGTCCAGACTGTGGGTTGTACCAAAGCTTCCCTATACAGGGTGGGACGTTGAGAATCCCGCTCGAAGAACACCGCTCCCAAAATTGTTGACATCCGGAGCCTAGACATCCAAGTGGTAGTGACGAGCAAACCTATGCAGCATCATCCAGGTAGCCGCACCCTACATATTTCTTGCAGCGATACCAGCTGGCATTCAGCCCAAGAAGCCGCCTGGGACCGGATGGGAACGGGTTTTCAACCCCTCGGGAATTGGCCGTCCTTTACAAATGTAAGCAGACGAAATAGCTTCTTTTAACCATTGCGCAATAGTTGCATTAGATGCTTTTTGGCCATTCTTAAGACCGCTCCACAAGACAAACAAATGATCTGAAACTCGGAAAGGATTGGTGACCTCCAAATAGCACAAAGAGCCCTTCTAACATCCAAATGCCTCAGCTCCCTCGCATGTGGGACATCGGGAGATATATGCAAAAAAGCTGGGAGCTCCACTGATTGACTTAAATGAAAGCTGAGGCCACCTTAGGCAAAAAAGAGGGAACCGTCCTAAGAGAAACCCCCGAATCAGAAATTCGCAAGAAAGGCTCCCTTCAAGAGAGGGCCTGGATCTCAGAGATCCTTCAAGCCGAGCAGATTGCCACCAAAAACACAGCTTTCAAAGTGAGGTCCTTAACGTGGCACATTTAATAGGTTCGAAGGGCGGATCACACAAGATTCTAAGCACCAAATTAAGACTGCACGAAGGACACACAGGACGGACAGGAGGATTCAAATGCTTCGCACCCCTGAGAAATCGCACCACATCCGGATGCGAGGCTAGCGACTCGCCATGAATCTTGCCTACAAGAGAATCCAAGGCAGCCCCTTGTACCCGGAGGGAATTAAAGGACAAGCCTTTGGCTAAGCCGTTTTGTAAGAACGCCAAAATGTGTGCCACCAAAGACTGGCTGGGATGAACACCGTGCTCGTGACACCACGCCTCGAAAACTCTCCAAACTGACATAGGTAAGGGATATGAGATGCCACATGCAGGGCGAGATGCCTCTCTGCCCAAGTCACGAGTTGTTCCGCTTCTGCGGCCACCGCCTGACTTTTGGTGCTGCCCTGGCAGTTGATGTAGGCCATCGTCGTCGCGCTGTCGGAGATGACTCGGACCGCCCGATTGCATAGCAGTGGGAGTAAGTGCCGCAGCGCCAACCGAACTGCTTTGGTCTCCAGGCGATTGATCAACCAGCTCACCTCCTCCGACGACCACCAGCCCTGAACTGACTGAGACTGACATACCGCTCCCCAACCGGAGAGACTGGCATCCAGGGAAACTACGACCCACTTTGGAACTTCAAGGTCCACTCCGCGAGTCAGGTATTCCAGGACAAGCCACTAGCCAAGACTGGATCTGGCGGGATCGGTGAAAGGCGGGGGGATCTGAATTTCTTCCGACTTCGGATCCCAACGGGAAAGTAATGGTCTCTCTCATATGAGCAAAGGTCCAGGGAACCAACTCCAAGGTGGACGCCATGGAACAGAGGACCTGCAAATAGTCCCAGGCTTTGGGGAGTGGTAGCGACAAGAGGTGACGAACCTGCTGCGTCAATTTGTCAATCCAATCCGGTGGAAGGAACACCTTCCCCACACAGGTATCGAACCGGGCACCCAAGAAGTCCATCGTCTGTGATGGGAGGACGTTGCTCTTGGCCTGATCGACAACCCATCCAAGCGACTCCAGAGGACTCATGACCCTGATTACAGCCTCCTTGCAGAGGGCCCTTGACTTTGCTCGAATGAGCCAGTCGTCCAGCTACAGGTGAATCAGAAGTCCTTCCCTCCGAAGGGCTGCCGCCACGACCACCATAACCTTGGGGAATGTGCAAGGTGCCGTAGCCAGACCGAAAAGCAGGGCACAGAACTGGAAATGCATACCGAGAATCATGAAGCGAAGAAACTTCTGATGATCTTCGCGGATGGGTATGTGCAAGTATGCCTCCATCAGATCCAGGGAAGCCAGGAACTTGCCCTTGCGGACCGCCACAATGACTGAACGCAGTTTCCATCCGGAAATGCGGGATTTTGAGAGCCATGTTAATGTTTTTCAGGCCTAGGATAGGCCGGAAGGACCCCTTCCTTCTTGGGGACCACGAAATAAATAGAGTAGCGCCCCTTCATCCACTGCGCTTGGGGAACGGGCATTAGAAACATAGAAACATAGAAATGACGGCAGAAGAAGACCAAACGGCCCATCCAGTCTACCCAGCAAGCTACGCACTTTATCCATTTTTTTCCCCTTTTTCTCTCTCCCACCTTTTGCTATTGGCTTCCAGTACCCTCCAGCCCTAATTCCCCCTCCATCCCACCACCAATCCAGAGAGCAGCGCCGTATCTGCATCCAAGTGACATCCAGATCAATTAGGGGTAGCAACCGCCGCAACAAGCAGGCCACACCCCTGCCCCATACTCTTACCCACCCCTGTTTTTATTTTTTTGTTTGTTTTTTTATTTTTTTGGAGATAGCAGCCCTCCATCCTTCCGCTCCGTGAAGGTGGAACACTAACTACTGGCCACTGGCATCCCGCTCCGTGAATGCCTCTGTGGCTACTGCCGCTCCGTGCAGTGTTTGAATGCCTCTGTGGCTACTGCCGCTCCGTGCAGTGTTTTGCTGCCTCCACTTTATTCACGCCCTCTAGACTTGATGGATCCACAATGTTTATCCCACGCCCCTTTGAAGTCATTCACAGTTTTAGACTTCACCACTTCCTCCGGAAGGGCAT
The DNA here is from genome assembly GCF_901001135.1 of Rhinatrema bivittatum. Taxonomy (NCBI): domain Eukaryota; kingdom Metazoa; phylum Chordata; class Amphibia; order Gymnophiona; family Rhinatrematidae; genus Rhinatrema; species Rhinatrema bivittatum. The sequence continues at coordinate 47,965,470 of NC_042621.1, forward strand.
TCCAGGCATCCACCACCCTTTCCGTGAAGAAATACTTCCTGACATTGGTTCTTAGTCTTCCTCCCTGGAGCCTCAGCTTGTGACCTCTGGTTCTGCTGATTTTTTTCCGACGGAAAAGGTTTGTCGTTGCCTTTGGATCATTAAAGTTTTTCAAGTATCTGAAAGTCTGAATCATATCACCCCTGCTCCTCCTTTCTTCCAGGGAAGTACATATTTAGATTCTTCAATCTCTCCTCGTATGTCCTCCGATGAAGACCCTCCACCTTCCTGGTCGCCCTTCTCTGTACCACTTCCATCTTGTCCTTGTCTCTTTGTAGATACGGTCTCCAGAACTGAACACAGTACTCCAGGTGAGGCCTCACCAAGGACCTGTACAAGGGGATAATCACTTCCCTTTTCTTACTCGATATTCCTCTCTCTATGCATCCCAGCATTCTTCTGGCTTTTGCTATCGCCTTGTCGCATTGTTTCGCAGACTTCATATCATTAGACACTATCACCCCAAGGTCTCTCTCCTGCTCCGTGCACATCAGCCTTTCCCCCCCCATCGAATACGGTTCATTCGGATTTCCACTCCCCATATGCATGACTTTGCACTTCTTGGCATTGAATCTCAGCTGCCATATCTTCGACCACTCTTCCAGTTTCCTTAAATCCCGTCTCATTCTCTCCACTCCTTCCGGCGTGTCCACTCTGTTGCAGATCTTAGTGTCATCTGCAAAAAGACAAACCTTACCTTCTATCCCGTCCGCAATGTCGCTCACAAAAATATTGAACAGGACCGGTCCCAACTCCGATCCTTGCGGTACACCACTTAAAACCGCTCTCTCTTCGGAGAAAGTTCCATTACCGCCCCGAGAGATGTCAGCTGGTCGAGGGTCTAGTGGACAATATGCGCTTTGCTTCGTGAACCACAAGGGGAGACCATAAAGAGGTCTTGGAGAAGCTGAGCAAATTCCAAAGTTCGATGATGCTTAAAACCCATTGATCAGATCCTGGCCCATTCCTCGTAAAACTGAGACAACAGGCCCCCTACACAAGATATCAAAGGATGGGCTGGCCGTATCTCATTGAGAAGACATGGATCCAAGCGACGTGGAAGCGACCCCTTCGCGAGAGGTTCTGCGCCCCCGAAAGGATGAGGCCCAGGTTTGCAGCCTGCCCGTTGGCTGCCTCTGACCCGCAGCCTGCACGCTGCTCTGACGAAACCTCCATTGTCCTCGAAAATGAGAGCGGGCTGATGGGAAGCCCCTGGAAGGTTTCGGTCTATCCTCTGGGAGCTTGTGGACCGTTTTCTCCCAGGGACTTTATCAGCTGCTCCAAGTTTTCCCCAAAGAGAAACTTTCCCTTGAACAATAACGCACTCAACTGGGCTTTGGAAGAGATGTCTGCTGCCCAATTACGAAGCCACAGGAGTCGCCTCGCAGACACTGCGGATGACATAGTGCGAGAGGAAGTATGGAGAAGATCATACAGGGCATTCGCCCCATATGCAACCGCCGCCTCCAAGCGCTCCGCTTGCGAGGTGAAGGGTACCCCCCTAGAGGATCTGATGAAAGGGAAAAGCCTTCGTTGGAGCCCACAATCCCGCCAAGACTGGGTCCACGGAATCCTGTGGCAGGATTTCCTGGGGGAGTTCAACCCCGAGTTCCGATAGGACCCAGGGAATAAGAGGGTCCAATTCTTCCCTGTGGAACAGCCGGACAATTTTCGGTTCCCTGTACGTACTCTGATCAGTCCAGACCATGGGTTGAGCCTCCTTTCCAGCAGGTGGAGATAGACCAAAACTGAAAGGGTATCCTATATGAGGACAGAGCCTACCCTGTAGCCCTTCAGTATTTATCTGTCTCCAGCAGGTGGAACAGCTCACCCTGTGGATCCCTGTTCGCTTCTACTTGTCCCTTCTGGGTGTTTTTTCCTTCTGTGTGTCTATCGTGTTTGGATCAAGCAAGTATTTCTGAGTTATTGTTTAAAAAAAAAAAAAAAAAAAGTGTGAACTCTGTGGATCCTTCACAGGAGAGTCCCTGTCTCCTCACTCTTGTGGGGGCCTAGGCCCCTTGTTTTATATAGCCTAGGCTCTCTTTTCCCAGGGATGAAAACTGGTGGTGCCAGTCACTCCCCCCTGTTCAGCTCCCTCTCTCCTTTTCTTCTGTACTGCTCTCCCTTCATTGGGATCCATGTTTGTGTAGCTGCTGACAGGGACATTTGTTTAAAAAAAAAAAAAAAAAAAAAAAGACTAAATTAAAAGGTGATTTTACCTAGAGGAGTCCCTGATAACATTAACAGAAGGCTCCTGCCTGCCTTAATTACTTTTGCAGCTTGAGAGAGTGAATTGAGAGTGTGCACAGTTCATTCTGTGCCTCCGTTCCTTCAGTACCGGCAGCTCAGCTTATCTTAGTGCTGCCCCTCCCCCAGCCAGCAGCCATGCCACGATCTCAGATGTGTTTAGCCTGCGGTGATTCCTCGGTCAGGCTTTCGTGGGAGGGGCTCTGCTCACATTGCCTACGGGGGTGGAGTGGGGGGTTCCTCCAAGGTCCCGATGCCCTCCGGGACCCGGACCAAGCCGCCAAAACGTTTCCCCCCGCCGTTCCTGGGCCGTCAAACCGCGGGAACGGTGGCCATTTTGGGTTTTTCTCCGGAGCTCCCTGAAGCCCCTGACCTGATTTTTTCGGTGCACCCCGAAATCTCTGTTTTCCACACTGTGGTTATTTCTTTCGTTCTCCTTCTGATTGTTTCCAGGATCAAGCAAGTATTGATTAATCTCTATATGTTTAAAAAAAAAAAAAAAAAAAAAAAGAATTTGAGGGAAATCAAACTTCTTGTCTATGTCTCTTACAGGGTCCCAGGGGGGATTTTCCCCTTGAGTACTCAGCCTGGGACGCCTCTTCCCGGTGACCACTTGCCTGGCTTAAAGGCTGATACTGGTGGTCCAGTCACTCCCCCCCTTTTTGCGTCTGCCTCAGGTCTTTTAGCAGAGAGGCTCCCATTCTTCTGCTTGTTTCTTTGGAAAAAAAAAAAAAAAAACCATTGGAGGCACAGCTTACCCATGCTTTTCACTACAGGCTCCAGCAAGGTAAGCAGCCGGGAAAGTGATTACTGGCGGTCCAGTCCCTCTCTTCACCCGTGTGTGTCTAAGCACTGTGTAAAAATAAATAAATAAATAAAATGTTTCTGTTTTGGTCAGCCGCAATCCAGGACCCCTGCCCACCTGCGTTTTTGGCCAATTTCGTGTTTTGTGAGCCATTTTCCCCCCCACCATGCCGCGGCCATCCTGGTGTATAGCATGTGAGGAATCGGCCCGCGCGGTTTTCTAGGACTGGAATTTGCTTGAGGTGCTTTCCAGGTGGGGTGGGCAGCTTTTTTTTTCAGGGTCTGCAGCAACAGCCAAGCCTCGTGGGGCTCAAACATGTCAGGCTTCGCAGGAGCTCAGGGACGGCAACCATCTTAAGCAAGCACATGTCTTAAGCACATGTCATGCAGCTCAGGCAAGGGCTGTGGGGGAGGGGGAGCTTCCTCCAACATTGTATCCAGTCCCTGCAACTCCTGATGAGAATGCAGCTCAGGATCAGGTTTTTTGTTTTTTTTGTTTGTTTGTTTTTTTTTACAGGAGGACCCTGATTTTCCAGATCAGGATGTTTATTCTGTTTCCTTTTTTTTTTAGATTTTGTCTTCTTTGCATAAAGCCTTCTTGGCTCCCAGGTCTCTGCAAGGTGGTGCCTTGCCAGTCAGACCTACGCAGGGACTGCCCCCCAAGGTAGCCAAGCGTGCTGATGTTCCCGCGTCTCTAAGGGTCGCAAAGTTAAAAGGCACGGTGGTTTCAGAAGGGTCTGCCGCTCCGGACGTGCCAGGCAGTGCGGCTGCAGGAGCAGGAGCCTCTCCTCCCCCTCCCACGGGGTGGGGGGGGGGGCATGGATGAGGAGCAAGGGAAACAGGCTTCTTTGGAGGGTGATGACCCTCAGGTGGTACATCTGATCCCGAGGGAGGAGTTGGAACCCCTCATTCCTGCAGTCCTGGCGGAGCTCAGGGTTCGGTCTCCACAGTCTGTAGCAGTCTCGTGCAGCGGGCAAGCCTCAGGTGGGTTCAACAATTACTCAGCACCCAGGACCTCCTGTCTGCAGAGGCGGAATAGGCAGAAAGGCTGGAAGGCGCGATTGTGTATGGGGCTGATGCTCTCTATGATCTCCTCAGGGTGCAGGATCTCAAGAGGGTCAACCGGGCCCTCAAAGTGCCCCATTTCCGGAAGGAAACTCTTCGGGCGGTGATAATGGCAGTACATCCCGGAGAGTTCTTGGCCTCACTCGATCTGATGGAGGCCTACCTGCATATACCGATCCATCCCGAACATCAGAGGTTCCTCCGATTCCATATCTTGGGTCAGCACTTCCAGTTCAGGGCCCTGCCTTTCGGTCTTGCCACGGCACCATGCAAGTTTACCAAGGTGATGGTGGTGGCAGCCCTCCGGAAGGACAGTCTCCTGGTCCACCCATACTTGGACGATTGGTTAATCCGGGCCAAGTCAGAGACCCTATGCCGCTAGGCAGTGGACCGCGTACTCGCTCTCCTCTCGTCCCTAGGTTGGATAGTCAACTTCTCCAAGAGCAATCTCCATCTGTCTCAGGTCTTGGAGGTCCTGGGGGCTCGCTTCGATATCTGCATCGGCAAGGTCTCTCTCCCGGACTTGAGAGCTTTCAAGATGGATCAGCTCCAGGCTTCCTCTCCATGCCTCTCCCCACGGCGTGGGATTATCTGCAGGTCCTGGGGACCATGGCTTCCAAGATCGACCTGGTCCCCTGGGCGTTTGCACACATGCGACCATTACAGAGAGCCTTACTGGCTCGTTGGCAGCCGGTATCGGAGCAGTTTCAGATGCAGCTCCTGCTTTCAGACTCTACCATCAGCGAATTACAATGTGGCTTTCTCTCAAGCATCTCCTCTGTGGAGCGGTTTGCCAGTCTCGGACCACGCAGGGGCACTGGTCCCCAGCCCAATCTCTCTGGCACATCAACCGCCTGGAGACCCGGGCGGTTTCATCTAGCACTCAAGGACTTTCTCCCTCTACTTCGGCGACGGGCGGTCCGGGTGCTCTCGGACAATTCTACCACCGTGGCATACATCAATCGCCAAGGGGGCACTAGAAGTCGACTGGTGGCCCTCGAAGCATGTCGCCTTCTCGCGTGGGCGGAACGGCACTTGGACTGCCTCGCGGTCTCCTACATAGCGGGCAACGAGAACGTTCAAGCAGACTTCTTAAGTCGTCAGCGCCTGGACCCAGGTGAGTGGGAGTTGTCCGACGACGCCATGCCCCTCATTATCGACAGGAGGGGTTCCCTGCCCCTGGACTTGATGGCAACTCTGAACATCGCCAAGGCTCCCCGGTTCTTATGCCGCTGGCGGGAACACTGCTCAGAAGGGGTGGATGCCCTGGCCCTTCCCATGGCCGAGCAACGTCCTGCTGTACGTGTTCCCTCCGTGGCTCCTCATAGAGAAAGTGCTCAGACGCATAGAGCTTCACAGAGGCCCGGTCATTCTCGTAGCTCCCGAGTGGCCCCGCAGACCGTGGTTCGCGGATCTAGTCAACCTGGCGGACAGTCCTCTTCGCCTAGGCCATCTTCAGCACCTTCTCAGTCAAGGTCCTGTATTTTTCGACCAGGCGGATCACTTCTGTCTTGCGGCTTGGCTTTTGAACGGCGAAGGCTAATGTGGCGGGAATATGCTGAGGACGTCATTTCCACTATTTTGCGGGCCCGCAAAATTTCTACTTCCCTTGCCTATGTCCGGTTCTGGAAGGTTTTCAAGCTGGCCTACGTGGAAGCGGGTGTTACGATGCGTTCGGCCCAGTCTCGTTTGTCCTTTCGTTCCTCCAGCGAGGTCTCTCTAAGGGTCTCTCCTTTGGCTCACTCCATGTTCTGCCCTCGGTTCTCTTTTGGGAAGCCTCGAAGGCCACGCGGTTGCATCTCACCCGGATATTGTCCATTTCCTCAAAGGGGTCAAACACCTGAAGCCACCGTTGCGTCCTACTTTTCCCTCGTGGAGTTTGAACTTGGTCCTTCGGGCGCTCTGTCGGGCTCCCTTTGAGCCCTTTCGCCTTTCCACTCTCAAGGATTTGACGCTCAAGACGGTATTTCTGGTTTCTATTTGCTCCGCCAGACGGGTGTCTGAGATCCAAGCATTGTCTTGCCGCGAGCCTGTCTTACGTTTTTCGGATTCCGGGGTCTCTCTGAAGACGGTCCCGTCATTCTTACCGAAGGTCGTGTCTTCTTTTCATGTCAATCAGTCGGTCGAGCTCCCCGCGTTCTCTTCTGGGGACATTGCAAGCCCAGGCGGGGATGACCTACACCGTCTGGATGTGAAACGCATTCTCATGCGTTACCTGGAGGTAACTAATGACTTCTGAGTGTTGGATCGTCTCTTTGTCTTATGGAGTGGTCCCAACCGGGGTAACCAGGCCTCTAAGACCGTGGTTCCTTGCTGGCTGAAGGAAGTGATATCGTCGGCTTATATCTGTCAGGGACGCCCGGTCCCGGAGGGCCTCAAGGCCCATTCCTTGCGTTCTCAGGCGGCCTCCTGGGTGGAAAGTCAGTCGGTCTCCCTGCAGGGGATATGCAGGGCAGCTACCTGAAGTCTCTGCATACGTTTGCTCGACATTACCGCCTTGATGTTCCCGTGCCGGTTTTTGGTTCTTTTGGGCAGCAGGTACTTCCAGCGGGCCTGTCAAGGTCCCACCCCTGTCCTAGGGAAGCTTTGGTACATCCCATGGTCTGGACTGATCCTGGTACGTACAGGGAAAGGAAAATTAGTTCTTACCTGTTCATTTTTTGTTCCTGTAGTACCATGGATCAGTCCAGACGCCCTTCCCTTTCTATCATCCTGTCCGCTCGAAGATCCTTATGCTATGTATTTCCTCATTGGAGGCACCGGAAGCATCCATGTGATGATGGTGGGCATTCATGCAAGAGTGTCCATGCACGGAGTTCATTCATTCATTCATTCCCTGTTGTTCCTTGTTCAATATTTTCAGAGTTCTCTTGTGGTTTCCTCGAGTTCTTCAGTTACTTGCTTGTTCCATGTTTATCTTCTCTGCTTTGACAATGATTATACTGAAGGGCTACAGGGTAGGCTCTGTCCTCATATAGGATACCCTTTCAGTTTTGGTCTGTCTCCGCCTGCTGAAAAGGAGGCTCAACCCACGGTCTGGACTGATCCGTGGTACTACAGGAACGAAAATTAACAGGGAAGAACTAATTTTCCTGTCGTCACCGTCCAGAGGAGTCATTTTTCCCAGGTCCTCCTCTGACCCCCGTTCCGGGTAGGGGCAAGCGAGTCGCAAGCGTGTCCGGAGCACAGACGCCAGCCATGTCCGGAAGGGCAGACCCGCCTGAAAGAGAGGAGCCCTGCAACTTAGCGACATGCAGGGACACCTGGAGTTCTAGGCACTTGGCAACTTTCTGGGGAGGCCCTTCAGAATGACCCAAATGAGAAATACCGCTTTGCTGAGTCTGTGCAACCAAAAAGGCTTTGTGCATTAGCAGCACAAAATTCAAAGTGAAGGCATTAGTGCCGGTCCCTTTCCTCCACCAGGAGTTCGGGCTCACCTTCAGAAATGTCCTGGTCTGGATCTAAAGATCTTCAGGACTAGCAGGAACCAGAGATAAGTCAGGAGGGAGATCCCCTCCCCCCATTGCTCTGGCCTGTGCTTCAGCGAAGGAATTCAAAATGGCTGCCCGTTCCCGCGCTGAGCGGGAACTGACTGGCCCGAGCCTCTTGAGGTGATCGTTTTACTGCACATCGGGACTTACTTTGTGGAACTCCCCGTTGCCCGAACAGAGCTACCTTCCCTCCGGAGAGGCACAGAGTGCAGAGGTCTGAACAGGAGAGGCGCAAAGCCGACTCCCCACAGGCAATGCAGTGTGATGGACGTGGCATTGGGGAGGATTGGGGGGGGGGGGGGGGCAGAAGGAAAATTTGCGGCTGTAATGAAGCGTTTGGAGAGCCCGACTGACAAAAATAGGAACTGCCCGGAATCAACCCCAGACCCTTAACCGCCGAGCAGCCGCTGTAGGAAGCAAAAGAAACGCCAGACAGAAAAGGCTGCCTCTTGTTTTTTTTTTTCTTTTTTTTTTTACATATCGGGCCACGGATAAGAAAGGGGGAGAGGGACCGGACCACCGGTAATCCCCCACCAAGGCGCCTTACCTGTCTGGAGCCCCCCGGGGTCACCAACCCCAGCTCCTAAAACCTGCTACCAGGGGGGGTGGTCTCACCAGGACCTGCCTACCCCCTGGGAGGTTATGCTTTTTTGTCCTGCTTGATTCCCTTTTATTATTATTATTTATTTATTTATTTTTTTAAGAGAGACTGCCTTAACCCCAAAATCACGGCAAGACTGCAGGGTTTGCACCACCTACATCTGCTGGAGACAGAAATACTGAGGAGATGCAGGTGGCACACCAGGTTAAGAGGGGTGGCCCTTCATGTTTTTCTCTGTCTCCATCTGCTGGAAGGGAGGCATAACCCACAGTCTGAACTGATCCGGGTACGTTCAGGGAATAATGATTCAAGTACACTAGCCAAAATAAATGGGCAGTAAGCCAAAAACAACTGCTCAAACAGAACAAGAGGCTGTGAAATAAATTGCCGCCCAGTTCTATCTTGGCAGCTAGGCCTGTGGAAATCCTCCTCAATGTAAAGCAGAGTTGCTACCTGTAACAGGTGCTCTCCCAGGACAGCAGGATGTAGTCCTCACATATGGGCGACGTCACTGGATGGAGCCCTATCATGGAAAACTTTTCTGTCAAAGTTTCTAGAATGCATTGGACTAACACTGGCACACTGAGCATGCCCAGCATGCCATGATCCCTGTGTCCACAGGGTCTCCCTTCAGTCTCGTTTGTAGCAAAAAGTGCTGAGCGCAAAAATAAAATAAATTTATTTATTTTTATTTTATTTAGCATTTTTTATATACCGAGGTATAGCAGAGTTGCCTTCCACTCCGGTTTACATTCAAAAACAACTTGTTACATTGAAAGATATTTGAAATTTAAATTTAACAATAATGAGAATGGCATAAATACAGGGTAGATACATGAATAGATGAACAGAGATATCTGAGTTCATCATAAAAGGAGGCATCTGTAGCTTGAATCAGGAGAGATTGTCCAAGGGGGATAGTGAATGTTAGCAGGCTATGGGATTATAATTTAAAGTCATTGAGTGCTGTCCTTAAGAGTTTGGCTGAGTAGCCAGGATTTTAGGTCTTTTTTGAAGGATTTTAAGTTTTCTTGAGCGGTAAGGAAATGAGGTAACGAATTCCATAACTTTGGGCCAATGATGGAGAAGGCTCTGTTTCTGGTGGAGGATAGTTTGGCCTGTGGAAGTGAGGGAAATCACTAGTTGAAGTTTACTAGTTGTTCTTGTTGTCCGTTGAGAGCAATGTATGTGAATGATGTCATCAAAGGCAGTGTAGTCTGCTTTATAGATTGCTTTGTGGAGTATAGAGAGAACTTTGAATTCTATTCTTTTTTCAATTGGGAGCCACTGTAATTGGTTGAGAACAGGTGTAATGTGATCAGATTTTCTTTTACCCGTTAGAACTCTGGCAGCAGCATTCTGAAGTAGCTGCAAGGGTCTCAAAGATGTTTTTGGTAGGCCAATCAATAGGGAATTGCAGTAATCCAAACCGGAAAAGATGAGGGCTTGTAGGACGGTTTTGAAATCATGGGGGTGAAGCAGTGGTTTTAGGTGTTTGATTATTTGTAGTTTGTGAAAGCCTTCTTTTATTCTTGTAGAGATGTGTTTTTTGTAGTTTAGATCAATGTCTAACCAAAATCCCAGGTCTTTAACGCTCTCTTTAAGTTGGATGAGGGTCTTGTCAAAATGGAAGGGTGGTATTGTTTTATGTCCAGGGTTTTTTCTGGCAATTAGTATACATTCGGTTTTGCTCATATTTAAACATAATTTGAGATGAATTAGCATGTTCCTGATTGCATCAAGGTGTGAGGCTGCTTTTGACATAGCATCTTCTATCGAGGAGGAAATTGGAATGAGGATTTGTATATCATCGGCATACATGTAATACGTTATGTCAAGTCTTGATAAGAGATGGCATAAAGGAATAAGGTAGATGTTGAATAAAATGGGTGATAGTGCTGATCCTTTGTAGCGGACCCAACTCTGAGGGGTGGCGGGGGGGGGTTTCGTGAGGATTTCATCCTGCTGTCCTGTGAGAAACACCTGTTACAGGTAAGCAACTCTGTTTTCTCCCAGAACAAGCAGGATGGTAGTCCTCACATATGGGTGATTAGCAAGCTACAGGCTGACTTGTATTACAACAGGCCAATAGACAACTCGTGCGCAGGCACAATATTGGGGTGCTATTGGCAATGATGAGGTAGCCTGACATCACAGCAGGTGGTTGTAGAAGAAGGAGTTGGGGGATTATAGTGGAAGAAAGCATGTCAAGACAGGTTGGCCAAAGGCAGAGTCTTAATAGATTTCCATATGTAAGCAATAGGGGCTGCGAATGTGTGGAGAGAGCTACATGTCGCAGCCCAGGAAATGTCGGCAATTGGTACTGAATGATAATATGGTACCGATGTTGCCATATCAGTTACAGAATGTGCCTTCACTCACCCCTGGAGAGGAAGGCCTGTTTTTTCATAGCAGAATTCGATACAGTCTGCTAGTCAGTTGGAGAGAGTTTGTTTGCCCACTGGAACTCGCAGCTTGTCTTTCTCTAAGAGGAAAAGAGCTGGGTGTATTTTGTATGGAGTGCAGTGTGGTCTAGGTAGAATGCAAGTGCACGGAGAGAAAACAAGATGGCAACCTGAGAGAGGACGCAATTCAGTTTGCTCTGTCTAAGCTTCCGTATTGAATGTATAGCGCTCTCTTTAATAAAAGATGCCGCATAAAAGGAAGGGGAGAATCCGAATATTTCCTCCCCCCCCAAATCAGATATCACCCTAGGGCAACGATTAATATCCGAGTTTGCTACTCTTACACCCGGAACGAGGGTTTCAAGCCCCGCTGGAGAGTCGGGGAGAGGAGACCCGTTCTCACCTGGGGAGTATTTTCTGAGCCCTCCAGACCCCAGAATACCGCAGAGAGCTTCTCATCTGTTTGGCATCGAAGGAGCTGAGTCGCCGGTGGATGATATCACCGGGTAGACTCAGTCAGGAGGCTCAGCCGGCGTTGGAGCAGAAGGGGGAGCAACACCTGGTCAAGCTGTAGCTTCAAGGAGAGGAGTGGATGAAGAAGCCAGCTCCTTGAGGCCAACGGAGGATAGCAGCAGTGCTATTGAACCGGAGGTTTGTCACTTGAGCCCACAGGAGATTGATAAGCCAGCGGTTGTTATCCTGGAAGCACTCTGGGACTTAATAGCAGGTATGGCTTCCAACTCTAACAAACAGGCTAAACACTTAGAAGCTGTAACAAATAAGATTGAAATACTCGAACGTGATCATCGTCAGATTCTTCAGGAACAAGCAAAATCTCTACAGAAAGCTACCGAGGACATTAAGAGTCTTCAAGCCTCAAATACAACCATTATAAATGAATGGGTCTCCTCTTTGAGAAGGCTTGAGTCTATTGAGAATTATTTAAGGCATCTTAATTTAAGATTCCTTAATTTTCCTAGAATAATGGGTGAGTTACCCCTAATAACTTAAGAAATTTGTCCAAGAGACTCTTAAAGTGCCAGTGGAAGAAATTTCCTACAGTGAAGAAGATTTTCTTTCTCTGAAGAGGAATAGCTCTGTTTCAATTTTGCCAATAGTGAAAGGATAGATATTTAAATCTATCCGATTACTTGGAAAACTCTAATGTGGAAATTATAGAAATAGCTGTTCTTTTTGTTTCTTTTTACTAAGAATGTGATGTTAGCAAAATTATCAAATGTTATTTCAAAAATGTAAAATGCTCAGTATCATGGAGGGTTAGTTCGTGTATACCTGGACCTTTCAAAGTTTACACAACAACGTAGAAAGTGTTTCTTGTTAATGTGTTCCGAAACCTTAGCACTAGGGGCTAGCTATATATTATGCTACCCATGTAAATGCATAATCAAACTGTTCGGAAAAATCTATATTTTTTTCAGCCCTGAGCAGTTAAGGACCTTTTTGGACGGGCGAAGGCAATAACCTGTAATTATAGAACTTGGATTGATATAAAAAGTGGGTGTATTTGGAAGCCTTTCAAATAATTATAGATTACCGTAATGTGCTCATCTGAAAAAGTATTTCCTTTTCTCTCCAGGTTTCCTATGAAGTAAGAGATATATATGATTCTTTAGTGGTTTAAAAGGATGCTGTAGCATGTTGTATTTCCTCTGTTAGTATCTTGAATTTTCAAAGCAAATTTGACTTTGTAAAAATAATTAAAATGCATAAATAAACTTTTTTTAAAAGATGCAATTGCACGCTTACAGTCCAAGGTGTGGAAAGTCCTCTCGTCCTGGTGAGAGAGAGGCCTTGGGAAAAATGAGCAGAGTATATTCTGAGTAAGGTGAGAGGCTGCGTCTACCTTGAGAAGAATATTAGGGTGAGTACAGAGGACCAGTCGGTCATGGAGCAACCTAGTGTCGGGTGAGTATGCAACAAGGTCTTGTTACTAACTGACCCTTTTAGCAGAAGTGATGGCTACCGGGAAAGAATTTTCCCATGTTAGAATTTTAAAGTTATAGAAATGCAAGGCTCGAACAGGAATGCATGAGTCTTGTAAGCACTACATGTAGGCCCCATTCTGTAACCACTGATCGTAGAGGAGGCTTAATCTGTAGAGAATTCATGATAAGCCGACTCATAAGGGTTGAGCCATTAATCGGGCAAACCCCTACTCTCAGATGGTACTGTGAATGGAACGGAGGTGTACCTGTGCTGAGGATGTCTGGGGACCAGAATCACAGGGGTATACTAGATAGCCAAAGAGAGATGGAGAGGTGCAGAAGAAAAAAGGGGCTAATACCTTTTTGTCACACCATGTGGTAAATCTTGCCTATTCGAATGGTAAGATTTATGTGTGGAAGGCTGTTGTGAAAGTACCAGTACCTGAGAACAGCAGTGAATCTGTGTTATAAGACTGACCTGTGGGAAGGCAAATTGGTTACTGGAGTGATAGGCTGAGAAGTATGGAGAAGCATACTTATCGAAGCCCAGGACGTGGGTTATGAGAATCACTGGAAACCAGTCCTGTTGTAGCATCACGAGAGTTTTGGCTATGAGCAGTATCAGAAGAGACTCATAGCAAGAGGCCTTTGTTGCAGGGCGAGCAAAGGCATCCATGGTAACGCATTTCGATGCATGTGTAGGGAGTAGAATCTGTCCGCTCTGGTTCGATTCGGACGCAGAGATCAAAGGTTGGTTGACCTTAGCGCTAGAAGGTTTTGCTCGCTACACATGGATTCAGAGACCATTCGTGAGGATGGAGACATCTATGGAGAAGGTCTAGTAGTGCGTTTGGTATGCCTATCACATAAGTGGCCCGTAGAGGCATGGAGTGTGCAAGGGCCCAAGGCTAGAGCTGCGCGGCATCCTGGTAGAGCAGATAAGAGGCTGTGCGTGCTTGTGTGTTGGAAAACCACATTGCCACTATGCTGTCTGTTTGTATTCACAAAGGTTTGTGTCAGAGGCAGTATTTTAAGGCATAAAGGCCTAATGCATGGCTCGAAGCTCCAGGAAGTTGATGTGAAACTCTTCATGGAGCAGAATAGACACATTTTGGGTTGGGAAGATGTGAATTCTCTCTCTTCAACCCTAGGTGAATGCGGACCGTGGCCAGGATCATCTGAGGATTTGGTACTGATCGGTAATATGGATCAGGGACGAAAGCGGTTTGAACAGCTTAGAGCCACTGAAATTTGAAAATCTTACTCATGGCTAGTCTGGCCATATGAGTGATGTGGATAGTGAGGACCCCATGGCCCAGCAATGAAAGAATTGAGGGACTGAGGCTATGTTGCATGCACGCAGAGATGTGGAGAATTGGACAGGATGTCTGCGCGGATGTTGGGCAGGAAGTTCATTGCGACTGTAGTGCCCGGAAACTGCTCCATATGGGATTTATGGTAGTTGAACAGAAATCCCAGGCAAATATAGTAGATTTATAGTGAGTCTTAGAGAACGTAGAGCCCCTTGCTTGGATTGACTCCATATTCGGCAGTCGTCCAGGTAAGGAAAAGCGTGAATGCTGTTCTTCTCGGAGGATGCCTGGAACGCCCTTCCGGAGGAAGGGGTGAAGACCAAAACTGGGAAGGATTTCAAAGGGGCGTGGGATAAATACTGTGGATCCATAAAGTCTAGAGGATGTGAATGAAGAGAAGAGGCATGGGGGTGGCTTGCGGGAATGACGGCTACTACCTGGAGATTTAATATCCTTATTCAATAAACATACACACGGTTAATGCGACTCCAACATTGCTCTATGCTTCAACGGCAAGAGGAAATGTGGAAAAAAGGATTTGCATCCACAAAAAAGCAGGGGAGCCAGGGGAGTAGCTGCTTGTTACGGCGGTTACTATCCAACCCAAATAGCATAGCTCTCTGCTTCAACGGCAGAGGGAATGAAGAAAAGATTATTTATATTCAAACAACCAACAAGGACTGAATTACCTAGTCTGGGTAAACAAGCATGGGAGTAGCTTGCTTATTACGGTGGTTACTACCCCAAACCAATTAGCTAGATACTACACTTAGATGCAGCTCTAGCACTGCTATCTACATCGATGGTGGGGGTGGAAGGGAAATAGAACCAAAAAGTTACTTAAAAGGGACAAGAGTAACAGATAAGTATGAAAAAATAAGTATAAAAGCTTACTGGGCAGACTAGATGGACCATTTGGTCTTCTTCTGCCGTCATGTCATGTTTTTAAGTCTATGTTTCTATGTAGATACGCGGCAGTCACTGTTAGGCATTTGGGGCCAGATTTTCAAAGGGTATGTGCGTTAGATATGTGCGTACCCCCCGAAAACCTGCCCGAAGTTCCCCCTGCACGCACCGAGCCTATGTTGAGTAGGTTCGGCGGTGCACGCAAGTCCCAGGGGCTTTCCTGGCGGGGCGTGTCGCGGCGGCGCGTCTTTTGGGGCGGGGCCGCGGGCGTGGTTCCAACCCGGGGGCGTTTCGGGGGCATGGTCGAGGCCTCCGAAATGGTTCCCCGGGCCTGGGAATTGCGCGCTGGGGCTGGCTACCTCGGGCAGGCGTAACTTGTGCAACAAAGGTGGGGGGGGGGGGGTTTAGGTAGGGCTGGAGGGGTGGGTAAGGTAGGGGAAGGGAGGGGAAGGTGCGGGGGGGGTGGTGGTGGAGGGAACGGAGGCAGGCTGCGCGGCTCGGCGCGCGCAGGCTGCCGATTTTGCACAGCCTTGCTCACGCCGATCCCGGATTTTAACGGCTATGCGCGTACCTATTAAAATCCTGCGTACTCTTGTCTGCGCTTGGTGCGCGAACAAAAGTACACGTGTGCGCAAATTTGTAAAATCTACCCCTTGGTGAATACACAAGTTGTCGAATTTAGATCGAACAGTAGAACTTGGTATTGAAAATGTTGACTCACTATGAAGCGTAAAGAAAGACCAGAGGGTAGAGGCAACCCACTTACTGTAGTAAGGGAAGAATGGTGCCGAGAGACACGATTCTGAACTTTTCCTTTCTGAAGAAAATTGTTGAGATTCTGAGGTGCAGGATGGGTGGAGATCGCCTGCTTTCCGCTGAAAAAAGGGAATAGCAGGATAAAAATCCTCCACATTGTCGTGCCTGGGGAACGGTGCCCCGAGCCCCTGGTCCTCAGTTGGATGGCCGCTCTGTTGCCTGACAAGGTTGAAGAATCCAGGAGTCTGCCTGACTGGCAGAGCTGTATAATCTGGATATCAGTTAGTCTCAGGCAAGAGCATGAGTGGTAAAAGGTCTTTCTAGTATCTCTCTCACTGCTGTGCAAGAAACATAGAGAGCTGTCGCAGGTTTCATGGTGGACTTGCAATTGAGGCACTGTCTGCTGGACCTTTTGCATGGCAGATCAGCTAGCTTATCCTGGGACTCCGGGCCTTAAATCAGAGGCTGGAAGCCAGGTACTATCGAGTAGAGTCCCATTACTGGCAACGGGAGGACATCTTGAAGCAATCCTGTGTTGCTGGCAGAGAGGTTCCCTTGGTGTTGTGTCAAACATAGTTGGTATATAGCAACATGTGACACCCATATGGTTCTTGGAAGATGCGACGACTTAGAAACTTCTGAGAACATCTGGCTTGTTTCGGTGACCAGGTCTTGATGGGATCGGAGCTGTTGCCTTCGTGGGATAGAGGTTCAGGATGAGTCGGTGCAATGACTTAAGGCTGTCGTTGGTAGGTGCCACAACGGTGGAAATATCGATGGCTCTGGTATTAGTAGGTTTCGGGAGGCATCGAGGACAGCCTGAGGGATGTAAATGTCCGGCTCCACTCTGTAAGCTGGTATGGTAGCGCAGCTACAGAGGAGACAGGCTAGGCGTTACTGGCGCTTCCACATTATTTTGTGGTGGCTCAGTACCTGACACAGATATTGGTGGGGAACGCCTCGGCACCTCAGGTGCAGAGGAGCACAGGACTTGTGTACCCGGGCCCGCTTTGCCACTGGCTCAATGGACATTGATGCCAGTGCAGTATAAGTGCCGGCACCGAACGTGGAAACCCATGTCGGTGCTGGCTTTATCCCTCGGAGCTCGGCCCGGTCATTCTCCAGCACCGAGGAACTGCCAACGAAGTCCGGAACAGTGTGGGTGGCAGTAGCGATGTCTCCCTCGGCGCTCGGCCATTCTCCAGCACAGAGTAATATAACACCTATGCCCTGGATGGCATTGGTGGCGGACAGTGACTATGATTCCCACGGTGCTCGGCCCGGTCCTTTCCCCAGCGCCGAGATGGATGTCCTCGCTGTCTTGGATGCGTTTGGTGACGGACTGTCACCGTGCCTTCACTGCTCTTGACACTGTTTATCGCCAAAGGATTAAATAGTGCTCTGGTTTAGAACACGGAGTATGAAGTGTTGTTTGTTTAGTCGAGGGCATTGATTCAGGTGCTTCGGTAGTATTGATGGAATCGACGTGGCATCTATGAAATGGATGGCCCATTGACGGCATCGATGGGGGCATGGACAGTAACAAAGGAGGCATAGACGGCATGGATGGAGGCGTGGGACGGCCCTAGCGGCAATGATAACCTTGGACGTCCCTATCCCTCTAGCCCCGATGAACCCGGTGGAGGATCGCAGTAAGGACACCTTGCAGGTATCGTGGGGCTGACCGAGGGGTAGTAACCCGGGGGAACTGTTAGTGAGGTGACAGGAAACCGACCGAAAAACAGGGCATAGTACTCACTGAGCGTCGATGAAATGTACGCAAAGGGAGACCTGTGTAGGGAAAAATTATTTGTGAAGTAAAACTTCAAGCATTCCCGTGAGGAAAAGTTGTGAGAAATCTCTCACAGACCTCCTGAACGCGAGACAAACTGCATCGCGGAAAAAAGAAGACTGAAGGGAGGACCCATGTGGACACAGGGATCATGGCATGCTGGGTATGCTCAGTGTGCCAGTGTGTCAAAGCTTTCTAGAAACTTTGACAGAAACGTTTTCCGTGATAGGGCTCAGTCTAGTGACGTCACCCATATGTGAGGACTACCATCCTGCTTGTCCTGGGAGAAAATGACTATTCAGACATTCCTTTTATCCGCTTCCCATACATAACGATTGTGACTGTGCTGCCATCTTTCCCAGGCCTGCTGCTGAGAGAACGACACCCACAGGCAAGTGCCCACATGCAAGATCTGGAACAGGAAATGTCGGGTCCTACTTTTCCTCTAATCCAGCTTCATGTGTTTCATTTTTAAAATGAAAAGAACTGCGACAAATTCTTTCAATACGTCACCAGCCTTATTACTTCTCCCGATTGCAGAAACCCTGACAAGGATGATGGAATAAAATGTGAGAAGTTAGCCTCTTACTTCCGCACTAAAATTGAGACCATTTTGGCACGCTTCACTCCAGCCCCTGTTACCGCTACCCAAGGGACACCCAACAACACACCCAACGACTATACCACTCACACCCCACATGCCATTTCTTCTACACTAACTACAAACTCCACAACCACACTCTCGAACTTTGAGAATACCTCCACATTAGAAATAGAAACTACACTCAAAAAAATCAAACCAGCCTTTCATCCATCAGACAATATGCCTACTAAAACACTCCTCACAATTCCCACTACAATAGCTAGACCAATAGCAAACATTTTAAACAAATCTATTACTCTTGGCCAGGTCCCAGCGCAGCTCAAACATGCTATAATAAAACCATCCCCTTAAAAACCGGACCCTAGACCCCACAGAACCAGCAAACTATCGCCCAGTATCGAACCTCCCCTTCCTCTCCAAAATAATTGAAAAAATCATCAACAGGCAGCTCACAGAATATTTAGAGGAGCACAATATACTCTCCACCTTCCAGTATGGTTTCAGCAAACACCATAGCACAGAAACACCACTCGTTTCCCTTTCTGAAACCATACTTAGAGCCCTGGACAAAGGACAATCCTACATTCTTACACTACTGATATCTCCGCTGCGTTTGACACAGTCAATCACAACACACTCATCAGGCGCCCTCAAGGGAATTGGCATCGCTGGCACTGCTCTACTCTGGTTTCAGTCATACCTTAGCGATAGGAGCTATAGTGTAAAAATTGGTCGCAACGAATCCAAACCAGTAAAGCTGTCACAAGGAGTACCACAAGGCTCTTCCCTCTCTTCAACCCTTTTTAATATCTACCTCTTCCCCCTCTGCCAACTTCTCTCAAAACTGGGTTTCCCGCACTTCATATACGCGGATGACGTACAGATACTTATTCCCAATAACTGAATCTATCCCAAATGCGATGAAAACCTGGAAACTCCGCGCTTTCAGAAATAAATAAGCTTCTCACTGACAATTTCCTGGCACTTAACACTAACAAAACAGAGCTACTCAGTCTCCCCTCAAAACAATCCCACCCACTATCCCTCTCCCCCCCTCACAACCTGGATGCCCTACATCACCACTGGTCCGCAGCCTTGGCATAATGATAGACAACCATTTTAATCTAAAAAAATTCATTGCTGCCACTATAAAAAGCGGATTCTTCAAACTCCACACACTGAAGAGAATCAAACCCCTTCTACACCCTTACGACTTCCACACAGTACTACAAGCCATGATTTTGTCCAAGCTTGACTACTGTAACACCATCCTGCTAGGCCTACCAAAAAATACCTTACAACCTCTACAAATGCTGCAAAACGCGGCAGCCCGCATTCTCTCTAACACTCACAGGCATGATCACATTACCCCTGTTCTCCAGTCCGTTCACTGGCTCCCAGTAGCCTCTAGGATAATATATAAATCCCTCACCCTCATACACAAAGCAATCCATAACCAAAACATGCAATGTTTTGGTTATGGACACCCTCTCCCAACTTACTAAGCATGTCACCACTAGAGAGTGCTCCATTCATCATAGCAGGAACTACCCATTGGACAAAATGCCCCCCTCACCTACGCCAGGTACCATGCCATAAGAAATTCAAACAGAATCTTAAAACCTGGCTATTCAAAATAGCATACCCTGACTGACTCAATGGCTTCCTGATTTCACCCTTTTACCACACTGATTTCCAAACCCCCCTCACGTCCCCCCCGCTCGCGTCCTCCCCTCCCCGCCCCTTCTTTCCCTTGGGTCCCGCCTCCGCCGTTCCTATAATTTCGCTGGTGTACCTCACCACGGCATATTCTCCTCTGCCCTGCACTAACTCATGTCATATGGGGTTAACTCCACTAGTTGAGCTCTGAATTTTTACCACATATTGATTCCCCTTGTTGAACTCCAATTTCATAACCAAAATATTTATCCTATCCCTGTTTTCCTATTTTTAAAATGTCCATGTTAGTCCAATCTCTGTTAGATATGAAACTTATTGTAAAGCCTGTTGCTATGTTATGTTACACTGTTAAACCGAGGTGATGGTTGCTAACGTGCCGCGGTATATAAAAACCCTTAAATAAATAAATAAATAAATAAATAAATAAATAAATAAATAATAAGCGAGAGCGAAGTCCCAAGAAGTTGAGTCTCTAAGTACTGCCCTTAGCTTTGCAATAGTGGGATTTTACCTTATCTGAGCTATCGGCCCAAAGAAGGAATGGGATGAGACCGTTGAATCTGGCTGTACTCCACAGCGATCCAGCAAAGGCATGAGGACTGGAAGAGAAACGATTGTATCAGAATATCAGCAGTGTCCACATCTGACAATCTTTCAACATCTGTCCTGTGTGCACAGAGCTGACCCAAGTGGAGTGCAGGGGTAAATCAAATTATGCGGGACCCCCTCACCAATCTTCACTCCCTCCCTGCATTTTCTCTATTCCTCTGCTGGTTTCAGTCAAATCTGAACTGTTCGGGGCCCTATAATCTTGTGGGATCCACAAGCCTGTGCAGTTCAGGATCAGACTAACCGCTTTCAGAGGATGCAGCAAGCACAGGCAGGAGTGCTGCTTTCCTTCTGCTGGTGGGAGGGTACAGCATCAAAGTGTATGAACCAGGGCAGTCCCCCCAATTCATCCCCCACCAACAGGGGATGACCCTGTATGTATGACAGTATACACAATGCAAATAAACACTGGGGCGAAATGGAGATTTTTGCACCTGTTGAGATTTCTCACATTTCCCGTTAGACCTCCTTTCCTTTGCAATCCTTGAACTGACAGGCCTTGGCAGCCTAATGTCTGTTGTGCTCTGCAGTTTCTTGTACCTAGGACTTAACAGCTTAACTTGCCTTTATTACCTCAAATTGCAGTCTTCTCCACTTTTTCTGTGGACAAGCAGACATCAACCATTACTGATGGGTTAAGTCATCCAATTGCATGGGAACCGGACCTGATCTGTGCCGAGTCTTCTAGAAGTTTTCCTGCACATGCGCAGTAGGCTGGCACCAATAGCCTTTGCAAGGTCTCCTCCCATCGTTGGGTCTGTTCTGTCTCCAAATTATGTCTAATGAAACACCACTCCTGCAAGGCTATTTTGCTCTTTTCTTCTCTGCCAAAGCTGTGATCAGGAAAATGTTCTTCGAGATCTCCACGATGTCTGCCTGCTTTGCTTGAATCCTCACCTGACTCCTCTAACTGCAAGACATCACAAGTGGCAAGATGGGAGATTATCTCCACATCGTCAACACAAGACAAGGCGTTCTAAGAACCATGTTTCGAGGGTCCCCCCAATTTTGTCCCCAGCTGCTGGCTCGCAGTCATGAAATGCTTATTAACCTGAAAGCCCCCTCGCCCTCTTCTTCTAGATCAGGGCATCTCAGTTTTGTTTTGGACTGCCTCACTTCATCTCCCTTCAAACCCTTGGATGCTGTCTGCCCCCACCTACTGGCGTGGAAAGTTTGCCTCTCTCCATGCAGTCATATCAGCGTGCAGGATTAGTGAAACTTCATGCCCTGGTGGTCTACCCCATTTTGTTTTCCCCAGACAAGGGGTTGTTCGAACTCAAAAGTTCCTTAAGTTTTGTTTCCTATAGTTCTACTTCCAGCAGTCCATCACACTTCCCACCTTCTTCCCACCTCATCATGCAACTAAGAAGGCCGAGAGAGCTGCATAATTTGGACTGCATTCATGCCCTCCACATTTATCTCCAGCGTACCTAGGCCACTCACCAGTGTTCTCAACTGTTTGTGGCTTATGACCTTAACTACACCGGTTTTCCAGTCCTCAGAAAACCATTTCTTGCTGGCTTACTTCTTGCATCCAGTTCTGCTATTCTTCTTTTGCTGCCTCTTCTCCTGGCCATGTCACAGTGCATCATATCTGTGCTTGTGTCGGTTGCTTTCCTAAATGCTACCCCTCTCCTTGACATTTGTAAGGCAGCTACATGGTCCTCTATCTACAACTTTTCCCATCATTACTGTCTCGACTGGAATTCTGCTTCTGACTCCCGCTTTGGCTCTGCTTCCTTCATACTCTCTCCTGAGTTTGTCTTCTCTCAGCTAGGGAGTCCCATAATGTGACTGATGTCCCATTTGTCCGTTGTAAAAAGCCAAAGTTGCCTTCCTCTAACAGGTATTTTCCGTGGACAGTGAGACAGTCAGCCACTCGTTTCCCGCCCTCCTTCCCTAAAGTGTGCTTCTTCTAGTTAAGCTTGTTGCCTATTTGGTGGTTTGTTTCTGTTTCTTGTTCTCAGCTATTCCAACGATTGAAATGGAAGAAGTAGAAAGTGTTTTAATGGCTATTAGTGCCAACCTACTGTGCACGTGTGGGAAGCTTTTAGAGATTCAGCTACAGATCAGGCCCAACTCAATGCCATCGGATGATGTAAACTCAAAAATGAAATTTAGTTTCTTACCTGATAATTTTCTTTTCTGTAGTACCACAAATCAGTCCAGAATCCTGGGTTTTACCCGCCCCCAGCAGATGGAGACAGAAGTTTTCAAAACAAAACTCTGCCTTATATAGGATGGTGCCACCTAAAATCCGGCAGTATTACTCAATGTCAAAGCAGAATGGCTCTCAAAAAACCACTACAACTATGTATAATAACCCTTCAACAAGAAAAAGAAATAACTGGTTCACTTAACCCTCCTAGGAACTGAACCTGTAGAACCACTTGAGGACAGTTAATCCAATTTCTGCAGATCTGAAAACAAATCAATCAATAACTGAGCGGACTCTCCCTTCCTTCCATGCGTTCCCTGGGTGGGACTCTGGACTGATCCGTGGTACTACAGGAATGAAAATTATCAGGTAAGAAACTAATTTTCCTTTCCCTGAATGTACCCGGATCAGTCCAGACTCCTGGGATGTACCAGAGCTTTCTTACCTGGGATGGGATCTGGAGAGGCCCACTCTAAACACTGCTTTCTCCAAAAACCTCCTTCACCCGGTGCCTGAACATCCAGTCTGTATTGTCTGGCAAAGGTATGCAAAGAGTTCCAAGTCGCTGCCCTGCAGATCTCCTGCGGTGGGACCATTTGACACTCCGCCCAAGAAGCTGCCTGCGAACGGGTAGAATGAGCCAGAAGACCAAACGGTACAGGCTTACCACGCAGTAGTAAATATGCCGAGCCTATAGCCTCTTTCAACCAGCGCAAAATCGTAGCTTTAGATGCCATATTTCCACATTTCGGACCAGTCCACAGCACAAAAAGATGGTCCGTCACATAAACGCGTTAGTAACTTCCAGATAACGCAACAACGCCTGATGAACATCCAGCTTCCGTAAATCTTTAGACAGAGTCTGACCGGTCCAAAACAGGAAACGAAGGAAGCTCCACTGACTGATTCACGTGAAAAGCAGACATCACCTTCGGAAGAAAGGAAGGAACCGTCCGCAAGGACACACCAGAATCCAAATTCTCAGAAACAGCTCCCTACAGGATAGAGCCTGGAGCTCAGATACCCTGCGAGCAGATTGTGATAGCAATAAGGAAAATCACCTTTAACGTGGAGATCCTTTATGTAGCCGTTTTCAGAGGCTCAAAGGGCGCCGTACACAGAGCTGAGAGAACCAAGTTCAGATTCAAGAAGGACAAGGGTGCCTGATCTAGGGACATAAATGCTTTGCCCCCCTTTAGGAAATGAGCCACATTGGGGTGAGCAGAACAACACCACACCTTGAATGGAACCACGCAAACAACCAAGAGCTGCCACCTGAACCCTCAGGGAACTACACGATAAGCCCTTGGCGAATCCGGATTATAAGAAACCTAAAATATCCAACACCGAAGACCGAGTAGGAACAATTGCCCGGTGCACGCACCAAGATTCAAAGATCCTTCACACGCACACATACGCCAGGTTGGTGGATGTTTATGCGACCGGAGAAGTGTTGCCACCACAGCGTTCGAATACCCTTTGCTCCTCAGGCGGCACCTCTCAAAGCCTTGCCACTAGAGAAAAGCGATCAACCTCTTCCAAACACATGAGGCCCTTGATGGAGAAGGTCCGGGAGCAGTGGCAACTGCAGGGGACCTGCCACTGCCAGATTGACCAGGTCCGCAAACCAAGGTCATCTCGGCCACTCTGGAGCTACGAGGATGACGTCTGCTGGGTGTATCTCCACTCTCCTGAGCACTTTGCCTATCAGCGGCCAAGGAGGGAAGACGTACAGCAGCCGGTCGGCCAGCGCAAGCACCAGGGCATCTACCCCTTCTGCTCCTGCTTCTCTGCGGCGACCGAAGCACAGAGCCTTGGCGTTCTGAAACATTGCCATGAGATCCAGGTGGGGTACGCCCCACATGTCGCATATGAGCTGGAAAGCTTCGTCTGCAAGTTCCTATTCCCCGGGATCGAGGGGGTGCCGACTGAGAAAGTCCGCCTGAACGTTGTCGACTCCTGCTATGGAGGCGCTGCAATACTTACTAAATGCTTCTCCGCCCAGCTGATCAGCTGCCGGGCTTCCGTGGCCACTGGCTGGC
Source organism: Rhinatrema bivittatum (assembly GCF_901001135.1). Classification (NCBI taxonomy): domain Eukaryota; kingdom Metazoa; phylum Chordata; class Amphibia; order Gymnophiona; family Rhinatrematidae; genus Rhinatrema; species Rhinatrema bivittatum. The sequence goes on from NC_042621.1 coordinate 47,989,928, forward strand.
TCTTGGTTCCCCCTTTGGTGATTGATATAAGCCACCGTGGTCGCATTGTTGGAAAGGATTCTGACCGTCTTCCCTGGAGGAGAGGGCAGAAAGCTTGCAATGCTAACCACACTGCCCTGGTTTCCAGACGATTGATCGACCACTGAGATTCTTCCTTGGATCATTATCCCTGCACAGACTTCTTCAGGCAAACCGCTTCCCAACCAGAGAGGCTGGTGTCCGTGGTCACCACTGTCCATTCGGGCACCTCCAGGGGAACTCCTCGGGATAAGTTGTCCGAGATAAGCTACCAATCGAGAATGGAGCGCACCATATCTGTAAGAGGGAGAGGTAAATGAAACTGTTCAGAGACTGGATTCCAACGCGAAAGCAGCGCTGACTGTAAAGGACGCATATGAGCAAAGGCCCAGGGCACCAGCTCCAGGGTGGAAGTCATGGAGCAGAGAACCCACAAATAATCCCGCACTCTGGGGAGACAGTTGGCCGATAAGTCCCTCACTTGTCCTTGTAGCTTGACAATTTGGTCCGAGGTAAGGAACACTCTCCCCTGTTGAGTGTCGAATAGAGCTCCTAAAAACTCCAAAGACTGGGTGGGCACTAGTCGGCTCTTGGCTAAGTTAATCACCCAACCAGTGATCGCAGGAGTTGAAGCACTTTGCGAATTGCCAACTGGCCAGGCGACTTAGACTTTGCCCCGAATTAGCCAGTCGTCCAGGTATGGATGCACCAGGAAACCCTCTCTGCGCAGATCAGCCGCCACCACAACCAATTACCTTGGTAAACATTCTGGGCACGGTGGCAAGACTGAAGGGCAAAGCTCAAAACTGAAAATGACGATCCATCACCGAGAACCTCAGAAACTTCTGGTGGTTGGCCTATGTGAAGATACGCTTCCATTAGGTCCAGTGACGCCAGAAACTCTACTTTTCTTACCGAGGCAATGACTGACCGTAACGACTCCATGCAAAACGTGGCAACCTGAGGTAGCGTTTACGCACTTCAAATCCAGAATGGGTTGGAAGGACCCCTCTTTTTTGGGGACTATGAAGTAAATGGAATAATGCCCTTTTTGCTGCTCTGCCTGAGGAACTGGGGTGATGGCGCAGAGTTGCAGAAGGCGTTGCAAGGTATCTTGCAACTGCCTGTCGTTTCTCTTCATAACCGCATGGGGAGACCAGAAACCGGTCCGGAAGGTGGTGTGCAAAATTTTAAAGGGTATAGCCTTGATTTATCACAGTAAGGACCTACTGGTCTGACGTCACCTTGACCCATTCCTCATAAAACAGGGACAACTCTGCCCCCGACAGCTGGAACCGAGGAAAGGGTCGGAGTCCCTTCATTGGGAAGACTTGGCCCCAGATGTGGACTGGGTAGCCCCAGTTCTGCCAAACCGTTGGCCACGAAAGGGCTGAGACCAGGACTGTTGGATGCTTACTGAAAGGAAGAAGCTGGTGCTCTGGATGGACGAAATCTCCGATTCCCTCTGAATCAAGACAGTGAAGAAAAGGAGCCCCTCCACTTGGGTCTATCCCTCTGGCAGTCTGTGAACCTTATTCTCCCCCAGGGATTGAATCATATCCTCGAGGTCCTTGCCAAAAGGCAATTTACCCTTGAAAGGCAACGACCCCAGCTGAGCCTTGGAGGAAATATCCGCCAACCAGTTTCTTAACCGAGACTGCCGACACCATGGATCTGGCCGAAGTCCGTAACAGATCATAAAGTGCATCCGCACTATAAGCGATCGAAGCTTCCAGACGCCATGCTTGCTGAGCTTCTGCATCGGAAAAGACCAACATTAGCCTGTAACTGCTGAACCCAGCGAAGGCCAGCTCGCAAGGCAAAATTGTTGCACATAGCTGCCCGCACTCCCAGTGCAGAGACTCCAAAATTTCTTGAGCTGCAGCTCCAACTTTCTATCCTGCAGGTCCTTCAGGGCTGTAGCACCCGTAACCGGGATTGTGGACTTTTTGGTGACTGCGGGACACCACCACGCCCACCTTGGGCGCCCGCAGTATGTCAATTGCTTCCTCCGGAAGAGGATATAGCTTATCTATAGCCTTGCTAACTTTTCAATCCCGGATCCGGGGTATCCCATTCTCTATACAGCAAGTCCGTGGCAGAAAAATGAAAGGAAAGGAAGGAGCCGGGCCCCTCAGACCAAACAACACTGGGTCCATGGCCCCTAGCCTGGACTCCTCTGGTGGCCCCATCTATGCCTAGCTCTCCGAGTATGGCAGGTTAAGCAGAGCCAACTCCTCCCTCCTAAAACAGTCGGACCACCTTAGGGTCATCTCCTTCCACAATGTGAGAGCCTCATGCTGGATCCTGTGGATGTTGATTAGGGTCTGTAGAAACAGATCGGAAACCGCTCCAATATTGCAAGTAGCGACCAAAGAAGTGGATCAGTAAAAAACACCAGGGATTCTTTATATCACAATCTTTACAAACTTGCCCGACTCAGGCTGAGTTTTGCTCATGCGTGAGCTGCTTCAGGGGTGAGAATGGAATCGCTTGTGTCAGAGGTTGGCAAATTATAAAACCAGTATTGCATGAAACATGTTCTTTATCTCAACTTACTCCCACCTAAACAACATGGGGCAAAATCGAGAAAAATACCGGGTTCATTTTCACCTTCTGGCTAAACCAGCTGTTATGTTGCCATAAATACGGATAAATAGAACCCGTTAAACTCTCACTGTTACTATCCCTATTATTTAAAAAAAACAAAAAAAAAAACCACAAACAACTAATTTCCCCACCACTAAATTTTCAAGCTCATTTTGACCCTTATTTAGTTATATAGCGATAGTAACGTGAGAGTTAACAGGTTCTATTTATCCGTATTTATGGCAACATAACAGCTGGTTTAGCCGGAAGACAAAAATGAACACGGTATTTTTCTTGATTTTGCCCATGTTGTTTAGGGGGAGTAAGTCGAGATAAAGAACATGTTCGTGCAATACTGGTTTTTATAATTAAAGACAGCTTGAATTATAGTTATGTATTCACAACATTATATGTAATTTGTTTTTTATGATCGGGTTTGGTGTGGTTTTATGGGGTTAGGGGTGGTTGTTAAAGTGGTGGGGATGATTAAGTAATGTAGTTAACACTGTAGAGGACTATATTGTGAGCATAGTCAGTAATGGATTGTGTAAGCATATAACATTATCTAGTGTTCAATGTTTTTTTATTAGATACAGTTCATACTGAGATTGCAGTGTTCCATGTATAGCTGATGGTTCTGTTTGAAAATTAAAGTTCCCCTGAAGAAGCTGTTATAGGCGAAACGAAGCCTTGTTGGGATATGCAAAATAAGCGAAACGCCATCATTGGATACAATGGGCGACAGACAGGGACAAGCGGGAAATGAGTTATGCCATTTAAATCATATAGTGTGATATCAAGAGATGAAAAACTATAGTTGGGCATAACAGCTCTTTTTTCAGTACTGTATTGTAACATTAAATATTAGATTAACATTATATAAAGTGTAATGTGTTTTACATGAACAAGTATAACCATTTTGTGTTGTATTGTGCTTCAATATACAGGGCTGTGCTCTAGTATAAAGGGCGATTATATTTAGTGATAGCAAGAGATTAGTCAGGGTAGAGAGATGAACAGTGGTTTTTAGGTTTAGGAATTGTGTATTCCAAATAAAAATTTTATACAAGGATCTTTAATATGTATGTAAACAAAATATTTTTATAAAAGATTTTTTCAATAAATATGAATTTTTAATTTTCAATATCTGTGTATCAAAATATTATAAGTGAATACAGATTGCTTTTTTCCTTTCCCCCCTTTATTAAGGGTGTTTTGTGGTGTTGTATATATCATGAGGCATAAATAAATAAATATATATAAATAAAAGATAGTATCATTTTAGGGTGGGGCACTAGGCAGGGGTTGCTCCTTGATACATTAATACAAACAGAACCTGTGGGACATTATATGAAGCTCTTATACCTTGCAGAATCTTGCCTTCTAGCCCAAAGGCTTGCAGAGTTTGGAACATTAAAGCCCCATTCCAGCCTATCAAAGGTCTTGGCTGCTCAACAAAACAGATTGTATTAGTTGATGACAACTCCACACTACAGATGCTAAAATTCTCTGGAGATTAGTCATTTATATATATGAAAATTTGTTTCTTACCTACTAATTTTCATTCCTGTAATACCACAGATCAGTCCAGAAAGTGGGTTGGGTATCCCTACCTGCAGGTGCAATCAGAGAACAATTAGAACTTTGGGCATGCTACATAACGAGAGTGCCACCTGCAGTCACTCAGTATTGACCTGTACCCAAGCCCATGCTAACAGAACTAAATAACGAAGGGTAGCACTCAACCAATTTCCAGACTACAACTTTGCCGCTGGCAAAACCAGACCCGAACAACTGCTTAAAAACTGCTCCATGAATCATATCTGCAAAAAAGGAGCTTTCAACAATAAAAACTTAAACAGGTTCTGACCAAGACAGTCTTTCGGTATCTGAAGAAAGGGGTGGGCCTCTGGACTGATCTGTGGTATTACAGAAACGAAAATTAGCAGGTAAGAACCAATTTTTATTTCCTGAACATACCCAGATCAGTCCAGAAAAGTGGGGCGTACCCAAGGGCGGGAACCCGAAAGACCCACACGAAGCACATTCTCCCTGAAGGACGGTTCATCAGAAGCCTCTTAACGTCCAATCGGTAGTGTTTCGTAAAAGGTGAATAGACGACCACACCGCCGCCCTACAGATCTCCTGAGGCGACAGTAAACTGTTCACTCTGCCCAGGAGGTAGCCTGAGCCCTAGTGGAATGAGCTCTGAGACCCAAAGGCACCCTGACGCCCTAGGGCTATGTATGCCACGCAAATGGCTTCCTTAATCCACCGAGATATGGTCGCCTTTGACGCTTTGCCCCCCTTCTTTGGGCCACCAAAGAGAACAAACAAATGATCAGAATGTCTGAAGGACATTTGGTAACCTCCAGATAACTCAATAAGGTGCGCTGCACATCCAAAGATGAAGGTCTCTGTTCTGAGAAGACTCCCGGACCAGTTAGGGAACCCGGAAGCTCCACAGTTTGATTGACATGAAAGGCCGAAACCACCTTAGGGACAAAGGACGGAACCGTACGTAACGATACCCGATCGTCGTAAATCCGAAGAAAAGGATCCCGACAAGCAGCACCTGCAACTCTGAGATCCGACGGGCCCGAGCAAATGGCCACCAAAAACACAGTTTTCAAAGTCAGATCTTTCAGGGAAACTCCACAAAGAGGCTCGAAAGGCGTGCCACATAGAACTCACAGGGACTAAATTCAAACTCCAATCCAGACACCACCAAACGGATGGGAGGGCACAAATGTTTGACCCCCCTTAAAAAACCGAGCAATATCCGGATGCGCTGCCAGCGAACAGCCATCAAATTTTCCCCGCAAGACAACCTAGAGCTGCAACTTGTACAGGAAGGGAATTGAACGCCAAGCCCTTAGCGAGGCCCTGTTGCAGAAAGTCAAGCACCCGAGGAATATGCCACCACTAAAGGGTCGCTAGGAACGCTGCGCTAAACATGCACTGCTAAAGGGTCGAGCAAGGAAAGCTTCCAAACTCTCACATAGGCCATAGAGGTGGCTGGACGTCTCGCCTGTAGGAGGGTGGAAATGACTTGTTCTGAATAACCCCTCAAGCGTTAAACGTCGCCTCTCAAAAGCCAAGCTGCAAGAGAGAAGCGATCCTCCTGATCCGAAAATATGGGCCCCTGATGGAGCAGATGCGTTAGTGAGCCAGCTGCAGTGGACCCTCAAGAGCCAAGCGTACCAGATCCGCGAACCACGGATGATGTGGCCACTCCAGCGCCACCAGAATCACCCTTCCCGGGTGCCGCTCTATGCAAGGAGAAGCTGACCATGAGGGGCCAGTGCGGGCAGGCATACAGAAGAATTCCTGTGGGCCAAGGACACACGAGAGCATCTATGCCCACCGAGCCCTGTTCTCGGCGACGGCTGAAAAAAACGAACTGATTTTGCATTCGCCTGCGTTGCATCAAATCCAGACGAGGAGTTCCCCATCTGGCACAAATGAGATTCCAGGCCTCGATAGAGAGTTCCCATTCCCCTGGTCTAGTTGCTGAGATAATCCAGCTTGCACATTCTCTACTCCCGCGACATGGGAGCGGCAATGCCCTCGAGATGGCGCTCCGCCCAAGTCAACAGAAGACGTGCCTCCAGTGCTTACAGCGGGACTTCGAGTCCCGCCTTGCCGGTTTATGTACGCCACTGTTGTCGCATTGTCTGAGAAGACTTGCACCATTTCTGCCTGGATCCAGGGAAGAAACGTTACAGTCCTAGTCTTGAGCCGGTTTATGGACCAGGATCTTTCCATCGCCAACCAAGAGCCCTTGGGCGGACATGTCTGCAACCACACCGCCCCCCCCAACCTGAGAGGCTGGCACCTGTGGAGATTGCCAGCCAATTCAGAGTGCCCAAATCCACCCTCCTTCCAGATTGTCCAGTGACAGCCAACATGACAGACTGGCTCTGGATTCTGGAAGTAAAGAGGCATTGGTAGATGGAATTGCTCAGACACTGGGCTCCAGCGAGACAAACGTGCACGCTGTAAAGGTTCTTAAGTGAGCGAACGCCCAAGGAACCAAGTCCAAGGTTGAAGCCATGGAGCCAAGACCTGAAGATGCCACACTGTGGGATCGTTCCTTCGAAGAAGGGTATGTATTTGTTCCTGCAACTTCCCTATTCGGTCTGCCGCCTAGAAACACTTTGCCCAGCAAGGTATCGAATTGTGCTCAGAGATAAATCAACTTCTGAGTAGTTTCCAAGTGACTCTTCTGCACATTGATTACCCAACCTAGGGATCGCAATGTGAACATCACCATGTGCACTGATCTCTCACAGTCCTCCTGAGACTTCGCGCGAATCAACCAGTCGTCCAGGTACGGGTGGACCAAGATTCCCTCCTGATGAAGGAATGTCGCCACCACCACCTTCACTTGGTGAACATGCGAGGAGCTGTTGCGAGTCCAAATGGGAGGGCTCGAAATTGGAAGTGTAGTCCCAAGACCTTGAACCGCAGAAACCTCTGGTGATTTCAGCTGGATCGGAATGGGTAAATATGCCTCCGTGAGGTCCAGAAGAAGCGAGAAATTCCCCTTTTCGAACCACGGCCATCACTGTCCTCAGGGTTTCCATATGAAAGTGAGGAACCCGAAGGCAACGGTTCACCTTCTGCAGATCGAGGATAGGCCGAAACGTGCCCTCCTTCTTGGGGACCACAAAGTACACGGAGAGTACCAATCTCGTCCCTGTTAAGCCTCCGGAACTGGGACAATAGCTTTGAGCTCGATAAGTCGTAGAGTCACCCGGACCGCCTCTCGCTTGACACTTGAGGCCACTCGGGACTCCACAAAAACTTCCCGGACCCGGGCGTGAGAACTCCAGTGCATACCAGTCTCTGTTCACTTCTAAGACCCAGCGGTCTGATTGTAATTCTTGCCCATTCCGTGTAAAAGTTGGATAATCTGCTTCCGACAGCTTCGACGACGGAATGGGTGTTCGTGGCTTCATTGGGGGTTTATATTACTTCCTGCACCAAGATGTCCCGAAACTCTTCCTGGTCGGCGACCCCCTCGAAAGGACTGCTGGCACCCCGAAGCAGGTTTTAGAAGCAGGAGGAGCGGAGTATCTACGCGCTCTGAAGTGGCGAGAGTCCCGAAACCTAGCTCGAGGAGGGAAGACTTTCTTAGAAGATCTTTTATCTTCCGGCAACCGATTGCCCTTGGATTCAGCAAGCAGCTTTACCAGCTGATCCAGATCCTCCCCAAACAGGCGCTTGCCCTTAAAGGGTAGATTACAAAGCTGGGACTTGGAGGACAAATCCGCCACCCAATTTCGCAGCCAGAGGAGACGCCCATGCCGACACCAAGAACATCATACCCCTCGCCGAGGTCCTCACCAGATCATACAAAGCATCTGCAACATAAGCGATGTCTGCTTCTAGGCGGGCGGACTGCAGAGCCCCACTGTTGCCCGTACTGGCCCTGGCAGCCAACTCCTGGACCCAACACAGACAGGCCCTTTGCATGAGGCTAGCGCAAATTGCCGCCCGAAGGCTTAGCGCAGCAACCTCGAATACGCGCTTCAACTGGATCTCCAGCTTGCGGACCTGCATATCCTTAAGGGCAGCCGCCCCAGCAACCGGGATAGTGGACTTTTTCGTGACTGCCGAGACCACGGCATTCACCTTTGGATGCCGTGGTCTCGGCATCCAAAGGTGGATGCCGAGACCACGGCATCCAAAGGTGGATCCAAAACAGAGGATAACTGGTACAGTTTCGCCATAGCTCTGCCCTCCTTCAAGCCGGAATCTGGAGTCTCCCACGCCTGGGTCACTAGTTTGCGAACCTTCTTAGGCAGAGGAAGATGACGGCATTAGAGGTCCCACAACGAGGACTGGACTGATGCCCTCATTCACGGAATCTTCTTGAGAAACCTTAAGTCCCAGAATTTCAAGAACCTGGGGAATAAGGGGTCTTAATTCATCCCGCTTGAACAAAACGCACCACGCTGGGGTCATCCCCCTCCACAGGAGGGTCATCGGGCTCATCCAGATCATCAGTATCCACATCAGCCGGATCCGGCCGCTGATCTGGGTCTGCCGCCCCTACTACCCCAGAAGCCGACGTCGCCCCAACCCTGGGATCGGATCTCGCGTACCCTGGGGAGAATCCCCTGTGGGGTGAGCCTGATCAGGGAGGCGTCGACGAGGATCCGTACCCCGACCTCTCTTCTCAGGCGGGTCCGAACCTGCCCCCAGGAGACAGGACCGCTTTACCGCCGAGCATTTCCTTGCCAGGAAAGCCTGGTGCATAAGGAGGCCAAATTCTGGTGAAAACCCCTCTGGGTCCCCCTCCCCACTGGAGAGCTGGCTGGGGTGATATCATCAGTTCCCCCGGTGAGGTCTTCCCTCACCGGGGCTAAAACAGGCGGAGAATCCTCTTCCCGTGAAGCCAAAGGCGAGGCAGACGGTCCCCTCCCGAAGGGAGGAGGTAAGAAGCCCTGAAGAGCCCTCTAACCCCAGGGAACACCCTGCGCATAAAGAGGGCCGCATCTAACGCCTGGCCGCGTGACCCACACGTGCAGCAGGCCTGCGATTCTGTTTTCGGTCCCATCCGCAGCAGTGCACAGATTGTCTGAAGTGAAATAGAACAGGGCGCGAATAAAAAAAAGAAACGCTCGGAGACGCGACGCGGAGAAAATGTCAGTCAGGCAGGACCAGAAAAACAAACTTTTCATGCTACGGGCTAAGAGACTACTGGCTGAGGAGAAAAAAAACGCGCACAGTGGGAAAGGAGCCTGTCTATAGTAAAATCACAAGGCCCCCAGCAGGAAAGCGGCGAGTAAATGAGGCACACGAAGAAAAACTCACCCTTGCCCTCAGAAAACGACCCGGAGCCCCGGGAGCTTAGGGGGAACACCGCTGACAACTTCCCCAGCCAGCCTTAAAAGACCCGGTCCCTCCTGCACCTCAGCACTGAAGACGGTCAAGTCAGACAGTGAAAACAGCTTTTTTTTTTTTTTTTAATAAACTTTACCAAGACATAGAGAAAAGCTGTTGCAGGAGACAAGGGAACAGCTGTAGCAGAGACGGTGGTGAGTAGCCAAGAGCCCTGGTCATCAGACACCAAACTGTGGAGGGCGAAACCCTGACAGGAATATCTAATTTCCCGGACGCCCGGCTTCTACTGAGGGATGGCCCATGAAGGTGCCTAACACCTCAGGAAGCGACTGAAAACCAAAAATTAAATTCAAACTAACTAAATGAAAAATATAACTAAAGACTGCAGGTGTGCATCTGTATCACCTGCTGGAGTCAGAGAAATACTGAGTGACTGCAGGTGGCACTCACGTTATGTAGCAATGCCCAAAGTTCTAATTGTTCTCTGACTCCACCTGCTGGTAGGGACACACAACCCACTTTTCTGGACTGATCTGGGTATGTTCAGGAACAGTCAGACACAAACCCCACTTGCTCTTCACCTATTAATGTAGGTAGCACCTTTGCCAAATGGTTCGCCATGATTTTTGCTAAAAGCTTCATATCAAAATTTAGCAGCAAAATCGGGCAGTATGAAACTGGGGATGCCGGGTCTCTACCTCCCTTCGGCAGGACAGACATCATAGCTCCATTAGGGGCAAAAGGGAAGTGCCCCCAACTCTATTAGCTGTTTAAACATCTCCCCTAGTGGGCTTATTTTTTTTATTTTTTTTAAACTAAAATCTTAAACGCTGAAGAGAAATCAACAGGGCCTGGGGCTTTCAATAATTTGGCCTCCTTAACCTTTTGTAATATCTCCTGCATTTGCAAAGGGCGATTCAATGATTCCCTCTGCGCGTCAAACAAGGAAGATCACAGTTTAAATATTCTCTAGTTTCTTGCATACCCCCCTGGATTAGCAGTGTACAAATTATAATAACTTCTAAAGACATTACTTATTTAATTCGCTGAATTCACTAAAATGGCTTCACTATTCCTTATTGTTGGGATACACCTTGTCCTCTCCTAATTTTCTGTCAGATTTGCCAGGGATCTACCCACCTTATTACTAAACTGGTAAAATCTACATTTATAATACATTATTCCCTTTTTTGCCCTCTGATGCAGCAATGTATTAAGAACTTGCCTGGTGACAAAAGTTATTCCAGTCTCCTTACATGGATTTTGCTCAAACTTCCTCTGATCGACATGCAACTGTTTCTCTAAATTCAAGATAGATGCATTGTTTGCCCATCTTTTGGCTAGTGACCACCTTTGCTGATTCCCAAAATAATATGGGCAATGTTCGGTGAGCTGCGTTAATAGCAAATGCCTCCCATTTTTTCATTAGATAGTCTCGAAACCTCAGATTATACAGATACTTAGGAAATTGTTATGTATGAGTTGCATCCAGAGGTTTATACCCTTCAATATCTATCCACACCGAGGTATGATCTGAAAAGGAAAATTGGTTCTTACCTAATTTTCATTCCTGTAGTACCATGGATCAGTCCAGACTCCTGGGTTGTGCCTCCCTTCCAGCAGATGGCGACAGAGAAAGTTTTACCGATACTGCTACTTAACCACACGTGCCACCTGCAGATCCTCAGTATTTATCTATATCCAAGCCAAACACAGTAAAAAGGAAAAAAATGTCTCCACTTTTAAACAGTTACAAAAACATGAATATCTGAAAATACTCTGCATTAAAAACTGGACGACTCCACCCCTCAATAGAGTGGGCGGGTTCTGGACTGATCCGTGGTACTACAGGAACGAAAATTAGCAGGTAAGAACCAATTTTCCTTTCCCTGTAAGTTCCTGGATCAGTCCAGACTCCTAGGATGTACCAAAGCTCCCTAGACAGGGTGGGACCTGGAGAGTCCAACTCGCAGGACACTTGCGCCAAAGGATAGGAGTCCGTATCGCCCACATCCAGACGATAGTGTCTAGTAAAAGTATACAGCAACTTCCAAGTTGTTGCTCTGCAAATTTCTTGGAGTGAAATTAGCTGAGCTTCCATCCACAAGGCCTCCTGCGAACATGTAGAATGAGCACGTAACCCCTCTGGGACCAGCCGGCCTCGTAGAATGTAGGTGGAACCAATAGCCTCCTTAAGCCAATGAGCACTGGTAACCTTAAAAGCCTGAAATCTTCTCTTGGGACCACTCCACAGAACAAAGAGGTGATCCGATCTCCTAAAGTCATTTGATACAAAGTCATCCAACAACCTGAGTTCCCTCGAATGAGGAGTAGACGCGTCCAGCATGGGAAAGGCTGGAAGTTCCACAGTTTGATTCACGTGAAACGCCGATACCACTTTTGGCAGAAAAGAAGGTACTGTTCTCAACGAGACCCCCAAATTTGAAACCTGAAGGAATGGATCATGACATGACAGCGCCTGCAACTCAGAAATCCTCCTAGTGGAATATATGGCCACCTTCAGAAAAACCACCTTCAGAATAAAGTCCTTCAAAATCGCCCTCCGAAGCGGTTCAAAAGGAGTCTCGCATAAACCCCTGAGGACAAGATTAAGATTCCAGGACGGACAAACTCAAAGTGAAGGACGCAAATTATTCACCCCTCGAAGAAAGCGAAAGATGTCCAGATGTGTGGAAATAGATGAACCATCAATCTTACCACGAAGGGAGCCTAGGGCCACTATTTGCACTTAAAGTGAGCTAAGAGAAAAGCCTTTGGTGAAACCATCCTGCAAAGAGGACAAAATGTCAGAGACCAATGACCTGAGAGGACGAACTTCGTTGGCAGTACACCAGGACTCAAAAACTTTCCAGACCTGTACATAGGAAAGATTAGTAGACTTTATCCTGGCTTGCAACAATGTAGTAATAACCACCTCAGGATAACCCCTGTGCCTTAGACTTTGCCTCTCAAAAAGCAGGCCGCTAGACAAAAGCGAGCAAGCCTGGTCAGAATATATGGGTCTGTGATGGAGAAGACCCACCAGATGACCTAACCGAATCAGTCCGTCTCCCGCCAGATTGATCAAATCTGCAAACGATGGACAGCACGGCCACTCCAGTGCCACCAAGATCACTTCTCCCTGAAGTTTTTTTCTATGCAACGCAACACCTTTCACACGATGGGCAAAGGAGGAAAGAGAGTAGAACTCCTTTCGGCCAAGGAAGTAACAGTGCATCGACCCCCCTTGGCCCCATGCTCTCGCCTTCGACTGAAAAACAGAGGCACTTCGGCATTCTGACGAGAAGCCATTAAGTCTATGTGGGGAGGTCCCCACCACTCGCAAATGAGCTGCATTGCTGACTCCAAGTCCCACTCGCCTGGATCTAATACCACCTGACTCAAGAAATCCACTTGAACGTTCTCAACCCCGGCAATATGGGATGCTTCTATGCACTCCAGGTGTTGTTCTGCCCAATGAATCAACTCCTGTGCCTCCCGTGCTACTCCCTGACTCCTGGTTCCGCCCTGACAATTGATATAAGCCACCGTCGTCGCACTGAGAGAATCCTCACCGACCGGCCTCTCACCAATGGAAGAAATTCCTGCAAGTCTAAGCGGACCGCTCTGGTCTCGAGTCTGTTGATAGACCACACAGACTCTTTTTCCTGGACCAGCCACCCTGAGCTGATCGGTAGTAACCAACCACAGAGACTGGCATCCCGTAGTGTTAGTCATTCCCCTTGTTCTTTTATATCCCTTGTTAACAATCCCCATATTTAAATGTTTAATGTATTTGACAAAGGTAACGCATGAGTTCCTGCAAATTTTGTTTAAATGTAAACCGATGTGATATGTAAAATCGAACACCAGTATATAAAAACAAACAAACAAACAAACAAATAAATAAATAAATAACTACCACCCAATCCGGGACTTCTAGGTCCATACCCCGCACCAGATTGGAAATTAGAAGCCACCAGTGAGGAGGTCCAGAGGAGAGGAGCGAAGTGGGAAGGGCCTGGAGGCCTAGCTTGGGGTTAGCAGTTTTCAGCGGCCCCACCGCGGGTACTTCTGAGTACCGCCTACTTTGTAACATCATTAAGGGCGACGCCTTAGAGACTGCTTGGTCCAGAGGAGAGGAGTGAAGTGGAAAGGGCTTGGAGGCCTAGCTTGGGGTTAGCAGTTTTCAGTGGCCCCACCGCAGGTACCACCTACTTTGTGACATCATGATCACCCCCCTCACCCAACTAATTGGGCTCACCACCTTTACAATCCTACTCCTTAATGCCCAGTTTATCATCAAAAAAACAGTATTACTCAATGACATTCTCCTTGACGATAGCCCAGACATTTATGCTATCACTGAAACTGGGCTAAAGGACTCCGACACCGTTATACTTAACCAACTTCCCAACGATTCATACGACATTTTCTCTATCCCCAGACCTAAAAAAAAAAAAAAAAAAAAAAAAAGAGGAGGCCTTCTCGCAGCAAAAAAGGTCTTCAAATTAACACCCCAACCCATCTTCCCACCTCACAAACTTGAAATCAGTCTATTTAAATCTCCCAACCTCCAAATCTTCTTATCCTATGCCTCACCAGGGCTTCTTGATAATAACCCATCCCCTATTATAGAATACATCACCAAAAACATAGACATACATACGCCTGCAATAATCCTTGGAGACTTTAATCTCCACGTTGACGCAGTACCCCTATCTCCCTCCTGCAATTCCTTCCTGATCTCACTCAACGCCCTAGGATTCAATCAAATAATTTCCAATCCAACACATAAAGCAGGCCATATTCTAGATCTTATATTCACCAACTCACTCATCCAATCTGACCTCCCTACTTGCAAGCCCATCCCCTGGTCTGACCCATTTCCGGACTGAAACCACCTGCACCATAAAAAACACTATCTTCCCCATAGGCACTAAAAAAACCATACACTTCAGAAAACCCTGCAAAAAAGACGACCTTATAACAGCCCTCTCAAATGAACTCAATAAACTTGACTTGACAGACTCCGACTCTGCCATCTCCTCCTGGAATCAGCTTACCAACTCTATTGCCAACAAATTATGCCCCACACAATATTCGAGAAATTAACCCCTCTAACAGCAGGAAGAAACCTTGGTACACGCCTGAGCTTAAAACAATGAAGCATAATCTAAGAAAACTACAAAGGAGATGGCGCAGGGATCCATCGCCCACACTATTGACGAGGTTCAGGTCTTACCTCCACACTTATCACCAATCCATAGACAAAACCAAAAGGGACTTTTACTCCCATCAAATTCACCAATTCCAATTCAATCCTCGTGCCCTCTTCGAATACGTAACAAACCTAACTAAAACCAATCCCAACTCTACTCCTGACACCAATGATAAAGCCAAATGTGATGAACTAGCTCAATTCTTCCACAACAAAATAAATAAAATCATGTCACGATTCTCCACCACATGCACACCCTCACCCACCCATGGTACTAACACCTGAGCTGTACATGATTCTTTTGAGACGACTTCTTCCTCAGAAATAGTATCCATTCTAAAGAAAATTAAACCCTCACAGCACCCCACCGACACTATCCCTACAAAAGCCCTCCTTACCATCCCTAATGTAATCGCCAAACCCATCTCCAACATCATCAATAGATCCATCACATTGGGCACAGTCCCTAACCAACTTAAACAAGCCACAGTGAAACCTATACTAAAAAAACCAACACTAGACCCTGCAGATCCAGGCAACTTTCGCCACATTTCCAACCTTCCCTTCCTAACAAAAATCCTTGAAAAAAACATTAATCGCCAGCTCACAGACTATTTAGATGAACATCACATACTCTTCCCCTCACAATATGGTTTCCGAAAACACCACAGCACTGAGACCCTCCTCACCTCCCTCACTGACCACATCATAAAAGGTCTTGACAAAGGCCAATCGTTCATCTTGGCCCTCCTTGATATATCTGCCGCATTTGACACCATCAACCACACCATTCTAATAGAACGCCTCAAAGAAATCGGCATATCCGGCATCACACTTTGCTGGTTTCAATCATACCTCAATGACAGACAATACAGAGTAAAAATTGGGAACTTTGAATCTAAACCAACTAACCTTATGCAAGGCGTCCCTCGCAAGGCTCCTCGCTATTTTTCACCCTATTCAATATCTATCTAATCCCCCTCTGCCATCTCCTTTCTGATCTTGGTCTTCCGCATTTCATATATGCAGACGACATACAGATCCTTATTCCAATTAAGGACACTTTATGCAAAGCCCTTAAGACCTGGAACGCTGCCCTCGCAGCAATCAGCACCCTCCTCGCAAACAACTACTTGGCACTCAACACTACCAAAACCGAGCTCTTACATATCTCACCCCACAATACTGACTTTAACCTCCCCCTGCCTAACTATCTACCCACTGACATCTCCATTTCACAACATGTACGCAGCCTAGGCGTCACTCTGGATAACCATCTTACCCTGAAGAAGTTCATCAACGCCAGCCTAAAAGACGGCTTCTTCAAGCTCCACACGTTAAAAAAACTTAAACCCCTTTTACATCTCAGTGACTTTCGGACAATACTCCAATCCTTCATACTGTCAAAAATTGACTACTGCAATGCCATCCTTCTGGGCCTACCTAAAAATGCTACCCAACCCCTCCAAATGCTCCAAAATGCTGCTGCCCGGATCCTAACCAACACCCACAGAAATGACCATATTACCCCTGTACTCAAACATTTACACTGACTACCAATCACTTCACAGATCTTATATAAGACTCTCACGCTCATCCATAAAGCACTTTACAACCAAAACATGAACTGGTTCAACGAGTTCCTCATTTTTCGCACTACGGCCAGACCCACTAGGAACCAATATCTGGCTACTTTGCACACACCTTCACCTAAACTTACCAAACTCACATCCACCAAAAACCGTGCTCTCTCCATAGCCGGTCCTTCCCTATGGAACACGCCCTCCACCAGGAACCTTGCCCAAAAAAATTCAAACAGAACCTCAAGACCTGGCTTTTCAAGCAGGCTTACACATGGAACATTCTCTCCCCCCTCACGCACAGACAAATGTTCCCTCTTTTGGCTCCTTCCCCCTGGCCTTTCTACCTTTCCCCCGCTATCCCTCCGTTGCAGTTCCCCTCTTTCAACTTATCCTCCTGCTTTCTTCCTCCCTCTCTACTGCCATCCATAATGACCTGATCCTGATCCAGTTTTTTGCAACTTAGATCTTTATATGTATACTTTTCTATGCAGACATTTACCCAGCTTGCATTTACCCTGTATGTAAAAATATACTTAGTTTACTTAGTTCTCTTTACAAGGGGCAGTATTCTAACTTGTAAAGCTCCTCGCAGGGCACCAGAACCAGCGCCCCCAGGAGACATAGGCAGTCTAACGTACCTCAAATGGCTGCACGCTTCTCTAAAGAGCCACACAGGGAGACTAGGAACAAATCGCGGATGGGACAATCAAATTCTAACACGTAACCATTCCTAACCACACTGAGAACTCACTGATCCTGGGTGATAGTGGGAACGACAGAGTCGACTAGCATCGCCTCAATGGCCCTTCCGAGGAGCCGCCCTTCCGGCGGCTCCTCGGAAGGGCCATTGAGTCCCCGAAAGGACTGGCCTCCAGACTGACCCCGATAAGAGGACTGCCTTTGGGGCCCAGAAAGAGGTCTTGATGGACGTGATCTTCTATCAAGCCAAAACCGCGAACACGTCTGAAAAACCGCTTGCCCTTAAGATTGTCCTCCGGTAACCTGAGGATATTATTGTCCCCAAGAGACTGCATCAATTGTTCGAGGTCCTCCCCAAATAAGAGACAACCTTTGAAGGGTAGGGAACCTAACCGCGCCTTGGAGGAAACGTCCGCCGCCCAACCTTCTGGCAGAAACCGCAGATGCCATAATACGAGATATGGTACAGACTAAATCATACAGAGCATCCACCCCATAAGACACTGCCGCCTCAATTTTCTCGGCCCTGTTTGCATCCTCACCTGAGGTGGAAATGTTCTCCTGGGACTGTTGAACCCATCGGAGACATGCTCTCTACATAAATCTAGTACAAATAGCCACATGCAAGCCCAGGGCCGAGACTTAAAAAATCCTCTTGAGGTGGACCTCTAACTTATGATCTTGAACATACTTCAGTGCTGTGGAGCCTACAACCGGAATGGTAGTTCTTTTGTAACTGCCGATACAGCCGCATCGACCTTAAGAAGAGCAAAAAGTTCCAGCACCTGTTCGGGTAAAGGATAGCAAATGTTGCTTACCTGTAAAAGGTGTTCTCACAGGACAGCAAGATGTTATTCCTCACATATGGGTGGCATCACAGGATGGAGCCCAATCACGGAACACTTTTGTCAAAGTTTCTAGAACTGGGCATGCCCGGCATGGCACTAACCCTGCAGCCAGCAGGGGTCCCCCTTCAGTCTTGATTAAAAGCTACAGGCAGTGCCGAAAAATAAAATAAGAAAACGTTACGAACCCAACACCGCGGGGTGGCGGGCGGGGTTTCGTGAGGACTAACATCCTGCTGTCCTTTGAGAACACCTGTTAACAGGTAAGCAACATTTACTTTCTCACAGGACAAGCAGGATGGTAGTCTTCACATATGGGTGAGTACCAAGCTGAGAATGCACCAAATGTACCCAGGTGTGCAAGGCATTAGGACTGGGATAAAAATTTGGCCGAGGGCATCCTAAACCCTAATGGGCAGGTGGAAGGGTGTTGGTACGTCACGTTGGAAATAGGTTACGAAGGACAGACTGGCCGAAGATGGAATCTTGTCTTCCAGCCTTGTCCAAGGAATAGTGGGCTGCAAAGGTGTGGAGAGAACTCCAGGTGGCAGCCCTGCAAATGTCAGGAAACGGCATCGATTGTAAGTGTGCTACTGAAGTCGTCATGGCCCTCACAGAGTGAGCTTTAACACGGTCTTGAAATGGAATGCCCGCTTGCTGATAGCAAAAGGATATGCAGTCCGCCAACCAGGAGGAGAGAGTCTGCTTACCCACAGGCTGCCCTAACTTGTTAGGATGGAAAGAGACAAAAAATTGAGTGCTATCCCTGTGGGCAGCTGTACGGTCTAGGTAGAATGCTAGAGCCCGTTTACAGTCAAGGGTATGCAGAGCCTGTTCACCTGGATTGGAATGGGGCCCGGGAAAAAAAGGTAGGTAGTATAATGGATTGAGATGAAAGGCCGACGCAACCTTAGGCAAGAATTTAGGGTGAGTGCAGAGTACTGCCCAGTCCTGCAGAAGTTTAGTGTACGGTGGATAGGTAACTAGAGCCTGTAATTCACTAACTCCGCGAGCCTAAGTGATTGCCAGAAGGAAAATCACTTTCCATGTGAGATAGCGAAGATCACCGGATTGAAGAGGCTCGAATGGTGGTTTCATGAGCCGACCCAAAACCAGACTGAGGTCCCAAGAAGGGGCCGGAGGATGCAGTGGAGGCTTGAGGTGAAGCAAGCCCTTCAGAAAACGTGTAACAAGGGGTTGTACTGATATGGGAACATCCCCGACACCTTTATGGAAGGTGGCTACCGCACTGACATGCATTCTGATGGAAGAAGTTTTTAGACCTGATTCTGATAAGTGCCAGAGATAGTCCAAAAACTTCGTGATTGGTCAGGTAAAGGGGTCAAGGGACTGAGAAGAGCACCATGATGTAAACCTGTTCCATTTGTAAGAGTAAGATTTTCCCATGGAAGGCTTCCGTGAAGCAATCAAGACACGGGAAACTGGTTCAGAAAGGTTAAGTGGCTGAAGCATTAACCATCCATGATGTCAGGGACAAAGCGTGAAGGTTGGGATGACGGAGGCACACGTCGTTTTGAGTGATCAGAAGCGGGTTCTTTCCCAAGGGAATGTGCCTGCGAATGGAGAGATAGCAAAATTGCTTACCTTGTAATAGGTGTTATCCCAGGACAGCATGATGTAGTCCTCACATATGGGTGACATCATTGATGGAGCCCTATTGCCGAAAACTTTCTGTCAAAGTTTCTAGAAACTTTTGACTGGCACTCTGAGCCTACTGAGCATGCCCAGCATGCCATGATATTCTCAGCCACAGGGGTCTCCCTTCAGTCTCGTATGTAGCAATAAGCTTTAGCAAAAAATAAAATAATAAAACGTATCGGACCCAACTCCGCGGGGGTGGCTGGTTGGGTTCGTGAGGACTACATCCTGTTGTCCTGGGATAACACCTATTACAAGGTAAGCAATTTTGCTTTATCCCAGGACAAGCAGGATGCTAGTCCTCACATATGGGTGATTAGCAAGCTAGAGGCTGAGTCATTATGTATTGACGCACCAGTGAAGTATTGTTGGTGAAAATGAGGCAGCCAAAGATCACAGCAGGTTGGATGTAGAAGGAGTTGGGATTATACTGGAAACAAGTTCTTTAAGACAGATTGTCCATAGGCTGAATCTTGTCGTCCTTTGTCCAAACAGTAATGAGCTGCAAAGGTGTGACGAGAACTCCATGTTGCTGCTTTACATATGTCAAGAATTGGCACTGAACGATAGTGTGCTACTGAGGTTGACATTGCTCTTACTGAATGCGCCTTTACTCGCCCTTGGAGAGGAAGGCCTGCTTTTTCATAACAAAACTGTATGCAATCTGCGAGCCAATTGGAGAGAGTATGTTTATCCACTGCTTTTCCCGGTTTGTTTGGATCATAAGATACAAAGAGTTGAATGGATTTCCTGTGGACTGCAGTGCAGTCTAAGTAAAATGCTAGTGCATGCTTACAGTCCAAGGTATGTAAGGCCCGTTCTCCTTGGTGAGAATGGGCTTGGAAAGAATGTGGGCAAAACTATGGATTGGTTTAAGTGGAATTCCGTAACTACTTTGGGAAGGAATTTTGGATGTGTACGGAAAACTACTCTGTCATGTAGGAATTTTGTATAGGGTGAGTACGTGACAAGGGCTTGTAACTCACTAACCCTTCTAGCCGATGTAATGGCTATAAGGAAGATAGTCTTCCATGTGAGAAATTTAAGATCACAGGAATTCATGGGTTCAAAAGGAGAACGCATGAGTTTTGTTAAGACCAGATTCAGGTCCCATTCTGTGACAGGTGGCCGAATTGGTGGTTTAAGGTGAATTAAAACTCTCAAATCTACTGACAAGAGGATGTATGGATATTGGTGCATCTCCCCATCTTGTTATGGTAAGCTGAGATTACACTTAAATGTACTCTTACAGATGATGTCTGGAGACCAGAATCTGAAAGATGGTATAAGTAGTCTAGTAGAGAAGATGTGGGGCAGGAGAAAGGGTCAATACTCTTTTGCATGCACCACAAGGCAAACCTTTTCCATTTCGAAGAATAATTCTTTCGTGTTGAAGGTTTATGCGAAGCTATAAGCACTTGAGATACATTGGTCGAAAGATTGAGTGGTTGTAAAATCAAGCTTTCAACATCCATGCTGTCAGGGATAGGGATTGACGGTTGGGATGGCGCAACCGACCCTGATCCTGAGTTATGAGAGTGGGAGCTACATCCAGGCGAATTAGTTCTCTGACTGAGAGGTCTAGACGTGTGGTAAACCATACTTGTCGAGGCCAATACAGGGCTATGAGCATCATGGACCCTTTGTCCTGTTGTTGCTTCACCAGAGTTTTGGTTATGAGCGGTATCGGAGGATACGTATATAGAAGGCCTGAGTTCCAAGGGCGAGCAAAGGCGTCCTTGGCTGGCTGGTGTTTCTGTCTGTGCAGATCGCAGAACTTGTCCACTTTGTGATTCAGGTGTGATGCAAAGAGGTCTATTGTTGGTTGCCCCCAACTTTGAAATATCCTGGTCGCTACTAAGGGATCCAGGGACCATTCCTGTGGTTGGAATTGACGACTGAGTCGATTTGCCACTACGTTATGAATGCCTGCCAGATAAGTGGCCTGGAGAAACACTGAGTGTGTCAGGGCTCAATCCCAAATCTGTGCGGCTTCTTGACAAAGAAGAT
This sequence comes from Rhinatrema bivittatum, assembly GCF_901001135.1. NCBI lineage: Eukaryota > Metazoa > Chordata > Amphibia > Gymnophiona > Rhinatrematidae > Rhinatrema > Rhinatrema bivittatum. The sequence continues at coordinate 48,011,407 of NC_042621.1, forward strand.
ACGAGCCCGTACCTCCCTGTTTGTTGATGTACCACATGGCTACTATGTTGTCCGTTTGGATCAGAACAGTCTTGTGTGAAAAGCAGTCCTTGAACGCATGCAGCACATAATGTATAGCTCGAAATTCCAGGAAATTGATTTGAAATGTTGCTTCAAGTTTTGTCCAAGTACCCTGGGTTTGGAGATTGTTTATGTGAGCTCCCCAACCTAAGGTGGATGCATCTGTAGTTAAAGTTATCTGTGGGACTGGTTGCTGGAAGGGTAGGCCCTTGCGCAAGTTGTCCTTGTTCGCCCACCAAAGTAGAGATGATCTTAACTGGTGGGTCACTTCAATTGGAAAGGACAGTGGTTGAATGGCTTGGATCCATTGTGATCTTAAAGTCCATTGGGTTACCTTCATGGCTAGCCTTGCCATAGGAGTGACATGAACTGTGGAGGCCATGTGGCCTAGCAAGGTTAGAAACTGATGAGCTGGGGGAGTGGCCAAGATGGCATCTGACTAAGACGTGTGGAAAGCTCTCTCGTGTATTTTTCTAAGTTCCTTGGTTAACGGTCTTTCTTAATTCCTAATTTTCATGCCTCACACAAAAAGAAAAGCTAGGCTTCGAGAAAGCCTGGCTTCTGTCGAAAGTCCGGATGTTCAACAACCTACCATCGAGAAGTTTTTCACATCAACGCCGATTGAGCCGGGAGCGAGGGCCGCAGAGTCTGGAGAAGCAGAGCGAGCCTCTCCGACAATGGTCGAGGAGATCTCGCTGAGTCCCGGCGCGCCTGACACGCCGTCCCCACCCCAACGGATACGGAGAGCAGGGGAAGATCAATTGCTGGGATCTCCGGATAGTCCCTCTGGGAAATCTACACAGAGGGGAAACTACCTGGAAGAAAACCGAGGAGGGGAAGAGAATGGTGAGAAGGGGGAGAGCCGGCTGGCCCCCCCACAGGGAGCCTACCTTCCCCTGCTTCGAGAATCAACCAGCCCAGCTGACTCTTCGTTGGGAGAGAGTCGGGACAATGCTACTGAAGCCGCACAAGGAGGTGAACAGATCCAAGTAAGACCGTTTTTGGTTAAACCGGCTAGAATAACGATGGAGACTCTGTGGGAGGCGCTAGCCTCGATAGAAAATGCAATAGTGGGATTATCAAAATCTGCTTTTGAAATAAATAAAAATACAAGATATAATGAAGAAAGGATTGTTAAGCAAGAAAAACAACTATTAGAAGTCGAAGAGAAAGTAAAAAAGTTAGAGAAAAATCAACAGAGTTTAATACAAACAGAAAATGTGCAAAATAAAAAGCTGGAAAATTTAGAAAACTCTTTGCGGAGTACCAATATAAGAATTGTAAACTTTCCTATCATACCACAAATATCACCAGTGGAATTATTTAAAAGTTACTTGATTGAAAAATTGAAAATTCCAAGAGAGGCACTCCCACTAGTCACAAAAGCCTATTACTTGCCACAGAAGAAAGTTGTAAGAGATCAAAGAAGTGAAGAAACAGTGACGTATGTAATGAATGTGACTGTTTTACTGGAATTATCCCAAGAATAAGTGATTACAACAAGAGGAGTATTACTGGTGACTTTTGCCTTTTTGACTGAGAAAAATAACATTTTCCGAATGTATTTTAGGAATAGCGCAGAGCATTTCTACGGACAAAAAGTATGGGTATACCCCGATATTACTAAGGTTACACAAGATAGACGGAGGAAATTCATAAGTATGAGAGTTGAGGCACTTGCTATTTGTACAAAATACACTGTGAGATATCCATGTAAATGTCACATAAAATATCAGGGAAATGATTATATCTTTTTTGAACCATCGCAGTTAAAGTTCTTTTTGGATGCTCACCCGAAGGCGACTGGATCAGAGCATTAGGCATAGAAGGCTGTTAATCTTAGTCTTTTCTTTTTTTTTGTATTTTCCTATATATCGCTCCTAGTAAATGTGGGCCGTAACTCCCCCATGCATTCCTGTTCTAGTTAGGTGGTGTATTAAGAGGTTTATTATAATAATCTTAATTAGGATTATGGTGAAGTGCAAATTTCCTGTATTTTGATTTAAATATACCACCTTATTACCCCACATTGTTATACTCTGTGTAAATTTTGAAATGCATAATAAAAAATAAATTAAAAAAAAAAAAGAAACTGATGAGCTGTTGCTTGTTTCTTTGAGTGTAGCGAGTTTGCCAACAGGGAAAGTGTGTCTGCCCGATCCTCGGGTAGAAAAGCTTTTGAATGTATGGTGTTCAATTCTGCTCCTATGAATTGAAGCAGGTGAGACGGAATGAGATGGGACTTTTGATAATAGATGAGAAAGCCCATGGAGTGAAGTAGAGTAATTGTTCGACTGAGGGAAGCCAGAGCTCCTTGTTGAGATTGATTTCTGATTAGCCAGTCGTCTAGATAAAGAAAAACATGGACACTTTCTTTGTGTAAGTGTGCTGCTATTACTGCCAGACATTTTGTGAACACTCTGGAAGCTGATGCAAGTCCGAATGGTAGTACTCTGTACTGGAAATGTTGATAACCCACCATGAAGCGCAGGTACTTGCGATGAAGGAATATTGGAATGTGAGCGTAAGCATCTTGAAGATCCAGAGAACAAAGCCAATCTCCTGTTTGAAGAAGTGGAAGCATGGTGCCTAGAGAAACCATCCTGAATTTTTCTTTCTTCAGAAATTTGTTGAGATTTCTGAGGTCTAGGATGGGATGTAGACCTCCGGTTTTCTTTGGAATAAGGAAATAAAGGGAATAGAATCCTCTGCCCTGCTGAGTCCGGGGACTGGCTCTACAGCTGGTTCTCAGAAGGGTGGATAATTTATTTATTTATTTATTTATTTTATTTGGCGTTTTTATATACCGACAACCGTTTGCACATCGTATCGGTTTACAGCTAACTTAGAACTAACAGGCAAGGGCCTTTAATTATACTTGTAGATGGATTATGATTATGGATTATGATTATTCATAATAGATGGATTATGGATTTAATTCTACTTGTAGATGGATTATGTGATTTGCGCTTAGCATAAGAGATCTTGGAGGAGATCTCTTGGAGTTGAGAGAAAATTGAGTTGATATCCTCGAGATATTATTGTGAGTACCCATTGGTCTGTTATTTGTATCCAATGGTTGTAAAAGTAGGATACTCTGCCTCCTACCGGTATATCTGGTTGAGGTTTGAAGAGATGGCTTTGGTCTCTGGTAATGGCTTCAAAAGCCTGCAGCCAGTCCGTCTGCGGCGGAGGTTGAGGCCTAGCAGCTCTAGGTTGGCTAGGCTGAGATCTTTGCTGCAGCCTAGAAGATCTGCCTCTTGATGCTGGAGGGTAATTACACCTCTGTCTGTAGAATGGTCACCGAGATTCTTTCCTTGGATGTCGGCGAGATGATGGTGTAGCAGAGTCCTGTGGAACTGACGACAGTTGACGCAGGGTTTCTGTGTGTTCTTTTAATTGTGCTACAGCATCTTGTACCTTAGAGCCAAAAACGTTGTCACCAACACATGGTAAATCAACTAACTTTTCCTGGACCTCAGGCCTGAGGTCAGAGGCTTTAAGCCGTGCCCAGCGCCTTGCACTTATACCAGAGGCCGCTACTCTGGAGGCCGTTTCAAAACTATCATAAGCGGCTCGGACTTCATGCTTGCCAGCTTCAAGTCCTTTGTGTATGATTGCTTGGGCTGCTTCTTGATATTGCTGTGGTAATAAATTTGAAAATTCTTGCATCTGTTTCCACAGGTTTCTCTGATATTGTGTCATGTATAACTGATATGATGCAATTTTTGTGTTTAGCATGGCTCCTTGATAAATTTTTCTGCCCAGTGAATCCAAGAATCTATGATCCTTGCCTGGAGGAGTGGAGGAATGAGGCCTTAGCCGTTTTGATTTCTTTGGTGCAGACTCCACAACTGACTGATGTGGCAGTTGTGCTTTCTGGTAACCGGGGACAGATTTTACCAGATAAGTGGTGTCCACTCTCTTATTGATAGCTGGTACTGAGCATGGGTGCTCCCAGAGTCTGTGCTGTAAGTCTAGGAGGACTTCATGGACAGGTATAGCCAAGACTTGCTTTGGAGGGTCCACGAATTGGAGGACCTCCAGTGTTTGTTGTCTAGCATCCTCTTCAGTTACCAGAGTAAACGGTATGGTGTCCGCCATATCCTGAACAAAATTTGTGAAGGATAAATCCTCCGGTGGAGATTTCTTTCGTTCTTCTGGAGGGGAAGGATCAGACATAAATCCTTCAGAAGAAGTGTCTGTATGCCTTTCGTCCCAGGTATCATATGGATCACCCTGATGTGGAGACATTGGAGAAGACCTTGGTGGACGAGAAAGTCCTGAAGGGCCTGGCTGTGGATCATCTAAAGGTATCCGACCAGGGACTTCTTCTCGTGGCTTGGATGGAGTTGATGGAATAGCACTGACTATTTCATCCAATTTTTTCATTAGAAGCTGGTACAGTGCGAATTCTGGATGTCCTGGAGCCCCAGGTGACATCGGCATTGATGGTTGCCTCGGTATAGCCTTCGGCTGTGGTACCGGCATCAGCGGGATCGCCGGCATCGATGCAGGCACCGGCATCTACGTCTGTTGATCCTTCAAGGCTTGGAGCACCGCTTGACGGATTAAATCCGTCAATTCCTCCGTGATAGCTGGTGCAGGCAGAGCAGCTACACATGGTGGCGGTGGAGGTGTCGATGGTCCTTCCTCAGGGCCCTGTGGAGGTTCGATATGGGGTGAAGGCTTCAGCGAAGGCACCGGTGTTTCCTGGAGTCTAGGCCGTTTCGCGGTCGATTCCTCCAGAGAGAGAAGCGCCTCTGCTATCGATGGGTGTCGGTGCCGATGGCGATGCTTCGGATGGTGTTCGGTCGCTGACTTCGTCGATGCTATCGATGGTGTTGGCGATGAATGATCCCCCGACCCTTCCGGATGACGTTTTTTCAATATTACACGTTTGGAGACTCCGGCCGGAGACGATCGAGTCGATGTGGAAGGGGATGGCAGAAGCTGTAGATGGAATAAATGCTCCATCTTTTCTTGGCGGGCCTTTCTTCCCTTCACGGTCATTTCTGCACACTTGGGACAGGTTGTTACGTCGTGTGTTTCTCCTAAACAAAGGACACACTCGAGGTGTGGATCTATAATGGACATTGTCTGATTACAGTTGGGACATTTTTTAAATCCCGTGGCCATATTTTTTCGTCGACAGCTGTCGATGAAAATGAAAGAAAACGTGAGAAGAAAAAAATTTACTCAATGAGTAAAACAGAAACTAAGATTTACTCACCAGCTGGTGGTAACCCGAGAGACCCCGATATGGGAGAGAATAAATGGTTCTGAAATCTGATTTTTAGTCAAACTGTGAGAAAAACTCACATAGGCTCCTGCTCTGCGATGCCAACAGCAGCGCGGAAAAAGGAAGACTGAAGGGAGACCCCTGTGGCTGAGAATATCATGGCATGCTGGTCATGCTCAGTAGGCTCAGAGTGCCAGTCAAAAGTTTCTAGAAACTTTGACAGAAAGTTTTCCGCAATAGGGCTCCATCAATGATGTCACCCATATGTGAGGACTAGCATCCTGCTTGTCCTGGGATAACCTGAAGTATTGGAAACCACACTTGGCATGGCCAGTGAGGTGCTATCAGGATCATGGTTCCCTTGTCCTGAAGTAACTTCACAAGAGTCTTCGAGAGAAGAGGAAGTTGAGGAAATGCATAGAGTAGACCGGTTGCCCACGAGAGGGAGAATGCATCTCTGGGATGAGAGAGTTTGTTGCGAATGAGAGAGCAGAAGTTCTCTACTTTGCGGTTTTGAGGAGACGCAAAGAGGTCTATCTGAGGATATCCCCATTGTTGGAAGATGGAGTTCGCTACTGAGGGGTTGAGAGACCACTCATGCGGTTGAAAGATGCGACTCAGCTTGTCTGCCAACACATTGTCCACTCCCGGCAAGTAGGTGGCACTGAGGTACATCGAACGGGAGAAAGAGCTTCTGCCCATATCTGTGCAGTTTCCTGACACAGAAGGAAGGAGCCTGTGCCTCCCTGTTTGTTGATGTACGACATGGCCACCTGGTTGTCCATCTGGACCAGGATAACTTGATTTGAGAGGCGATCCTGAAATGCCCTGAGAGCATATCTGATTGCTTGATGCTCCAGGAAATTTATTCGCTGTTTGGCTTCCTCTGGAGACCAAGATCCTTGTGTCTGCAGATTGGCCACATGGGCTCCCCAGCTGAGGTTGGAAGCATCGGTGGTAGAGTTAATTGCGGGTCTGGAGCCTGAAAGGGCAAGCCTTGGAGGAGATTGATCTGATTTTTTCACCAGGCAAAAGACTGACAGAGTGAGTCGGTTACGTGGACAATGGTCAACAGGGGCTGAATGCTTTGAGTCCATTGTGACCGTAGAGACCACTGCATGACTCTCATGGCCAAACGGGCCATTGGTGTGATCTGAACTGAGGACACCATATGTCCCAGAAGGATGAGAAAGTGGCGTGTAGTCGTGGAGTGCTGAGACTGCAGCTGGTGTGCAAGAGACACGAGAGTGAGAGCTCGCTGTCGAGACAGAAAAGCCTTTGCCCGCAAGGTCCCCGAGTCTGCCCCAATGAACGACAAGGTTTGAGATGGGACTAAGTAGGATTTGTCGTAGTTTACGAGAAATCTTAATGAAATTAGAGTGGGTAAGGATAGATTGAGGGACGACAGAGCAGCTTGCTGAGTGGGAGCCCTAATTAACCAATCGTCTAGATAGGGGTAGACGTGAACACCTTGAGTCCTGAGGAAGGCTGCAACTACTACGAGGCCTTTTGTAAAGACTCGTGGCGCAGACGCTAGGCCGAATGGAAGCACTTGGTACTGATAGTGCTTGGGGTCTACTAGAAACCTCAGGTATTTGCAATGAGATGGAGTTATCGCAATATGAGTGTATACGTCCTGGAGGTCCAGAGAGCAAAGCCAGTCTCTTCTTTGTAGAAGAGGAAGAAGCGAGCCTAAGGTTACCATCTTGAACTTCTCTCACTGGAGGTACTTGTTGAGGGCCCATAGGTCCAGAATAGGACGAACGCCTCCCGATTTTTGGGGGATTAGAAAGTACCGGGAATAGAACCCTAGGCCGTGCTGAGAATAGGGTACGGGTTCTAATGCCTTGTACTGGAGAAGGAGGGAGACCTCCTGATCCAGAAGGATGGAGTGATCGGATGTTCTCCACTTCAGTAGAGGTGGGGATTCCGCTGGCACGGAGAGAAAGTTCAGATGGTAACCCTGAGCAATTATCGCCAGTACCCACTGGTATGAGGTAATTGAGTGCCAAATGTTGTTGAAGTGGCACAATCGATCTCCCACTGGTATGTGAGGCAATAGAAACTGGCTGCTGCTCTCTAGGTAGAAGTAAAAAACCTGAAGCAGGACCTGGCTGAGGAGCTGCTTGCGGATTTTGTTTCTGTGTCTGACGAAACTGGGCTTTTTGAAAAAGGTCTCGTTGAACGGGATCTGGTTGTGGCGGGTAGGACTTCTTCGGGCAGAAGAATGACTTCTTAGAGTCCTTTCGGAAGGGCTGTTTTGAAGAGTAGTCAGAGAGAGCTGTCTTAGGGTCTCATGATGGTCCTTGAGTTCCGCCACCGTCCATTGAATCTGTTCGCCAAACAGATTATCTCCTACAGAGGGTAGGTTGGATAACCTGTCTTGTACCTCAGGGCGAAGATCGGAAGACTTGAGCCAGGCCCATCTCCTTGCCGAAATAGCGGCTGCAGATACCCTCGTAGCAGTGTCAAAGATATCGTAAGATGATCTGATCTCATGCTTGCCTGCCTCAAAACCCTTGTTTACTAGGGTTTGGAGCTGATCTTAAAATTGCTGAGGCAGGGAGTCTGTGAAATCTTGTATCTGCTTAAAAATGACCCTATTATATTGGGTCATATAGAGCTGATAAGTGGCAATTCGGGAGATGAGCATTGATCCTTGGAAGACATGGTGACCAATGGCATCTAGAAACTCCTGTTCCTTGCCAGGGGGAAAAGAAGTGTGAGGCTTTGATCTCTTTGATCTTTTCTGTGCAGATTCTACCACTACAGATTGGTGATCCAATTGAGGTTTCTGAAAACCCAGAGCTGACTGCACCAAATATGTAGTGTCAGCTTTTCTGTGGACAGGAGCAATAGAGCCAGGATGTTCCCAGTTCTTCTTGAGGAGATCCAGAAGAACCTGGTGGATAGGGATGGAGGTTATTTCCTTGGGAGCATCCAGGAATTGGAGCAACTACATCATCTGATGTCTATCATCCTGTTCAGTCTGTAATTGGAAGGGAACCAATTCAGACATTTCCTTCACAAAATTTATAAAGGAAAGGTCCTCTGGAGGAGAACGCTTTCTACTTTCAGTGGGTGAAGGTGATGAAGGCAAATCATCGGTGTCTGGGGAGGAATCATCAGTCCAGGTATCATAGGAATCAGCACCTAACCCTCTAGGAAATAGAGGGGGACGGAGTGGTGGGATACCCGGGGGTCCTGGTCTAGGCTCCAAAGGAATCGAAGGAATAATTGGAGGCACCAATGAAGGTATCGAAGGCACCGGCGCAGGCATCGAGGGCATCCATTGGATGGCTCGGTGGCGCCAACGGGCGTATCAGCACCGATGGTTGGACCGGTGGCGATGGACGTATCGGCATCGATGGCTGAGGCAGAACTCCTGATGGAGGGATGCGGAACAGTGTTTCTCCTCCTGATGACAGAGTAAGCGGGAAGGGCACCGGAGCCATCGGTGACCCGGGGTCCATCGGTGGAAAAGTGGCAATGAGCGCTTCCATCCTGGAGAGCAGTGGTGCCAACGCTGCCGGAATCGGGTTGGTGGTCGGTTCCACAATCTGTACCGGTGTCGGTGCCGGAGGAACCTGGAGTCGATGCATCTCCTTGTCGATGGCCTCCTGAACCATCCGGTCCAGTTCTTCTCGGAGACCTGGAGCAAGCAGCCCCGGCTCCGGAACAGAAGAAGGAGGCAGAGGCATAGCTGGAGGGACCACTGTTAAAGGCGGAGTCGCAGCTCCCGATACCCTGTCGGGTGAGGGTTGCCTCGGTGACCCGGTCGCCGAAAAGGTCAGTGCCTTTTCTGGAAGGGGTTTCTTCGACGGCGGCTCGGACGATGACGAGGTCGATTATTTCGCTCCCTCGATGGTCCAAGACTTTCAATGTCGATGTTTGTCTCTGTGATCCCCTCGGTCCTGAGGGGGGAGTAGAGGGTGTCGAAGGACGAGATGTTGTTGATGCCGGACGGTCACCGGCCGGTAGTCGATGTTGGCGTGGTTGACTGAGCCGGTTCTGACGTCGATGCAATGGACGGAGTCGGGGTTTGAGCACGGAAAAGAAGTTCCATCTTTTCTATTCTGGCCTTGCGACCTTTTGGTGTCATTAGGGCACATTTGGTGCAGGCCAAGACATCGTGCTCTCGTCCAAGACACATTACACAGACTTTATGGGGGTCTGTGATGGACATGGTGCGATTACAGTCCGAGCACCAATGGAATCCTGACGCCATGGCAAAAAATTGAGCCGCGGTACGGTCGACGGCCAGTAGGCCGCGAGGGCCAAACTAGACTGTAATCGACGAAGAACGGGTAAAAACTTACCGGAGTACTGTGGCTTGGAAAAGTTAAAGGAGGGACCCCTGTGGGGCAAATTAACTTTTAGTAATTCCGTGAGGAAAATTCCCGTCAAGAATCTCTGCAGACCTCCTTAACCGCGAGGCTACTGCTGCGCAGAAAAAAAAGGCTGAAGGGAGATCCCTGCTGGCTGCAGGGTTAGTGCCATGCTGGGCATGCCCAGTAGGGGCCAGTCAAAGTTCTGGAAACTTTGACAAAAGTGTTCTGCGACTGGGCTCCATCCTGTGATGTCACCCATATGTGAGGACTACCATCCTGCTTGTCCTGTGAGAAAAAGCTGCGCCATGGCTCTCCCCACCTTTAATCCAGAATCAGGAAAACCCCATTCCAGAAAAGCCATGGGGTGACCCCGCATCCCATCAAGGACCGGATCCGATCCACCTAAATCAGATTCCTCCTGAGGGATTTTAACCCCAAGCACCTGAAAAGCCAGCGGCAGCAAGGCGTCTAGCTCCTCTCTCAAAAAGACACGCCACCTTTGGGTCATCACCCTTGAGTGGCGGGATCGCCGTAGTGTCCCCTGTATCTGTATCTTCGGAAACAGGACCCCCCAGGTCCGCTGGAACCTGAGTGTCCTCAGACACATGAGGAGCCTTGACAGAGTCATCCAAGGCACCCCCACACCGACCAGAAGCCGAGGGTGGCCCAGACGAGCCTTGCACAAGAGGGCCCCTATGCCGGCTAGATCAAGACCGTTTTGGGTCGAGAAGACGACCCCCATAGGCTGGGCTGCTAAATCATGTGGGTCCCTGGCTGCAGTAACTGCCTGCTGCTTGGCTAAATAAGCCTCGTGCAGCAGCAGTACAAAGTCTGCTGAAAAAGACCTGAAGGAACTAGCTTTCTCAGGCAAAGGACCCTAAAGCGGCAGCCTGGTGGCTTCCAACTCCCCACAATCATGGGCAGAGATGAAATTGGGCTGGTGACAAGCGAGAAGGCGCTTCCTCTTCCCCCTCCGACAGCACAGGAACGGCCGAATGCAAATCCAAGATGGCTGCCGTTCCCGTGCTAATCGGGAAGGGAGCAGCACCCCAGTCAGCAACTCCATACGAGTCCAGGAATGGGCGTGGAGGACCCTCGGTGCTGTTTCGCAGCGGTTGGAGAGGCCCTCCCCCCCCCTTGGAATACGTGGCACAAAGGCTGATGTGGCTGAGCCGTGACAGAGTCGTGCCGCACGCACAGTATGCTGACCCCGGCCCATCACTGCATGGTGTCAGTAAGCACCAGGACACAGTCTGCAGAAAAAGAAACAAAAAAACAAAACCTATCGCCGTGTAAGTAAAAGAGGAAGGGTCTGCCACTCAGCCAGAATCAAACACTAACAGCCCAAAGCAAAAACTGATGTTTCTCTCTCCTTTTTTTTTTTTTTTTTTTTTAAACTTCAATGAAAAGTACCAGAATTGAGACAGCCTATAAGAAAACAAAACACAAATAGGCTGTCTCATATATAAAATTAAAAAAAAAAAAAAAAGAAAAGAAAAAAGGTATTTAATACCTGCAGCCACCCAAGCGGCTTCGTGAAGGGGAGGAATCTGGACCACCAGATTTACACCCCATGGGCACATGGGTAGGGGACACACAAGGGTCACCAACCCCTGGCCCGCCCATCTCAACCTGACAGGGAGAACCCCTTAGGAATCAGGAAAATAATAATAAACCCCCAGGAGGAAGGCTCAAAAGGAAAAAAATAAATAAAGTGTCTCAGTTGCAGAACTGCAGGTATTCACCCATCTGTTGGAGACAGAGAAATAGTGAGGAACTGCAGGTGGCACGTGTGGTTTAGTGGAAATGTCATTAAAACTTCCTCTGTCTCTATCTGCTGGAAGGGAGGCAAAACCCAGGAGTCTGGAGTGATCTGGGTATGTACAGGGAATTATGGGGCATCCATCACCCTAGAAAACATATCCCTACTAGAAAGAATGTAGTCGAACTGACATTGTGTGTTATGAGCTCTAGATACATGGGTATAACTTCTCTCCCCAGGGTGAAGAACCCTCCACGCATCCACTAAATTTAAATTCTTACAGAGAAAATTTATACCCTTTCCCAAGGATGTTGTGGGGCCACCTGACCCAGAGGAGCGATCCAGTTGCCTATCATAGACACAATTTAAATGTCCTCTTAATATGATCAGGACGTTGGTGTAGGGCAATGGAATATAGGAAAAGTAGTTCTTACCTGTTAATTTTCGTTCCTGTAGTACCACGGATCAGTCCAGACTGTGGGGTTGAGCCTCCTTTCCAGCAGGTGGAGACAGACTAAAACTGAAAGGGTGTCCTACATGAGGACAGAGCCTATCCTGTAACCCCTTCAGTATAACCATTGTCAAAGCAGAAAATAACAAAACCAGAATAGGATCAAGCAAGTAACCATAACGCTCAAATGAGCAACTGTAGAACAATGTGAGAAATATGGTATGACTATACGCTCTTGCATATACTTGGTATTTGAACAACCAAGGCTTCCGGTGAATTGCTCAGTATTCTTGCAAAGAATGAAATATAAAAATCTGCAAATCTGCAAGAACAAGCTTCGAGAGGACAGAAAAAAGAGACAAACAGGGAAGGACGTCTGGACTGATCCGTGGTACTACAGGAACAAAAATTAACAGGTAAGAACTAATTTTCCTTTCCCTGTACGTACCCGGATCAGTCCAGACTGTGGGATGTACCAAAGCTTCCCTATCCCGGGTGGGACCGAGACAGTCCCGCTTGAAGCACTTGCCGCCCAAAGGAACCAAAAACCGGCGCTTGCACATCCAGACGGTAGTGTCGAGCAAAAGTATGCAAGGACGTCCAGATGGCGGCCCTGCAAATCTCTTGCGGAGAGACAGATTGGCTCTCCGCCCAGGAAGTAGCCTGAGAACGTAGCGAGTGAGCCTTTAAGCCCTCCGGAATTGTCCGTCCTTGGTAGAGATAAGCCGAGGAAATGGCTTCCTTCAACCATCGAGCAATAGTGGTTTTAGAAGCCGGCTTGCCCCGATTGGGACCACTCCAGAGGACAAAAAGATGGTCCAAGACCCGAAAGTCATTGTTAAACTTAAGATACTGGAGTAGAACGCACTTAACATCCAGTCTACGAAGGTCGCCTCCAGTGGTACCCGCAATCTCATCCGGAGAAAACGCTGGAAGCTCTACCGACTGGTTGACATGGAAGGCGGACACCACCTTCGGAAGAAAAGAGGGCACCGTTTTGAGAGAGACACCGGATTCAGAGAATCGCAAGAAGGGTTCCCAACAGGACAATGCTTGAATCTCAGAGACCCGCCGAGTGGAGGCGATTGAAACAAGAAAAATTGTCTTGAGCGTAAGATCCTTTACCATAGCCCGACGGAGAGGTTCGAACGGAGCAGAACAGAGGGCCCGGAGGACCAGATTGAGGCTCCACGAAGCACAAGTATTGCGAGCGGGCGGACGCAGGTGTTTGACTCCCCTCAAGAACCGAACAACGACCGGGTGAGCCGCTAAAGGATGACCTTCAACTCGTCCGAGAAGAAAGCCAAGAGAGGAAACTTGCACGCGGAGAGAACTGAAGGAGAGACCCTTCTGTAGAAAAGAAAGAACTAACGAGAACGGGGCGGAGCGAGCTGAGACACCAGACTCCTCACAAACAGTCTCAAAGACTTTCCAAACGCGCACGTAGGCTAGAGAGGTCGACTGCTTTCGGGCTCGAAGCAAGGTGGCGATTACCTCTTCCTTGTAGCCCTTACGTCTCAGACACAGCTGTTCAAAAGCCAGGCCGCTAGACAAAAGCGATCGGCCTGGTCGAAAAATACGGGCCCCTGCCGTAGTAGACGAGGAAGATTGCCCAGCCGCAGAGGTCCGTCCGTCGCCAGGTTGACAAGATCTGCGAACCATGGCCTGCGAGGCCATTCGGGAGCTACCAGGACCACTGGCCCCCTGTGGAGTTCTATTCTCCTCAGAATCTTTCCCACTAGGGGCCACGGAAGAAACACGTACAGAAGGACGTCTGTGGGCCAGGGAAGAGCCAGAGTATCCACTCCCTCCGAGCCGTGCTCCCTCCAGCGGCTGAAGAACCGATTGGCCTTGGCATTGCGCATGGTCGCCATTAAGTCCAGGTGGGGGGGCCCCACCTGCCGACGATCAGATCCATGGCTGCGTCCGAGAGTTCCCACGCTCCTGAATTGAGCGACTGGCGACTGAGAAAATTGGCTTGAACGTTCTCCTTGCCCGCAATGTGGGAGATTGATAAAGTAACAAGGAAGGCTGTCTAACCAAGTCGTGGAGGCAACAAATAGAGAATGTTTTAAGATATATTTCTACAATAAAGAATCCCAAATTTGGACATTTTGGTTTCTAATTCTCTATTTGTTGCCTCCGCAATGTGGGAGGCTGCCAGGCAATCCAGGTATCGTTCTGCCCAGGCGAAGAGACGGCTGGCTTCCAGGGCCACCAGGTGACTGCGAGTGCCCCCCTGCCGATTGATGTAAGACACGATGGTGGAGTTGTCAGACAGCACTCTCACCGCTTTGCCGCGTATGAGGGGCAGGAACTCCTGCAGAGCCAGACGCACCGCCCGGGCCTCCAACCAATTGATGTGCCAGCGAGTCTGAATGGGCGACCAGACACCTTGAGTGGACGGGACAGGCAGACCGCACCCCAGCCCGAGAGACTGGCGTCCGTGGTTACTATCGTCCACTGTGGAGACTGAAGGGGCATGCCACGAAGAAGATGGGGGAGCGAAAGCCACAACTGCAAGTCGGCGACGGTAGAGGCTGAGAGAGGGAGGACTATGTGGAACTGTTCCGACACCGGCTGCCAACGGGATAGCAAAGCTTTCTGTAACGGTCGCATATGAGCAAAGGCCCAGGGAACTAGATCGATGGTGGAAGCCATAGACCCGAGGACCTGCAAGTAGTCCCAGGCCGCTGGCAACGAGAGCAGATTCCGAATCTGGCCAATCAACTTTAGGGCCCGTGCACGAGGCAAGAAGACCTTGCCCACCCGAGTGTCGAAGAGGGCTCCCAGGAACTCTAACTCCTGGGAGGGCTGAAGGTTGCTCTTGGAAAAATTCACTATCCACCTGAGAGATGCGAAGAGGGCTAGTACCCGATTCACTGCCTGTTTGCAGAGAGACTCTGACTTGGCCCGCACAAGCCAGTCGTCCAGATAGGGGTGAATTAGAATGCCTTCCCGACGAAGGGCTGCCGCCACCACTACCATGATCTTGGTGAAGGTGCGAGGTGCAGTCGCAAGGTCGAAAGGAAGGGCCCGAAACTGGAAATCCTGGTTGAGGATGTGAAAACGAAGATACTTCTGGTAATCGCGGTGAATCGGGATATGGAAGTACGCCTCTGTCAACTCGAGCGAGGCAAGGAACTCTCCGGGGCGAACCGCCACGATGACCGCTCGCAAGGTTTCCATGCGAAAACGTGGGATCTTGAGAGCTCGGTTGACCCGTTTGAAGTCTAGGATCGGTCGAAAAGTCCCGTCCTTCTTGGGCCCCATGAAGTAAATGGAATACTGGCCTGCGCCGAGCTCCCTTTCCGGGACTGGGACAACTGCGCCCAGACTCAGGAGTCTGGCAAGGGTTTGCTCTACTGCTTCCCGTTTGGAACGCCCACAAGGAGAGAATAGAAAGAGATCCGGTAGGTCACTAAAAAGTTCGAAGGCGTACCCATCTTGTACATTGTCGAGGACCCACTGGTCCGTCGTGATTTTGACCCATTCCTCGAAAAAAAAGGGAGAGGCGGCCGCCCAGAAACGGGACCGAGGAATATGCCGACTGACCTTCATTGAGTAGCAGGCTTAGGGGTGGAGCGCGCAGGCGGGCCTTCACGAAAGGGCCGACGCCCACGAAAGGGCTGCGACCAAGACTGAGACCGGGAAGAATAACCCCTCGAGGTGCCACCCCGTCCACGTGGGGTATACCATCTCTGTCCCTGAAAACGAGGATGGGAAGGTGTAAAGGAGCGCGACTGCTTCGGATGATCCTCCGGGAGCTTATGGAGCTTATTTTCTCCCAAGGAATCCATAAGTTTCTCAAGGTCCTCTCCAAACAGCAACTTACCTTTGAAGGGCAGCGAGCCCAGCCATGCTTTGGAGGACGGGTCAGCCGACCAATTGCACAGCCAGAGGAGTCTCCTAGCGAACACCGCCGAGGCCATTGCCTTCGCCTGAACGCGGAGAAGGTCGTAGAGCGCATCAGCCCCATAGGCGATGACGGCTTCCAGTCGTTCGGCGTGCTCCGCCTCCGCCGACGGGAGGTCCTGGGTGCCAAGTAACTGTTGAGTCCACCTAAGATCTGCGTGCAGCATGAGACTGCTGCAGGCAGTCGCATGGACCCCCAGAGCCAGGACTTCAAAAATGCTTTTCATATGCGCCTCGAGCTTGCAGTCCTGTCCATCCTTCAGGGCCGTCGATCCCTCCACAGGGATGGTGGTGTGCTTGGTGACCGCGGAGACGTAGGAGTCCACGGAGGGATTTTTCAACATGTCCAAACATTCCTCCGGGAGGCGGTAGAGCTTGTCCATAGCCCGCCACACTCGGAGTCCCGCTTCGGGAGCCTCCCATTCCCGCAGGAGCAAAATCTAGTGCATGGGATGAAATGGAAAAGCGCTTGCCTGAGCCCTGAGTCCCGCCAGGACCGGGTCCATATTTTTTGGCAAGGAGCCATAAGGGTATCCGCGGGAGGCCCCTCCAGCGCCAATTTCTGGAGTACAAAGGGGATGAGGGGCTCTAACTCCTCCCTTTGGAACATACAGAGGACCCTGGGATCATTCACCTACAGAGGGGGGAGGGTAGCTGCTGAATCAGAAAAAGGGTCAGGATCCGGAAGGACCGGATCCACCGGGGGCATACCCGGGACCACCTGCACCCGGAGAGACCCCGGAGGCTCCGCAGTCAACAGCGCGGAGCGTGGGATTTTTACCGGGGGGGGGGGGGGGGGGGCGGGGGGCTTCCCCCTCCTCCTGCAGGCTAGCTAAATAAGATTTATGCATGAGGAGGACAAAATCTGTCGAAAAACAAGTCTTGGATTTCCCGGAGGAGGGGGGGAGCGAAACGGGAGCTGCTGAAAAATGCAAGATGGCCACCGTTCTCGGGCTAAATTTGCCTGCCCTGCCGAGAAGGGGCCTTCCCCACCCGGCAGAAAAAATTTTAAAATAGAAATGATTGGCAGCCCGCCGGCAAGAGTGAAGCAGGGGAGAGAAACCTGCCTTTTTTTTTTTTTTCAAAACTGAGCACAGCACTGGGATGCTAAGCCCCCACGGCAGCCAGAGGAGGGGGGAGACGAGAAATGGACCACCAGACTCTGTCCCCACACCGGGAAGCACTTACAGACTCAGGCTATGCTCCACACAAGGGGCAAAGCCCCCGAGTCCGGCAAGAGCCAGGAGACAGTACCGTCTCCTGCACAAGAAAAAAGACTGACTAAACTTTTTTTTTTTTTTTTTTTTAAGAAAGAAGAGCCAATCCAACACTAAAAAGAAGTACTTGCTTGAGCCCAAGAAAGAAGAAGGATAGTCTGCTAACTAGCCGAAATCAGGAGACCGAAGGGTGAGCTGATGCACCTGCTGGAGACAGACAAATACTGAAGGGTTACAGGATAGGCTCTGTCCTCATGTAGGACACCCTTTCAGTTTTAGTCTGTCTCCACCTGCTGGAAATGAGGCTCAATCCCACAGTCTGGACTGATCCGGGTATGTACAGGGAATAGCAATTTGCGCAAAAAGAATGCTCATGATTTGGAGCATACACATTGCAAAATATGATGGATTTGCCAAATAAAGAACCCTCCACCTATATTATTTTATAGCATTTTAAATAAAAAGCTTTTCTCTACAACATTTGGCTCTAAGTGTCTATTTCAAAGAACTACATCACAGCTCTATACGTACCAGGCACTGACTAAATACAGTGAGAAATGTCTAGTTAGCATTATGTATATGAATCTTTATTTTACCTATTGATCTTTCCAAATCAATGGAGACATGGAAGAGAATCTAAACCAGAGAAGACAGATACAGCAATGGAAAATAAGCTCCAACAGTGCCAAAGAGGTGAAGACAAGTATTTTTTGGACAAGATGAAAGATATTGTTTTTTTTATGAGCTGGACATACAGTGCTGATCCAGTTCCTACATCCCTAAATTCACAGATATTTTCATTAGCTAAGGTAGTGTCTGAGTGACACTTACCACCAGGGAACATAATAAGTGCATTCTGGAGGAGCTGGGCAGCTTTCTCCTGGAGATCCGCAAGGTCTGCTTCTGAAACATCTTCCTGCTGACTCAGGAAAAAGTATGCCAAGGGCACCGAAAAGGCAAAGTTAGGGAGCTGAGAGAGATTCCGGTGAGTCTGGGGATGAAGAAAAAAACAAACGTCATGGAAACTATATCCAAGAAAGAACCAAACAGCAGCTTTCACTACAACTGTAGCAAGAGAAGGTGCAGAAACTAAGGAACACAAAGCTGCACCACTCCTGCTAGACACAACAGAGTAAAGTCTAACATGCCAAGGACAGCATCACAGACAAACAAGAGCAAACTCATCCCTAACATTAAGGCACATATAAGTGCCATGCTGGGCTAGTATCCTGTTTCTGACCTTGGCAAAATTGGGTTGCTTCAAGTGTCCAGCACATCCATTCCCTGTTGCTCACTCTCAGAGGTGGTGATCCCCAAGTCTACCTGGCAAATAATTAACGCACCTGTCCACCAGAAAGGCATCAAACCTCTCTTGCACTCAACCATAGTACTAGGCTTCACCACATCCTCCGACAAATTCCACAGCTTAATTATGCATTGACTGATCACTGCGTGCTATAGTAGCCTAATAATTAGAGCAGCAGGCTGAGAACCAGGGAAGTCAGGATTCAAATCCTGCTGCTCCTTGTGACCTTGGGCAAGTCACTTCATGCTCCGTTGCCTCAGGTACAGACAGATTGTAAGCCTTCTTTGGACAGGGAAAAGGGACCACAACACAGGAACACTTGATGAGCTACACTGGCTTCCAATTGAACAAAGAATACAATATAAGGCACTATGCATAAAAGAAAATTAGGTCTTACCTCTGTTAATTTTCGTTCCTGTAGTACCAAGGATCAGTCCAGACTCCTGGGTTTTGCCTCCGCACCAGCAGATGGAGACAGAGCAAGATTTGACAGGCTCTGCCATAAGTACCAGGGTGCCACCCACAGCCTGTCAGCATAACGTAATGTCAAAGCAAAATGCCCTGAAACTGAAAAAAAATTAACTACATACCGGAAGTTCAACCGGAGAACCCTCGGGTCACTGTCCCCAATGAGAGACCTGTCCCAGAGAAAAAATGGAAACAGAGAATAACTGCACAGTATGAAACTCCGCCGAAAAACACAGTATAAACAACAGCGGACTCTCAGAGACTGAGAAAAATATTGAGGGTGGGACTCTGGACTGATCCTTGGTACTACAGGAATGAAAATTAACAGAGGTAAGACCTAATTTTCTTTTCCCTGTACGTACCAGATCAGTCCAGACTCCTGGGATGTACCAGAGCTGAGACTACTTGGGATGGGATCCGGAGAGTCCCGCTCTCCATACCCCTGCTCTGAAATTGCCTTCCCTGGAGCCCTGGACATCCAGGCGATAATGACGTGCAAAAGGTATGCAAGGATTTCCAAGTTGCAACCCTGCAGATCTCCTGCGGAGAAATCTGCATACACTCCGCCCATGAAGCTGCCTGGGAACGCTTCGAATGTGCCTTCAGACCCGGTGGTATAGGCCTACCACTGAGTAAATATGAGGAGCCTATACCCTCCTTCAACCAACGAGAAATGGTGGCCTTGGCCATACTGCCCCTCTTTGGACCCTGGCAAAGCACAAAAAGGTGATCAGATAAAGGAAAGTCATTAGTCACTTTCAAATATCGTAGGAGTATCCTACGCACATCCAGCTTCTTCAGATCCCTCGAGACTGGGTCCACCTCGTCGATATCCGAAAAGGAGGGAAGATCCACCGACTGATTTAAATGAAACGAAAAACAACACTTTCGGAAGGAACGAGGGAACCGTGCGCAAAGTAACTCCAGAGTCAGAGATCCGCAGAAAAGGTTCCCTACAGGACAGAGCCTGAAGTACAGACACTCTTTGAGCTGACGAAATTGCCACCAAAAATACGGTCTTCAAAGTAAGGTCCTTAAGAGTTGCCCTCTTTAGAGGCTCAAAAAAGGAAGCACACAGGGCCTTGAGGACTAAATTCAAGTTCCAGGACGGACACGGAACTTTCAAGGGTGGACGCAACTGATTCGCCCCCTTCAGAAACCGGGCAACGTTGGGATGCGCCGCCAGAGGCCTCCCTTTGAGATACCCCCTAAAACAACCGAGGGCTGCTACTTGTGCTCTCAAAGAACCACAGGACAGCCCTTTAGCTAAGCCATCTTACAGGAAAGCCAAAATAGCTGAAATGGACGCCCGGGTAGATGGAATCAAACGCTCAATGCACCAGGATTCGAAAATCTTCCACACTCGCACATATGCTAAGGATGTCGACCTCTTACATGATCTCAGTAGAGTAGACACCACCGCATTCGAATAACCTTTGTCCTTTAGCAGACGCCTCTCAAAAGCCATGCCGCTAGACAAAAGCGATCTACATGATCGAAACACACGGGTCCCTGATGAAGGAGATCTGGTAGATACGGGAAGCGTAGAGGTTCCTCCACGGCTAGATTGACTAGATCTGCAAACCATAGGGGCCTCTCGGGAGCCACCAGAATGACCTCGAAGGGATGGGCCTCTATCGCCGAAGAATCCTGCCGATCAGAGGCCACGGCGGAAAGACATACAGCAGAATCGTTGTTGGCCAGGGCAATGCTAAGGCGTCCACGCCTTCTGCCCCCGTGTCCCTTCGCCGGGCAAAGAACCGTGGAGCCTTGGCATTCTTGAAAGTGGCCATCAGATCCATGACTGGTGTGCCCCATCTGTCGCAGATGAGTTGAAAAACCCTGTCCGCCAGTTCCCATTCTCCGGGATCGAGTTGATGGCGACTCAAGAAGTCTGCGTGAATGTTGTCAACCCCCGCTATGTGGGACGCCGCTATGCTGACCAGGTGACGTATCAGGAGGCGAGCTTCGAATGCCACCGGCTGACTTCTGGTTCTCCCTTGACGATTGATGTAGGCCACTATGGTCGCATTGTCGGAGAGAACCCCGACTGACTTCCCTGAATCAGGGGAAGAAAAGCCTACAAGGTCAGTCGCACCACCCTGGTCTCCAGCTGATTGATTGACCAGCGAGACTCGGCCGAGGACCAGTGTCCCTGGACCGACTTCCGTAGACAAACCGCTCCCCAACCGAGGAGGCTCGCATCCGTGGTGACCACCGTCCATTCCGGCGTCATAAGCGGAACTCCCCGAAGGAGACTGTTCGAATACAGCCACCATTCTAGGCTGAAACGAGCCGGCTTCGTCAAAGGTAACGGAAGGTAAAATTGCTCGGACACTGGACTCCATCGGGAAAGCAACTCTGACTGCAAGGACCACAATGTGTGCGAAAGACCAGGGAACCAGGTCCAACATTGAAGCCATGGAGCCTATCATCTGTAGGTAATCCCAAACCGTCGGTGGTTGTTTCAGGAGTAAGGACCGGACTTGTCCCTGCAATTTGTGACAGCGCCCAGACGAGAAGAAGACTGCTCCTCGGCGCTATCGAATAAAGCTCCCAAAACCTCCAGAGACTGTGATGGAGTGAGGTGACTCTTGGTAGTATTCACTACCCAGCCCAGGGAACGCAACAGCTGAAGAATGCGACTGATCGCCGACTGACAGAGACTCTGATTTCGCCCGAATCAACCAATCGTCCAAGTATGGATGCACCAACCATCCCTCTCGCCTCAGCTGTGCCGCCATGACCACCATGATCTTGAAGGTTCTGGGAGCTGTCGCCAGCCCGAACGGTAACGCCTGAAACTGGTAATGCTTCCCTAGGACGTAGAACCGAAGATGCCTCTGATGATCCTTCCTGATCCCGATGTGCAGGTATGCATCCGTGAGATCCAGGGAGGCCAGAAATTCCCCCGGACACACTGAAGCGATGACGGAGCGCAACTTTTCCATGCGAAAGCGAGGAATCCGCAGGCATCTGTTGACGCACTTGAGATCTAGGATGGGGTGGAAGGCCCTTTCCTTCTTTGGCACAAAGAAGTATATGGAGTAATGTCCTTTTCGTTGTTCCAGAGGTGGTACAGGTACAATTGCTCCCAAGTCCAGCAGCCGACCCAATGTCTGCTGGACAGCTTGACG
This sequence comes from Rhinatrema bivittatum, assembly GCF_901001135.1. Taxonomy (NCBI): domain Eukaryota; kingdom Metazoa; phylum Chordata; class Amphibia; order Gymnophiona; family Rhinatrematidae; genus Rhinatrema; species Rhinatrema bivittatum. The sequence goes on from NC_042621.1 coordinate 48,033,296, forward strand.
CATGGTGACGGGAAAAATCACGGGTGGGGCTGGTGCAAAATCGCGGGTGGGGCTGCGTGCAAAATCTAAAGCGTAGCCGTGTCTTATCACCGAGAGCACCCATTGATCCGACGTGATCTTGGTCCATTCCTCGTAGAAGAGAGACAATCTGCCCCCTACCCTGGGTATGGAGGAATGGACCGGCCGGACATTATTGTGCGGACTTAGCACCAGAGGAACCAGCATTGGGAGGAACCAGGCCTGCCAAAACGTCTGCCTCGAAAGGACTGAGGCTGTTGTCTGTCTCCCCCCCCCCCCCCCCCCCGACCGGAAGGAGGAAGAAGAGGAAGGAGTACCTGGACAAGAGGCACGGGCTCTGCAATTTCCACGAAATCTTGACCTAGAAGAGAAAGTGGTCCTGGGACGTGCTTTTTCCTCCGGAAGACGATATCCCTTATTCTCGCCCAAGAGTTGAATCATGTCGTCCAACTCCTTCCAGAATAACAGCTTGCCCTTAAACGGCAAGGAGCCCAGTCTGGATTTAGAAGCTCCGTCTGCAGACCAGTTCCGCAACCACAATAGCTGCCTCACCGAGACAGCTGCAACCATGGAACGTGCAGAGGTTCGCAGAAGGTCATACAGGGCATCCACACTATAAGCCACTACCGCCTCGAAACAGCCAGCTTGTCAGGCTTCCTCCTCCGAGAGGCCTTCGTTGGCAAGGAGCTGCTGAACCCAACGCAGCCCGGCCCTTAGCACAAAGTTACTGCAAATTGCCACCCGGGCTCAGAGAGCATATACTTCAAAGATCTTCAACTGAACCTCCAGCTTCTGATCCTGAAGATCCTTCAACGCCGTGGTCCCTGTGACCGGAATAGTCCTCTTGGTGACTGCTGATACAGCTGCGTCCACCTTAGGGACCCGCAGAACTTCCAATGCGTCCTCAGGCAATGGATAAAGCTTAGCCATAGCCTTCGTGACCTTCAACCCCAAGTCCAGGGTGTCCCATTCTCGAAACAACAAATCCGTAGCCGAAAAATGAAAGGGAAAGGTCGTAGGAGGACCACTCAGGCCTAATAAGAACGGATGCATGGAACCAAGACAAGACTCTTCTGGCGGCGTGGCAATCCCCAACTCCTATAGGATTGCGGGAATGAGGGGTCCCAGCTCGTCCCTACAAAAGAGACGGATCACCCTGGGATCATCGCCCTCCGAGGCCTGACTCTGCCATTTCGTAACTGGCGACGGGGTCCCGTCTCCATCTACCCCCCTCGGGGGTGGGGACGGACCCTCCAAATCCTCCTGGTCCAATGTCTCCACAGAGGAGTCCGAGTCCTCCTGTGGGAGGCGGGCCCTCAGAGGCCTCTTCGACCACGGGGGTTCTACCGGGGCCTCTAGGCGAAGGCGGACCTTGTCCGCAGGTTGTGGCCCCTCGGGCCCCCCTGCCGCCGCTGAGTGCCGCTTTTGAGTCTTACGGGCCTTAAAGGCCCTATGCATAGCTAATATAAACTCCGAAGAAAATGAGGAGCAGGAGACGTCTGAATCAGCTCCTGCATCGTCCCCTGTCACTTCCCCTGAGTGCCCCGCGGGAGAGACCAAGCGCGGGACCAGCCGTTGGGGGGAGAGGAAGGGTGGCGAGTTCCTGACCCCCCTGACAGTGGCGTCACGATCGGGACCGCTGCGGGGTCGGTGCCAAAATGGCGGCTTTTGCTGTGCTGGCCGGCAGCTGCTGGTGGAGGGACGCTGGGAGCTCCCCGAAGGCAATGGTGTTGGCGCTTCGCCTAAGTACCACCCCCTGCGCTGAACCTGATATGCCTTCGTCGCCAGGGATGCAGGCTGAACAAAGCCCACGTGGCATCGCGGATCAGGTCGTGATCGCCTGAAAAAAATATCAAGAAGAAAAAAAACTGAAGCCTCGAGAGGGAACCGGAGTGCATGAAATCGCTGTCTGGTCGCCGCCGTGGAAATTGAAAAACAAACGCGTACCTTTTTTTTTTTTTTTTTAAACGACGCTGTCCCCCGGCGAGTGCTGAAGTGGTCTGGCTGGGATGAGTGAGCCGGGTTCCCTGGTATCACCCTGGCTGGGCCGGCACTAACCTGCAGGGTCCTCAACCCCAAGCCTCAGCAGCCTATCAACCAGGGGGGATAGTCCCCTCGGGACCTGGCAACCCCCTGAGAGGCACAGACCCGATCTGACCAGAAAACCTGTCTTTTTTTTTTTAAACTTAAAAGGCAGAAGGATTGGAAGTGGCGGCCTCTACGTCATTGCACTTTCTGTTGCAGGCGCGGGCATCTGCACTGCCCTCCTACTTAGTTCAAAATGTAATCATTCGGCCTATTCGGGCCTCTTGGGGGCGCCTCATGCGATTACTGGGATCCCCCCGCATTTGTGCTCTGTTGTTGCCGATCCGGGGGAACCCCGACTTTACCCCTGGCTCTCAGACAGCGGCTTTTCAAAGGTGGGGTAAGCAGGGTATTGAATTGTTGGGTCATGTCTTGACTTCCGAGGGGACCCTCATGTCTTTTCAGGAAACCAGGAATTGCTATGCGCTTTCGGCAGTGGAGGTCTTTCCATATCTGCAGCTTAAACACTATCTTGGTTCCTTCCCCCCCCCCCCCGCTAGCATGCAAACATCTCACCTTCAGGCATTGAGGGCTATGTTTTCTCTTGACAAGGATCAGCCTCCAACAATATCTCATTATTATAGGCGTCTCAGGCACTTGGGGTCTGGGGACATTTATTCTGTTCTGGTTGATAGATGGAATGGAGACGGAGTGTTTGCTGTCAATGTTTTTATTATTAAAGCAGCCTTTAAGCGGATATCTCAGCTCTCCGTAAACTCTTATTTCAGAGAAATGCAATTTAAATTTTTATGGCGCAGCTATGTCTCAGCGCAGAGGGCTTTCCAATTACGGATTGCGCCCTCAGCGGCTTGTCTTCGCTGCGGGCAAGCCAGGGGAAAATTATCACATGCTTTTTGGGAATGTCCGGCTATTTTTCAATTTTGGACCAAAGTGACTCGTTATTTGGAGTCTTTGCTGGGGGTCGTCATTCCCATCTCCCCATTGTGGCTGCTATTTGGCTGCATTTCTCCTTTACGAATTAGAGGGCTGGGAAGCCGTTTATTTATCCATAAGGCTTGTTTGGTGGGGAAGAAGATGATCTTATTGCACTGGAGGGAGATGTTACCCCCTTCTTACTGGTCCTGGAGAAATAGCTTTCACCGCATGATGCTTCTTGATGCGGCGACGATGCGACAGACACCGAAATCACAAGAAACGATTTCTGGCCATCTGGGACGTCTACTTGCAGGCACTCCCACAGGCTGTGCGAAGCTCGATTCTTAATGAATGAAGTGGACTGCCCTTGGGCTGAGTGGAGATTTTTGGTGGAGACTGTTTTCCTTTTCCTTCTTACTTTTATGTGGGTCGGATTGGAGCTCGATTTGAACTTGGCAATGACCTCAAGGGTGGTGGGGGGGGTGGGGCGGGGGGCTTTGTTAGGGGAGGGAGGTGTGGGGAAACACCTTGCTGTGGGGGACTGTTATGTTCTGTGTTAATTGCTGTACTTGGCGAGAGAGTGTTGAAGTGTCACGCCTCTCTTGCGATTTGGTTTCATGCTAAAATAATAAAAACCGTTTTCAAATAAAGGCAGAAGGAAAAGAAAGAACAACCCTAGCTAAACCAAGGAATCCCTTTTCTAACATCTATAACTAATGTAGATCAGTGGAGACTGTGGGTTAAGCACCAGGCCATCTGCTGGAGACAGAGTTATACTGACAGGCTGTGGGTGGCACCCTGGTACTTATGGCAGAGCCTGTCAAATCTTGCTCTGACTCCATCTGCTGGTGCGGAGGCAAAACCCAGGAGTCTGGACTGATCCGTATATACAGAGAATTCATAAACTAATCCACGACGAAAAAGCAGACTGGCTTAACACAGCACTGCACGTACATGTTCCACACAGAAACCTGAGATCTGCTAATAAGGCGTTACTAACTTTCCCCTTTGTTAAATCAGCATGCCTCACTCAAGTTAGGGAAAGAGCATTGTCGCTGGCTGGACCTGTGCTATGGAACACCATGCCACTCGAAATAAGGCTACAGAGTAATTTGAAAATATTCAAAACTAACCTGAAAACCTGGCTCTTTAAACAAGCTTTTTATAAAGACAAAGAGAAGGAGAAAAACAGTGGATAGATAAGGATGCACCAAGCAAAAGGAAAATTGGTTCTTATCTGCTAATTTTCGTTCCTGTAGTACCACGGATCAGTCTAGGACAGCTGGGTTTTGCCTCCCCTCCAGTAGATGGAGACAGAAAAAGACTTTGCGGACTCTGTCCTATACCCCTGAGGTGCCACCTAGTGTCTGCCAGTATTATACTGTTCCCAAGCAGAAATTAGAAAAACCATAACGGCAACCATAAAACCACTTTCCCCTGAAGAACAGAGGAAATGAAAACACCAGAAACCTTATGAATGAATGAACATGCCCAAAACCTTTCCCTGAAAAGGGGGGCATTCAAAAAAACTTGCAGAAAAATTGATCAGCTACCAGCCGAGTGGACTCTCCATTTTCCCCCGGGTGGGCGTCTGGACTGATCCGTGGTACTACAGGAACAAAAATTAGCAGGTAAGAACCAATTTTCCTTTCCCTGTACGTACCTGGATCAGTCCAGGACAGCTGGGATGTACCAAAGCTTTCCTAACCAGGGTGGGACTGAGAGAGTCCTGCTCGGAGTACACTGGTTCCAAAAGAACTGGGCTCTGGGGCCCGGACATCCAGTCGATAATGTCTGGCAAAGTATGACGTCCAGCTGTCTTAACTTCCTAGACTTGGAAGCAGAAAAATCTAGGCCCGCCAAGGTTGGGAGCGCCACCATCTGATTCAAATGAAAAGAGGACACTACTTTCAGAAGAAAGGAGGGAACCGTTCGTAAAGAAACTTCTTCGTTAGAAATCCTTAAGAAAAGCTCCTGACAAGATAAGGCCTTTAGCTCCAAAACGCGCCGATACGACAGCCACGAGGAAAACGACCTTCAACGTCAGATCTTTCAAGGTCGCCCACGTCAGTGGCTCGAAAGGCGCATTACAAAAGGGCACGGAGAACCAGGTTGAGCTTCCACGAAGGACAGGGGTTCCAAATCGGAGGACGAAGATGTTTAACGCCACACAGAAAATGAACCACATCCGGATGAGACGCTAGAGCGAGGCCCTGTACCTTTCCCCGAAAACTACCAAGGGCTGCCATCTGAACTTGTAGGGATTTGAAGGCTAGACCTTTTACTAGACCTGCCTGCAGAAAGGTCAGAACATCCAGAATAGTAGCTCTGGACGGCTCCACTGCGTGGTTCAGGCACCAGTCCTTGAAAATACCCCAAATTCTGACGTAGGCTATGGAGGTAGAAGGTTTACGAAACTGTGAAAGCATAGTAATCATCTCCTCCGAGTAACCCTTACTTCTCAATCTCCGCCTTTCAAATGCCATGCCGCTAGACAAAAGCGATCTACCTCTGTGAAATAAACGGGACCTTGTCGCAGCAGACTCAGGGACTGATGAAATCTCAGCGGGCCGTCTACCACCAGATTGAGAAGGTCTGCAAACCACGGGTACCTCGGCCACTCTGGCGCGATGAGTATAACTTTGCCCGAATGAGCCTCGATGTGGCGTAGAATCTTGCCAACCAACAGCCATGGCAGAACAGAATGTCCTTTGGCCAGGAAAGCACCAGAGCATCTACACCTTCCGCTCCTGGCTCTCTTCGACGACTGAAAAAATTGAGGAGCTTTGGCATTGTGATACGTCACCAACAGGTCCATCGTGGCCCTGGACATCGGTTGCACAGGAGACTGAAAGCCTAGTCGGAGAGTTCCCACTCTCCTGGATCCAACTGGTGGCGGCTGAGAAAATCGGCCTTCGCATTGTCCACTCCGGCAATGTGAGAGGCTGCTATCCTGTACAGGTGCTGTTCTGCCCAGCTGATTAAAAGTTGGGCCTCCATCGCCAACGGACAACTCCGAGTTCTGCCCTGACAATTGATGTAAGCCACCATCGTCGCATTGTCAGAGAATCCGCACTGATCTCCCCTCTACTAAGGGAAGGAGGGCCTGTAGCGCCAACCGAACCGCTCTGGTCTCCAACCAATTGATCGACCAAGAGGACTCCGACCTCATCCACTGACCTTGCACTGCTGTTCCTCAACAAACCGCTCCCTACCCGGAGAGGCTGGCATCAGTGGTTACCACTATCCAAGAGGGAATTTCCAAATCCACACCCCGTCGTAATCTGGACCCAGCCACCATAGAAGACCGGACCATGCCAAATCCATCACGGCTGGGAGCCTGACGAGAGGAGGATCTAGAAGACAGTGAGGCCCGAAAATGATAATTCCCCCGACATCTGGACCTCTGAGGAAAAGAGCCTCTGCTCCTGAGCCTGTCCTTGGGCTAAATTTAGCTCCAATCAGCTGAGGTAAGTCGCCAAAATAGACCGGATGACAGGGGCCTTCGCGCGAGCTGAAACGTGGCAGTAAGGCAGGCAGAGAGGAGCTTGGGAGAACGCTGTATCGGCCAACCAGAAAAAAAAATGTTTTTACCTTTTTATTTTCACAGTGCTCTGAAGGCTGTGCTGAGTTGTCTGCCACAGTTGAGTGAGCCGGGCTCCCCAGTATCACCCGCCGGCGGTAGTAGTCCCCAGGTCTTCAACCCCCTGCTCTTTTGCCTCCATACCAGGGGGGCTGGTCCCACCAGGACCTGGGAGGCTCAAAGAAACTTGCTGCGCCTTCTGCCGCTGTTTTCCACAATATCGAGTACATTTTCTTTTTTTTTTTTTTAAAGAACCAGAAACCTTCTAAGGCGCATCTACTGGCCTGGTCGGCTGGAGCTGGTGATCCTGATCCGCATGCAGTCCCTCACCAGGGGCTTGCGGAGGAGACTCGCCTTCATCCACCCCATCCGTATCTGAACTGTCCACCTGACAGGAAAAGGACCAGAGAGGGCGTTTGGCCTTGGGGGCTTCTATGCCACTGTGTGATTTGGTATGCTTGTGGAGTGATGAAGCTTCTGTCCCAGCCCCCAGCGATGGCGGGACTTCAAGGGGTACCTTAGTACTCTGGCTCTTTGTTGCTTTTCATGCTTTGAAGGCTTTATGCAGCAACAAAACAAATTTGGAGGAGAATGAGGAAGAAGACTCATCCGAGTCCTAGATCTGCGCTGCCTGCAATTCGCGCCCCCCCCCCCCCCCCCCGGGGCAGCAGAATGTAGCGAAAGAGGTGTCGGAGAGCTCCCCTCCCCCAAGGCAGCCTTCTCCTGCTCCCTGAACATTCGCAGTAAGGCTTCAGGAGATGCGCTGAGAAGAAAAGAGTCCTGAGGCTGCCGCAGCAATTCTGCCCTCCCAGGTTCCCTGCGTGCTCTAGAGCTGCTGCGATGTGACTTCGCCAGAATCTGCTTCACCGAAGAGCCTTCCCCTCCCGACAAGCACCCGGTACAAACTCCGGCCTGCAGGCCACACCATGTGGCATGATCCCAAGCTAAATTAGGATCGGGGCCCGAAAAAAGAACCAGCTCGACCAAGACAAACCCCCGGGAGCTTGTAGGAACTGAAAAGGACGGCGAAAATGGCACCGGAAGAAGGGGGGCTGAGGGACCTTCGCCTGACAAACAGGCTGTGTAGACCCCAGCGCGAGAAATCTGCGAACGCTCGCACTGCCACAGGCCAAGCAGGCCGCACCATGAGGCATATCCCCGGCCTCGATTTTGGTTCTCCCCAAAAAAAGAACCGCGACAAACGTTGAAAAGATATATAGGCTTTGCCTATATATCTTTTGGTTGTAAGTTACTTGTAAACCGGCACGATGTGCAAACGGTTGCCGGTATATAAAATTAAATAAATAAAATAAATAAAATCAACGAAAATGGAGCGTACGCACGGCCAGAGAGCCCCAAACACACATATATTTTTTTTTTTTACCTGGCTGAAGACAGGCTGGCTGAGGGTGAGTGAGCCGGGACCCCCGGTATCAGCCCTCGCCGTGGCAGTTTCAGGGTTCCCAAACCTCTGCTCTCCAGCCTCGAATACCAGGGAGGATGGTCCCACCAGGACCTGCCAACCCCCTGGGAGGCTACTCACAACTGTCCGATCACTGCTGTAACCAAACTTTTTTTTTTTTTTTTTTTTTTTTTAATTTAAAGGGATCCTTAAACTAAGCTTCCCTTGTAAATCAAGTGCTAAGAGACTAAAGTCAGACCAAATCCAACCCTAAATTCAGCACCTCCATCAGACACTAGGTTTTGCACCTCCGCCATCTGCTGGAGACAGAAAAATACTGGCAGACACTTGGTGGCACCTCAGGGGTATAGGACAGAGTCCGCGAAGTCTTTTTCTGTCTCCATCTGCTGGAGGGAAGGCAAAACCCAGCTGTCCTGGACTGATCCGGGTACGTACAGGGAACAGTTTTGTTTTTTTACCTACAAATGCATATTAATGTTAGATTTGAACCGCATACCAATTTCCTTACCAACATATAGGCTTAACTTAAACACATAGTTGATTGTATTAAATATGTTACTGTACTATAATGGCACATGCTTAATTTGTAATCTATACCACTTAGAATTTTCTTTATAGTGCCTTTCTGTAAACCATTGTGATGGTTATCTAACTTAACGACGGTATAGTTAAATAAATAAATTACTACAGCACCTGAATGTAATCTGCTTTGAAGTGTCATGAAAGGCAGAATATAAAAAATGTTTTAAATGTGCTACCTATCAGCTTCATGAAGTGTCCCTTAGTCCTAGTATTACTGAAAAGAGTAAATAACGTGTTATATTTCCCACTTCTACCCCATTCGTGATTTTATAGATCTTAATCGTATCCCCTCTCAGCTGTCTATTTTCCAAGCTAAAGAGCCCTCATCTATTTAACCTTTCCTCATTAAAAAACAAAACAAAACGCTGTTCCATTCCCTTACTCTTTTGTTGCTCTTCTGTACCTTTTCTTGTTTTTGAAACAAGAACTGTATGTAATACTCAAGATGTGATCACACCAGGGATCGATACAGTGGTATTATGATATTCTATATTTTATTTTCCATTACAAATCATTTCTATTACTTATTTGCTTCTTTGACCTCTGCAGCGCAATGAGGTGATGCGGGCTCCTCCAGGATGGCTGACTGTGGCTGCTGCCCCGTTTCCTTCTCCTCCAGGTACCTGCTACCTAGCTTCCCCCCCCCCCCCCCCCCCCCCCCCCCCCCTGCTAACTGCCACCACGACCCACAGGCAGAGCACTGTGCGCCCTGTTTCCCCAAACTCCAACAGAACAGCCATATGAGTAACTCACCACCAAAAAAGGCCCCAGTCTGCAGAAAAGATTTTAGTCAGTGACCCCCAAAACACTATTGCTCAAGCTTTTGGAATGCTCTCAAGCCTTGCCTTCTTTTTGATAAACTTTATGGCACAAAGAGGCAAGTGCTTTTTTTTTTTTTTTTTAAGAGACAGGAGGTAGAGGTAGGGGAGGGAATTAACTGTGGCAACAATTAAACCCTATTCCATGGTGATGCTCTTCTGAGAGGAGTATGCAACTTTCACCTCTAGAGCTGCCCATCTAAGTCTAAAATATTTTTTCCTCACCAACCTAACCAGGCTTCAGTTCACAGCACAGGATGCTCACCTATCATCTACTGGAGGCAGAGAATACTGGCAGGCTGAGGTCAGCATGAGAGCCTATAAAGGGTGATATCAGCAAGCCTGTCTATAATGTGACCAAAGACTGTCTCATCTGCTGGTTGATGAACATAACCCATGCATCTGGATTGGTTGGGCTGGCTGGCGAGGAATAAATGCTTTCTGAAAATGCAGATACACACTATATCAGGGGTGGTCAACTCCGGTCCTAGAGAGCCACAATGAATATGCATGAGATAGATTTGCATGCACTACTTTCATTGCATGCAAACCTGAATCTTGTGCATATTCATTGTGGATATCATCCACATGCTTCTTTACACTTTCAAAGAATTCTAAGTGGAAGTCCCTAGATCTGCCTTTCTCACTAGTAACCAATAAAGGAAAATTTGTTCTTACCTGCCAATTTTCATTCCTGGAATATCACAGACCAGTCCAGACAAATGGGTTTTGCATACCTACCAGCAGATGAAGGCAGAGAATAAAAACTTTTCATGCACTGCTACATAAGAGTGCCACCTGCAGTCCCTCACTACTGAACTGTACCAAAGCCAAAATGACCAATCCAAAAAACCCAAATAATTCTGGGAGAGCAGAGACTCAAAGTTGGAACTCCATGAAACTAGGGTCCCCTGTCTCAAAACAAAGGTCATTCCAATTTACACTCCTAACCTCTAACCTATGTACAACATTTGAAAATCTGCATATGATTACAAAACTTCCAAGGAAGGTCTTTCGAAAACTCAGAGGATGGGCTTCTGGACTAATCTGGGGTATTCCAGGAATGAAAATTAGCATGTAAGAACCAATTTTCCCTTCCTGTTCATACCCCAGATCAGTCCAGACAAGTAGGATGTACTCAAGCCCCACTACATTGGGCAGGAACGCGAAAGACCCGCACTCAAAACACTTTCCCCAAATGCAGACTCTTATGGCGCACGCATATTCAGACGGTAATATTTGGTAAAAGTATGAAGTGAAGACCATGTCACTGCCCAAATCTCCTGCGGAGAAACCAGTTGACACTCCACCCAAGAGGGTACCTGCACCCTAGAAGTATGTGCCTGCAACCCTCCGGGACCGATCGACCCTTACATATATAGGCTGAAGTTATCGCCTCCTTCAATCATCATGCAATCGTGCCCTTGGAAGCTTTATTTCCCTTCTTTGCTCCACTGAACAGGACAAAAATGACATGACCTCCAAAAGACATTCGTCACTTTAAGATATCGCATGAGAATCTGCCAAACAAGTGAAGCTCCTTCGCAAGTGGAATATCGGGTGTCAAATGTGGGAAAGCCAGCAGCTCCACCGTCTGGTTGAGATGAAAGGAGGAAACAACCTTGGATAAGAAGGGACCGTATGTAACGATACACCATCCTCTGAAATGCATAGGAAGGGGTCGCTACACGATAACGCTTGAAGCTCCAAAATCCACCTAGCTGAGCAAGAGGCTATCAAGAAAATGGTCTTCAGGGTGAGATCCTTCAAAGAAGCTTTCTAATCGGTTCAAAGGGAGGACCACAAAGAACTCAAAGGACCAGATTAAGGTTCCACACTAGACACATACTCTAAATTAGTAGACGCAAATGCCTCATCCCCTTCAGAAAACGTATGACATCTGAAGGAAATGCCAACGGGACCTCAAAGACCTAAGGCTGCCACTTGTACTCGGGGGGCCAATCCCTTTACTAAACCGCTTTACAAAAAGGCTAAGACCTGAGGAACATCTATGTGCAATGGTTGTAGCCTGTTCTGCAAACACCACGACTCAATCACTCTCCAAACCCGGATATAAGAAAAGACGTGGAAGGCTTCCTCACCAGAAGCGAAGTCATAATCACTGGCTCTGAGTATCCTTTCAAGTGAAATAGTCACCTTTCAAAAACCAAGCTGCTAGACAAAAGAGATCCGCCCAGTCAGAAAAGATGGGTCCCTGATACAACAGCCCATGTAGGTGGGCTAAACGAATGGGACAGTCTATAGCAAGATGAACCAGATCCGCAAACCACAGCTGGCATGGCCACTCTGGTGCCACGAGGATCACCCTGCCCAGATGATGTTTGATGTGATGCAATATCTGGTCTATGAGAGGCTATGGGGGGGAGGACACAGAGCAGAAGCTTTGTCAGCCACAATTGAACCAGGGCATCGATGCTCTTAGAGCCAACTTCCCTCCAGTGGCTGTAAAACCAAATCTGCCTTTGCGTTTTCTTGAACCAACATGACATCCAACTCTGGCCTCCACTGACAACTCTGGCCTCCACTGACAACTCCCACTGCCCTGGATCCAGCTGCTCTCTGCTGAGATAGTCCGCCAGCACACTGTCCACTCCAGCCATGTGAGATGCCGTTACTCCTGGCTAGATGCTTCTCTGCCCAAATAACTCCTGCACCTCCTGAGACACCAGACTCCTCTTCGTTTCACCTTGACAACTGATGTATGCCATCATCATCTTGTTGTCTGAGAACACTCATACTGTTCGTCTCTGAATGAGCGGAAGAAAGGCGAGAGAGGCTTTGCGAATCACCCTTGTTTCCAATTAGTTGATTGACCAGGATGCCTCCACTGGCAACCACTGACCTTGGGCTATTCGTCCTTGACAAATTCTGCCTGCCCCCCCCAACCATGGCATCCATGGTCACCACAACCCAGTCCAGAACTTCCAGGTCAACACATTTCTCCAAATTTGGGATGAAGTGGCAAAGGAAGTTGAAATTCTTCTGAGAGCAGATTCCAACGGAATAAAAGCACCCTCCAACAGAATAAAAGCATGTGAGCAAACGCCCTTAGAACTAACTCCAGCGTAGACACCATACAGCCCAGGACCTGCAAATAGTCAGTCTCTGGGAACTGAAAGCCGCAGAAGTCGAAGCACCTGAGCCTGCAACTTGATCACCCTCTCTGTGGTCAGAACCACTTTCCCAACACAGGTATCAAATCAAGCTCCCAGATACTCCAACAACTGGGACAGTTCCAAGTAACTCTTCACCAGGTTCCCCACCCAGCCTAATGACCACAGCAGCTGCATGACACGTCGAATCAAAGGACACTCCACTTCCAACTTCCCCCTGATGAGCTAATTGTCCAGGTACGTATGCACCAGAATTCCTTCCCTCCTGATTGCCGTTGCCATTACCACCATCATGTTCGTGAAAGTCCATGGTGCTGTCGTCAACCCAAAGGGAAGGACCAGAAACTGAAAATTATCCCCTAGCACCATGAACTCAGGAATTCTTGATGGTCAGATCTTATAGGAATATGAGATAGGCCTTCGTCAATCCAATGAAGCCAGAAACTCTCCCTTGCGAACTGCTGATAGTACTGTTAGCGATTTCATCTGTAAGCGTGGGCCCCACAGTACGCATTGACTTTCTGTAGATCAAGAATGGGTCGAAAAGTCTCCTCTTTCTTGACAACCACAAAATACATGGAGTACCTCCATAGTCCCTGCTCCTAAGGGGGAACCGGAACAATCGTGTCCAGGCACTGCAACCGCTACAAAGTGTCCTTCACCGCCTCTCGTTTGACAAGGGAAGCGCACGGGAAACCACATAAGCTTCCCTGATCGGGCAAGAAAATTCTAAGGCATAGCTGTCTCTTATCACCTCCAAAACTCATTGGTCTGATGTAATCTTGGTCCACTCCTCGTAAAATAAAGATAGTCTCCCTTCGATGGCTTCCAAGGAGGAGTGGACCAGACTGCCTTCATTTACTAATTTTACCCCCGACACCTTCACGGGAAGGCCAACGCCCCCCGAAAGGACTTCTGTCTTCCCAAGGTTTGCTTCTGTGCTGTAGGCAAAGAAGTCCTGTTGTGAAACCTCCTTGCATTTCGGAAATGAGCACGAAGTGGAACAGTTTTCCTTTAAAAGGGAGGTTACACAGCTGTGCTTTAGACCACACATCCACCAACCAATTTTGTAACCAGAGTTGTCTTTGCGCTGCCACCAAGGAAACCATATTTTTGGCAGAAGTACATACCATGTCATATAGGGCATCTGCCATGTAAGTCACTCCCACCTTCAAGTGGACAGCCTACACGGCTCGTTCGCCATCCCGACTCCTTCTCCTGTACCTTCTGCAGCCAGCACAAGCAGGCTCTCTGCATCAAGCTCCCACAGACTGCCATACAAAGGCTTAAAGCTGAGACCTCAAACAGTCTTTTCAACAGAATCTCCAACTTCCGATCCTGAACAGCCTTCAGAGTGGCCGAACCTGCCACTGGGATGGTAGTCTTCTTGGTCACTGCTAACACTGCCACATCTACCTTAGGAAGCTTTCAAAACTCCAAGATCTGCTCCGGCAAGGGACATAACTTACCATAGCCATGGCTACCTTAAGACCCGCCTCGGGAGATTCCCACTCCCGATCGACCAACGTTTTCACTTTCTTTAGTAAAGGAAAGGCTTTAGGTGGCCCCTGTAGTCCATCCAAGACAGGGTTTACTCCCTCATTGTCAGAATCTTCCTGCTTGATCTTAATCCCCAACTCTTCCAACAGCTGGGGAATTAGTGGCCGCAGTTCCTCCTTACGGAACAATCTCACCACCCTAAGATCATCCCCACTCCACGACCGGGACGTCCTCAGCATCATGCATGGTATCCACTAATGTGTCCACAGGATCCTTGTCCGGATCAACCTCCGGACCGCCCTGCAGACCTTCTGCATCTTCTGCTTCATCCGATGTGCCATCTTAGTCACCAAAGGGTTGAACCAGGCCAAGTCACCGAAGAATTCCCCCTGACCCCAACTGCCCAGCCACTTTCAGCCTCTTAGTCGAGCACTGGGTCTTTGAGCGGCAGAGCACTTAACTCCTGCTTCCTTCTTAGCTAAATAGGCTTTATGGAGAAGCAGAACAAAATCTGCGGAGAAGACTTTGGTACCATTGGACTCCTGATCCAGCAGCCCTTCCTCATTCTCTCCCTCCCCTTCCCTGTCTTCCACAAGGTGTTGATCCACTGGAAAAGGAGTGGTGGGGGGGGGGGGGAGAAGAGTCCCATGGCTCCCTTGCAGAGGTCTGCTTTCTGTCATGTATAGACAAGATGGCCGCTGCCTGCTCCAACCCCCGAGGTCTCCTGCACCGGGCCTGATGACCGGGTGAAGCGACTGCCACCTGTGATCCCTGCGGAGGCACAATCGGGGCAAAATGAGGATATATTGAGGTGTGATCGGCTCAGGTCGCAGCCCCAACAGAATTTCCTGTGCTCAGTGGGAGGCACCATGACGCCGTGGTCAGCAGTAAAAATAACTCCTGCCAATACAAAATCCCCTGCTGGCGCAGGAATGGTCTCCGACGCTGCCCCGCTACAGCGGCCTAATTGCTTGTGTCTCCACTCACCCGACTCTGGCCTCCTGGCATAATTAGCTCTGCCAACACAATTCCCAGCTAGTTACCAATTTTTTTTTTTTTAAATACTTTTTATTTATAGGTTTTTCAATATATAAATAAACACCCCAGTGGGATATAGTACAAAATACAATTCAAGAGGAAGGAAAAAAATGGTAAGGAGTACATTTAAGTGATATCTGAATTTTCTATGTAATTGTGGTAGGGACCCCAATGGCACAACATTTAAATTGCTCATGGCAGAGCGCATACCGAAGTTTTTTCAAAATCTGCGATTTGCCGAACCTGGCACTGCCACTGCTCAAAGCTTGGGTTTCTTTTCCAAAAAGTCACTATGGTAAATCGTGCTGCTAAAAATAGTTGGCTCACTAAGCTTCAAGATTCCTCGGGACTAAATAACCCACCTTCCAAGCAAGCCCGTAACAGGGCTAGATATATGGGAACCCCGATATCAGCAATAGCAGCAGCCACCTTCTGCCAGAAATCGCGTACTCCTATACAGTACCACCACATGTGTAAATAGATGCCACATTCCCCACATCCCCTCCAATAATATGAACTGTATTCTGTAAATATGTTAGAGTAATAGACAGGGGTTCTATATGTTCTATGCAATAATCGGATCATTAGTACAACTCTCAGCTGACAGTAAGAGCTGCGATGAGCAGCAGACCAAAAGGTTTTCCATTCAGATGAAGTAAGGGAGATACCCAAATTGTCGTTCCACTAACTAATCAAATTACCAGAAGTAGAAGAACCAAATTTCCCGTACAGCCCACCCCAGTAAATTAACATTATGCTCTTTGCAAAAATGTCAGGGTCAGAAAAGTAAAGCTGCAGGCTATTTAACTCCAAAAGTGTTTGGTTTTTTTTTTTTATGAAACAGCACACACAAAGGAAGGCAGAAAAGAAAGGAAAAGGAATACTTCCCTTGTTCCTGGATGCTGATGGCTGAGAAAGACTCAGAGAGAGTGAGGGAACCAGGACCCCTGGCTTTACCTCCCTCTGAACAAAGAGGGCTGAGCTAGATCAGGGGATAACCAAACCACCAGCTCGCCCTGCTCTACTTGAGGGAATGCCCATGAAGGAACCTAACACCTCAAGGAGCCATCTTAGAAATCTAATTCAATTTTTTTTCTTTTTTTAAGTTCAAAACTCCATACTGCAGGATTGCAAATCTACCATTTGCTGGAAGCAGAGAAATACTCAGGGACTACAGGTGGCGCTCTCTGTTATGTAGCAATGCCTAAAAAGTTTTTATTCTCTGCCTCCATCTGCTGGTAGGTATGCAAAACCCATTTGTCTGGACTGATCTGGGGTATGAACAGGAAAAAAAGATTTACAACGAAAACCTTATAAAACTTGTTTCTTGACTGAAACATGATACAGACACTGGTCAATACTAGTGCCATGAGTGAGCATTATCCAAGCAAATTCAGGATGTTTGTACTCTAATCCTCCTGTCATCTCTTTTCTCTCAAACAGGCTGATACAGTAAAATTTGCAGGAGAGCCGGCGCTCCAAGGCGAGCGCCCGCTCTCCCAACGCGCGCCCAGGCCATTCTCTTGGGTGCGCGAGTATGCAAATAAGGGCCCGCGATAAAAGGAGCGGCGGCTGTCAGCGGGTTTGACAGCATATGCTCAATTTTACCGGCATTGGTTCTCAAACCCGCTGACAGCCACAGGTTCGGAAAACGGACGCCGGCATAATTGAGTTTCCATCTTCCGACCCGCGGGCCGATTTAAAATTATTTTTTTTTAAATTTTGGGGCCTCCAACTTAATATCGCTATGATATTAAGTCGGAGGGTGTACAGAAAAGCAGTTTTTTCTGCTTTTCTGTACACTTTCCCGGTGCCGGCAGAAATTAACGCCAGCCTTTGGGCAAGCATTAATTTCTGAAAGTAAAATGTGCGGCTTGGCTGCACATTTTACTTTCTGTATCGCGCGGGAATAATTAATAGGGCCATCAACATGCATTTGCATGTTGCAGGCGCTATTAGTTTCGGGGGGGGGGGGGGGTTGGCCACGCATTTTCGACATGCTATTACCCCTTACTGTATAAGGGTTAAAAATAGCGAGTCGAAAACGCAGGCTAACAGTGTGCTCCACTGGAGCGCATTGTACTGTATCACCTGAAAGTAAATTCATGAATGAGGAAAGATCCACCATCATTGGGCAACTGCTGAAAACCTTATGTAAGAGGTGAGAGAGACTGCCTGGATGGAATGCAGTCTTGCTCTCAGGTGCAATATTATTGATAGTGCTCTCACTGCAGTGGAGCTCAGAAGAGATGTTTGATCTTTGTCTTGCTCCTACCATGGCTGCCTAATGAAAACCCACCTCCCACTCCTGAAAGACACGGGTCAAGAACTGGTACTTCCCGGGCTCGTAGCGACAGGAATCAATGATCAGTAGCAAGCACAGTGGGTCATCCTCAGGATCCAGGCTTCAGAGGAAATAAAACAGACATGTCTATAAGATTATATGCTTATGCAAAACTAACAGCAAAAGAATAAAAACAAAACAGCAACAGAATAAAAGCAAATACAGTAAAATGGGGGGACAACATTTTTTTTTTTAAAGATATGTTAGTGATAAATGAAGTGCCAAAGTGGCACTGTGAGATTCAAAGATGACAAATATTTGTGTTCAATGTTCACTGTGGAAAGGCCTGAACAGGACCACATAAAACAAACACAAATAAGATTGGAAGGGAGGTAAACCTCAATCAATTTTCAGAACAGTGTATTGGTGAGGGGCTAACTAAACAAAGTAGATAAGGCAATGGGGCTAGATGGGATACATCCGATGGTACTAAGGAAACTTAGAGATATCCTGGCAGCTCTTCTGGCTTGACCTTTTCAATGCTTCTTTAGAGTCTGGAGTAGTTCCAGAGAACTGGAAAAGGGAGGATGTGGCTCCTATTCATAAAAGTGGAAGTAAGGAGGAGGCTGGGAACTACACACCAGTTAGTCTGATCTCTGTGGTGAGCAAACTAATGGAATCGCTGATAAAACAGAGGATAGTGCAATTTTTGGAATCTAATGGATTGCAAGATCCAAGACAGCATGGTTTTACCAGAGGTAAATCTTGTCAGTTGAATCTGATCAATTTCTTTGATTGGGTGACCATAGAGTTGGCTCAAGGGAGAGCACTGGATGTAATAAACTTGGATTTCAGCAAGGCCTTTGACATGGTTCCACACAGAAGACTTATAAATTGTGCGTCCTTGGTATGGATCCTAGAGTGATTGACTGGGCTGGAAACCAGCTGAGTGGGAGGTGACAAATGGAGTTTTCTCTGATGAGGAGGATGTTACTAGCAGTGTGCCTCAGGGATTGGTCCTTGGACCGGTTGTTTTCAACATTTTTGTGAGTGACCATAAAGGAAATTAGTTCTTACCTGATAATTTTCGTTCCTGCAGTACCACGGATCAGTCCAGACCATGGGTTGAGCCTCCTGTCCAGCAGGTAGAGACAGACCAAAACTGAAAGGGTATCCTATATCAGGACAGAGCCTACCCTGTAATCCTTCAGTATACGATTGTCAAAGCAGAACAAAGAAATTCGAAGATAAGTACAATGGAACAAGCAAGTAACAGAAGAAACTGGAAAAAGGCCAACAGGGCTCCTTAAGATTTGAACAAAAACCAATCAAAGACTGGACTCTGAGAATGGACACTCTTGTGTAAATGTCCACAACCATCACATAGATGCTTCCGGTGCCTCATAATCAAGAATACCGTAGACAACTGCAGTTACGAAATGGTTCCAGAAGCTTCGAGCGAAATAACAGACAAAACAGGGAAGGACGTCTGGACTGATCTGTGATACTACAGGAATGAAAATTATCAGGTAAGAACTAATTTTCCTTTCCCTGTACGTACCCGGATCAATCCAGACCATGGGATGTACCAAAGTTTCCCTACACAGGGTGGGACCGTGACAGCCCGCTCGAAGTACCTGTCGACTAAAAGAACCAAAGACAGGCACCTGAACATCAAGGCGGTAATGTCACGCAAAAGTATGCAGGGACTTCCAAATAGCAGCCCTGCATATCTCCCGTGGAGATACCAACTGACTCTCCGCCCAAAAAGTAGCTTGAGGACGCAAGGAGTGAGCCTTAAGACCCTCAGGGACTGGACGACTGACAGATATAGGCCAACGAGATCGCCTCCTTTAGCCAACGCGATATCGTAGTCTTAGAGGCCTGTTTAACCTTGTTGAGCCCACTCCACAAAACAGATGATCTGAAAGCCCAAAATCATTAGTCAATTGAAGATAATGCTAGAGAACTCGCTTCACATCTAACTGGCAAAGATCATGACCAATCTGACTCGCAAACTCCTCCGAGGAGAACACGGGAAGCTCCACCAACTGATCGACATGAAAAACCGAAATGACCTTCGGTAAAAACGCCGGGACCGTCTTAAGAGGAAGGGGCTCACGACAAGACATGGTCTGGCGGAACAAATAGATACTAAGAACACCGACTTGAACGTCAAATCCTTGAGAGTAGAGCGATGGAGAGGCTCGAAGGAAGCTAAGCAGAGAGCCCGGAGAACTAAATTAAGGCTCCAGGAAGGGCAAGTGGCCCGAAGCAGAGGCTTCAAATGTTTAACGCCCTTGAGGAAGCAAACAACATCCGGGTGAGAAGCTACTGCATGACCATCAAGACTGCCCAAGAGAGAGCTGAGGGCAGAGACCCTGCACACGCAGCGAACCAAAGGAGAGACCCTTAGAGAGTCCGAGCTGGAGAAATGAAAAGACCAGGGAGACCGGTGCCGACTGCGTGGAGACACCCAATTCCGCACAAACGAGCTGAAAAACCTTCCAGAGCCAGATGTAGGCGAGAGAAGTAGACGTCTTGTGAGCTCGCAGAATGGTGGAGACAACGTCCTCCCTATAGCCCTTCTTTCTCAATTGCCGCCATTCAAAAGCCAGGCCGCTAGACAAAGCGATCCGCCTGGTCGAAAAATACGGGACCCTGCTGAAGCAGGCACTGGAGATGACCGAGTCGAAGGGGTCCGTCCCGCGAGAGATTTACTAAGTCCACGAACCACGGCCTGCGGGGCCACTCGGGCGCCACGAGGATGACCGGACCCTTGTGTAGTTCTAGCCTTCTGAGCACCTGGCCCACCAGAGGCCAGAGAGAGAATACGTACAGAAGGACGTCGCAGGGCCAAGGAAGAGCTAGCGCAGCTACTCCCTCCGAACAGTGCTCCCTCCATCGGCTGAAGAACCTGGGGGCTGTGGCATTGCCCAGAGTAGCCATCAAGTCCAGTTGAGCAGGACCCCCATCTGCGAACAATCAGCTGCATTGCCTCGTCGGACAACTCCCATTCGCCGTGATTGAGCCGCTGGCGACTCAGAAAAGCTGCCTGAACATTCTCCTTTCCCGTAATGGGAGATGCCGCTAAACACTGCAGAAGGCGCTCCGCCCTCGCAAAGAGCTGGCTGGCTTCGAGGGCCACCATGCGACTCCTGGTGCTCCCTTGGTGATTGATGTACGTCACCATGGTGGAGTTGTCCGAGAGTACCCTAACCGCATGGTGTCGGAGGAGGGAAAGAAAGGCTCGGAGGGCCAGACGAACCGCCCATGCCTCCAGGCGGTTGATGTGCCAGCGGGATTGGGTAGGGGACCAATATCCCTGTGTGGCTTGCAACTGACAGACTGCTTCCCAACCGGAGAAGCTGGCATCCGTCGTCACTACAATCCACTGCGGAGTCTGAAGAGAACCTCCTTTCAGAAGATATCTGAGCGTGAGCCACCACTGCATGTCGCTGATGGTAGAGTCAGAGAGAGGAAGCTGCATCTGGAACTCTTCCGATATTGGCTTCCAGCGGGATAGTAAGTCTTTCTGTAAGGGACGCATAGGCTCAAAAGCCCAGGGAACCAAGTCTATCGTGGAAGCATGGTCCCCAGGACCTGCAGGTAATCCCACGCCGTGGGGAGAGGCATAGAAAGAAATCATCGGACTTGAGCCATTAGCTTAAAGGCTCGAGAGTTCGGGAGGAACACCTTGCCAACCCGTGTAGCGAGCAAGCTCCGAGGAACTCCAAAACCTGAGAAGGTCGGAGATGAGACTTGGCAAAATTTACTACCCAACCCAGTGATGCAAGAAGGGTAAGTACTCAGTCCACTGCCAACTTGCATAAGAGTTCCGACTTGGCCCGCACCAGCCAATCTTTCAGCTAGGAGTGGACTAGGACACCCTCCCGTCGGAGGCCAACGGCCACCACCACCATGACCTTGGAGAAGGTGCGTGGAGCCGTGGCGAGACCGAAGGGGAGAGCCCGGAACTGAAAATGCTGTCCCAAGATGTGGAATCGAAGGAACCTCTGATGTTCGGCCACGGATCGGTATGTGTAGGTACGCCTCCGTAGGTCGAGTGAGGCCAGAAAAACTCTCCAGAGTGGACTGCCGCTATCACGGACCTCAGGGTTTCCCTCCGGTTGACCCTCTTGAGATCGAGGATGGGACGAAAGGAGTCGTCCTTTTTTTTTTTGGAACCACGAAGTAGTAAATAGCATCTTGGCCGGCACCTTGTTCTTCCACTGGAAACCGGGACTATTGCTCCCAGCATCTGGAGAGTCTGGTGAGGGTCTGAATCACAGCCGTCCGCTCCGTGTCCGCATGGAGAGACTATGTACAGTCTGGAATATCGTGAAGCAAATTCTAAGGCGTAGCCTCTTTCGACCTTCTCGAGGACCAACTGGTCTGATGTAATCTTGAACTATTCCTCCATGAACAGAAATACGCGACCACCTAAGTCGGGAATGGAGGGATGGGCCGGCAAGTTCTCATTGGGAGATGGGCTTGGGCGTGGCGGGTATTGGAATCTCGGAAGGGCCGACGGCCTCGAAAGAAATAAGACCAGGACTGAGACCTTGAAGGAAGTCCCCTAGAGAAGGCGCCCCTCGCTCTTGGGTTATATATCCCCGTTGAGAACCAGGTACGGTTAGGGAAAGAGGATCTTGCCTGTTTCGGATGGTCCTCAGGCAGCTTATGAACCTTGTTGTCCCCCAAGGATTTAATAAGCTGCTCCAGGTCCTCTCCAAAAAGCAACTTACCTTTGAAAAGAAGAGTTCCCAGCTGGGCCTTGGAAGACGAATCGGCCGCCCAGTGACGGAGCCAGAGAAGCCGTCTGGTCGATTACCGCCGAAGCCATCGCTGCCGCCTGCACCCCGGAACAGATCATAAAGGGCATCCGCCCCATAGGCAATAGCGCCTCCCAACCTTTCAGCCTGCTCTGCCTCTACAGATGGGAGGTCTTGAGTGCTGAGTAATCGTTGGACCCACCTAAGGCTTGCCTGCTGCATATCGTCGCCCGAACACTCAAGACAAGGATTTAAAAAAATGCGTTTGAGATGTAATTCTAAGCCGGGTCTCCGGGAGCCCGCCATTCCCTGAGGAGCATTAGCATGTGCATGGGGTGGAAAGGAAAGGAGTATGGCAGAGCCCTGAGTCCCGCCAGGACCGGGTCCGCAGAAGCTGGCATCACAGCCGAGAATTTGTCCACTGGGGGACACTCAATCCCCAATTCCTGAGTGATGAAGGGGATAAGAGGCTCTAATTCCTCCCTTTGGAAAAGACGGAGCACCTGGGGGTCATCCCCTTCCAAAGGGGGGGGGGAGGCCTAAGCAAAATCCGGGTCCTGAGCTGGACAGGGGGCAGGGGATCCGGAGGAGGGGGGGGACCCCTGGGACCCCGCATCGACCCCTGCGCAGCTGGGGCCGCCGAAGAGGGAGAAACAGGCGGACGCGCACCTTAGCCGGAGGGGGAGCAAAGGGAGGAACCGGAGGGGGGGGTCCGATTCTTTCTGCACGCTTACAAGAATGATTTGTGCAGTAGAAGCACAAATTCCGAAGAAAAACGGGGCCTGGCACCCCCGGGGGCGAGAGGAGGGGGGATTATGGGTGGGGGGCTCAAAATCCACTGCTCGAATCGGGGGGTAATTCAGAAAAAATTGAGTCCTGGTCCTCAGGCTGCTCTGAGAAAGAAGCAGCCGAAAAACCTAAAATGGCCGCCGTTCCCACGGTCTGACGGCCCAGGAACGGCGCGGCCATGCACTTGCGATTCTTAGATCGGGTCCCTGAGGCAGGATGAGCCGACAAGGATCCGCCATTCACTTTACCTCAAACAGGCGAGAGCTGCTACTTGTATTCTTTAAGGAATTAAGTGCCAAGCCTTTATTCAAGCCATACTGCAAAAATTCCAAAATGAGCGGGATCTTGACCAAACAAGGAAGAGTACCTTGATCCTCACACCAGGCCTCTAACACTCACCAAACCCGCACATAGACCAAGGAAGTGGAGAACTTTCTAGCTCTTAGCAAGGTAGAAATCAATGCTGCAGAGTATCCGCATTTCAGCAATCAAGCTCTTTCAAGGGCCATACCGAAAGACAAAATAGAATCGGATCTTTGTGAAGAATAGGACCCTGCTGCAACAGATCCTTGTGCGTCAGAAGCCGAAGGGGGCGATTCCGCCAGGAGCCACCGCAGATCCACATACCATGGTCTCCTGGGCCAATCTGGAGTAACCAAAAGCACCATCAGTCTGTGGCGCCCGATCTTTCAGACTAATCTGCCCAACATGGGCCATGGAGGAAAGATGTATAGTAACTTGTCTTCCAGCCACTACTGCACTAAGGCAATCAATCCCAACGACTTCGATCTCTCCTGCGACTGAAGAATCGCAGAACTTTCACATTGTGAGAAGTTGCAGCAGGTCTAGAAACAAGAGATCCCAGCGATCCAGAATCAGCTGAAACGCCTCGCTTGATAGCACCCATTCTCCTGGGTTCAGACTTTCCCAGCTGAGAAAGTCTGCTCTTACATTGTCTTTTCCTGCTACATGAGAGGCTTTGATCATCTGGAGATGTAGATCGGCCAATTCCATAAGTTGATCTACCTCCTGTGACACTTTTTGGCTCTTGGTTCCACCCTGCTGATTTATGTAAGCCACAGTCGTTGCTTTGACAGACATTATCCACACCGACTGACCCTGCAACCTGTCGTTGAATTGCAAACATTCAAGCCGGACTGCCCTGGCTTTAAACAATTGATGCTCTAGAGAGACACTTCTGCATCCCAGTGCCCTTGCGCTGTCAGCTCCTGACAGTGAGCTCCCAACCATGGAGGCTTGCATCTGCCGTTGTTACTAGCCAGGTCCGGTGGTGCTATGAAAATTCCCTTCCTTACATTATCCAGCTGTAGCCAACACTGCTTTTGGGAGGAGACCACCATCGGCAGGTGGAGCCAAACCAAACAGTCCAGAGACTGCTGGTTCCACCGAGACAACAGGAAGCGCTGAAGAGGATGCATATGTGCTCTCACCCATGGTACCACTTCCAGGGTTGCCGCCATTAAACCAAGTACCTGCAGGTAGGATCATACAGTTGAGCGCAGAGTATTCATCAATAGACATAGCTGTGCCATCAACTTCTGTATATGAACTTCCAGCAGGAAAACCTTGCCCTGCTTCATGTCGAACCGAATCCCAAGGTATTCCAACAACTGAACAGGCTAAAGACTGCTCTTGGACATATTCACCACCCAGCCAAGCTCCTGCAACAGGGAGATCACTGTGCAAGTCACTAGGCGGCTCTCTTCCAGTGACTTGGCTTGAATCAGCCAGTCCAGATACGGGTGTACTAGGATCCCATCCCTTCTCAATTCTGTCACAACTACCACCGTTACCCTTGGAAAAGGTCCTGGGAGCAGTGGGCCAGACCAAAAATACAATGCCCGAAACTGATAATTGCGTCCTAGAACTGCAAACCGCAGAAAAACATTGATTGCTCTAGTTCAGAACCTGGGCAAGGGGCGGCCCGCGGGCTGAATCCGGCCCGCCCTACGGTCTGTGACCGGCCCGCCCACTGCTGAGAGCAACGGGGAATGAGGCACGCTGCCTTCCCTTGCAGAGGAAGGCAGCAGTTCATTCTCCGCTCCCTCGCTCCTCGATTGGCCGGCCAATCGGGGAGCGAGGGAGCGGAGAATGAACTGTTTGTTTTTTTTTACAGCGTCCGGTAAAAAAAAAAAATCTAACAAACCCCCCCACCCTCCTGACTCCCCCAAGACCTGCCGACTTAATTTACTACAAACCCCCCACCCTCCTGACCCCCCAAGACCGCCAAACGTCCCTGGTGGTCCAGCGGGGGTCCGGGAACAATCTCCTGGGCGTGGGCCGTCGGCTGCCAGTAAACAAAATGGCGCCGACGGCCCTTTGCCCTCACTATTGCCACTGGGACCGACCGCTGCTATTGGTCGGTCTCAGTGACATAGTGAGGGCAAAGGGTCGTCGGCGCCATTTGTTTACTGGCAGCCGACGGCCGAAGCCCAGGAGATCGTTCCCGGACCGCTCCTGGACCCCAGCTGGACTACCAGGGACGTTTGGCAGGTCTTGGGGGGTCAGGAGGGTGGGGGGTTGTAGTAAATTAAGTCGGCAGGTCTTGGGGGGGTCAGGAGGGTGGGGGGTTGTAGTAAATTAAGTCGGCAGGTCTTGGGGGGTCAGGAGGGTGGGGGTTGTAGTAAATTAAGTCGGCAGGTCTTGGGGGGGTCAGGAGGGGGGGGGGTTGCAGTAAATTAAGTCGGCAGGTCTTGGGGGGGTCAGGAGGGTGGGGGGGTGGTAGTAAATTAAGTCGGCAGGGTCTTGGGGGGGGGTCAGGAGGGTGGGGGTTGTTAATTTAAAGGGTTGGGATGGGGGGTTTTTTTGGGGGGGAGGGGTTCCCAGAGAAAGAAAAGTTTTCTGATCTGGGGAGTGGACCGAAATGGCCCTCCCCAGACCCGAAAACAAAATGGGGAGAAAAAAAACAAAACTATGCACTCCCTAATTTGCTCCATAAGACGCCCAGACGCAGAGCCGGTTTAGCACAAATTTTTTTTTTTTTTTATTTTCCCCTCTGAATCCTAGGTGCGTCTTATAGTCAGGTGCGTCTTATGGAGCGAAAAATACGGTATGTCACAGTTCCGCCTTTCGTGGTCTTTTTTCATGGGTCCCCAACCACCGGTCCGCAGACCGGGACCGGGCCGTGGGAGTTTTTTGCCGGTCCGCGGCGCGCGCTCCCGGTCTCTCCCGCTGCCGTTGCCGCTGGGCTGTCAGCACATTCAAGCCCAGTGGTAACGGCAGCGAGTGTTAGAAGCTGTGGCACCCGCGGCTGGCCTTTTCTTCTTCCCGCGCCTGCACCCCCCCTCCCGTGACCCGGAACAGGAAGTGATACACGGAGCGGTGCGTGGGAAGGAGAAAGAGCCGTGCCGCGTCGGCTGCAGCGTCGGTCCTTGAGCAATTGAAGCAGCCGGTAATCGAGAAAGGAGTCAGCAGCATGAGCCTCCCGCGGCCGATGGGATTCTTCTTTCTTGGCCTGCGGGGGCTGCTGCAGCTCCCATTTGTGCTCGGGGGGGGGGGGGGGGGAAGAGGAAGTGAGTAAGAGAGAGTAAGAAGCAGCCAGCCAGCCTGTGTGTGATTGACTGGTCAGAGAGCTGATGGGTGTGTGTATGTGAGAGACAATGAAAGTGATTGCTCAGGGAGATGACTGATGTGTATGTGAGAGTGTGAGACATTAGTCAGGGAGGTGACTGATGTGTGTGTGTGTGAGAGAGAAAAAGCATGGAAGTGAGAAGTCTGGGTATGTGGGAAAGCATGAGCGAAGGAAGCCTGGAGTTGTGGGAGTGAGAAACCTGGGTGAGTGTGCATGCATGAGAGAGAGAGACTGCTTGGTAAGGTGACTGTGTGTGTGTGAGAAAATGACTGGTGTGTGTGAATGTGAGAGAATGTGATTCAGGGAATGAGAAGCCTGTGCATGTGGAGAGTGAGCATGGAAATGAGAGAGACTGGTGTGTGTAACAGAGAGAAAGTGATTATGGGAATGAGAAGCCTGTGCATGTGAAGAGAGTGAGCATGAGAGTGAGAAACCTGGGTGTGTGTGAGACACAGCATGGGAGGGAGAAGCCTGTATATCTGAAAGAGAACTTGGGAGTTGGAAGCCTGTGTGTGTGTATGCATGAGTGAGATCAGGTGACTTTTGTGTGTGTGTGTGTGTGAGAGAGAGAGAATAAAGTGATTATGGGAATGAGAAGCCTGTGCATGTGAAGAGAAAGCATGGGAGTGAGAACCTGGTGTGTGTGAGACACATCATGGGAGGGAGAAGCCTGTATATCTGAAAGAGAACATGGGAGTGAGGAGACTGGTGTGTGTGTGAGAGAGAGAAAGAAAGTGATTATGGGAATGAGAAGCCTGTGCATGTGGAGAGAACAAGCATGGGAGTGAGAGACTGGTGAGTGAGTGTGTGTGTGTGAGAGAGAGAGAGAGACAGACAGAGAAAGTGATTGAGAGTGAGAAGACCATATATGTAAGTAGAACACAGGAGTGGGAAGCCTGTGTGTGTGTGGTGTGTGTGTGTGTGTGTGTGTATGGCATGAGAGAAACTGTTCAGGAAGGTGACTGGTGTGTGTGTGCGCCAAAGACTGTTTGGGAGATGATTGGTGTGTGAGAGACAGAAACTGGTCATGGGGGCATGACTGGTATGGTGTGTGTGTGAGAGACATGGGCACTAAGGAAGAGGACCATAAGTATAGAGCTTAGCTTCTACTGCTGCTTCTGGTGTGTGCCACGGCCTGCAGGGAAGGGGAGTAGGAGAGCTGCTGGAGGGGTAAGTAAAGGTGGCTTTAAGTTTATTTTTCTTGACTGCCATTTTAATTGTGTGATGTCTGCTTTTTTGAAATATTTTATTGGTGTTTGGAGAATGTTTAATAGTTTTTTATGAGTTTTTTATTGTTGGATGTTATTCTGTTCATAGCTGTTTTTGAAACATTTATTCTGCTTATTAGTATAGTTTTACAATTATTTCTGTGTGGGGATCTATAGTGCTTGCTAGTTCTGTTTTCCTAATAAGAGGTGTATTGGTTTTTAGGACCTGATTTAATATTTGTAGTGTTGCCTTTTCATAGATAGGGTTGCTCCTGTTTGAGTGTATTCCATAATACAGGTGTAACTGTGTGCGGATTAGTTATGTGCATTACTACAGATCCTGGAGTATGTTAGGTCGGTTCTGTGTCTGTTACCGAGATGAGATATTTTGCTAGCATGTAAGCGTTTGTATCGGTCTGTTTTCTCAGAGGACATGCATTGGTGGTAAACTGCTGTCTTTTCATAAGTAGGGCTATTGAGAACTGAGTTAATTATATTAGTCCGGCCCTCTAAAACCATCCCAATTTCTCATGCAGCCCCATGGGAAAATTAATTGCCCACCCCTGCTCTAGTTGAATGGGAATGTGAAGGTACGCTTCGGACAGATCCAAAAGGTCAGAAATTCTCCCAACTGAAAGGCCGTTATCACCAAGCACAAGGTCTCCATGTGAAAATGCGTCACTCGCAGATAACAGTTAACACCTTTGAAATACAGGATGAGATGAAAGGATGCCTCTTTTTTAGGCACAACGAAATAAACCGAATATCACCCTGTATTTTCTTGAGACGTGGGCACCGCAATCACAGTCCTTGGACTGAGGAGCCTTGCCAATCTATCCTCCACTGCCTGCTTCTTCTGTGGGCAGTGGCAAGGAGAGACCATGAACACGTCCCGAGGAATACTGCGAAACTCCAGCGCATATCCTTCTCATATCACTTCCAAGACCCAATGATCCGATGTGATTTCGACCTACCTTTGATAGAAGAGAGAGAGGCATCTCCCTATCTCCTGGTCCCGGAAGTGGGTCTGCAAATCTTCATTGGGAGGCTCAGGAGGATCCATACCCTGAGCCTGTGCCCCTTCTGGGCTGAAAGGACCGAGACCTACCAAAAGGCCAAGTCTTCTGAAAGGTCACTTCTCTACACTTGGATCCCCTAGCATGACGTCTCATGCTGAAGGAGCATGGCATCTGCTTCTTATCCTCCCCTCCGGTAATCAAGGAACCGGTGATTCGTCCCACTTATTGGCCAGTTTCTCAAATCGTTCCCAAACAAGAGCAAACCTATAAAGGGCAATTTCATGAGGTTAGCTTTGGAGGTCGCATTGGCTGACCAATTCCTCAGCCATAACTAATGCCTGGCCACTATTATCGACGCTACCCCTCTGGCTGAGCTGCAAACCAAATCGCAGCATGTATTTACCAAGAAGGCGGCCACTGGCGCTATAACTGCCCTGGAATTTACCCCAAAGTCATCCAACTCTTGAGAAAGAAGTAAACAAGAGCGAGCCACCAGGGAACAAGAAGTAAACAAGAGCGAGCCACCAGGGAACACTGTTTCAAATGCCTGCTTAAGGGTAGTTTCAATCCTTCTATCATGTACATCCTTCAAAGCGCCTCCTCCCTCTACAGGGATATTCATCCGCTTGGAGACTGCACAAAGTGCATCCACCTTCGGAAAATGTAAACACTCTCTCACTACTGGATCCAGAGGGTACAGGCCTTCCAAACCTGACCTCCTTAAAATTAGCCTCTGGAGTGCCCCACTCAAGATCAATCAATTCTTGAATGGTCTCCATCACAGGGAAAAAACAAGAGGCTTTATGCAGAGAAACCAAATAAGATTTTTCTTTGGTTCAAACATGGAATCTGCCCTGGGTACTCCCAGCATTTTCAAGGTCTGTGAAATCAGGGCCAGCAGTTCATCTCTATGAAAGAACCATATCATAATTCTATATGGCTCTAATCCTGGAAGAATTTAACCATCCTCAAGAGAGTCAGGATCGGTGTCATCATCTGTTCCATCCGGATCTCTATCGGACAGTCCTGCTGCCGCTCTAGGAGTACTCCAGCGCTTAACAGTAAGTCTAGGCAACAGTGCCCTGGGAGCACTAGATGGGGCTGAGGACTGCACTTGAAGAAAGGATTGCAATCCCTGGAAAAATTCTACCCATTAAATTGTAGAAGTATCCAGACCAGGAGGTACCTGAAGGCGTACTCACTGAGATGCCTTCCCCTGCTGAAGAACCAGTTAGGGGAGTTCCAAAATCAGACACCCCACCT
Organism: Rhinatrema bivittatum; assembly: GCF_901001135.1. NCBI lineage: Eukaryota > Metazoa > Chordata > Amphibia > Gymnophiona > Rhinatrematidae > Rhinatrema > Rhinatrema bivittatum. Next base: position 48,063,283 of record NC_042621.1, read on the forward strand.
GAAACATCTTTACCTGGACCTACATCCGGCTGGGAAGAACCAGGCTTAGTGAAATCAGAGGAAGATGATTCTCCCTGAGCCTCCAAACAGTGCCAGTACAAGTCAGCGGGCACTCATGGTTGAGATGCCCGAATATGACAGCCAGTGCAATGAGAAAGGCGCTTAGGTTTTTTTTAGATATAGGTGCCATTAGACTGGCAGCGCGCTGATCGGTAGCCAGAGACATGTGACTAGCTGCTTTCTTTCTTTCTTTTTTTTTTTAGGACGTCCAAAAACATTCTAGGCATCCAAATGTTCTAGGTGTCCCAATGCCTAGGCGCCATAAAAAAACATAAGCACATAGCAACGCTCACTTGTGCATACAGGTAAGTGGAGAGCCACTTAAGGCGCCGCTTAACTTGGTCGCACAGACTACTAGGCCTGCCTAAGTCCAAAAACTGGACGCGCAACTTGGACACAGAGCTAGATGCACACACCGAACCAACAATCCTGTAGAGGGCAGCCTAAAGAAAGCATGCGAAATGCCGTTGAGGCCCACCGATCAGCGTGCAGTGAAAAAGCCTCAGAGTGGGGCTTGGCCGACCCCATGGAGTGGGACAAACATCAGAACAGCACGTTGAGCACGGAGACCGGGGGAAGGAGGAAGCCCTAACTCTAAAAACCCTCCTTCTCTGCCTCTGTATTTTTTTTTTTTTAATTATTAAAACTTACTTGAACTCAGCCTTACCAGGCTGAGTACAGGGACGGTTTCTGGCTGTGGTGGGAGAGAGCATATGCCATTAGCTCCGCGCTAGTCTTCTTGCACCCACTGCCTTTCAGCTGCTTAGTAGCTAAGTCCATGCCAGCTGAAAAACCAGCTACCAGACCAAGGCACTCATCTGAGGGATCATGGAAATCACCTCAGAAATTTTCAACTAGGGGAGGGACCTTTTGGTATCACTGCAGGAGAAAGGTCTCCTTTTTCAAATCGAAGCAATCCTCAGTAGGGAAATATATGTCCACCATCTGATGGAGACGGAGAATAGTGGCAGGCTGATGTCACTGCAGGGGTATATATATATATATATATATACATATATATAGTGACATCAGTTTGCTCCGTCTCCATCTGCTGGTAAAGGTGCATAAACCCACTTGTTTTGGATTCATCTGACTGGATGCTAAGAAACATTTCTTTACGAATGTTAAACAGAAAGCCAGGTCCAGGACCAATCCAGTGATGTGAAGGAATCCATGCATTGTACCCCACAGAGACACAGGGAGAAGACAAGCAACTGAGACATTTCCCCAAGGTGGTGGGACTCGGGATCAAACAGGCAAGAGAAGCTAGCATGCTCATGTAAGAAGAAAATTGAGACTAAGATTCAAGACATGGGGCTTACTTACCTGAGGATGAGTTTGCAGAACTCCAGGGCTGTCCGGGAGCAGCCTCTCTTCTCCAGAAAAATCATGTGCTTGAAAAGGGCCAAAAAAAAGGCTCTAGAGATGAAGCCAGAGGAAAAAAAATATTTCTATAAAATACATTTCATGACATGCGTCCCAAACTCTGTTTACTGGGTCATTGGGGAGACCATCATTTCACCTCCTCTCAAGGAATTCTGGCAGACCATTTAATACATGCCGACAGCTATACCATTGCACTTATGTGGAAATGTACCTGTACATACTTCAACTGTACATAGTCTCCCTCTTCTATTTTTTATTTCATTTTTGTTTCTGTTGTCGTATACTTCATCTAGATACGCCTTTCCACCCGCTCCCCATCCCCTCTTTCCCATACCCCCCCCCCCCACCGCTCCCTCCCCCCTTCCTCCCCCCCGCCATCCTTGCCCCTTTTGTTCTTTTGTATTCTGATTTTTGTTTCTGTTATTAATGTTATATTGTTATATTGTTACTCTGTTTCATTGTATTTCCCGCCTGAGTTCTTTGTAAACCGGCATGATGTGCTTCACGAATGTCGGTAAATAAAAGTTAATAAATAAATAAATAAATAAATAAATAAATTCGCCCCCACTCTTGACTGCTGGAAAAAACAGGTTCATGAACAGGTGCTGGTGGAGAAGCTTACCCATTTGCTCAAGCATACTATGTCCCTGTATGATGCTATCTGGACACCTACTGGAATTATTGGAATGCTTTGCATGTCTCTGAGGGGTTCCCAATGTCTAGGCTCCTTCTACTGGATATCGTTTGTTATACCCTTGATACCCTGTAACATATTTTGTGGATGTGGCATATAGGAAAATTTGGTTCTTACCTGATAATTTTTGTTCCTGTAGTACCAAGGATCAGTCCAGACTTGGATTTATTCATCTGTGCCAGCAGGCGGAGACAGAGAAAGTAAAACTGACACTGCTTTATATACCCTGATGCCACCTGCAGTTCCTCAGTATTAATCTGTATCAAAGCTAAATGCAAACAAACCATCATAAAAAACCCATTGGAATATAAACTTGATGAACTTGACAAAAAACTTCTGATATCTGTAATGTACAAAGTTAATCGGACGACTCTCCACCCTCCTTAATACCTGGGCGGGACTCTGGACTAATCCTTGGTACTACAGGAATGAAAATTATCAGGTAAGAACCAAATTTTCCTTTCCGTGTACGTACCGGATCAGTCCAGACTCCTGGGATGTACCAAAGCTTCCTAAACAGGGTGGGACCTGGGAGAGTCCCGCTCGTAACATGCTTTCACCAAAAGACTGAGACTCCGATTTGCCACATCCAGTTGATAATGTCTTGCAAAAGAACGCAGTGACTTCTGAGTTGCCGCTCTACAAATTCTCTTGTGGCGATACCAAGTGAGCCTCTGCCCAAAAAGGCCGACTGAGATTGGGTGGAATGAGCCCTCCGGTACTGGCTTACCTTTGAGAATGTAAGCAGATCAAATAGCTTCCTTATGCCTCCTGGCAATGGTGGTTTTGGAAGCTTGAAGCCCCTTCTTCAGACCGTTCCACAAAACAAAAACATGGTCAGATCGCCTAATCCATTTTTTGTCCTTAAGATAGCGAAGTAACACTCTGTGCACGTCCAATAGCCGAAGCTCACGAGCGTTTGGTTCTGAATCTGCCAAATCCGAAAAGGCTGGCAGTTCAACCGATTAACATGAAATGAAGATACCACCTTCGGGAGAAAGGATGGTACTGTCCGTAAAGACACACCCCGTCCGATGTCTTAGAAAAGGGATCACGACATGACAAAACCTGTAACTCTGAAATCCTTCTTGCAGAGCAAATGGCAACCAAGAAAACAACCTTCAAAGTCACATTCTTAGAGTAGCCCTGCAGATAGGTTCAAAAGGAGCCTCACACAAACCTCGAAGTACCAGGTTGAGGTTCCAAGGAGAACAAACTCCTCACCGGTGGACGCAAATTCTTGACACCTTGAATAAAATGGACCGCAATCAGGATGCTGTTTTCCTTGCTTTTATGAGTCAATGTACCCTTATTTGACATATAACTGATTGTCATAACAAAAATATTTTTATGATATACTAGTCAATATCTAGTTAGGACAAGCGGTGGCCATCCATGTTTCCCCTCAAAGATGTCAATGCCGCCACATGATCTCTAAGAGAGTTGAAAGCAAGGCCCTTGACCAAACCGTCCTGTAGGAAAGATAACACGTGTGACATGGAAGCGTGCAAGGCCTGAATCCCCTTCACCACATACCAGGACTCAAAAACCTTCCAGACTCGGACGTACGACACTGAGGTGGACTTCCGCCTAGATTGAAGAAGGGTAGTAATCGCAGGTTCAGGGTATCCTTTTGACCTTAAACGCCTCTTCTCAAAAGCCATGCCGCTAGCAAAAGCGATCTGCCTGATCGGAAAATATGGGACCCTGATGTAGTAGACCAGGAAGATGACTGAATCGTAACGGTCCCTCAACCGCTAGGTTTATCAGATCTGTGAACCAAGGATGGTGTGGCCACTCCGGGGCCACTAGCACCATCTCCCCGGTGTCTCTCTAGTCACCGCAGATCTTGCCCACTAGGGGCCAAGGAGGGAACACATATAGCAGAACTCCCTGCGGCCAGAGAAGGAACAGAGCAACTATGCTCTCTGCGCCGTAGTCCCTGCGTCTGCTGAAAAAACCGAGGAGCCTTTGCATTGTGATGCTCACCATCAGATCGACCAGAGGACAGCCCCATTTCTCGCAAATGAGGTGCATCACCACATCCAACAACTCCCATTCTCCTGGATCTAGGAGTGTGCAACTGAGATAATCGGCTTGTACATTCTCGACTCTGGCAACGTGAGACGCCGATATTTGGACTAAATGCTGTTCTGCAAAAAAGGATCAAGTCCTGAATTTCCAGCGACACTGCATGGATCTTGCTGTCTCCTTGTCTGTTTATGTAGGCTACTGTTGTCGCACTGTCCGAGAGAACTCGCACCAACCATCCCTGAAGTAAAGGCTGAAAATCAAGCAAAGCCAAACGCACTGCCCTGGCTTCCAAGCGATTGATAGACCAAGACACCTCTATGTTCAACCAGGTCCCCTGAGTCGCTTGACTCTGACAAACCGCTCCCAACCAGAGAGACTTGCATCCGTGGTCAGGATCACCCAATCCGGAACCTCCAAGGATAACCCCCCCCCCCCCCCCCGCAGGAGGTTGGGTGTGTGTAGCCACCACGACAGACTGTCCTTGGTCTCCGGAGGAAGAGAAACAGGCTGGTGATACTTCGCCAACACAGGGCTCCACTGGGCCAGAAGTGCTCTCTGAAGGGGATGCATATGAGCAAAGGCCCATGGCACCAGCTCCAAGGTGGAAGTCATGGAACCGAGGACCTGTAACACATCCCAAGCTCTAGGGACTCACAACTGCGCCAATCGCTGAATCTGAGATTGTAGCTTGCGTACCCTCTTGTTCATCAGAAAGGCTCTGCCTTTGCTGGTGTCGAAAAATGCTCCCAGATACTCCAGAGTTTGTGACGGCACTAGGTGGCTCTTGGCCAAATTCACCACCCCGCCTAACGACAGCTAGGTCCGAAGTACTGTTTGCACTGCTGTATGGCAACTGGCCTCCGATTTTGCCCGAATGAGCCAATCGTTCAGATAGGGATGGACGAGGACACCCTGCTGTCGTAACGCCGCCACAACGACCACCATAAACTTGGGTCGGCCGTGGCCAATCCAAATGGAAGCGCCTGAAACTGGAAGTGCTGTCCCAAGACCATAAACCTCAGGTAGCGTTGATGGTCCCAAGAAATGGAATGTGAACATACGCTTCCGTCAGATCCAAAGACTCCAGGAACTCCTGAGTGTGTACTGCAGCTATCACCGAGCGTAACGTTTCCATCCGAAAATGGGGAAGCTTCAACGCCACGTTCACCTCGTTTCAAATCGAGAATGGGACGAAAAGCTCCCTTTTCTTCGGGACCACAAAGTAAATCGAATAATGTCCCATTTGAAGTTCCTCCGGAGGCACCGGAACTACGGCCCCCAAAAGCTGCAACATGTGCAAAGTCTCCCGCACTGCCCTGCGCTTCAGCAGCAAGCTGCAGGGGGAGGAGATTAGGAACAGGGTCTCGGACGGGCCGAGCAAATTCTAAGGCGTAACCGTCCCTTATCACCCCGAGTACCCACTGACCCTGTGTGACCTTGGCCCACTCCCTGTAAAACCATGTTATCTGACCTCCTAAAAAAGGAACGGCGGAGTGGGCCGGCCTCCTCTCATTGAGCTGATTTGGGCCCGGAGGCACCAGTGTTGCTGGAGGTCCTGAAGGTTCTACGGCCTCCTCAAAAGGACTGCCCCCAAGACTGACCTCTAGGTGAAAAAGACCTCTGTGCCGCCGCAGCCGCGGGGCGCAGTTGACAGAACCTGCAATTGTCCCGAAACCGTGGCCGAGTGGAAAAACTCCGCTTACCCCAAGGTCTGTCTACTGGCAAGCGAGGCACCTTAGTGTCTCCTAACTGCTTCACAATCTGATCCAATTCCTCCCCACACAGGAGACAACCCTTAAATGGCAAAGACGCCAACTGGGATTTAGAAGAAACATCCGCGGACCAGTTGCGAAGACAGAGCAGGCGCCTTGCTGACACCGCAGCCTCCATAATATGGGAGGACGTCCGAACCACATCATACAAAGCATCTGCTACAAACACAATTGCCACTTCCAACCGGTCTGCCTAAGCTGCTTGCGAACCCGTAGGCGTCTGCTCCTCTTGGGCACGCTGCACCCAGAGTAAGCATGCCCTCTGCATGAGGCTGGAACAAATAGCCGTGCTGAGACTCAAAGCCGAAACCTCAAAAAATCCTTTTGAGCTGAATCTCCAGCTTGCGATCCTGAACATCCTTTAGAGTTGCCGCTCCCCGCAACCGGGATGGTCGTCTTCTTCATGACAGCAGAGACCATGGCATCCACCTTAGGGAGGGCAAACAACTCCAGGGTCTGTTCCGGCAATGCATAAAGCTTGGCCATAGCCCCACAGACTCTCAGACCTGCAATCTGGATTATTCCACTCCTGCTCCACCGTCTTAGCGGATTCATGGTACGGGAACCCGGAGGATGGACGCCGCGTGCCCTGTAAAACTGGATCCGCACCGTCCTTGCGAGAGTCATCAGGCGGAGACTGGAGACCCAGCTCCTCAAGAACCTGAGGAATGAGTGGCGCCAGTTCTTCTCTGCGGAACAACCGCAGAATCTTGGGGTCATCTCCCTCTGCCGCAGGCCCTGGATCCAAATAGTCACCTTGGCTGGCATCCCCCGCGTCCGGGTCCGCGGACCGAGTACCGGCAAGCGAAATCCCTGGGCCAGCGGGATCCCCCTGTGGCACCGCTGTGGGCACGCGCAACACTCTAGCAGGCACAGTGCCTCCCTGTGACGCCCCATGCTTGCCCTGACCTGCACCAGAGTCAGGCAGCAACCAGTCCTGGGACGAACCAGGCTCCAGGAGCAAAGGGAGGGGGGTGCTGACCCCCTCCGCAAGGCACAAACCCCTCATACTGTGCCAAAAACACCTTGTGCATAAGAAGCACAAATTCAGGCGAAAAAGGGGCCAGAGCCAACCCACTGTCAGCCAGAGGCAAAAAGGGGCTCCCCCGGAATCCTACCAGGGCCCCCTGTCCCTGAAGAGGACTGGGGAGCACCGGGGAAAGTACTGGAGGAAGATCCTCTCCAGGTTCATAAAACGTGAGCCTGACCGCCGAAGGATCCAAGATGGCTGATTTGATATGTATATCGAGAATGTCGGTATATAAAAACTCTAAATAAATAAATGGCCACCGTTCCCGCGGGTACTGCATCGGGACACCCCATGTAACCCGAAGAGCTCGGAGCTGCAGGGGAAGAAGAAGAAACACCTTTCCGCCATTTAGCTGGCCTAGGGAGCTCCGAGGGACCCTCCCCCCCTGAAATACAGGCCACGCACAAACCACGGCGATTCAGACGCGCCGGAGTCGACCCGCACGTGCGACAAGCCACCCCCCCCCCCCCTCACCATTGCGTAGCTAATGGCCTGACGAACTGCAAGAGAAAAATAAATCTGAAAAAAATCAAAAACCCCAATAAAAACCCGCCGAAACCACCCTGGGGGGGGGGGGCCAGGAGGGGGGAGGAGAAGAGAGCCAACCCAAGCTGTCGACCCTACCTGTTCCTGCTACTTCACTTTTTTTTTTTTTTTATTAAACATTACTGCTCTAAAAGCAGACTCACTGAAAACTTCCTCCTCCTAGCACTGAAGAGAGCTGTCCAGCTCAATTCAGCAAGATAATTAAAAAGGAGAGGAAAGCGAGAAAAACCGATTTGGGAGCCAACTTGTGAAAGGGAGGGATCCGGACCACCGGATGTGCACCTCACAGTTACTTGGGGAGCGGGCATACAAAAGGGTCACCGACCCCCAGCCCCCCCACCTCAACCAAACAGGGTAGGGGCTCCTCACGAGCAACCCCGACCCCCTGGGAGGAAGGCTCAACCTAGAATCCAAAAATCCCCCCCAAAAAAATAAAATAAAATACTGGACCAAACTGCAGGGTTTAAGCATCAGCCACCCACTACTGGAGACAGAGAAATACTGAATAACTGCAGGTGGCATCAGGGTATATAAAGCAGTGTCTGTCTCCGCCTGCTGGCACGGATGAATAAACCCAGGAGTCTGGACTGATCCGGTACATACAGGGAAGTTTGTGTCCGTGCTCCAAGTTCACTGTGCTTATTCCTGCTCTGTTACAGGGGGTTGGGTAGTTTCTCCTCTCTCTTTACTGATTCTTTTTCTGTTTTTTCTTCTGTTTGTTATAAATGAAAAACCTTTTAATAAAAAGTTTCAAAAAACGAAACAAAACATTTCGTATAAGTGTGCCTTTCTCACTCTCTCAGAGAGGAGAATGACCACCACCTGTGAAACCTGCATCATAAATACCTCAATTCACTTCATTTTTTTTTTTTTTAAATAAATAAATTTAGGACATGGATCTAAAGGTCTGGGATTTATCAAATGCCTGTTCATCCATGAAATGTTAGCAACTAGAGTGTGCAATTATATTTTATATTCCACCTTTCAGTCACTTCAAAGTGAATTACATTCAGGTACTAAAGATATTTCCTTACAATCTAAATTTGTACGGCAGGTGAGGCAATGGAGGGAGAAGTGAGTTGCCCAAGGTCACAAGGAGTTCCAATGGGATTTGAACCCTGGCTTCCCCGGTTCGCAGCCCATTGCTCTAACTCAGGGGTCGGGAACCTTTTTGGCTGAGAGAGCCATGAACGCCACATATTTTAAAATGTAATTCCGTGAGAGCCATACAAGACCTACCAAATTAATTTACTACAAACCCCTACTCTCCTGACACCCCCCAAGACCTGCCAAATTAATTTACTACAACCCCTCACCCTCCTGACGCCCCCCCCAAAGACCTGCCAAAAGTCCCTGGTGGTCCAGCGGGGGTCCAGGGCTCGCAGACAAATCTTTAATAAAAAAGTAAAAATCTAACAAAACCCCCCACCCTCCTGTCGTCCCCCAATACCCTCCAAAATTAATTTACTACAATCCCCCACCCTCCTGACCCCCCCCCCAGACCTGCCAAAAAGTCCCTGGTGGTCCAGCGGGGGTCCAGGAGAGGTCCGGGAGCGATCTCCTGGACTTGGGCTGTCGGCTGCCAGTAGTCAAAATGGCGCCGACGGCCCTTTGCCCTCACTATGTCACTGGGGTCGACCAATGGCGGCGGTAGCCCCTGTGACATAGTAAGGGCAAAGGACCGTCGGCTGCCAGTATCAAAATGGCGTCGACGGCCCTTTGCCCTTACTATGTCACAGAGGCTACCGCTGCCATTGGTCGACCCCAGTGACATAGTGAGGGCAAAGGGCCGTCGGCGCCATTTTGACTATTGGCAGCCGACAGCCCAAGTCCAGGAGATCGCTCCCGGACCGCTCCTGGACCCTCGCTGGACCACCAGGGACTTTTGGCAGGTCTTGGGGGGGGGGTCAGGGGGGGGTTGTAGTAAATTAATTTTGGGGGTCTTGGAGGGCATCAGGAGGGTGGGGGGTTTTATTAGATTTTTACAGTTTTATTAAAGATTTGTCTGCGAGCCAGATGCAGCCATCAAAAGAGCCACATCTGGCTCGCGAGCCATTGGTTCCCGACCCCTGCTCTACTAGCTACTCCTCCACTCCAAGCCTGAAGAAAAGCAAAGGTCTGAGTCAGGTCTTCTGCTCCAAGGGCTGACTGGAGAAGCTGTGGAGGTAGTTTTCACATCACCCTGGAACAGGTGAGGGAATTTGAGGGGAAAAAAAGTGTTTTACTCATCAGACAATGGTGACATCTGGAATTAGGATCCATGTTATCTGGGTTGCAGAAGGAGCCACAACTTGTGGCCGCTGGGTAAAGATTGCTCCTGCAATGGCTGGGTTGAGTAGGATGGGAAGATTTATAAGATAGAGACACCCCCCCCCCCCCCCCCCAAAGTAGCTGCAAATGAAGGCTCATGCCCAAAAGGAAATGGCTTGGGGAGAATAAAGAATTAACCTGTTTTCGGGCCGGCGATAGTCCAAACTGCAGGACCCGCTGGTGAGGCTGAAGACAGGGTGAAAGGCACACTCCAGGCTGAAGAGCGCTCGCTCTGCAAGACAGACATCAATGCACTATGTAAATTCAGCACACAACAGGGCTCAGACTTCACTGGACAGACCAGTCCTTTAACTGGTCAGCTTGCTCCTCAGGCAGGGTGAAACTCATTTCACCTGTCAGGGCTCCTCTTTTTCCCCAAAAGAAAGAGCCAGGAGTGTGCTTCTCTTTAGGATTACCACGCCTCACCAATCAATTCTCGGGCCATCTCCTGGTCCTCTTGCATGCGGCACACGTCACTGAGCTGCAGGAGAGAGTCTATGTGATACGGATTCATCTGAAGCAGGAGCTGTGGGGTACATAAAGATTACATAGTTCTGCTTTCTTGGTAAATGTTTTTCATTTTTTCTGTTTCAAAGTTTTATTGGGAAACAGCAAAAAAAAAAACAAATCACCAGTACAAATATTAGCAAACATCTCACTACATAATTAGTCAAACAATCATAAAACAGATACAAAATTGTTTCTCAATTTTTCAGAAACACAAACACAAAACCCCAACCCTTCCTTCCTTAGCAAATCTCCCTCAATTACCCCATGTGTCACACTAAGTCAGCCTAAAGACCAACAGCAATGGATCTAAAATTAGCCCAGGCTTTTTCACAGAATTTGTCATTCTTGCCAACAAACATTCATTTGATGCTGTAGAGGAGACCAAATGATACATTCTGTAAAAAGGTCACTCTCAAATCAAGTTCTAATGACTCCAAACTGTGCGTTAATAAAATAAGTAGATGAAATGCTTTTCTATCCAGTCTTTTGCATTTGTTGTTTAAACTGGGAATCCATATGCGCCTTCCATGTCAGGCTGTTTCTCTGCACACATGCAGGATTTCAGGTCACTGGAAATCGCGTCACACCCTGAGAGCTGGCAGGCTGATTTTTCTAAATATTTCATAGTTAAACCAAACCAGAAGATCAATATTTTTGGACTTTAATTGGTATAACAGAGGACTAAATATTTCCTTAAATTGTTTCACATTTCACTGCCATTGGAACAGAGTTCACCAACCCTTGAGGCATACAAACAAAAGGGACAAACACCAGGCTGCTGGCTAAGGGTTTTACAGCTAGAGCTAAGAAAAGGGACGAAAGTGGCAGCAGTGCCTTGTGTCCTCCTCTATTCCAAACTCTTCCCACAACTTGCAGTTTGGAGACTGGGCCAGCATAAAGTCTGTCAGCGGGTTTAGAACAGACGCCGGCAAAATTGAACGTTGGCTGTCAAACCCGCTGACAGCTGCCACTCCTGTCAAAAAGGAGTCGCTAGGGATGCGCTAGTGTCCCTAGCGCCTCTTTTTACCACGGGCCCTAATTTGCATAGGCCACCCTCCTGAATAGCGCGCCCAGGAGAGTGGCCTGTGTGTGTGCCGGGAGAGCGGGCACTCGCCGGCTGTCCCGCGTGTTTTTCTGTATCGGCCTGTATGTGATTAATAGGTGGTGTAGTCAGCAGCTTTTGGTATTGCTAGCCCCCCTCTGCCTCAGAGTAAAGCTCACTTGGGTCAAGGTGCATTAAACCTGGTAATACTGCCTTTACTTGCACAGACAAAGCTTAAGTTACAGTCTTAGGATCCAGAGTCCTCCAGGTGGGCATCACAGCTCTCATTCCTCAGGTCCCCTGGTATTTTAAGAGTATGTCTCAGACTGTAATCCTATTATGGGTTTCTTTTCAAAAGGTTTTATGGCATACCACTAGTAGACCATCTGGAACTTACAACTTTCCAACTTGCAAAGGCATTGTGACCGAGATTTCTCTTGTCAATGACATAGGGACTAGCAAAGAAATGGCTTCTTTATCCAGAAGTGTGACATTCTGGGAACATAAAAATTCCCTGGTTTGCACTCTAAAGGAAAACTGATTCTTACCTGCTAATTTTTATGCCTGAAAAACCACAGATCAGTCCAGACAAGTGGGTTTTGCATCCTTACCAGCAGATGGAGGCAGAGAATAAAAACTTTGAGGTACTGCTACTTAACAGAATGCCACCTGCAGTCCTCTCAGAATTGACCTGTACCCAAGCCAAACTAGAAAATAACTGACCCCGGATTTCTCAGGGCAAACTGTAAACAATGGATTGGAGCCCCCCTGAACTGGAGCCCCACATCAACCCCAAGGAAACAAGCCAAACCATAGGCTTGAAATATACACACACTGATAATCTTATATGCTTCACCAGTACAATCAGAAAAGGTCTTTCGCAAAGAATGGGAGGGCCTCTGGATTATCTATGATAATTCAGGAACGAAAATTAGCAGGTAAGAACCAATTTTCCTTTCCTGTTCATTCTCCAGATCATACAAGACAAGTGGGATGTACCAAAGCACCTCTTCACAGGGCGAGCACCCGAAAGACACGCTTCTCAACGCACCCTCCAGTGGGTTCCTCCAGTGCACGAACATCCAACTGGTAATGCCAGGGCAAAGTGTGTAGCAAAGACCACGTTGCTGCCCTACAGATCTCCGGTGGCAACACCAACTGACACTCAGCCCAAGAGGCTGCCTACGCCCTAATGGAGGGCACCCGCAACCTCTCTGGAACCTTCCTACCCTTGCAAAGATAGACAGAAAAAAATAGCTTCCCTTCAACCAATGAGAATTTTACCCTTCAAAGCTTTACATCCCTTCTTTGCTCCTCTAAATAAGACAAATAGATGAACCGTCTGTTGAAAAATGTTGGTGACCTTCAGGTACCGTAACAGAGCCTGCTGAACATCCAAGAAATAAAGCTCTCTCAATACCAGACCTCCTGAAGACTCATTCGGAAATGCAGGAAGCTTCACAGTCTGGATAAGGTAGAACGAAGAAATGACCTTTGGCAAAAAAGACTTCACTGTACAAAAGGATATGCCATTATCTGTAATTCTCAGAAATGGCTCCCTACAAGATAATGCCTGTAAATCCGAAATCCATCTGGCCACTAGAAAAGAAAGTTTGTTCTTACCAGCTAATTTTCATTCCTGTAGTACGGATCAGTCCAGACTGTGTGTTATGCCTCCCTTCCAGCAGATGGAGACAGAGAAAAACTCGAAGGGCACCCTCTCATAACCTAGTGTGCCACTTGCATCCCTTCAGTATAAAGATTATACAAGCAGAACAGTAATAACAACGAATCAAGCAATAACCAAACATTAAAAATAGAACTACAGAATTGAACAAGAAAGCCTTTTTCCTTAGTCTTCTGCAATAAAATTGAATATGAGCGCGGACTCTTCTTGGAACCCCCTCCCTGGGTGGGCGTCTGGACTGATCCGTAGTACTACAGGAATGAAAATTAGCAGGTAAGAACCCATTTTCTTTTCCTTGTACGTACCCGGATCAGTCCAGCCTGTTGATGTACCAAAGCTTCCCTAGACAGGGTGGGACGTTGAGAATCCCGCGCAAAGAACCCCACTGCCAAAATTGCTGACATCTGGAGCCTGAACGTCCAAGCGGTAGTGACGAGCAAATGTATGGAGCGTTTTCCAGGAAGTCGCTCTACAAATTTCTTGTGGTGATACCAACTGTCATTCAGCCCAAGAAGCTGCCTGGGAGCGAATGGAATGGGCTTTCAACCCCTCAGGAACGGGTCCGCCCCTTACAAATTTAAGCAGATGAAATAGCCTCTTTCAACCATCGTGCAATTCTTGGCTTAGATGCTTTCTGACCCTTCTTGGGACCACTCCACAAGACAAACAAATGATCTGAAACCCTGAAAGGATTCGTGACCTCCAAATAGCATAAAAGAGATCGTCTAACATCCAAACGATGACATTCTCTCACGTGCAGGACATCAGCCGATAAATTTGTAAAAGCCGGGAGCTCTACTGATTGACTTAAATGAAAGGTTGAGACCACCTTTGGCAAAAAGGAAGGAATTGTACGAAGAGATACTCCCAAATTTTATTTATTTATTTATTTAAGGTTTTTATATACCGGCATTAGTATGCAAACATCATGCCGGTTTACATTGGAACTAAAAAAGGAGGAAAGGAAATACAATGAACAGGGGTATTGGGAGGGGGCATAGCATAGGCTGCAGAGGAGATAAAGGCAAGGAAGCGGACAGTAAACTGTGATGAACTATGTACAGTATGGAGTATAACTATAAATACATTATAAATACATTATATACAGGGCTGTGGATCAATTGTGTTAGTCAAGAGGACAGAGGGGGCAGGGTGGAGCGGGAAAGAGAGGTCTATTCGAGGTAGGCTATTCGGAAGAGCCAGGTCTTTAGTTTCTTTCTAAATTTTGCGTAGCATGATTCGAGTCTAAGGGGGGGTCGGAAGGGAGTTCCAGTGCCTGGGGCCTGCGATGGAGATTGCTCTATCCCTTGTAGAAGAGAGGTGGGCTTTTTTAAGGGAAGGTATGGTAAGGGTACCTTTATTGACAGTTCTGGTGGGCCGGTCAGAGCGTGTAAAGATGAGCGGGTCATCAAGCCAGTCAGAGTTATGGGAGTAAAGGGATTTGTGGATAATGGACAGGGTTTTGAAGAGGGTACGGGATGTGATGGGGAGCCAATGAAGGTCTTTGAGTATGGGGGTGATATGTTCAAATTTCTTGGTGTTAGTGATGACTCTAGCAATGGAATTCTGGAGCATTTGTAGGGGTTTGATGGAGGAGGAGGGGAGTCCAAGGAGGAGGGCATTGCAGTAGTCAAGTTTTGAAGAGAGGGTGGCCTGAATGACAGTCCGGAAGTCTTGGTTGTGGAGGAGGGGTTTCAGCTTTTTTAGAATATTTAGCTTGAAAAATCCCTCTTTGAGGATGGAGTTAATATGTTTTTTTAGGTTTAGTTGCTGGTCCAGGGTAACCCCAAGGTCTCTTACGTGTGTTTGCGATGACGTGACTTTAAAGGCAGGGTCGTTGGAGATTAGGGGTTTGGGGGGTTGGTGTGGGGATATGAGGAGTAGTTCAGTTTTAGAGGTGTTGAGGGCGAGGTGGATATGTGTGAGGAAGTCATTTATGGAGGAGAGGCAAGATTTCCAGTGTGCTAGGGTGTTGGATAGGGAATTCTGAATAGGGATGATGATTTGCACATCATCGGCGTAGAGGTAGAATTTGAGGCCGAGGTCAGTGAGTAGGTGACATAGGGGGGTGAGGTAGATGTTGAATAAGGTGGAGGAGAGGGAGGAACCTTGCGGGACGCCTTGGGACAGGGGGTAGGGTGCTGATTCAGCGCATCCAATTTTGACGGAGAATTTCCTGTTGGATAGGTAGGATTTGAACCATAGGAGGGCGGTGCCTGAGATGCCAATTTCGGACAGTCCCAAATCAGAAATTCTCAAAAAAGGTTCCCTACAAGGGAGGGCCTGTAGCTCCGAGATTCTGCAAGCCGAGCAGATAGCCACCAAAAATACTATTTTCAACGTGAGGTCCTTTAACATCACCATTTTAAGAGGTTCAAAGGGCGGATCACACAACACTAAGCACCAAATTAAGGCTCCAGGACGGACACACAGGATGGATGGGAGGATTCAAATGCCTCACTCCCCTGAGGAAATGCACCACATCCGGATGCGATGCTACTGAGCTGCCAATAAGAGAACCCAAGGCTGCCACTTGTACACGGAGGGAATTAAAAAGACAAGCCTTTGGATAAGCCGTTTTGCAAAAACGCCAAAATATGAACAATCGAAGCCTGCCTGGGAAGAACTCCTTGTTCGTGACACCACGTCTCGAAGACTCGCCACACTCTGACCATATGAGAGAGAGGTAGATGTTTTTCTGGCTTGCAGCAGAGTAGTAATTACTTTCTTCGAATATCCTTTCTTCCTTAATCTCCTCCTTTCAAAAGCCAGGCCGCTAGACAAAATCGATCTGCCTGGTCGAAAAATATGGGGCCTTGACGAAGCAGATTTGGAAGATGTCCGAGCCTCAGGGGCCAGTCCACCGCCAGATTGACCAGATCCGCGAACAATGGATGTCGGAGCCACTAGGATTATGCTCCCTGGATGAACTTCTACCCTGCATAGAAATTTACCCACCAGAGGCTAGGGAGAGAACACATACAGGAGAACTGAGATTGGCCAGGGAAGCACCAGCGCAACGACTCCCTCTGCGCCATGATCCCTTCTGCGACTGAAGAAGCGAGGGGCCTTGGCATTTTCTCGCGTTGCCATCAAGTCCATGTGGGGTAACCGCCATCTGCATGAAATGAGATCCATTGCTTGGTCCGAAAGTTCCCACTCTCCTGGATCTATTCGCTTCCAACTCAGGAAATCCGCCTGTATGTTGTCTGTTCTGGCGATGTGAGATGCTGAAAGCAGAGCAAAATGTTTTTCCGCCCAAACCATGAGTTGCTCTGCTTCTTCAGCTACGGCTTGACTCTTGGAGTCGCCTTGACGACTGATGTAGGCTACCGTCGTCGCATTGTCGGACAGAACTCAGACCGCCTGATTGCGTAACAACGGGAGAAAGTGTCACAGTGCTAACCAAACTGCCTTGGTCTCCAGGTGACTGATCGACCAGCTCGACTCTTCCTCAGACCAGCGGCCCTGGACTGAGCGGGACTGACAGACTGCTCCCCAGCCGGAGAGACTGGCATCAATGGTCACTACTATCTAATTCGGGACTTCGAGGTCTATTCCAAGAGTCAAGTTGTGCAGGCAAAGCCACCACCCAAGACTGGATCTGGCAGGATCGGTGAGCGGTAGAGGGAACGGTAACTCCTCCGACTTGGGATCACAACAGGAAAGCAACGCTCGTTGTAATGGTCTCATATGAACAAAAGCCCAGGAAACTAACTCCAAGGTGGATGCCATGGAGCCGAGGACCTGTATATAGTCCCAGGCTTTGGGGAGTGGGAGCGACAACAAGCGTTGAACTTGCTCCGTCAATTTGGTTATACTGTCCAGTGGAAGAAATACCTTCCCGACACTGGTATCGAACCGGGCCCCCAGGAAGTCCATAGTCTGAGAGGGGATAAGGTTGCTTTTGGCTTGACTGACAACCCAACCAAGCGACTCCAGAAGACTGACCACCTTGCTGATAGCTCTATGCAGAGGTCCTTTGACTTCGCTCTGATGAGCCAGTCGTCCAGGGCTGCTGCCACCACCACCATAACTTTGGTGAATGTGCGAGGAGCCGTAGCCAGATCGAACGGCAGAGAGCAGAACTGGAAATGCATACTTAGGATCATGAAGCGAAGAAATTTCTGATGATGGGTATATGCAAGTATGCTTCCATCAGATCCAGGGATGCCAAGAACTCGCCTTTGCGGACCGCCGTGACAACCGAGCATAGAGTTTCCATGCGGAAATGTGGTATCTTCAGAGCCTTGTTTACCTTTTTCAGGTCTAGAATAGGCCGGAAGGATCCCTCTTTTTTTGGGACCACAAAATAAATGGAGTAACGCCCCGTCTTCCAGTCCTCTAGGAGGAAAAACCTTATCGCTCCGAGAGACAGCAGACGGTCAAGGGTCTGCCGGACAATCTGAGCCTTGGTCTGCAAACCGCAGGGGGATACCATAAAAAATCTTGGAGAGGTCGAGCAAATTTCAAACCATAGCAGTGTTCTAGGATGCTTAAGACCCACTGATCAGAGGTTATTCTGGCCCATTCCTCGTAGAACTGGGATAACCATCCCCCAACCCAAGGAATCGAGGGATGGGCCGGCCTTATCTCATTGAGAAGCCTTGGAGCCGGACTTCCGGTAATGATGTCACCAGCAAGGGAGGTTAGAGATTGAGCTCCGCGACCCCCCCCCCCCTCCCGGGTTTCCCAGATAGCCCCATGAAATCACGGCATTTTTCACCTTAATGTGCTGGGGCAGGCTCCTGAAGAGTTTGCGCTTCCGGAGGCAAGCTTTTGCTGTCCCTGGGGAGGTGGACGACGGCGGCACCGGCGAGGAATGGACGTGCGCGGCGGACACAAAATGGCGACTGGGTGAATTGGTAGGATATCGCAGGTACGGTTCCCTCCAGGTCCCTGCCGCCACAGGAGGCTTTTGAAGTGCTGCAGGTGCCTTGGCTCGCAGTCAGAGCCGAATGAAGTGTGTCCCACGTGGTCAAAATGGCGGGCCTCACCGTGAGTTCCTCTACCTAATGCTTTGTGCAGGCTAAGTCTCTGAGTCTTGAAAGGGAGTTTAACTGCTCTAATTCTGAATACCCCGCTCAGCTGCTTCACTTTCCATTATCTTCCTGAAACTGAGATCTTGCTGCGGGATCCCTGCGAGGCTGTAACCTGTGCATACAACAGACGGGAGCACTGATATTGGTGGGGCCGGGTCGCTGTGGGGATGTTGCGGTTTCCGGATCTGCTTCACTTCCTCACGAACCTAGTTTGGCGCCCGACTAGTGGTAGTCCATGTACTTGGAGTTCTGCTCCCTTGCTGGCTCAGGGGCACCGATCGCACCTGTGGCGAGTGGGCCATGCGACAGAGAGGTGCTCGCAAAACCGCTGTCTGCCTTCCATGCTCCACTACTGCCCTCAAGATGGCTGAGGCTCCTGCCGGAGCAAAGGTGCTGGACTCGCTGTCTGCAGAGCTCTCAATGCGGCACCGCAGCCTTGGATCTTCGTCTCACTAAAATACAAGCTTCTATGGAGGACATTAAATCGGCCCTGGAGTGCCAAACCAAAAGGTTGGATGAGACAGTGCATATTTTGTCAGACCATGGCGATCGTATATTGGAGAAAACAACAGCTAGACCGATGCCTTGGAAAGAAATTTATTAGACAATTTTGAAAGTGCCAAAGTTTCACCCTATGGCTGCATCAGGGGCTTTTTCATATTATCAACATATAAAGACAGGGCTCGTTGTATTAATCAGCTCGTACTTGCTGTTATCGTGTATCAAAAAAGGATTTTCACCATCCTTAAGAATGGGTGTTACATGATCCCCTTTTGTTACCAATTAGTAGAAAACTTGTGTGTCCACGGACAGGTTTCGATACGTTGGTATTTTTAACAGAATTTCTCAAAGTATCCATTAAGAGATGAACGGCATCTTGTTGTTTAAGATTTGGTAACAAAAGGGGATCGTGTAACACCCATTCTTAAGGATGGTGAAAATCCTTTTTTGATACACGATAACAGCAAGTACTAGCTGATTAATACAACAAGCCCTGTCTTTATATGTTGATAATATGAAAGAGCCTCTGATGCAGCCATAGGGCGAAACTTTGGCCAGAGTCGGGCACTTTCAAAATTGTCTAATAAATTTCTTTCCAAGGCATCGGTCTAGCTGTTTTCTTCACCTTCGTGGCTTTTCTAGACCGTCTACAGTCTTGTTTTGTGGGTCCTTCCCGAGATCATATAGTGGAGTCAGAACGCCACGTGGCAGCTCTTCAGACCACCCAGCGGGAGTTGCTGGCCAAGATCGAAGATTTGGAAGACCGAAGCAGACAGAATAACATCAGGATCATCGGCCTGCCTGAATCCGTAAGGGAAGGGGAGCTTTCCGCTTGGATAGAGAAATGGCTGCCTGAGCAGCTGGGCCTAGAATTTGCCACAGGCCCTTTGATCTGTGAGTGGGTTCATCGTGTTGGGCGGATGCGAGAGGTCGCTGTGAGGCCCCGCCTGGTACTGGCAAGAAAACTGAACTGGGCTCACAAAACCAAGATAATATGGGCTTTCAAGCAACGGATGGCCATGGAGTATCAAGGCTTGAAAGGGACTTAAAGGGACTTAAAGGGAGTATCAAGACTTAAAAAAAAAGAAAAAACGCCGCGGTAAGCCCGCCCCCAAGCCGACGTCAGACAGGCGACCGGAGCCCTTTAAAGGGCTCGACGGAGAGAGACGCGCCCTTTCGACCCCGGCTCTCCCTGCTAGCGCCATCCCAGGTCGGCCCTCCCCGCACGTTCGGCGCTGACCCGTCGGGGTCAGGGGAGGTGGACCCGAGGTAGGGAGAGAGGCCACACGCGCCGGAATCCCCGAGCCGGCAGGAATCGAAACCGACTTAAAAAAAAAGAAAAAACGCCGCGGTAAGCCCGCCCCCAAGCCGACGTCAGACAGGGGACCGGAGCCCTTTAAAGGGCTCAACGCTGCTAGGCGTCGCGCGCCTGGCGTCGCGCGCACGAAGGAGCGCAACAAAGGGGCCTGCCCCTTTGTGTGCCCCTTCGTGCGCGCCGGAGTAACACCAAGCAAGGCACCTTTCTTTTCAAAGCCAGCACAGCCTTGCACCCAGACTCTGCCACGCCATACCTCACCATTAAACAACCATTCTGCACTCATTCATCCATGCTCCTTTCACCCAGCTGATCAACACGCTACAGACCAGCACTCAACGGACTCACTCCACGGACCAGCACTCACTCACTCCACGGACCAGCACTCACTCCACGGACCAGCACTCACTCCACGGACCAGCACTCACTCCACGGACCAGCACTCAGACTCACTCCACGGACCAGCACTCAGACTCACTCCACGGACCAGCACTCAACGGACTCACTCCACGGACCAGCACTCAACGGACTCATTCTACAAACTGATAGATATCACAAACTAACTGACATCCACCTATTATTCACCCCCCTCAATCATCAGACACTTCATCAAACACCCTTCCTGAACACAAACAGAACATGACTCAAGGATACCCAATTCCCATCCTCCACCACAACAACATTACCAGGGAAATACCGCTCACACTTCTCCGGACACGCACCACCAGATCCCTTATACCAATCCTGGTCTCACCTTTAACCCAACTACTGGGTCTCGCACTAATCTCAGTATCCCTTTTTAACGCTCAATCAATCACAAAAAAATCACACATTCTAAATGACTACCTCCTCGATGCAAACCCAGACATCTGCGCCATAACAGAAACCTGGCTTAAACCAACAGATGCAGCCCTGGTTAACCAACTACCCACTCATCAATATGATATCTTCTCTCTTCCCAGACAGAAAAAAAGAGGCGGCGGATTGCTCCTAGCAGCCAAAAAGGAACTTAAACTTACCCTCCAACCAATTAAGTCAGCCCCTAAACTAGAACTAGGCCTGTTTAAATCTGAACACCTGCAAATCCTCCTTACATACGCCCCACCTGGTCTACTAGACTCAGATGCATCTCCCATAATTGAAACCATAGCCAAACACATCAACCTAGATGCCCCCGCATTGATATTAGGGGATTTCAACCTCCATGTCGATTCAACCCCGCACTCTCCCAACTGTGAAGCATTCCTAACCTCTCTCAAGGCGATGGGCTTCACACAAATCATCAACAATCCCACCCACAAAGCGGGGCATATTCTTGACCTGATCTTCATCAACTCCAATTTTTCTCCTTCTACCCCCCCCCCGGAATGCACTCCAGTTCCCTGGTCCGACCACTCCCTGATTACTGTCTCCCTCACAAGCAAGGAATACCACAAAACTCAACCCACCCAATCAACAATTCAATACAGGAGATCCTGCTCCTCAGAAGTCCTCAGCGAGCTCCTAACAAAGGAACTCCACAATATAGAAGTCTCTGACCCCAACTCAGCACTCTGCTCTTGGATTAGTATCACAGAATCAATAGCGAACAGAGTTTGCCCGCAGGCAACCAGAAGAAGTAAACAGACGCCTAACAGGAAACAACCATGGTTCTCCGACGAACTCAGAGAGCTTAAGCGAAACCTCAGACAAAGAGAAAACAAATGGCGTAAGACCCCATGCCCGAGCACACTAAACGCTTACAAATCGACCTTACACATTTACAGAAACGCCACGCACCGAGCAAAAAAAGATTTCTACGGCCACAGAATCCATGACCTCGTCTTTGATCCCAAGGCTCTTTTCTCCTATGTAACAGAGCTCACTAAAACCACCACCCCCTTGCATCCCAGACGAACTGGCACAAACAAAGGCAAATGAATTGGCAATTTTTTTCCACATAACTTACTAAAAGGCCTGCCCATCAATTCTTCCTCCTCTCACATCCCCAGCCCCCCCCACCTCAAACTCCGGACCCTCTCTGGAGTCATTTGAACCCACCTCCTCCCTGGAAATCGGATCAATTTTAAAGAAAATGAAACCTTCATACCACCCACTGGACCAAATCCCAACCAAGCTCCTTCTATCGGTGCCAGACTGCATCTCCAAATACCTAGCTGACATCATAAACTGCTCACTATCACAAGGAATCTTCCGGACGTCCTAAAAATTGCCACCCTCAAACCCCTTCTTAAGAAAGCAAATCTAGACCCTAGAGAACCCAACAACTTCCGGCCTATTTCCAATCTACCTTTTCTAGCAAAGATCATGGAAAAAATAGTTAACACCCAATTATCAGAATACTTGGAAGATCACAACATTCTCCATTCATCTCAATATGGATTTCGCAAAGCTCTAAACACCGAATCACTCCTCATCTCCCTCACAGACCATCTCCTCATGGGTATGGACTCCGGACACTCCTTCCTGCTAATACTACTCGACATCTCAGCAGCATTCGACACGGTGAACCATACCACCCTTCTAAAACGACTTTCGGACATCGGGATAACAGGTACAGCTTTCAAATGGTTCGACTCTTTTCTCACGAACAGAGGTTACAAAGTAAA
The DNA here is from genome assembly GCF_901001135.1 of Rhinatrema bivittatum. NCBI lineage: Eukaryota > Metazoa > Chordata > Amphibia > Gymnophiona > Rhinatrematidae > Rhinatrema > Rhinatrema bivittatum. The sequence continues at coordinate 48,085,821 of NC_042621.1, forward strand.
GATCAACAACAAGGAATCTCCGCTCATCAACACTACAAGAGGTGTTCCTCAGGGCTCTTCTCTGTCTCCTACACTATTCAACCTATATCTTCTCCCCCTTTGCCAGCTGTTTACGAATCTTAAACTCAAACACTATCTCTACGCCGACGATGTCCAAATCCTGATCCCTATAACCGAATCCCTTACAAAAACACTGAAATTCTGGAACAACTGCCTCAAAGAAATCAATGACCTCCTGACTACCTTAAACCTTGTACTCAACACGTCCAAGACAGAAATGCTCCTTATATCCCTCAACCACAAAGATAGCCTACTCACAAGTCACAACAACACCCTGGTCAACCAAGCAAGAGACCTAGGAGTTATAATCGATAACCAACTAAATCTAAAAAAGTTCATCACCAATACAACCAAAGACTGCTTCTTCAAGCTGCAGGTATTAAAAAGACTCAAACCACTACTGTATTTTCAAGACTTCAGATCGGTACTCCAGGCCATTATATTCTCCAAATTGGATTACTGCAATTCCATTCTGCTAGGCCTCCCCGCCTCTTCCACCAAACCACTACAGATGCTACAAAACTCGGCTGCCAGAATTTTAACAAACTCCAATAGAAGAGACCACATCACACCTATCCTGAAAAACCTACATTGGCTCCAGTAAAACTTCAGAATTCTACACAAATGTCTCACCATCATCCATAAAGCTATATACAACAGTACACCCATCGACTTACACAACCCTCTCACGCTGCACTTCTCTACCAGACCCATCAGAGAAGCATACAAAGGTACGCTACACCCCCCCCCCAGCCAAATTCACACACCTTTCATCCACTAAAGATCGAGCCTTCTCGGCAGCAGCACCAACCATCTGGAACAACATGCCCACAGACCTTAGACAGGAACCTTGCACACAAACTTTCAGAAAGAAACTCAAGACATGGCTATTTCTACAAGCCTTCCCCGATCTATGACATCCCCTACTGCTACAACTAGGTATAGGATACCATGTATAGTGGATTACATTCAGTCCTGAATACTAGAGTCTATTATAGCCTTATGTATATATCTGTATATTATTTATTTCTGAGACTAAATACTACCTATTTCTATGCTAGCCACTACTCTGGCTTTTCCTCCTCCCAGTTCAAGTACCCCTGTTTATTGTAACTTTTCACTCTCTCCCTCTCTCCTAGCCTATTGTTCACGAAGTTGTTAATTTTAATGTTATTGCACCACTGTTTATTGTAAACCGATACGATATGATTGGTATCATGAGTGTCGGTATAAAAAAGACCTAAATAAATAAATAAATAAATAAATAAAGGCCATAGGATTCTTCTCTTCAACGATTTTTCGACTAACACAACAGCGCTGCGGAAGACCATGTCGCCAGCCTGCACTGAGCTACATAAGCGGTATATTAAATTTGGCCTGCTCTACCCAGCTAAGCTGCGCGTCTTTCACGATAAAGTTCTTTTCTTTACCTCCTAAGAGGAGGCGGAAGGTTTCATTGCTACCTTGTCACGTACCGGCGGAGAGTAAGGGAATCTACATGCTGCCTTTGTTTCCTCAATGATGGCTAAGGAGACGTTCCGGCTAACGACTGAACTCTAATGGTTTGGTGATTTATTATTCAAAATGGTGATAGCCCCCAAAGTACGCTATGTTTTGCATATGATTCCTTGCTGGTTAAAGGCGGCAGACCTTGGGAGATTATGTGCCGCTATCCAAAGTTTTGTGGAGAGGGAGGAAGGCGCGCCTTACTTATGCGACGCTGACGTGTTCCAGGGAGCAGGGGGAGGGGGGGTATGGGTTGCTGGACTTTCAGCTATATAATGCTGCCTGTCAGCTACGTTTCGTGGGAGAGTGGATTACTGACACTTACCACTACTGTGAACCTGGTCTTTTAAACTGAATGACCACCCCCTGGTCCCCACTGAGTATTATTCAAACAAGTGAGAGCGTGCACCGAGCGCTGAATTATCCCAGAATATTGCTTTACCCCTGTATTCGCGCCTGGCGGTGGTTACACTTGCGGGGGGACAGGCCAGGGCTAGTTTCAATGTTGATGCCATTGTTGGGAAATGTGAGTTTTGTACCGGGACGGGATTGTAGTGCCTTGTATCAATTTTGGGCTCGCAAAGGCGTAGTCTATGCTTGCCATCTTTATGACCATGATGCTCATGTATTGTTAGATTATGCTACTTTAAGTGCTAATTATCAGTTACCTAACAAACATTTCTTTGCATACTTGTAAGCAAGACACTACCTGTTATCTCTGCAGTGGACCACAGAGATATGGGCAGCGGAGTCAGCGTTTGCTACTAAAGTGTTTGACACGGCTCTCCTGAAGAATACTATCTCAGGATAGCGGGGCTCTGCAGGCGGATGATCGACTAGACCATCTGGCAGCAAAATGGTCTAACGAGCTCGCCCTGCCACTTACTCCTCAGTATATGCAGCAGTGTTTTACATCACTACATAGACAGCTCATGGACGTTGGGCTTCGTGAAGTCCAGTTAAAAATCCTGCATCGCATTTACTGTACTGATGTGCGTTGTTTCCAGATGGGTACGGATTCCCCTCTCTGCATTAAATGCAGAACAGATGAGGGCATGCTACTGCACAGTCTCTTTCGTTGCTCTACGCTGACTGCTTTTTGGGGATCGGTGTCTGAGGTCATCCTAAAAAGCACAGCTGTCTCTGTGCCCGCAACTGGACAATTCTTGTTGTCTAACCCACAGGCCTGTTCTGCTGAGGTCAGTCGTTAAAAAAATACATTTAGCAGAGTGGCCGTCCTATTGGCCTGTCGCACCATACTCTCAGAATGGGCAGCTCTGGACTTGTCTCCTTCCATCTCAGCTTGGTTCCAAAGAATGGCTTCTACTCTCCAGCTTGAGCGTTTGGACTACGTGATGGGCAAACGCAAGCCCGATAAAGTAAACCAAGCTTGTTGGCAGGCCTGTGCTCACCTGCTGCCAGCGGCTGTTCAAGAAGGATTGCGAACTAGTGGTTATGATTTGGGGTGGATGTAATCCCTGGTCGCTGAGGGTGGGGGAAAGAGGTGGGGGGGGGGGGGGGGGGGAGGGAAGCGGTGGCAGTATGAATGGAGTGTGGTTTGACTGGTGATGAATGAGTTTCGAGGTATTGGAAGGTTTTGTGGGTAGGGATGGGGGGGGGGGGGGGGTGAAAAAGCTAAAATGTGTTGGGAATGAGCCGTGGCTGATGGTTTACTGTTGATACAATGTAATCGATAATTTTGGTATGTATTGGTTGCGATGTACATGGTTTACACCTGCTGCTGTGTGGGCTATACTGTATGTCCCTGTTTCTTCCCAATAAAGAAATTATTTTGAAAAAAAAAAAAAAGAAGCCTTGGAGCCAAGGTTCTGCACCCTCGAAAGGAAATCTCTGCTGTCCATGAAAATACGAGCAAGTCGATGGAAAACCCCTGGAAGGTTTCAGCCTATCCTCCGGGAGCTTGTGAGCTCTGTTTTCACTCAGGGACTTTATCAACTGCTCCAAGTCGTCACCGAAGAGAAACTTTCCTTTGAATGGTAACACACCTAACTGAGCTTTGGACGAGACATCTGCTGACCAGTTGCGTAGCCAGAGGAGCCATCTTGCCAATACTGTGGATGACATGGTGCGAGAGGAAGTACGGAGAAGATCATACAGAGCATCCGCTCCATATGCCACCACCACTTCCAAGCGTTCCGCTTGCTCTGACTTGCCTGGAGCGAGGTCTCTGGACGTCAACAATTGTTGCACCCAGCGGAGGCTCGCCCGGAGCATATAGCTACTACACACCACTGCTTGGATACCCAGGGCCGAAACCTTGAAAATGCATTTGAGGAGGACTTCAAGTTTCCTATCTTGAAGATCCTTGAGCGTCGCCGCTCCTATGACTGGGATTGTGGATCGTTTTGTCACAGCCGACACTGAAGCGTCTACCTTAGGGGACTTCAAGAGCTCAAGAGACTCTTCGGGCAAGGGATAAAGTTTATCCATAGCCCGACCGACTCTCAAACCAGCATCCGGAACGCCCCACTCCTGAGCCATCAGCTGCTGGAGCATCGGATGAAAAGGAAAAGCTTTGGCTGGGGTCCACGGAATCCTGTAATAGGGTATGTTGGGGAAGCTCAACTCCGAATTCAGACAAGACCGAGGGAATAGGCTCCAACTCTTCCCTGTGAAAGAGCTGGACCACCTTCGGATCGTCACCGTCCAGAGGAGCTTGCTTTCCCAGGTCCTCCTCAGACCCTGTGCCGGGAGGGGGCAAGGTAGAAGCCAGCGCATCCGGAGCCCCGCTATCTGCTCCATCCAGAAGGGCAGACCCGCCTGAAATCGATGAGCCACGCAATTTAGCGACCCACAGGGACGACGGAGTGTCTAGTCACTTGGCAACTTTGTGGGGAGGCCAGCTGGATGACTCAAATATGAAGCACTACTCTGCTGAGTCTGAGAAGCCAAATAGGTTTTATGCATAAGAAGCACAAAATCTAATGAGAAGGCGTTAAGAGCCCCCCCCCCCCAAGGGATCAGGTTCACCATCAAAATCGTCCTGGTCTGGATCAGAGGGATCCCCAGGACTGGCAGAGACCGAGGTTGGTCAGGAGGAAGCTCCCGTGCCCCCACTGCCCTGGCTTGTGCTTCTGCAAAAGTATTCAAAATGGCCACCGTTCCCGCACTGAGAAGGAACGGATCGGCCCGAGCCTCTCGAGGTGATGATCTCTTCGCTGCACCTCGGGGCTTTGATGAGCTTCCCGCTGCCGGAATTGGGCTTCCTTCCCCGCCTGAAAGGCACCGCGAGCAGAGGCCTGAACGGGAGAGTCTCAATGATGATCCCCACAGGCAATACAACACGATGGCCGCGGCATCGTGAAAAAATCGAGAGGGGGGGGGGGGGGGGGGGAGCCGAAAAGTCGTGGCAGAAGGGAAGCAGCAGGGAGCCTGAAAAACTCTTAAGAACACGCCCAGACTCCACCCTACCTGCACAGCAATGCAGCCGCTAAGCAATTGGAAGACAACAGCAGAAAAGAAAACTGACATGCTGCTTCTGGGTTTTTTTTTTGTTTTTTTTTAATCCAGTCTGTGCAGCAAAGGGAGAAGAAAAACCGGACCACCGGTAATCTTTCTCCGGCACCTTACCTGCCAGGAGCCCCGTCGGGTAACCAACCCCAGCTTCTCAACCTGCTACCGGGGGGATGGTCTCGCAAGACCTGCCTACCCCCCTGGGAGGATTTCTTTTTTTGCTTGATTCCCTGTATTGCTAGAGAAACCCTCTTTTTTTTTTTTTTTTTTAAAAGGGATACTGCCTTAACCCTAAGATCAGGGCAAGACTGCAGGATTTGCACCACCTCCATCTGCTGGAGACAGAGAAATACTGAAGGGATGCAGGTGGCACACCAGGTTATGAGAGGGTGCCCTTCGAGTTTTTCTCTGTCTCCATCTGCTGGAAGGGAGGCATAACCCACGCTGGACTGATCTGGGTACGTACAGAGAAAGCCCACTTTTAGAGTGAAATCCTTTAGCAATGTCTTCCTTAATGGCTTAAATGAAGGCCAACAGAGAACTTGAAGAACCAAGTTCAAACTTTACGTCGGACACAACCTGCAAACTGGTGAACGCAAAGGCTTGACCCCCTTCAAAAACCATACCACATCCAAATGAGACGCCAGAAATCTGCCTTGTAGCTTGCCTCCGAGGTAACCCAAGGCTGCACTTGCACATGAAGGAACTGTATATCAATCCCCTTATCCAAATCCTTCTGTAAAAATGCCAAAATATAAGGGACATCCACTTGTAATGGATCCAGACTTTCTTCCACATACCAGGTCTCAAAGATTCTCCACACTCTGACATATACCATAGACGTGGATGGTCGTCTGGCCTGAAGCAAAGTGGCAATAACTGGCTCTGAGTACCCCCCCTTCAATCTCAAACGTCTCTTCTCAAAAGCCAAGCCGCGAGACAAAAGTGATCTACCCGATCCGAAAAGATAGGTCCTTGATGTAGTAGTCCTGGCAGATGAGTTAATCTACTGAGAGATGAACCAGATCTGCGAGCATGGACGCAGAAGCCACTCCACTGCAACCATTACAACCCTTCCTGGATGCCTTTTTATGCACCTTAACAGGCAGTCTATTAGCAGCCATGGAGGAAAATCTCTACCGGCCACGGGAGAACCAGAGCATCCATTCCCTCGGCTCTGACTTCTCACCTGTGACTGAAGAACCGCTCTGCTTTTGCGTTGCTCCACGACACCATCAGATTCAACTGGGGTATGGCCCAAATAAGGTCGAAGGCCTCCACTGACAACTCCCATTCCCCTGGATCCAACTGCTACCTGCTGAGATAGTCCGTTGCACATTGTCTACCCGGTGACACGCAAAGCCACTATCCCCTCCAGATATTGCTTTGCCCAGGCAAACAGGTCTTGAGCCTCCAGAGCCACCACTCACCACGCCGCATCTCAAAAAAGATATAGTTGCGATGGAGAAGGTACAGAGAAGGGCAACCAAAATGATAAAGGGGATGGAACAGCTCCCCTATGAGGAAAGGCTGAAGAGGTTAGGGCTGTTCAGCTTGGAGAAGAGACGGCTGAGGGGGGATATGATAGAGGTCTTTAAGATCATGAGAGGTCTTGAACGAATAGATTTGACTCGGTTATTTACACTTTCGAATAATAGAAGGACTAGGGGGCATTCCATGAAGTTAGCAAGTAACACATTTAAGACTAATCGGAGAAAATTCTTTTTCACTCAACGCACAATAAAGCTCTGGAATTTGTTGCCAGAGAAGGTAGTTAGTGCAGTTAGTGTAGCTGGGTTCAAAAAAGGTTTGGATAAGTTCTTGGAGGAGAAGTCCATTAATGGCTATTAATCAATTATACTTAGGGAATAGCCACTGCTATTAATTGCATCAGTAGCATGGGTTCTTCTTAGTGTTTGCCAGGTTCTTGTGGCCTGGTTTTTGGCCTCTGTTGGAAACAGGATGCTGGGCTTCATGGACCCTTGGTCTGACCCAGCATGGCAATTTCTTATGTTCTTATGTTGTTCCACCTTGCCGACTGATATAAGCTACCACTTTCGCATTCATCCCTGAACCTGCGATAGAAAAAAACCCAATGCCCTAACTGCCCTCATCTCTAAACAATTTATTGACCAGGTCGCTTCCACAGGTGACCATAGACCTTAGGCCATCTGTCCCTGACAAACCACCCCCCCAACCACTGAGACTAGCATCTTTGGTCACTACCACCTAATCCAGAGCCTCCCGATCTATCCCCTTCTCTAAATTGTGGCGCGATAGCCACCACAAGAGACTGGATCTGGATTCCCCCAATAGTGGTAAAGGTCACTGATATTCCTCAGACAATGGACTCCAATGGGACATCCAGCATAGAAGCCATGGAACCCAGAACTATAAATAATCCCAGGCCCTGGGCAACAACAGCCGTAGGAAACTCACTATCTTAATCTCCGGGATAAGAGACTCTGCCAGTTTGAGTATTGAACAGCACCCAAGATACTCCATTGACTGGATAGGCACTAGATGACTCTTGGACTAATTTACCATCCAGCCTAGAGACTGCAGTATCTCCATTGCCTGGCATACCAATAGCCCACAATCCCCTTCAGACTTTGCCCGAACGAGCCAGTCATCCAGAACTGTGAAGGACTTCAAAGGGGGCGTGGGATAAACACTGTGGATCCATAAAGTCAAGAGGCCGCCATGAAGAGTGGGTGACTCGCCAGAATGATGGCTACTGCCTGGAGACAATACCCTTATTCAATAAACATACACATGGTTACTGTGACTCCAACATCACTCTAAGCTTCAACAGCAAGAGGAAATGTGGAAAAAAGGATTTGCACTCACAAAGACAGGAGTAGCTGGCTTGTTACGGCGGTTACTACCCCAAACCAAATATCCAAATTACTACCTCCACCTTCCTCTATTCCTGATGCCTTTCAACTAGCTTGATCACTCCATTCTTATACTTCACTTCAATGCATATCCAGCATAGTTCTCTGCTTCAACAGCAGGGGAAAAGAAAAACTGTTACTTCACACATCCAGCAGAGCTCTCTGCTTAAACGGCAGGGGAGAAGAAAAAAGGATTCACACTCACAAAGCGGGGAGTAGCTGGCTTGTTACGGCAGTTACTACCCCAAACCAAATGTGCCTGATACTTCACTTTCAAAGGCATATCCAGCATAGCTCTCTGCTTCAACGGCAGGGGAGAAGAAAAAAACTGATACCTCACGCATATCCAGCATAGCTCCCTGCTTCAACGGCAGGGGAGAAGATAAACAACCAATAAGGGCTGTATAACATAATCTGGGTAAAAACAAATAAGCATGGGTGTAGCTTGCTTATTGCGGCGGTTACTACCCCTACTACCTCTAACTACTCAAGCTAGATATTTCACTTGGATGCAGCTCCATCACCGCTCTCTACATTAATGGTGGGGGTGGAAGGGAATTAGAACCAAGAGCTAAGAGAAACAGATAAGTATGAGAGAAGAAATGAGGGAAGCTGCTGGGCAGACTGGATGGGCCATTTGGTCTTCTTCTGCCGTCATTTCTATGTTTCTATGTTTCTATATATATAAGGGTGAACAAGAATCACCTCCCTCCTCAGGGCCTCTGCCACTACCACAATCACCTTCATGAATGCACATCGAACTGTGGCCAACCCGAAGGGAAGGGCCCAGAACTGGAAATGCTGCCCCAGCACATTGAAGCACAAGAACATCTGGTGCACCGGCCGAATGGGTATATGTAGATAAAACTTTTGTAAGATCCAAGAATGCAGAACTCTCCTTTTATAAGAACATAAGATGCGCCATAATGGCTCAGACCAAGGGTCCACATCAAGCCCAGCATCCTATGTCCAACAGTGGCCAATCCAAGTCACAATTACCTGGCAAGAACAAAACAATAAATGAATAGATCCCAAGCTACTAGTCCTTATTAATAGTTTAGGGATGTCTGCTCCAGGAACATATCCAAACCTTTATTAAACCCAGCTACACTAACTGTCATAACATCCTCTGGCAATGAATTCCAGAGCTTAATTATGCGTTGAGTGAAAAAGAATTTTCTCCAATTTGTTTTAAATGAGCTACTTTCTAACTTCCTTGTATTATCCAAAGGACTAAATAACTGAATCACATTTACCCGTTCAAGTCCTTTCATGATTTTGTAGACTTCTATCAAATACCTCCCTCAGCTGTCTCTTCTCTAAACTGAAGAGACCTAACCTCTTTACCCTTTCCGCACAGGGGAGTGGTTCCATCCCCTTTATCATTTTGGTCACCCTTCTCTATACATTCTCCAGTGCATCTATATCTTTTTTGAGATGACGCGACCAGAACTGCACACAGTATTCAAGGTGTGGTCTCACCATGGAGCGATACAGAGGCATTATGACATCCACCATTTTATTCGCCATTTCTTTCCTAATAATTCTTAACTTTGTTTGCTTTTTTGACCGCTACAGCACACTGAGCAGACAACTTCAATGTATTGTCCACTAAGACGCCTAGACCTCTTTCTTGGGTGGAAACTCCTTATGTGGAACCTAACATTGTGTAATCACGACGAGGGTTATTTTTCCCTATATGCATCACCTTGCACTTGTCCACATTAAATTTCATCTGCCTTTTGGACGCCTAATCTTCCAGTCTCAGAAGGTCCTCCCACAATTCATCACAATCTGTTTGAGATTTAACTACTCTACATAATTTTGTGTCATTCACAAATTTAAGCACCTCGCTAATCATGCCCTTTTCCAGATCATTTATAAATATATTTTAAAAAGCACTGGTTCTAGTACAGATCCCTGAGGTACTCCACTGTTTACATTTTTCCACTGTGAAAACAGACCATTTAATTATACTGTTTCCTGTCTTTTAACCAGTTTGCAATCCTCAAAAGGACATCACTTCCTATCCCATGACTTTATAGAAATAGAAATGAAATGAAATGACGGCAGAAGACGACCAAACAGCCCATCCAGTCTGCCCAGCAAGCTATGCACTTTTTTTTATTTCCTCTTACTTGTTACGCTTGGCTCTTAGTACCTTTTAGTTCTATTTCCCTTCCACCCCACCATTAATGTAGAGAGCAGTGTTGGGACTTCATCTAATTGAATATGTATTTATTTATTTAAAGATTTTTATATACCGGGGCACGTGGAGCACATCACCTCGGTTTACATATAACAATAACTTAGCAATTGCTTTACAGTTCAACAAATTAACTGATAATACAGGTAACATGGCATTTATATAACCATTTATTACGTCAACTTATATGATAACGATCAGGTATATAAGGGAGTCAAAGGGTCTGTAGCAACTGTAATTAATTAATTATGTTACTTGATGAATGCTCATACATTAGGGGGGGGGGGGGGAGGAGACCAAGATAAAGTTGTGGAGGAGATGAAAATGTAAAGGAATGTTCCCAGACAGTTAGTAGTAAGCTTGTCTGAATAACCAGGTTTTTAAGTTTTGTTTAAATTTGTGACATGCTTCTTAAATTTTTTAAATTTAAATAAATTCTTAAATTTTTTGTGACATGTAGCTTAGTTAGGGGTAGTAACCACCTCAATAAGCAAGCTACACCCATGCTTTTGTTTACTCGACTATGTAATTCAGTCCTTGTTGGTTGTTGTCTATATATATCATCGTGATATTATCACGAATGCCGGTATAGAAAAAATTAAAATAAATAAATAATAAATAAATAAATATAGATCCTTTTTTTCTACATTGCCCCTGCCGTTGAAGCAGAGAGCTATGCTGGCTATGCATTGAAAGTAAAGTATCAGGCTTATTTGGTTTGGGGGTAGTAACCACCATAACAAGCAAACTACATCCCCCTTTTTTGTGAATGCAAATCCTTTTTTTTTTTTTTCAATTTCCTCTTACCGTTGAAGCTTAGAGCAATGTTGGAGTCGCATTAACCGTGTGTATGTATATTGAATATTATCTCCAGGGTATTATCTTCAGGTAGTAGCCTTCATTCCCGCGAGCCACCCCCTCTTCATTCACATCCTCTAGACTTGATGGATCCACAGTGTTTATCCCACGCCTCTTTGAAGTCCTTCACAGTTCTGGTCTTCACCACTTCCTCCGGAAGGGCATTCCAGGCATCCATCACCTTTCTTCGTGAAGAAATACTTCCTGACATTGGTTCTGAGTCTTCCTCCCTGGAGCTTCAGCTCGTGACCCCTGGTTCTGCTGATTTTTTTCTGACGGAAAAGGTTTGTCATTGTCTTTGGATCGTTAAAACCTTTCAAGTATCTGAAAGTTTGAATCATATCACCCCTGCTCCTCCTTTCTTCCAGGGTGTACATATTTAGATTCTTCAATCTCTCCTCATAAGTCATTCGATGAAGACCCTCCACCTTTCTGGTCACCCTTCTCTGTACCGCTTCCATCCTGTGTCTGTCTTTTTTTAGATACGGTCTCCAGAACTGAACAGAGTACTCCAGGTGAGGCCTCACCAAGGACTTGTACAAGGGGATAATCACTTCCCTTTACTTACTAGATATTCCTCTCTCTGTGCAGCCCAGCATTCTTCTGGCTTTTGCTATCGCCTTGTCACATAGTGTCTAATGATCTGAAGTCGGAGAAACAATCACCACGAGGTCTCTCTCCTGCTCCGTGCACATCAGCCTCCCCACCCCCCCCCCCCATCGAATACAGTTCATTCGGATTTCCACTCTCCATATGCATGACTGCACTTCTTGGCATTGAATCTCAGCTGCCATATCTTTGACCACTCTTCCAGCTTCCTTAAATCCCGTCTCATTCTCTCCACTCCTTCCGGCGTGTCCACTCTGTTGCAGATCTTAGTGTCGTCCGCAAATAGACAAACCTTACCTTCTATCCCGTCCGCAATGTCGCTCACAGAGATATTGAACAGGACAGGTCCCAACACCAATCCTTGCGGTACACCGCTTAAAACCGCTCTCTCTTCAGAGAGAGTTCCATTTACTATCACACATTGTCTTCTGTCCGTCAACCAGTTTGCAATCCAGGCCACCACCTCGGCACTCACTCCTAAGATTCTCATTTTATTCACAAGCCTCCTGTGCGGGACCATATCAAAAGCTTTGCTGAAATCCAAGTAGATGACATCGAGTGCTCTTCTTTGATCCTATTCCTTGGTTACCCAGTCAAAAAAGTCAGAGATTGGACTTATTCTCTAAGAGACAGGAGCTCTTTGCATCGCATGCACATGTATAATTTCTCACCGGCGGGTTAAGGTGGAGCCCATCCCTTCGGAAAAGACTCACCCCTTCCCCAAAAGGTTCCCCAGTTCCTTACAAAACTGAATCCCTCTTCCATGCACCATCATCTCATCACACACAGATTCCGTTGCTCTACCTGTCTCTGGGGACCAGTGCGTGCAACAGGGATCATTTCAGAGAATGCTACCCTGGAGGTTCTGGTTTTCAGCTTTCTACCTAAGAGCCTAAATTTGGCTTCCAGAAGCTCCCTCCCACATTTTCCTATGTTGTTAGTGCTCACATGTACTACGATAGCCAGCTCCTCCCCAGCTTTGTCTAAAATCCTATCTAGGTGATGAGTGAGGTTCGCTACCTTCGCACCAGGTAGGCATGTTACCAGACAATCCTCACGCTCACCAGCCACCCAGCTATCTACATTTCTAATAGGCAAATCACCATCTATGATGGTCAACCTAACCCTTCCATCCTGGGCAGTAGCCCTGGGAGACACATCCTCAGTGAAAGAGGCCAATGCATCACTTGGAGAGCAGGTCTTTGCTACAGGAACATTTCCTGCTACACCAGGTTGATGATCTCCAACCAGGAGATCTTCTTCCTTCAATGCAGCACCAGGGCAGCCAAACTGGAGTTTGGACTTGGCTACTATGTTCCTGAAAGTCTCATCTATATATCTCTGTTCTGCCCTCAGCTCCTCCAGGTCTGCCACTCTAGCTACCGGAGATTGGATTAGTTCTCTGAGAGTCAGGAGCTCTTTGCAATGGGTGCACACATACAACCTCTCACCAGCGGGTAAAATCATACATTTAACACTTGATGCAAAAGACGGGAAGGTTCCCTTCTTGCTGCTAGACTGCTTGCCTTCATCTTAATTTGTTCAGTTCCTAGTTAAGTTTAGGTTGCTATGGGAATAGGGATAAGTACAATTTGAGACCTTTAAATTTATTAGTGTATTCATTATTTATGTGGTAGTGACCTACAAGGGAATGATGAAACTCAGGATTGCCCTGGGCCTTATCAAATGTTTAAGTTAAAAGGCTGATTAATTTTTTTTTTTATGTGAAAGTGTATTATAAATCAAAGTATATGAGTTAGGGGTGGGAGGGAAATAAAAAACACCCAAACACCTGGCTTCTGCCTGTCTTATGACTAGCGATTTAAAGGAAAATTGGTTCTTACCTGCTAATTTTTGTTCCTGTAGTACCAAGGATCAGTCCAGGCCGCTGGGTTGTGTCTCCCTTCCAGCAGGGGGAGTCAGAGAAAAAAACTGAAAGGCACCCCTCTTAACCTGGTCTTCCACCTGCGATCCCTCAGTATACACCCGATATCAAAGCAGAATAACCAATAAAGGAGAAGAAATCCCCAAACGTAACAAGTGGCTACAATATGCGTGGTAAAAGAAACAAACCATACCGCTGCATAACATTATCAATCAAGAAGATTCCTTTCCATGCCTGTAAAGAACTCTGCCGGGGGTAAGAAGGAAGAAAACATACAGAAAAAACGGACTCTCCAAAAAACCCAAGGGCGGGTGTCTGGACTGATCCTTGGTACTACAGGAACGAAAGTTAGCAGGTAAGAACCCAATTTTCCTTTCCTGTACGTACCAGGATCAGTCCAGACCGCTGGGATTGTACCAGAGCTGCCCTAATTGGGGTGGGAACTGGAGAGTCCCACACGAAGAACACTGCCAAACAGTCAACCTCCGGATCCTAGACATCCACACGATAATGTTTCGCAAAAGTATGCAAGGATTTCCAAGTGGCTGCTCTACAAATCTCCTGCGGCGAGACAGACTGGCTCTCCGCCCAAGAAGCCGCTTGAGACCTGGTAGAGTGCGCTTTCAAGCCTTCTGGTATGGAACGCCTAGCGCAAAGATAAGTGGAGGAAATGGCCTCCTTCAACCACAGCTTTGGATGCCTTGTGTCCCCGTCTAGGACCAGTCAATAAGACAAATGATCCGATAATCGAAAAGCATTGGTCACCTCTAGATAGCGAAGGAGAACCCGGCGCACATCCAACTTATGCAGATCCTCATCAGTCTCAGAATTCTGATCCAAATTCGGGGAAAGCCCGGTAACTCTACCGTCTGATTGACATGAAAAGCCAATACCACCTTGGGCAAGAGGAGAGAACAGTCCGCAGCGAAACTCCGGAATCCGAAATACGAAGATACGGATCCCGACACGACAAAGCTTGAAGCTCTGAGATTCACCGCACAGAGGTAGTGGCTACCAAAAAAAACCAGTCTTGAGTGTCAAATCCTTCAACCTAGCCCGCCGGCAGGGGCTCAAAAGGAAGACCACATAAACCCTTAAGAAACCTAAATTCAAGCTCAGGCAGGATAAATTTGTCGTACCGGCAGGTGCAAATGCTGGCCCCCTTCAAAAAAACGGGACACATCTGGATGAACTGCCAGCGAAAAACCATCAATCTTGCCCCGCAGTCAACCCAGTGCTGCAACCTGCCACCCAGAGAGAACTGCAAGCTAGCCCTTTCTTCAGTCCCTCCTGCAGGAAGGATAGGATGTGTGCCACCGAAGCCAGATGTGGGGGGGGGGACGTTCAAACCTTGGCACCAAGAATCGAAAACTCTCCAAACACGAATATAGGCCAACGACGTGGACGATTTCCGTGCTTGCAAGAGGGTAGAAATAACCGAATCCGAATATCCCCTCTTCCTCAATTGCCTCCTCTCATAAGTCAGGCCGCTAGACAAAAGCGATCCGCTCGATCTAAAATACTGGACCTTGTTGAAGAAGATTCGGAAGGTGGGTGAGACGCACCGGGACCGATCGCCAACGAGATCAGATCGGCAAACCAAGGCCTTTCGGGGCCACTCTGGGGCTACCAGAATGACAGACCCCACGTGGTTCTCTATCCGACGCACGATCTTGCCCACTAGTGGCCAAGGCGGAAACACATACAGTAGTACACCGCTGAGGCCACGGAAGGACAAGAGCATCCACTCCTTCCGACCCGTGGTCTCTCCGACGACTGAAAAAACCGGGGCGCCTTTGATTTGTCCGAGTTGCCATCAGGTCGAGGTGTGGAACCCCCCCCAACGACGAGTGATCAGCCGGAAGGCTGCGTCGGACAATTCCCACTCGCCGGGATCTAGATGCTGGTGGCTTGAGAAAGTCTGCCTGCACATTGTCTACCCCAGCTATGTGCGAGGCCCGCCAGCTGGACCAGATGTCGTTCTGCTCCGTCATGAGTCTTTCAGCCTCCCAGGCCATCGAACCGGCTCCTGGTTCCCCCTTTTGCGGTTGATGTAGGCTACCGTCTTCGCATTGTCTGACAAGACACGCACCGCACACTGAGCTACCAGAAGGGAGAAACACACGTAATGCAGGCATATCGCCCTGGTTTCCAATCGATTGATTGACCACGTCGCCTGATAACTTGTCCAACGACCCTGAGCGGATTGTGACTGGCAAACTGCTCCCCAAACAGTGAGGCTGGCATCCGTCGTGACTATTACCCATTGCGGCTCCTCCAGGTCCATCCCCTGTAACAAGTGGGCCGGAATCAACCACCAATCGAGACTGGACCTGGCTGGTTCCATCAGCGGCGAAGGCAGGCGAAACTCCTCCGATTTCGGATCCCACCGAGAAAGCAATGCGCGTTGTAATGGTCTCATATGCGCCCACGCCCAGGGAACCACCTCCAGAGTAGACGCCATGGAACCAAGTACCTGCAAATAATCCCATACTATGGGCAGGGGTAAAGACATGAGCCAATGAACCTGCGCCACTAACTTGAGCCTCCGCTCCAGAGTGAGGAAGACCTTGCCTAACGAGGTATCGAAGCGTGCTCCCAGGAAGTTGAGAACCTGAGATGGTACCAACAGGCTCTTGGCAAAGTTGACCACCCAACCAAGAGACTGGAGCTGGAGAAGAACCTTGCTCACTGCTTCCCGACAGAGGCTCTCCGATTTGGCCCGGATGAGCCAATCGTCCAGGTATGGGTGAACCAAGATCCCCTGTTGCCGGAGGGCCGCTGCTACGACTGCCATTACCTTGGTGAAGACCCGAGGCGCTGTCGCTAACCCGAACGGAAGAGCTTGGAACTGATAATGCTCCCCCAGGACCATGAACCGGAGAAACCGCTGATGGCGCTCGCGTATCCCGAGGTGGTCCAGAGGCCAATATTTTCCTGAGTAGAGGCCAAATATTATCCTGAGTGGATGGCCACAATGACCGAACGTAGAGTCTCCATACGAAATTGGGGAACCCGAAGTGCTCAGTTGACTGCCTTGAGATCCAATATCGGCCAGAAGGACCCCTCCATCTTCGGGACTACAAAATAGATGGAGTACCTGCCGGCCCTGCGCTCCTCTGGAGGGTCTGGAACAATGGCCCCCAGGGATTTCAAGCGACTCAGGGTTTGCCCGACTACCACTTGCTTGGCCCGAGAGCCGGCGAGAGAAATCAGAAAAAGATCCCTTAACGGGCGGGCAAAATCCGACTCGTAACCGTGTGCGATGATATTGAGGACCCACTGGTCCGACGTGATCCTGACCCACTCCTCGAGAAACAGGGAGAGACGACCTCCCACCCTGGAACTGGGAAGAGGGTCGGAACACCTTCATTGGGACTGCTTAACTCCAGTGGCTTGAGAGCCTTCCTCCCGAAATGACCTCCAACCACGAAAGGAAGTAGGCCACGACTGAACTCTCTGAGTCTGTTGTCGGGCGGGAAAAGCGGGCAACCATGACTGCCGAAATCTGCTCTGTCCTTGGAAATGGTAACGCGTTGCCCCAAAGGGCCTGGAAGACTTAGGCTTGTCTTCTGGCAATTTATACACCTTATTCTCCCCAAGAGACTGAATAAGTGCGTCAAGTTCCTCCCCAAACAACAATTTTCCCTTAAAAGGAAGATTACCCAACTGAGTTTTGGAAGAAACGTCCGCGGACCAGTTCCGGAGCCAGAGAAGCCGCCTGGTTGAAACTGCTGTGGCCATGTTGCGCAAAGATGCCCGTGACATATCATATCAAATTTTAGTCAAGAAAAAAAGATAATTACCTTGGATGACCAAACGTGTTTTAATCTAACAGACACTACCAGAAATCTTCGTCTGATTATCAATTATGAATTACATTTTAAAGCTCACATATCCAAAAAAGTTAAAGATGATTTTAGTAAATTGAGGCTTTTAAAACGTTTGAAACCCATGCTTTCTCCGTATAATTTTAGGTATGTTTTACAGATGTTAGTGTTTTCCGGGCTTGATTACTGCAACTCTACAATGTTGGGACTTCCTAAATCCACTACACGACCCCTTCAGGTAATTCAGAATGTAGCGGCTAGGACAGGGGTCGGGAACCTTTTTGGCTGAGAGAGCCATGAACGCCACATATTTTAAAATGTAATTCCGTGAGAGCCATACTAACTACAACCCCCCACCCTCCTGACCCCCCCAAGACCTACTAAAAGTCCCTGGTGGTCCAGCGGGGGTCCAGGGCTCGCAGACAAATCTTTAATAAAAAAGTAAAAATCTAACAAAAACCCCCACCCTCCTGACACCCCCCAAGACCTCAAAATTAATTACTACCGGTACAACCCCTCACCCTCCTGACCCCCCCAAGACCTGCCAAAAGTCCCTGGTGGTCCAGCGGGGGTCCGGGAGCAATCTCCTGGACTTGGGCTGTCGGCTGCCAGTAGTCAAAATGGCGCCGACGGCCCTTTGCCCTCACTATGTCACTGGGGTCGACCAATGGCGGCGGTAGCCCCTGTGACATGGTAAGGGCAAAGGGCCGTCGGCGCCATTTTGACTACTGGCAGCCGACAGCCCAGGTCCAGGAGATCGCTCCCGGACCCCCGCTAGACCACCAGGGACTTTGGCAGGCCTTGGGGGGGGTCAGGAGGGTGGGGGGTTTGTTAGATTTTTACTTTTTTATTAAAGATTTGTCTGCGAGCCAGATGCAGCCATCAAAAGAGCCACATCTGGCTCACGAGCCATAGGAACCTGACCCCTGATTTAGATCATACACGGAGACAAAACAGACTGGCTGAATACAACTATTAAACTGCATGTACCTCAACGAGACCTAAGATCATCTAATAAAGGCCTATTATCAGTACCTACTGTCAGATCAGCACATTTGAGCGAAGTAAGAGAAAGGGCCATTTCAGTTGCGGGACCGAAACTTTGGAACAGTTTGCCACTAGAACTAAGAATGCAGGACAACCTGAAGAAATTCAAGATCGATCTCAAAACGTGGTGCTTTTTGCAAGCATACAGAACTAATACTCAGGATGTTATATAAATCTACAGCTTTCCTTAGACAATTTTTATCCTTTTATTTCTTAACTATACTAATGCTATTTTAGTTTTTAAGTAATTTTAACTATCTTATTATTTTTAATTGAAGTTTTTATTGTATTTATTTCTGCTTTCTAACTGCTTATATAAAATTTTGTATTATGTAAACCGTAAAGATAGAACCTTGTGTTCTGGGTAACTGTATATAAAAAATTGCATAAATAAATAAAATATAATGCATCCGCTGTGTAAGCCACCGTGGACTCCATCCTATTCGCCTGATCTGCTTCCTCTGGCAGTAAAACCTGTGATGTGAGCATTGCTGGACCCACCCAAGGGTTGCTTGCTGCATGAGGCTACTACAGACCGCCGCCCTAACACAGAGCGCCGAACCTCAAAGATGTGCTTGAGGAGGACTTCTAGCCGCCTATCCTGTAAGTCCTTAAGAGCCGTCGTTCCCGTAACAGGAATGGTGGTCCACTTAGTGACCGTAGTAACCGACGCGTCCACCTTGGGAATCCTGAGGATATCCTAGGCATCCTCAGGTAAAGGGTAGAGTTTGTCCATTGCCAGTCCCACCCGCAGGGTCGTGTCCGGAGATTCCCACTCCCGAGTGACCAACTGCTTAAGCATCGGGTGGAAAGAAAAAGTTTGGGGCAGGGCACGCAGCCCCAAGAGTACTGGTTTCCCCTTAACTGGCTCTAAACTGGGGACTGGTGCCTCCACTTCTAGTTCCTCCAAGACATAGGGGATCAAGGGATCCACTCCTCCTGGCAAAACAATCGAGAAACCCGGGGGTCGTCCCCTTCTACTGGAGCGGACTCATCAACACCCCCATCTAGATTTTGGAGGAGAGGATCCAGAAAGGATCCCGAAGGAGCAGGCTCCAGAGCCCCCCCAGAGGCCGAAAGGGCATCCAGAGACGTGTCCCGCCTTGCAATCTTTGCGGGAGGGGGCTCCTCATCCTGCTGATGAGCTTCCGTCTCCAAAAAAGCCCTATGCATAAGTAAAATAAATTTTGAAGAAAAAACTGACTGGGAGGAGGAGGGAGGACCGAGCTCCCTGAGGGGGGCGGGCCCCGGATCGCATGGTCGAACGGGACTCAGCACGCCGGCGACTGACCCAGACACGACCGCAATAAGAAAATTATTCCTTACCTGCTAATTTTCGTTCCTGTAGTACCATGGATCAGTCCAGACGGTGGGTTATGTCCCCCGTCCAGAAGATGGAGTCAGAACAGACTTCGCAGGGCTTACCATATAGACCAGTACGCCCTCTGCAGGAGCTCAGTATAAAGTTTATCAAAGCCCAAATAGACAAAGTACAGTCTGGATCAAGTTTGCTAACCATAAATGTAACTAAAAATGCAACATCAACATTAAAGTTTTGGCAACACAACCAACTTGTAGGGAGCTAGGATAATAGGAAAAACCAGAAACATAGTAGGCTGCTAAAAGAACAACCCAAGCAGTAGGAAGGAGAGCAGGACCAAGAACCCAAGAGTGGTGGGCGTCTGGACTGATCCATGGTACTACAGGAACGAAAGTTAGCAGGTAAGGAATAATTTTCTTTTCCCTGTACGTACCAGGATCAGTCCAGACTGTGGGATGTCCCAAAGCTTCCCTAAATCGGGTGGGCCCCTGAGAGGCCTGCTCTGAGAACCTGCTCACCAAAGTGCCCAGAGTCTGAAGACGGGAGGTGCAGCCGATAATGTCTCGCAAAAGTGTGCAGCGATTTCCATGTTGCTGCACGACAAATTTCCTGAGAGGAGACAGAGCGGACCTCCGCCCAGAGGCTGCCTGGGAGCGGGTAGAATGAGCTTTGATGCCGCAAGGAGGAGTCCGACCCGCTCCAATGTACGATACAGAAATACTGTCCTTCAGCCATCTAGCGATCGTCGTTTTCGAGGCCTGTGAACCCTTCTTCGGACCTGACCATAGCACGAACAGATGATCAGTGACCCTGAAGTCATTGGTAGCCTCGAGATAGCGAAGTAATGTGCGCTTGACCAAATCCAAGAGGCGGATGGCCCTCGGTTCGTTGGAAGCGAAGGATGGAAGTTCCATAGTCTGATTCAAGTGGAAAGACGATACCACCTTCGGGAGGAAGGAAGGAACGGTGCGGAGAAAAACGCCCGAATCCGTGAAGCGTAGCTAGGGTTCTCTGCAGGACAAAGCTTGGAGTTCCGAAACACGCCGAGCAGATGGCAATGAGGAAGACGGTCTTGAGAATGAGATCTTTAAGAGTAGCTCCACGGAGCGATTCGAAGGGCGGCCCTGACAAAGCACGAAGCACTAAGTTGAGGCTCCAGGAGGGACATGGGTCCCTTACCGGAGGTCGTAAGTGCTTGACTCCCTTGAGAAAACGTGCAATGTCCGGCTGGAGAAGGAGGGAGCCGCCCGACTGTACCAGTGAGCTCAGGGCAGCCACCTGTACTCGAAGGGAATTATAGGCAAGGCCCTTGTCCAAACCATCCTGGAGAAACTGTAGGATCTGTGATGTCGACGCCCTCGTGGTCCGAGTGCCCTGGTTGGAACACCACATCTCGAAGACTTTCCAGACTCGGACGTTAGCTACCGAGGTAGACGTCTTCCGGGCCCACAGTAGAGTCGAAACTACCGCCTCCGGGTAGCCTCTGCGCCTGAGGTGACGCCTCTCAAAAGCCATGCCTCAAGACAGAAGAGTTCTGCCTGCTCGAAAAATACCGGTCCCTGTTGCAGTAGACGAGGGAGATGTCCCAGTCGGATTGGTCCGTCTATCGCTAGTTGTAGAAGGTCTGCAAACCAGGGTCGACGGGGCCACTCTGGGGCGACGAAGATCACGGTCCCCTGATGGCTTTCTATCCTGCGGAGTATTCTGCCCACCAGAGGCCAAGGTGGAAAGGCGTAGAGAAGCAGATGTGGAGGCCACGGGAGGACCAGCGCATCCACCACTTCCGCGCCGCGCTCTCTTCTGCGACTGAAGCGGGGTGCCTTGGCATTGCGGGAGGTCGCCATCATGTCCAAGTGCGGCGCACCCCACCGCCGGACAAGAAGTTGCATCTCTTCGTCCGAGAGGGACCATTCGCCGGGGTCTAGCTGCTGGCGACAAGTAGTCCACCTGAATGTTGTCCACCCCGGCAATGTGCGAGGCTGCCAGCCGGGCAA
This sequence comes from Rhinatrema bivittatum, assembly GCF_901001135.1. NCBI lineage: Eukaryota > Metazoa > Chordata > Amphibia > Gymnophiona > Rhinatrematidae > Rhinatrema > Rhinatrema bivittatum. The sequence goes on from NC_042621.1 coordinate 48,107,508, forward strand.
GGTGAATTTCTACCCATTCCATCAGGAGCCCCGCCTCGAGCGAGACGTGCCGGCTCCTCGTACCTCCTTGCCGATTAATGTAGGCCACGGTGGTTGCGTTGTCCGAGAGAATCCGGACCTCCCGGTTCCGAACCAGAGGGAGGAAATGGTGGCGCGCCAGCCGTACCGCTCTGGTTTCCAGGCGGTTGATCGGCCACGTCGCTTCTACCTTCGACCATGTCCCCTGCGTGGCGCTTCGATCGCAGACGGCTCCCCATCCAACTAGGCTTGCATTGGTGGTCACCACCATCCAACTGGGCACCTCGAGGGAAACGCCTCGAGCCAGGTGCGCCGGAATCAACCACCAACTCAGACTGTCCTTGGTAGCCTGTGGAAGGGGGAGTATCATTTGATAATCCTGTGAGACCAGTTTCCAGCGAGATAGCAGAGCCGCCTGAAGGGGACGCAGGTGTGCAAACGCCCAGGGTACAAGATCGATGGTGGAGGCCATCACGCCCAATAGCTGAAGATAGTCCCAGGAGGTGGGTTCTTGTAATGCAGAGAACCGCCGTATGTGTTCCCGCAAGGATTGAGCCTTGTCCAGGCGTAAGAAAACCTTGCCCTGACGCGTGTCGAAGCTCGCCCCCAAGAACTCCAAGTGTTGCGATGGCACGAGGGAGCTCTTGGAGAAGTTCACCACCCAGCCCAGGGAGCGAAGAACCTGTATGACCCTGGCTACCGAGGACTGTCCGTGGGCGAAAGACTTCGCCCGAATCAGCCAATCGTCCGGGTAGGGATGAACAAGAATGCCCTCCTTCCTTAGGGTCGCCGCCACTACTACCATGATCTTGGTAAATGTGAGAGGAGCGGTCGCCAGCCCAAAGGGAAGTGCCTTGAATTGAAAGTGTTGGCCCAGGATCTTGAAACGGAGGAAGCGCCGATGAGCCGGGAGGATTGGAATGTGCAGGTAAGCCTCCGTCAGATCTAGGGAGGCAAGGAACTCCCCCTGATGCACTGCTGCGATCACTGAGCGTAGCGTCTCCATGCGGAACCGGAGGACCCGTAAAGACTTGTTGACCTCTTTTAGATCCAGGATGGGCTGAAAGGATCCGTCCTTTTTGGGCACGACGAAGTAGATGGAATAATGGCCCAAGCCCACCTCGCCGAAGGGGACGGGCGAAATGGCCCCTATAGTCTGCAATCGGTCCAGAGTTTGCTGTACCGCTGTCCTCTTGAGGTCCGAGCCACAGGGGAGAAGAGGAATCTCTCCCTCGGAGGGCGGACAAACTCCAAGGCGTAGCCATTCCTTATAGTGTCCAAGACCCACTGGTCTGAGGTGATACTCACCCACTCCTCGTAGAAATCCGCAAGACGTACCCCGATCTTGGGGGTGGAGGAGTGGGCGAACCTGGCATCATTGTGGGGGCTTGGGGGATTCCCCTGCCCCGAGCCATCGCGCGTGGGCCTATGGCCACGAAAGGACCAGGGCCAGGACTGGGATCTGGAGGAGGGTGTCCGAGGCCCAGTCTGCCTGTAACTCCTGTAGCGCCGCTGCGCTCTGGCCCTGGTTCGAGAAGAGCCAAAGGACCTAGACCAGGGGTCGGGAACCAATGGCTCGCGAGCCAGATGTGGCTCTTTTGATGGCTGCATCTGGCTCGCAGACAAATCTTTAATAAAAAAGTAAAAATCTAATAAAAACCCCCCACCCTCCTGACGCCCCCCAAGACCTCCAAAATTAATTTACTACAACCCCCCACCCTCCCGAAGACCTGCCAAAAGTCCCTGGTGGTCCCGCGGGGGTCCGGGAGCGATCTCCTGGACTTGGGCTGTCGGCTGCCAGTAGTCAAAATGGCGCCGACGGCCCTTTGCCCTCACTATGTCACTGGGGTCGACCAATGGCGGCGGTAGCCCCTGTGACATAGTAAGGGCAAAGGGCCGTCGGCTGCCATTAATCAAAATGGCATCGACGGCCCTTTGCCCTTACTATGTCACAGAGGCCCTTTGCCCTCACTATGTCACTGGGGTCGACCAATGGCGGCGGTAGCCCCTGTGACATAGTAAGGGCAAAGGGCCGTCGGCTGCCAGTAATCAAAATGGCATCGACGGCCCTTTGCCCTTACTATGTCACAGAGGCTACCGCCGCCATTGGTCGACCCCAGTGACATAGTGAGGGCAAAGGGCCGTCGGCGCCATTTTGACTACTGGCAGCCGACAGCCCAAGTCCAGGAGATCGCTCCCGGACCGCTCCTGGACCCCCGCTGGACCACCAGGGACTTTTGGCAGGTCTTGGGGGGGGGGTCAGGAGGGTGGGGGGTTGTAGTAAATTAATTTTGGAGGTATTGGGGGGCATCAGGAGGGTGGGGGGTTTTGTTAGATTTTTACTTTTTTTATTAAAGATTTGTCTGCCAGCCCTGGACCCCCGCTGGACCACCAGGGATTTTTGGCAGGTCTTGGGGGGGTCAGGAGGGTGGGGGGTTGTAGTAAATTAATTTGGCAGGTCTTGTAATAATGGCTCTCACGGAATTACATTTTAAAATATGTGGCGTTCAAGGCTCTCTCAGCCAAAAAGGTTCCCGACCCCTGACCTAGATGGACGTTGTCTATCCTCAGGCAAACTGTGGACCGCGTTCTCCCCCAGGGACTTGATGATCTGATCCAGATCCTCTCCGAAGAGAAACTTGCCTCGGAAAGGTAGAGACCCCAGACTTGACTTGGAGGAGGCATCCGCCGCCCAGTTACGGAGCCACAAAAGACGCCGAGCCGCTACTACCGAAACCATGGACCTCGCCAGGACCCGGAAGAGGTCGTACAAGGCATCCGCCCCGTATGCTATGGCAGACTCCAGGTGATCCGCCTGGACGGCTTCTCCTGGTGGCAGATCTTGAGAAGTAAGAAGTTGTTGCACCCAGCGAAGACTGGCTCTTTGCGCGAGCGAGCTGCACATGACTGCTCGCATCCCCAGGGAGGAGATCTCAAAAACCCGCTTGAGAAAAATTTCCAGCTTGCGGTCCTGCGTGTCGCGCAATGCCGCTCCGCCCGTCACGGGAATAGTCGTCCTCTTGGTGACCGCTGACACCGCCGAGTCCACCTTTGGGACCTTGATGAGCTCCAGAAAATCCTCAGGAAGAGGATACAGCTTCTCCATGGCTCGACTGACCTTCAAAGATGCTTCAGGGGTATCCCACTCCCTGGTCAGGAGCTGCAAAAAGGAATCATGGATGGGAAAAGCTCACGATCTAGGCCGGAGGGCGGCTAGGACTGGATCCCCCTTCCTGGAAGACGTGGCGACGGCAGGGGCAACTGGAGCTGGTGGGTCCGGCGGTGGGTCAAGATCCAGCTCTAGAAGTATCTGAGGTATGGGATCATCCATCTCCTGTCGCTGGAAAATGCGGAGCGCACGCGGGTCGTCGCCTTCCGACTGAGCGTCCGGCTGCACAGCATCCGTGGGATCTTCCCCCAAGGCTGAAGTCGCCCCCGCCCCTCCCGGGGCAATATGCACCCGGGTGGTCGCTGGTGGGGCCCCCGACACCGATCCCACCAGGTCAGGGGGGGCCCAACGGAGCAGTCGGAACACGAGGAGTTTTGGCGGGAGGGGGGCCCGTGGGGAGCCTCCAGGCCATGCAAAAATGCACTATACATAAGAAGGATGAATTCCGGTGAAAATCGTGGCATACTCGGGGGGGGGGGGGGGGGGGGCGAGGAGGAGCCCTCCGCAGTTCCCGGGTCCGGTAACCCCTCCTCCGGGGATAAATTCGGCAGAGAAATATCCCTAGCATCCCTGTCAGGCAGCGCTGAGTGTGTGTCCTCAGCGCGCTGCAAATTCAAAATGGCCGCCATTCCTGCCAAAGGCGGCGAAGTGGCCGGCCCGCACCTCCTGGGCCGCGGTGAAGAAAAGAAGGAAAAAGTGCTGAGGGGCTGCGAGGTGCCTTCCCCTCCGGGGAGACACCGAGCGCAGATCCCCTCCCTTGATATTCTCGACCCCGGCTCGCCGCAGGCCGAACACCGGGACGGCCGCGGCATCGGGATCGCCGGAGAAGAGAAAAAGCCGCTTGGGGGGGGGGGGCCCGGGGGGAGGAGAGAGGTGCCGCGGGGGGGCCCAATAGGCCTGCACTACCCACCAGAGACCGTCCCGAAGGCGCAGGGGAATTGCCCCTCCCTGCAGCAGCGGCCCCGGGGAATGCTAGTCTCGGGGCCGCGGGACGGAGGAAGATGACGTGAAGAGGCCGGCACCACCGGCTTCCACAAGGCACCCACAATATTCAAAACCTAGACGCCAAGAAAATTAAAAGCAAAACAAACATTTTAACTTACCCCCGGCCAGGAGGGAGGAGAGACCGAGAGAGAGAAAGATAGCGGAGGCAGAACTCAGAAGCAGACCACGCCTCCCCAAAATTGGACAAACCTTTTTTTTTTTTTTTTGTAAACTTGATCCAAATTGTTCAAAGAGAAATAGGTAAGAAGAAAGAAGCAGAAGAACGAAATCCCTGCTACTCTAGGGAAGCAACGGGTTCCCCTACTCGCATCTGCTGGAGTCAGAAAGATACTGAGCTCCTGCAGAGGGCATACTGGTCTATATGGTAAGCCCCGCGAAGTCTGTTCTGACTCCATCTGCTGGACGGGGGACATAACCCACCGTCTGGACTGATCCTGGTATGTACAGGGAATAGGAGTCCGCAGCACAATTCCTCAGCTAGAGGAGATGTCTGTCCGAGACCGCGGAAACCATGGCTCTGGCTTGCACCCGAAGAAGATCATAAAGGGCATCGCGCCTTCCAGCCAGTCTGCCTGCTCTGCCTCTGCAGACGGAAGGTCTTGGGTGCTGAGTAATTGTTGAACCCACCTGAGGCTTGCCTGCTACAAGAGACTGCTGCAGATTGTCGCCCGAACTCCTAAGGCCAAGACTTCAAAGATGCGCTTGAGATAAAGTTCAAGTTTGCGATCCTGAACATCCTTCAATGTCGTGGCCCCCACCACCGGGAAGGTGGTGTGCTTGTTAACCGTGGAGACGTAGGAATCCACCTTGGGTATTTTAAGCAATTCCAAGCAGTCATCAGGGAGAGGGTAGAGCTTGTCCATTGCCCTACCCACTCGGAGCCCCGCCTCTGGAGACTCCCATGCCCAGGACCGGGTCCACGTTAGCAGGCATAGCGGCTGTAACCGTATCCTCAGGGGACACCTCAATTCCCAGCTCCTGTAAAATAAAGGGAATGAGGGGATCCAGCTCCTCACTTTGAAACAGGAGAAGCACTCGTGGGTCGTCCCCCTCGAGGGGGGTGTCTGGGAGCAGGGAGTCAGTATCCTGATCAGGGACCGGCAGCGGCAGGACCCCCGGTACTCCCCACCCCTAATGGAACCCTGCCCCTCTGGCACCGCAGGAGGCTGAGAAGATGAAACCCGCAGGCTCTTCGCTGGAGGGGGACCTGGGGGGTAGGGGGTGTCCTCCTCCTCCTCCTGCAGGCTAGCTAGATAGGATTTGTGCATGAGAAGCACAAACTCCATGGAAAGACAAGCCTTAGACTTTCGTGGGGGGGTCAGAAATCCTCTGGGGAATGTGCGGGGCACAAATCCGGAGGAGAAATCGGTGAATCGGGCTCACCTCCCTCCTGCTGCCCGATTCAGCAGAAGGAGCTGCTCCTAAAATGACCACCGTTCCCGCAGTTTGCCGAGCAGGGAACGGCCTGGCCACATGGTGAGCAGCCCGACCCAGGGTCGCTGGTTTCACAGGTGCCAAGGAGGGGCCCTCCCCACCCGGCAGGCCCCCGGAGCAGAGCCTGTCGCGGGAGAGCCGCGCAGCAGGCTCCCCGCAAGCAATACAAACGCTGGGACGCGGCATCAGCTGTGAGAGAAATCGCCGCGGAGAAGTAAATGGGCTGTGCTCTGCCGGTAAGTGAATGCAGGGACTGAACCCTGCACGCTGCCGAAGCTGTCTGCTGTCAATACGAAGTTTACTTAACGCTTTCCTGCTGATTTGCTTGTCTTTCTTTTTTTGTTTTATCTTTCCTGCCGAGTGACTGGACCACTAGTATTGTCCCAAAAGGTCACCGGGAAAATGGGGAGCCTAGGCTGACGAATCAAGGGGCAAGTCCCCCTAGGCCCCCAGCAGAGCGAGGAGACAGAGCTGTCTCCGAGAAAACAAACAGAGAAATTCTTTCAAACTTAATTAAAAAAAAGAATCAATAAAAGTAAATACTTGCTTGATCCTGAGACTAATAATAAGAACAAAGTCCCTACAGGGAGAAGAAATTAAGAAGAAGGGGAACCACAGGTTCAGCTGCCTGCAGCTGCTGGAGACAGACAAATACTGAAGGGATGCAGGGTAGGCTCTGTCCTGATATAGGATACCCTTTCCGTTTTGGTCTGTCCCCATCTGCTGGACAGGAGGCTCAACCCACAGTCTGGACTGATCCGGGTACGTACAGGGAACAACAGTATTAATTCTTTTTCTGAGTATTAAAATTGGCAGTACATGAATGAAACTGCTGGCATTTATGCTGAACTGCAGATCACTGGGGATTTCTGGCTTCAAAATGTTTTCTGCTGTACTATTTCATGGTCAGGGTATAAAAAGTTCAATTAATTTTATTTAGTCAAGACAAAAAGTGTATTCTGTTTTCAAATAGTCTATAATGAATCTATGAAAATTATGGAGACAGGATCAATCTCACGAACAATTATAATCCTCTGAAGAGAACGAAGCTGAGAAGTCCCTTCTATCTCTTGGCTATAAGTCTTCAAGACTGGCTGTCACAATATTATATTTTCTGACTCCACCCATCAAAGAAAAAAAAAAAAAAAAAGATAACCCTAGCAGGCACAATCACTCAGGCCATGGAGTCACTCCCTGGTTTTCATTGGTGGTAGTGGTGGCTTATAAGGACTGTCCTGAGCATGGGAGAAACAGCTGGAACACACAGGTCTGAGGTCTAGACGAGTGCCGGGAAACCCTATAGCTTTGTTTCCTCTCCTCAGCGTCATGTAATGATAGAATTGCTGAGGCTGGGAATGTGCATTCTGTGTGACTCCAATTCCTGCCTCCTTCCACCCCCTCTTACCAGAGCTGTTCACATACCACAATATTATTTGGGTCCATGGACTCTACGGCTTCCAGGAACTTGAACTGCACCTGCTGGTACTCCCGATGGTGTTCAAACGTAAAAGACTGTATTCCTCCCTTTGTCTCCAGTAATTGCATTGTAATACCTGCAGGAAGATGCCAAGATTAATTCATACACTTCTGCACAGGGATTTCACGAAGTGATAGCTGGGTGCTGATCAATGAAGAAGCATCTTGCAGTGCAGTTGAGCTCCCCAAGGTCGGAGCTTAGAATCTAATTTAACATCAGCTCCAGGAACTCAGAATCTTTGCAGAATACAACTGCACACCATGACATCTGCATGAACTGTTCCTTTAAGTCACTGACAAGGAAGCTTTCCTGGCAAGGGAAAGTCATCAATGTGACCTCACCACCTCCCTGTCCCACTACTGCATATCTGCAGTACACCAGCATAGGTGGCGCACATCACACTATCAATTTCCTGCTAACCATGCGGCTGGAAAGGGAGAGACATCATCCTTTGCTCGTACAAGCTTTAGGTGATAAAATCCAAGACAATACTCATTTTATACATATCCTGCCAGCTGGATATATTAATCCATTACATATATTAGCACCATGTGTATGTTCTTTGTGGGAAAATACTGCTAGTCACTTTATTATAAAAATTGGATAAATTACTTACCTGATCATTTTGTTTTCCTTAGTGTAGCTAGGATCAATGGGTTTTATGCTCCCCTGCCAGCAGATTGAGTCAGGCTGCAAAGCTGACATCACTCTAGATACACCCCTGCAGTGACCTCAGCTCTTCAGTATCCTCTTCAAAAGCCACTGTGGACATACTAGTGAAAGAACTTAATTGAAAATATGACTAAAAATAAGATTAAAATGATTAAATGGATAACCGTAACTGTACTCAACCAATCATAAACACTGAGCTCCAGTAAGAATATAGGTACCTTAATCTAGGGACTGGATGAACACTTACCCATGATCCCTTGGATTCGAGGCCTATTCCACAGGAGGACCTGTGGCGCAGGTCTTGGGCAGCTGAGGGTAGGATGCTAAGTCCAACTGTCTACACTAAAGAAAACAAAATTATCAGGTAAGTAATTTCTCCATTGCCTAGTGTGTAGCAAGATGGACTCAGGACCAATGGGATGTAAAAAATCTATTCCCAATTGGGGTGGGAGGCTGCCCGCGGTCCAGTCAACACCACCCATGCAAAGGCAGCATCCTCTCGGGCCTGTATGTCCAGGCGATAAAACCTGGAGGTGTGCAAGGAGGACCACGACGCTGCCCGGCAGATATCGAAAGATATCGCTGCCCGGCAGATATCGAAAGACGACAGCAGTCTGATCTCCGCCCATGAGACTGCTTGAGCCCTAGTGGAATGAGCTCTGAGAGGGTAATGGCTTTCCAGCCTCCATATAGGCTCTCATGATCACCTCCTTAATCCAGCGAGCTATAGTAGCCTGCGAAGCTGGTTCACCCCGTTTCCTTCCGCCATGAAGGACAAAACAGACAGGTCCGTCTTTTGGACTGGTTCTGTGTCTTCCAGACACTGCACTAAAAGCCTCTCGACATCCAAATGATGGAGGAGCCGATATTCTTCTGCATCCTTGAGTTTATCTAGGGATGGCAATGAAATGGACAGATTCAAATGAAACTCCGAGACCACCTTGGGCAAGAAGAACAAAAAAGTACATAGCAGCAATACCCCAGAGTCATCTGAAGGAAAGGTTCCCGGTATGACAATGCTTGCAGTTCAGAGATGCGACGTGCTGAGCATATAGATACCAGGAACACAGTTTTCAAAATCAATAAACGCAAGGACAGATTGCTCAGTGGCCGAAAGGAAGGACCTGCCAAGAATTCCAGCACTAAATTAAGATTCCACAAGGGAATTAGCAACTGTATGGGAGGCTGAAGGTGCTTCACTCCCTTCAAAAAATGAGCCACGTCCTGATGAGCCGACAGGGAGATCCCATTCACCTCACCCGTGTAACAGGAGACAGCCGCTACCTGCATCTTCAAGGAGTTAAGGACCAAACATTTATTTAAACAGTCCTGCAAAAATTCCAGAATAAGTGGGATTTTGACCGCCTGAGGGGAGATACCGCATTCTTTGCACCAGGCCTCAAATACTCTCCAGACTCGCACATATGCTAGGGACGTGGAGAACTTCCGAGCGCAGAGTAAGATGGTAATTACCACCATAGAATATCCCCACTTCTCCAGGTGAGTCCTCTCAAGGGCCAGACCGTAAGACAGAATTGAGTCAGATCCTCGTGAAGGACCGATCCCTGCTGTAACAGGTCCCTCTATGGTGGGAAGCGCAGGGGTTTCTCTATCAGGTGCCTCTGCATAGCCACATACCACGGACACCTGGGCCAAGCTGGAGCTACTAGCAGGATTAGTTGCATGTGGTGATCGAGTCTGCAAATGACCCTGCCCAGCAGGGGCCATGGAGGGAAGATATATAGCAACTCATCTTCCAGATCTGAACGGATCTTCTGTGCCTGAAGAATTGAGGAACCTTCGCATTGTAGGATGAGGCCAGCTGGTCGATTGATGGGAGGCTCCAACGATCTACTATCAGTTGAAACGCTTTGGCCGACAATTCCCACTTTCCTGGATCCAGAATCTTCCTGCTTAGAAAGTCTGCTCTGATGTCTTTTCCTGCGATGTGGGAAGCTGAGATCATCTGTAAATAGACCTCCCTATGGAGTGGGTGGAAGTACATTTCCTATGACACTTGTTGGCTCGTTTCCTCCCTGGTGATTGAAATAGGCCACTGTCACTACATTGTCTGTCATCAAGCGGACTGCCTGGCCATGGAATCTGTGGCTGAACTGTAAACATGCCAATCTGACTGACCAGGCTTCCAGGCAATTGATGTTCCAGAGGGCTTCTTCTTCTGTCCAACGTTCCTAGGCCGTCAGCTCCTGTCAATGGGCTCCCCAGCCCTGGAAACTCACATCTGTTGTGAGAACCAACCAGTTCAGGGAGGACAGGGACACACCTCAGATGAGCTTCCTGTAACCACCACTGGAGGTGACAGCAGACTCCCCTCGGTAAAAGGAGATGAACCAAATAGTCTTGAGACTGGGTTTCAATGTGACAGCAATGAGTGTTGAAGAGGACATGTGTGCCCTCGCCTACAGAACTACATCCAGGATTGCTGCCATCAATCTGAGAACTGAGAACTTGGACAAAGCGCCACCCTGTTGGGCATACCATGTTCACCAAATGACACCTGGGTGCATCAACTTCTGTATCCGTGTGGCCAGAAGAAAGACCTTGCCCCACCTGGTGTCAAACTGGACTCTCAGATACTTCAAGGTCTAGGAAGACATGAGGCTGCTCTTGGAAAGGTTTACTACCCAACCGAGTTCCTGTAACAAAGAGATCAACTTGTTGGTCACCAGGAGGCCGTCTTCCACGGACTTTGCCCTGATCAGCCAATCATCCAAGTATGGGTGCACCAGGATCCCATCTTTGCTCAACGCTGCCGACATGACCACCATAATCTTGGAAAAAGTTCTGGGGGCAGTGGCTAAGCCACAGGGCAGCGCCTGAAACTGACAACCCAGCAACACAAAACGTAGGAAACTATGATCCTGTCGGATTGGAATATGTAGGTAGGTCTCGGATAGGTCCAGGGAGGTTAGGAACTCTCCCAGTTATACGGCTAATATCACGGAGTGCAAGGTCTCCGTGCAAAAATGAATCACTCACAAGTGACGGTTGACGTTCTTAAGGTCCAGGATGGGGTGAAAGGAACCTTCCTTCTTGGGTATGACAAAATAGATGGAATAATGCCCCGTATTTTCTTGGGGCATAGGTGCTGGTTCACACCCTCATCCTTAGAAGTGCAATCTCCACTGCCTGCTTCTTGTGCTGGGAGTGGCAAGGAGACACCATGAATACGACCCAAGGAGTGCTGTGGAATTCCAGTGTATATCCTTTTCGTATGACTTCGGATACCCATCTGAAGTAATCTTGTTGTAAGAGACAGATGAAGGTCCTGAAGGTGGGTCGGTAAAATCTCACTGGGGGTTTGGGGCAAGCCTGAACCTGAACCTGCCCCTCTCCTGGGCTGCTGGGTACGAAAGGGCTGGGATCTCCCAAGGTGTCAAGACCTCTGAAATGTTGAATTTCTGTAGGGGCGGAAACGCTGGGTACCCCTGGAACGACCCCTCATAGGTGAGAGGCGCTGTAGTTACTTCCTCTTACCTTCCGGTAACCGGGGAACTGGAAATTTGCCCCATTTACTGGCCACCTTTTCCAACTTGCTCCCGAATAGGAGTGATCCTTTAAAAGGCATCTTTGTAAGATTAGCTTTGGAGGTTGCATCAGCTTACCACTTCCACAGCCATAGCTGTCGTCTGGCTGCCACTACCGAGGCCACTCCTCTGGCCAAAGTACAGACTAAAATCAGAGCCTGCGTTTGCTAAAAAGGCGGCAGTGGGTTCCATAACCGTTCTAGAATTCACCCCCAAGTCATCAATCTCCTGAGAGAGACGCAGACACGAACGAGCCACCAAAGCACAACAAGAAGCAATCTGTAAGGTCATCGCTACAGCATCAAAGGTTTGTTTTAAGGATAGACTCGATCAATCTATCATGCACATCTTTTAAGGCTGCTCCTCCTTCCACTGGGTTAGTTGTTCACTTAAGACACAGGACAGACCAGTGCATCCACTTTAGGGAAATGCAAACATTCTCTTACCGCTGGGTTGAGGGAAAAGAGCTTCCAACACTTGGCCCCCTTTAAAACTTGCTTCTGGAGCACCCCATTCCAGATCAATCAACTCCTGGATGGCATCCATCACTGGAAAGTAGCAGGGGAATCAGAATGGGATTCTTCTTTGGTACTGTCATAGAGTCTTGCCCCAGGAACGAAGGTTTGTAGCCCCTGCAAAAAGCTCCACCCAGGAAAAAAGGCAGCCGGGTCCATGCCTAATCCAGGAGGCACTGGAGTGGGACCAGTTGAATTTCCCTCTCCCATGAATGACCCAGTCAAAGGGATACTGAGGTCCAGCATACTTCCAGTTAAGGCAGTGACCAACCCATCAGCCTGGTTTAGCAAAGCTTCTCCTTGGGCTTCCTCACAGTGCCGACTCTAGTTGGAGTCCAGGTTCAACTGCGAGGCTCTAATATGGCAAGCACTGCACAGAGCAAGGTGCTTAGGTTTCTTGGTTGGCGGTCCCATTGGTCGCGGTAGTTGTGTGCTCTTTTGGCAAATTTCAAGTCACTGGGTGGGGCGCGGCAAGGCGTGCGCACAGCTCTTCCTGTATCGCACGCTTTAAAAGATGTACATGTAGGTATGCGCCTGATGTTACACATACAGCGCATGCGCAGAGCCAACACACTGCACGTACTGTCATCCTATGGAGGGCAATATGGCGTGCACACAAACGAGCTCAAGATGGCGCCTCCATGGCCTACCATGCGGTGAACTGACAAAGGCTACAGTGGGGCCTAGCCCTCCGGGGGCTGCTCAACCCGTTCAGAAGCCCAATTCCCCTTACCCCCAACGGAAGCAGGAATAACGTCGGTACGGCACACCGAGCATGGAGACAGAGGGAAGACCTACCAAAACTCCCTCTAATCATCTCTGAACCTGGAAGTAAATTTTTTTTTTAAACTTTCCTGGGCTCAGTGCTTACCAGCTGAGTATAGAGACGGTGTCCAGATGCAGGGGCAGAGGGCTTTGGCCATCACCGTTGCGCTCTGCTTCCTGCACCTGCTGCCTTTCAGCTGCCTAAGCAGCAAAGTTCATGCCGGGAACCGGCTACCGAACCAAAGCACATCTCAGAGATCTCGGAAATTGCCTCAGGAATTTTCAACGAGGAGGGACCTTTAGGTATCACCAAAGGAGAGCGAGGATCAATTTTCTTCAAATTTAGAATGTAGAATTTCTCCTTCCAAAAAGTACAGCAATCCCCATAGGGAGAGGTATGTCCACCATCTGCTAGATATGGAGAATACCGGGGAGCTGAGGTCACTGCAGGGGTATAAGAAAATTATTCCTTACCTGCTAATTTTCGTTCCTGTAGTACCATGGATCAGTCCAGACGGTGGGTTATGTCCCCCGTCCAGCAGATGGAGTCAGAACAGACTTCGAGGGGTGTTGCCATATAAACCAGTGCACCCTCTGCAGGAGCTCAGTATAAAGTATATCAAAGCCCACACAGAATAGTGAAGAACAGTCTGGATCAAGTATGATTAACCATAAATTCAGCCACAAATGCAACATTAAAAACTCAACATTCAGTAAAACAGCCAACTTGTAGGGAGGTGTGAACACAGAAATGAAAACCAAAAGGCACAGCATGCTTCTGAAGAGGAAAGAGCAATCTGAGCAGAGCAGAACCAAGAAACCCAATAGTGGTGGGCATCTGGACTGATCCATGGTACTACAGGAACGAAAATTAGCAGGTAAGGAATAATTTTCTTTTCCCTGTACGTACCAGGATCAGTCCAGACGGTGGGATGTACCCAAGCTTCCCTAAATCGGGTGGGTCCCTGAGAGGCCTGCTCAGAGAACCTGGTTGCCAAAGTGTCCAGAGGCTGTCGACGCCAGGTGTAGACGATAATGTCTCGAAAAAGTGTGCAGCGATTTCCATGTTGGCTCTTGACAAATTTCCTGAAAGGAGACGGACCGCACCTCCGCCCAGGAGGCTGCCTGTGAGCGGGTAGAGTGAGCTATGACGCCGCAAGGAGGAGCCCTTCCCGCTCCAATGTAAGATGCGGAAATGGCGTCCTTTAGCCATCTTGCAATCGTCATCTTCGAGGCCTGTGAATCTTTCTTCGGGCCCGACCTGAGCACGAACAGATGATCGGAGACTCTGAAGTCATTAGTAGCCTCCAGGTAGCGAAGCAACGTGCGCTTGACATCCAGAAGACGAAGGGACCTTGGTTCGTCGGAAGCAAAGGATGGAAGCTCGACCGTCTGATTCAAGTGGAAAGCCGATACCACCTTCGGGAGGAAAGAAGGAACGGTGAGGAGGAAGACCCCCGAGTCCGTGAATTGAAGATAAGGCTCTCTGCAGGACAATGCTTGAAGTTCCGAGATGCGTCGGGCGGAACAGATGGCCACGAGAAAGACTGTCTTGAGAGTGAGATCCTTGATAGTCGCGCCGCGGAGCGGCTCGAAGGGCGGTCCTGACAAGGCGCGAAGCACTAAGTTGAGGCTCCAGGAGGGACAGGGGTCCCTCACCGGAGGTCGCAAATGCTTGACCTCCCTTGAGGAATTGTGCGATGTCTGGCTGGAGCAGGAGGGAACCGCCATACTGTACGAGCGAGCCAAGAGCGGCCACCTGGACCCGAAGCGAATTATAGGCGAGTCCTTTATCCAGTCCATCCTGGAGGAACTGCAGGATCTGAGGTACCGACGCCTTCGTGGGGCGAGTGCCCTGGTTGGAACACCACATCTCGAAGACCTTCCAGACTCGTACATAAGCTACCGAGGTAGATATCTTCCGGGCCTTCAGCAGAGTCGAGACTACCGCCTCTGGGTCGGCGCCTCTCAAAAGCCAGGCTGCAAGACAGAAGAGTTCTGCCTGCTCGAAAAATACCGGGCCCTGGTGAAGTAGACGTGGAAGATGTCCCAGTCGAAACGGACAGTCGATCGCCAATTGTAGAAGATCTGCAAACCAGGGTCGACGGGGCCACTCTGGAGCCACGAGGATCACGGGCCCCTGGTGACTTTCTATTCTGCAGAGAATTTTGCCCACCAGGGGCCAGGGAGGGAAGACGTAGAGAAGCAGGTGTGGGGGCCACGGGAGGACTAGGACATCCACCCCTTCCGCGCCGCGCTCTCTTCTGCGACTGAAGAAGCGGGGGGCCTTGGCGTCCAAGTGTGGCGCCCCCCATCTACGGACAAGAAGTTGCATCGCTTCGTCGGAGAGGGACCATTCTCCGGGATCCAGCTGTTGTCGACTCAAGTAGTCCGCCTGAACGTTGTCCACCCCCGCGATGTGTGAAGCCACAAGGCGGGCTAGATGAATCTCTGCCCACTCCATCAGCTGCGCCGCCTCGAGTGAGACGTGCCAACTCCTCATACCTCCCTGACGATTGATGTAGGCAACGGTGGTGGCGTTGTCAGAGTATCCTGACCTCCCGGTTCCGCACCAGCAGAAGGAAATGCAGGAGTGCCAGACGCACCGCTCTGGTTTCCAGTCGATTGATCGGCCACGCCACTTGTACTTTCGACCACGCCCCCTGCGCGGAGCTTCGTTCGCAGACGGCTCCCCACCCAAAAAGACTGGCATCGGTGGTTACCACCACCCAATTGGGAACCTCGAGAGAGACGCCTCGTGCCAGATGCGACGGATCCAACCACCAACGCAGACTGTCCTTGGCAGCTTGCGGGAGGGGAAGTACCATCTGATAATCCTGTGAGACTGGTTTCCAGCGGGAAAGGAGAGCCGCCTGCAGGGGACGCAGGTGTGCAAACGCCCAGGGCACGAGATAGATGGTGGAGGCCATCACGCCCAGAAGCTGAAGATAGTCCCAGGAGGTGGGTTCTGGCAACTCAGAAAACCGTCGTATGTGTTCCCGCAAGGATTGAGCTTTGTCCGGGCGCAAGAAGACTTTGACCTGACGCGTGTCGAAGTGCGCTCCCAAGAAGTCCAAGTGTTGAGACGGAACAAGGGAGCTCTTGGGGAAGTTCACCACCCAGCCCAGGGAGCGAAGCAACTGGACCACCCTGGCTACTGACGACTGTCCGTGGACGAAAGACCGCGCGTATCAGCCAGTCGTCTAGATAGGGATGAACGAGAATGCCCTCTCTCCTCAGGGCTGCTGCCACTACCGCCATGATCTTGGTGAATGTTCGGGGAGCGGTCGCTAACCCGAAGGGAAGTGCCTTGAACTGAAAATGTTGGTCCAGGATCTTGAAACGGAGGAACCACCGGTGAGCCGGAAGGATGGGTATGTGCAGATAAGCCGTCGTCAGATCCAGGGAAGCGAGGAACTCCCCCTGATGCACTGCTGCAATTATTGAGCGTAGCGTCTCCATGCGGAAACGGAGGACCCGTAATGACTTGCTGACCTCCTTTAGATCCAGGATGGGCCGGTAGGAGCCGTCCTTTTTGGGTACGACGAAGTAGATGGAATAATGGCCCAAGCCCACCTCGCCGAAGGGGATGGGAGAAATGGCCTCTATCTCCTGCAACCGGTCCAGAGTTTGCCGCACCGCTCTCCTCTTGAGGTCCGACCCACAGGGGGAGAAGAGGAACCTGTCCCTCGGGGGGCGGACAAACTCCAAGGCGTAGCCGTTCCTTATAGTGTCTAGGACCCACTGGTTTGAGGTGATGCGCACCCACTCCTTGTAGAAATCCGAGAGACGACCCCCAATCCTGGAGGAGTGGGCGAGCCTGGCATCATTGAGTGGACTTGGGTGGGAGATTCCCCTGTCCCGACCCGTCGCGCGCGGGCCTGCACCCACGAAAGGACCGAGGCCAGGACTGGGATCTGGAGGAAGGTGTCCGAGGACCCGTCTGCCTGTAACTCCTGTAGCGCCACTGCGCTCTGCCCTGGTCCGAGCAGAGGCAAAGGACCGGGAGGTACGTTGTCTATCCTCAGGAAGGCGGTGGACTGCGTTCTCCCCCAGGGACTTGATGATCTGGTCCAGATCCTCTTCGAAGAGGAACTTTCCCTTTAAAGGCAGAGAGCCCAGGCTCGACTTGGAGGAGGCATCCCGCCGCCCAGTTACGGAGCCACAAGAGGCGCCGCGCCATGACAACCGAAACCATGGACCTCGCCAATTCTCGGAAGAGGTCATACAAGGCATCCGCCCCATAGGCTATGGCGGACTCCAAACGATCCGCCTGGGCGGTTTCTTTGGGCAGCAGGTCTTGAGAAGTGAGAAGTTGTTGCACCCAGCGAAGACTGGCCCTCTGCGCAAGCGAGCTGCACATGACCGCTCACATCCCCAGAGCTGAGACCTCAAAAACCCGTTTGAGAAAGATCTCCAGTCGCATGCACGGATCGATCTCCACTTGTCCGCACAAGTGGAGATCGATCCGTGCATGCGACTGCAAGATTCATTACTTACATCGATCATATAATGGTATATATGATCCTCCATATATGATTTGTTTTATTTGTGTACTGAAGAGAATATACACAAGCCCCTGAGGCAGCCGTCTTGATACGGCGAAACTCGGCCTGAGTCGGGCTACTTTGTGTCTCCACGTCAATAAAGTTTTTTTCAAGACTATTGGCATCTATTCCTTTGTTCAACCCTCCCCCCCCGGGAAGGCATCGAGCGCAGATCCCCTCACGAGAAATCCTCGACCCCGGCTCGCCGCAGGCCAAGCACCGGGACGGCCGCGGCATAGTGGCCGCCGGGGAAGAGAAACGCCGCGGGGGCGAGGGCGCCCACAGAACGAGGAGGTGCCGCGGGGGGGGCCCGACCGGCCTGCGCTATCCGCTAAAAACGCCCTGGACGGCAGCAGGGGAATCACCCCTCCCTGCTGCAGCGTCCCCGGGCAAGGCTCGTCTCGGGGCCGTGGGTCGGTAGACGATACCGTGGAGAGGCCAGCACCACCAGCTTCCATGTGGCACTACGCTGAAGAAAGCCTAAAAGGAAAAATACTGAAAAGTAAAAACACCATAACTTACCCCCGAGCCAGGGAGGGAGGAGGAGAGAGAGCGAGAGAGAAGGAGGCAGCACAGAATGTAAACCACGCCTCCCCAAAAATTGAACTTTTTTTTTTTTTGAAGAAACTTGATCCAAAGTGTTATGAAGTCAGAGGTAAGAGAAAAGGAGCAGAAAGCAAATGTTGCTTACCTGATGTAACAGGTGTTCTCACAGGACAGCAGGATGTTAGTCCTCACAAATGGGTGACATCGAACTTCTGTCAAAGTTTCAGGAACTTTGACTGGCCCCTACTGGGCATGCCCAGCACGGCACTAACCCTGCAGCCCCTGCAGCCAGCAGGGGTCTCCCTTCAGTCTTGTTTCAAAGCTACAGGCAGTGCCGAAAAATAAAAACGAACCCAACACCGCGGGGTGGCGGACGGGTTTCGTGAGGACTAACATCCTGCTGTCCTGTGAGAACACCTGTTACATCAGGTAAGCAACATTTGCTTTCTCACAGGACAAGCAGGATGGTTGTCCTCACAAATGGGTGAGTACCAAGCTGAGGATGTCCGAACCTGCACCAAATGTACTCAACGGTGTGCAACAGGCACAACAACTGGGGTAGAATTTGGGAGAGGGCATCCGTACCCTACCGGGAAGGTGGAAGGGTCTTGGTACCTTATGTTGGAAAAAGGTTACGCAAGACAGACTGGCCGAAGATGGAATCCTGTCTTCCAGCTTTTTTTTTTTTTGAAATTGTTTATTTATGCTCTTCAGAACAAACAACATAATAAACGTGCATATTGAAAACAATCATGAACAGGTACATTCCGTATAGTGCCCTATGTACAGTAATAAAATAACAGGTCTCAGACCCTAACCGTGAGAACCCAGTTACATCCCAAGGCACAAATAAACTATATTGGTAATACGTATTGTCCTGTCATCAGTGAAACATAGCAAACAGCCTAAGAATGAGCCTTTTTCTCCCTTAATTCACCCGTCCCCTCCCAACCCCCCCCCCCCCCCACTTCCCTAAGCATACGAGCTCAACTGAGTGCAGTAAAGGTTTGTCACTGTGTATTCTTCCACACTCGGTAAGGTTCCCATATAGCAGAAAATTTATTGACCCGGTCATGTTGCACAGCAGTAAGATATTCCAACCGAAAAACTCTGTCTAAGCGAGCCAAGACATGGGCAAAGTTTGGCGCCTTGTCAGCCTTCCACCTAAATGCAATTTCACACCGGGTAGCCACAAAGATTTGCAAGGCCAACCTCCTCTGTTTCTCACTCCCAACACCCTCGACCAAGCCTAATAGGCATCCCTTAGGATCAAGCGGTATGTCCACCCCCAGGATCTGAGATGAGTACTGGGTCACTGCAGCCCATAGACCTTGAACCTCCTTGCATAACCACCACATATGATAGAATGTGCCCTTCTCCCCACACTGACGCCAGCATCCATCGCTCGTTTGTAAGCGTATGCGGTGTAGCCTTTCAGGAGCCATGTACCATCTATACATTAATTTGTAGCCATTCTCCTTAATGGTTGCAGAAATAGAGCCCCGACCCATAGCCATAGAGCATTGGTCCCATTCCGAGTCTGATAGGGTTTGCCCAAGGTCACCCTCCCATCTTAACTGATAGCTCATCTTAAATCTAGGACCACTATTAAGAAGCATATACAGACGAGATATAGGCTTAGTAATTGGCCCAGTCTGTGCACAAAAAGATTCAAACATAGACTTGCCCATAAGCAATGCCGCAGGAGCTCCTTCGGAGCGGAAAAAATGGATAATTTGCCGGTAGGCATACATATCCTTGGAAGTCAGTACATGGGCATCTTGCAAGTCTACGGCCGGGATCAACTGAGAGCCCTGGAAAAATTGCCCTGCGGTAGTGATCCCCAGTTGCCTCCACCGCCGGATAAATGCTGCGTCCTGGCCTGGAGGGAAACGGGGGTGCATCAAAAAGGTAGTCATATGATAAATACTCTTGTCCCCCACCAGACGCTCCCTCCATTTTACCCAATGCCGTAGAACTGCTTGAGTGAATGGAGTAAGTGAGTGAGACACACCCTTCCCCATATCACGACACCAAACCCTGGAGGCCAGCGAAATAGGCTCTGAGCCCGCCTGCTCAATGACCACCCATGACTTAGCGCTGTCCTTGAAGTGCCAGCTAATGACCACTCCCAGCATGATGGCTGAGTAATACCAGTAGAGGTTAGGAATATTAAGGCCACCTCGTGACTTGTCTTTATATAGTATATGACGTGATACCCTTGGAGGTTTCCTCTTCCATATAAACTGAAAGAGTTTCCTTTGCCAGATTCTCATGGCCCCTTCCGGGATCGCTACAGGTAGGGTTTGAAACATATAGCAAAATCGTGGTAAGACATTCATCTTCACTGCCGCCACCCTGCCAAACCACGTAAGGTCTGACCTATCCCACCGGGCTAAATCTTGCTGAATGCTGGAAATCAAATGATCATAATTTAAACTGTATAGATCAGCCAAATGAGTTCCAATTTTGACTCCTAGATATTTAATTGAGTGCTTCGCAAGGCGGAAAGGCAATGTACTACCCACCAGGGCACACTGATCTGCAGGGAGCGAGACATTTAACAGTTCAGATTTGTCTGCATTAATTTTGAATCCAGACAACCTGCCAAATTGTCGCATTTCCTCCAGCAACAAAGGCAAGGACGCCGCCGGCTGAGAAACAGTAAATAATAAATAGTCAGCAAAAAGCGTAATCTTATAGGATACGTCATTAATCTTTATACCATGAATAGCTGGATGACATCGAATTCTCTCTGCAAGGGGCTCCAGAGAGAGGGCAAACAATAAGGGCAATAAAGGGCAGCCTTGGCGCGTGCCCCTCTTAACCCCAAAGGGTTCCGAGTATGCACCATTAATTTTGATTCTGGCTTGGGGATTGTCGTACAGTTTGTGAATCCAGGTGATAAAAGATTCCCCCAGTCCCATAACTTCTAGAACCTGAAACAAGTAAGGCCAGTGTACCCGATCGAACGCCTTTTCCGCGTCGATAGTTAACAGTACAGCTGGTACACCTTTAGTTTGGGCCCACCACATCAATTCAATGACTCTACGCACATTGTCCGACGCCAAGCGCCCTGGAATAAACCCTGACTGGTCACTATGTACCAACCCAGGCGCCACCCTCCCAAGCCGGATAGCCAGTGCTCTCGCTAGAATTTTCAGATCAATGTTAATCAGCGAGATGGGGCGATAGGAGCCACAAAGCGTATGATCCCTGCCCGGCTTAGCCAGGATCGTAATCCCCGCCGTATTGGATACAGTGGATAGACACCCATCAGTACACAGTGCATTGTACATGGACACCAGTGGGGGCAATAATTCTGAACTGAAGGTCTTGTAAAATTTCCCGGTGAAACCGTCCAACCCGGGAGCTTTCCCTAATTTGAGATCTTTGATGATCAATGACACCTCCCCCTCCCTAATCTCCTCATTGAGTGGGCGTCGTTGGCCTTCCGATAGGACAGGGAGTGGTATACTCTGAAGGAAGTGAGCAATCTCCTCAGGAGTGCTCAACCGCTCCGCATCATACAATGTGCGATAAAACTGATTAAAACAGTTCCCAATTTCCTTTGGGGAATAAACATATTGGCCCTGGGGACCCTTAATCTTAATGATCTGTGATTGGGATGCTTGCTCCTTTAATTTCCTAGCCAATTGCCTCCCCGCTTTATTTCCCCACTCAAAATAGCGTTGCCGCAGCCTCTGCAAGTGAAACGCTATCATGTCTGCGTCCTTAGCTTGAAGCGCACTCCGGGCCTCCGTAAGTTTCCCTAGAATGCCTGGATCAAGAGTGCGTTTATGCCGCAACTCTAACCTGGATATCGTGTCCATTAACAGAAGGCGTTCCTTTGCCCTCTCCTTTTTTACGTATGATGCCCTGGCAATGAAAAGACCCCTCACATAAGCTTTCAAACTGTCCCATAGCACCACCGGGGTAACGTCCCCATTGTCGTTATCCTCTAGAAATTGAACTATCTTGACCTTCACGGTTTCCACAAAGGGCTTATCATCCAACAGTCTATCATTCATCCTCCAAAATTTTACTCCCGGTTGGGGGCTGCCCAAGGAGAGCCGTAGCCAAATAGGTGCAGGGTCCGACCACGAGATAGTTCCGATGTCCGCGTCCCTGATGAGCCCCACAAGATCCTTATCAACAAGGAAATAGTCTATCCGGGAGTAGGACTTATGTGGGGCGGAAAAGAATGTGTAATTACGAGTCGTGGGGTTGTGTAGCCTCCACACATCCACGAGACCCCTATCAGCCATGAGGTTTTTTAAAGCTTGCCTAGTAGTCTTACTTCCCGCACCCCCTCCCCCAGTGTTGTCTAAATAGGGGTATCGTGTGGAATTAAAATCTCCGCCCACAATTAAGTGCCCTTCAGCCCACTCACTGAGAACTGTGGACAGTTTGTGAAAAAATGAGGATTGATCTGTATTTGGGGCATAAACATTCAGGAGAGTACACAGCGTTTCATTTATTTTAGCTTTCAAAAGAATATATCGTCCCTCCGTGTCTCTGACCACCGAGATAATATCGGCGACCAGGGAGTTAGCAAAGGATATTCCCACCCCGGTGTACTTACGGTGGACTGTGGCAGCCGCATGGAAAACCTGCGGAAACCCCTTAGTGGGAAGTAACCTCTCGTGTCGTTTCCGAATATGTGTTTCCTGGCTAAAGATAATATCCGCCTTTGCGGAGGTCATATCCTGTATGAAAATCTGTCGCTTATGATAAGTGTTGAGGCCCTTTACATTCAATGAGACAATTTTTAAAATCCCCGAAGCCATGGGAACAGTGACTGCAATATCCCGCTGACAATAAACCCCCCTCTAACTAAGGACAACCGAAGCAAAAGCAATAAACCCAGAGTGCAGAAATAATAATTGATAGACAAACCCAACCGCACCTCCTCAGTTCCCCCTCCCCCTCCCACCCACCCCTCCTCCCTTCCCATCATACAACCACTCTCCACTTCGTGGTTCACTCCCATGAGAGAGCTGACGTTTCCCGCCTTCCCTAGATCTTCTACTTTCCCCCTCCTATTATAAAATATTTAGTCTAAAATCTCCCCCACTTGATCTATGGATTCAAACAGATCCTATAACCAGGTTAACCTAAAACAACCAATACAACAGTGATAATTGTGCCTCCTGGGCGTCAGCATGTGCCAGTACAGCCACAGAACAGACTGCCCAGACACTATCTCCTTTTCCAGGATACGATAGAAAATCCCGGCCCAGGTAAGAGCAAGTCAAATGCGAGCCTCCATAGTCTCATCCATTTTCCTCAATCGAATTGTTGCCCCCCGATCTTCGGCTCAGTCGTCCTCGTCCCGTGTTGACTCGCTGCCATCTAGGTCTCTGGCCCCCGCGCTTACTGTCATCCCTGGACATCACCCCAGACTCCTCAGGTGTCAGATCCGGTAACCCCGCAGCACGAAGTATGTCCTCAGCTTCCATAACCTGATGCACTCGGGAGACCACCCCACTGATGGTAAATTGTAATCCAAACGGGAATAGCCAGCGATACTTTATATTGTGAGACCGGAGGATGGAGATGACGTCCCGGAAGGCCCTGCGCTTCTTGATTGTAGAGAGAGCTAAGTCCTGGAATATCTCTATCTTGTGGCCCTTCCACATAATAGTGCCTAGTGATCTGGCTGCCTGGGCCACTTGCTCCTTGACCAAAAAACTGTGGAAACAGGCCACAATGTCCTTTGGGAGATTGTTACGTGGATTGCCAAAGGCCCTGTGAGCCCGCTCGAGTACTACCTCCCTAGGCTGCTCTGCTGTGCCCTCCGGTTCCAGAAGTTGGGAACAAATACTTTGCACCACTTGTGTGCAGTCTCTGAATTCCTCTCCCTCCGGTATACCTCGGAAACGAAGGTTTACCCTCCTTGCTCTATTCTCCAAATCTTCTATATGTCTCTGCAGTTCCTCCTGCGCGTCTCTGAGTTTCCCTTGTTCGTCCTGGACCCGCTCCATTTCGGTCTGCGTCTCCTGCAAGCCGGATTCTGTTTCATCCACCCGCCTTCCCAGCTCCTGGACCTCCCGCTGTACGCCAGTTAACATAGCCCCCAGTTCCTCCCGATATCGGGCCATGTCACCTCTAAGCTCCTGAAACCAGGTCCTAAATTCTAACCTGGTGGGGACCTCCAGATCGCCGGTCTCTCCTGGTGACTCCGGGGCTTCAGTGGATTCGGGGGCCGGCACCATTTTGTTCTCGTCAGCTAAAGCGAGGGCCGCAGCTGTGGATGCTGACGCGAAGGAAAATCTATTGAGGTCCGGTTTTTTTCGTGCAGCGGACATCTCCTGGCTCTTGCGATCCAGAATCGCTAGTTTTTTCAATTATTAAGCCGGTGAGCACCGCGATGGGAGGAGATTGCCGTCGGTGGAGGGGAGAGCACAGATCTCAGGCGGCCATCGCAGCGGGTGACGTCACCGCTCTCCCCTGTCTTCCAGCTTTGTCCAAGCAATAGTGCAAATGTATGGAGGGAACTCCAGGTGGCAGCCTTGCAGATGTCAGGAAGCGGCACCGATCGAAGGTGTGCCACTGAAGTCGCCATGGCCCTCACAGAGTGTGCCTTAACACGGTCTTGGAAAGGAATGCCAGCTTGCTGATAGCAAAAGGAAATGCAGTCCGCCAACCAGGAGGAAAGAGCCTGCTTACCCACAGGTTGTCCTAACTTGTTAGGATGGAAAGAGACGAATAATTGAGTGCTCTTCCTGTGAAAAACTGTACGGTCTAGATAAAAAGCTAGAGCTCGTTTACAGTCTAGGGTATGCAGAGTCTGTTCCCCGGAGTTGGAGTGGGGCCTGGGAAAGAAGATAGGTAGTATGATGGATTGATTGATATGAAACTCCGAAACTACTTTAGGTAAAAATTTAGGGTGAGTGCGGAGTACCGCCCGGTCCTGCAGGAGTTTAGTGTAAGGCGGATAGGTAACTAGGGCCTGTAATTCACTAACCCTGCGAGCTGAAGTGATAGCCAAGAGGAATAACACTTTCCATGTGAGATATTTTAGGTCACAGGAGTGCAGAGGTTCGAAGGGTGGTTTCATAAGGCGACCAAGAACCAGATTAAGGTCCCAAGATGGGGCCGGAGGCCGTAAAGGTGGCTTCAAATGGAGCAAGCCTTTAAGAAAGCGTGTTACAAGGGGTTGTACTGAAATAGGGACACCCCCAATACCTTTATGGAAGGCGGCTACCGCACTGACATGCATTCTAATGGAAGAGGTCTTTAGACCTGATTCTGATAGATGCCATAGATAGTCCAAGAATTTAGAGATTGGACAGGAAAGGGGATCAAGGGACTGAGAAGTGCACCATGATGTATACCCTTTTCCATTTGTAGGAATAAGATTTTCTTGTGGAAGGCTTTCGTGAAGCGATCAGGACACGAGAAACTGAATCGGAAAGGTTAAATGGCTGAAGGACTAACCTTTCAACATCCATGCCGTCAGGGACAAGGCTTGGAGGTTGGGATGGAGGAGGCATCCGTCGTTTTGAGTGAGCAGATGCGGGTCCTTTCCCAGAGGAATGTGCCTGCGGATGGAGAGATCCTGGAGTATGGGAAACCACACTTGGCATGGCCAGTGCGGTGCTATCAGGATCATAGTTCCTCTGTCCTGACGCAGTTTCACTAGAGTTTTCGAAAGAAGAGGAAGTGGAGGGAATGCATAGAACAGACCGGTTGTCCACGTGAGGAAGAATGCATCCCTCGGCCGAGAGTGCTAGCTCCGAATGAGAGCGCAATAATTGTCCACTTTGTGGTTCTGAGGGGACGCAAAGAGGTCTATGTGGGGATAACCCCATTTGTGAAACAGAGAGGTCGCTACCAAGGGATCGAGCGACCACTCGTGTGGTTGGAAGACACGGCTCAGCTGGTCTGCTAAAACATTGTCTACTCCCGGCAAGTAGGTGGCCCTGAGGTACATGGAGCGGGAGAGGGCTTCCGCCCAAATCTGCGCAGCCTCCTGACACAAAAGGAAGGAGCCTGTGCCTCCCTGTTTGTTTATATACCACATGGCCACCTGGTTGTCCGTCTGAATTAAGATTGAGTGGTTCGATAGGCAATTTTGAAAAGTCCTGAGAGCATAGCGGATTGCTCTCAGTTCCAGGAAATTTATCTGGTGTTTGGCTTCCTCTGGTGACCAGAACCCTTGAGTTTGTAAGTTGTTTACATGGGCTCCCCAACCGATGTTGGAAGCATCGGTGGTGAGGATTACCTGAGGGTCTGGTGGAAGAAAAGGCAAGCCCTGTAGGAGGTTGAATTGATTTGTCCACCAGGCAAGAGACAGACGGAGAGCATCGGTGATGCGAACAATGGAGGACAGAGGCTGAACAGCTTGGGTCCATTGTGATCTCAGAGTCCATTGCATGACTCTCATGGCCAGGCGGGCCATGGGAGTCACAAACTGAGGAGGCCATATGTCCCAGTAGAACAAGGAATTGGCGAGCTGTTGCTGTGCATTGAGACTGCAAGTGGCAAGCTAGGGACACAAGGGCTTGAACCCGTTGATGAGGAAGGAAGGCTTTTGCCTGTAAGGTGTCCAAGTCTGCCCCAATGAAGGATAAGGTTTGAGATGGGACTAAGTAGGATTTCTCGTAATTGACAAGAAACCCTAGAGAAAGCAAAGTTTAAATTGTTAGGGTCAGGGAGGACCGAGCAATTTGCTGGGTTGGGGCCCTGATTAACCAATCGTCCAGATAGGGGTAGACGTGGACACCTTCCTTCCTGAGAAAAGCTGCCACCACCATGAGGCATTTGGTGAAAATTCGTGGTGCAGATGCCAGGCCGAAAGGTAGCACTCGATATTGGTAGTGATTTCAGCCTACTAGAAAACGCAAGTATTTGCGATAAGATTGCGTGATCGCAATGTGGGTATATGCGTCTTTCAGGTCTAGAGAGCATAGCCAATCCCCTCTTTGCAGCAGAGGGAGCAGCGAGCCCAGGGTCACCATCTTGAACTTCTCCTTGTGAAGGTACTTGTTGAGGGCCCGTAGGTCTAGGATTGGACGAAGTCCTCCTGACTTTTTTGGGATCAGGAAGTACCTGGAGTAGAACCCTAGTCCTTGTTGTAAGGGAGGAACGGGTTCTATAGCGTTTGACTGTAGGAGAAGAGAGACTTCCTGCTCTAAAAGAACAGAGTGATCGGTGAGTCTCCACGCCTGCAGGGGTGGGGAGTCGGCAGGGAGAGTCTGGAAGTTGAGGTGGTAACCCTGTGCAATTATTGCTATCACCCACTGATCTGTGGTGATATGATGCCACCTGTCTAGAAAGTGGCACAGCCGACCTCCTACTGGTATGGCTGGAAGAGGGGTTTGACAACTGCTCTCTAATTGGGAGTCAAAAACCCACCGCAGGGCCAGGTTGTGCAGCTGCTGCAGGCTTTTGTTTACGAGTCTGGCGAGGTTGAGTTTTATGATAAGACCTCGCAGGCCTAGGCTTGGTTGACGGGGGATAATACTTCCGTGGCCGGAAGAAAGACTTTTTGGAGTCCTTCCTAAACGGCTGTTTAGAAGGCAAGTCAGTAGGAATGGATGAGAGTTGTTTAAGTGTCTCATGATGATCCTTTAATTCAGCAACAATTTGCTGAATTTGCTCACCAAACAAATTATCCCCTAGACAGGGCAAGACAGAGAGCCTGTCCTGAACTTCTGGACGAAGGTCAGATGATTTGAGCCAAGCCCAGCGTCTGGCTGAGATGGCCGTAGCAGAAATTCTAGTGGAAGCATCAAAGATGTCATAAGCCGTTCTTATTTCATGCTTTCCAGCTTCCAATCCTTTATTTAATAGGGATTGAAGCTGTGTCTGGAATTGTTCAGGTAAGGCATCTGAGTACTCCTGCATTTGTTTCAGGATGACTCTATTATATTGAGTCATATACAGCTGATAAGAAGCTATTCTGGAAATCAGCATAGCTCCTTGATATACCTTCCTACCTATACTATCTAGGAATTGATTTTCCTTAGTAGGAGGTATGGAAGAGTGTGGCTTTAGTCGTTTAGCTTTCTTTTGAGCTGATTCTACGACTAAAGAATGATGGTCCAATTGTGGTTTTTGAAAACCGGGCGCTGACTGTACGAGATAGGTAGAGTCAGCTTTTTTGTTTACCGGAGCAACAGATCCAGGAGATTCCCAATTCTTTTTGAGAAGGTCTAGAAAAACCTGATGAATTGGAATAGAGGTGATGACCTTAGGGGCATCCAGGAATTGGAGCAATTCCATCATCTGGTGCCTGTCATCTTGTTCAGATTGAAGTTGGAAAGGGACCAACTCCGACATGTCCTTCACAAAGTTTATGAAAGAGAGGTCCTCAGGGGGAGCACGCTTTCTACTTCCCGCAGGAGAGGGTGGTGAAGGCAAATCGTCGGTGTCAGTAGAGGTATCATCACCCCAAGTGTCATAAGGATCTGGATGTTGACCTGTAGGACCATGAGGGGGCTGAACACCTGAAGGCCCCGGTTGAGGCTCCGAGAAATTGGAAGGAATCACCGGGTGCATCGAGAATATCCTCGATGGAATCGGTGCCGGTATCTGTGCCGGCATCGAAGGAACCGGTGTCGGCCTCGAGGGAATCGGTGTCGACATCGGAATCATCGGTGGAACTGATGTGTGTATCGCCCCCGAGGAAGAGATCGGTGGCGAGGGACGACCGGGCACCGATGGAACAATCCCCGAAGGGGGAATTTGATACGGTGTTTCTCCACCTGATGAAAAGGCTGTCGGTGACCCGGGTATTGCCGGTGGAAGGGCTGTCATAAGCGCTTCCATCCGGGCAAGCAGCGGTGCCAGTGCTGCTGGAATCGGATCGGTGACCGGTTCCACTCTCGGTGCGGGAGTCGGAGTCGGTGCCGGAGGAGTCTGGAACCGTAGCATCGCCTTGTCGATGGCCTCCTGGACCAGCCGGTCCAGTTCTGCCCGGAGGCCTGGGGTGACGAGACCCGGCTCGACGGGAGAGGGAGGCTGAGGCTGAGCCGGAGGGACCACCGTCACCGGTGGAATCGCGGCTCCCAAACCCCGAGGGGGTGAGGGTTGCCTCGGTGTCTGCGAGACAGGAGTGGACGGTGCCACTTCTGGTCGAGACTTTTTTGGCGGAGGCTTGGACAGTACTGAGGTCGATGACGTCGATTCCTCGACGGGCCGAGACTTATGACGTCGATGGCGATGTTTCTCTTTCCGATCCCTTCGATCATCAGAGGAAGGGACGGGAGTCGATGGCCGTGAAGTCATCTGTGGTGGACGGTCACCGGAGGGTTGTCGATGATGATGAGACCTCGACGGTGCCGGTTCCGATGACGTCGATGCAATCGATGGCATTGGGGTGCGAGCATGGAAGAGGAGCCCCATCTTCTCCATTCTGGCTTTGCGACCTTTTGGTGTCATTAGGGCACATTTGATGCAAGTCAGGACATCATGCTCACTCCCTAAACACAAAACACAGACTCTATGTGGGTCTGTGATTGACATAGTTCGGGTACAGTCCGGACACCGACGGAACCCCGACGCCATGGCGATAGGCCAAAAATTTAGCCGCGGGACTGTCGACTGCCAACGGGCCTCGAGGGCCAAACGCGACAGTAGTCGACAAAAACGACGGCAAAAACTTACCGAAGTTCCGCGGACCGAAAAATTTGAAGAAGGGAGACCCCTGAGGGGCAAATTTTTCTTCAGAAAAGTAATAAGAAAATTCCTGTCAGGCACGTGGTTTAAGAGCTCTTCTACCGCGTGGCTACTGCTGCGCGGAAAAAAGAAGACTGAAGGGAGACCCCTGCTGGCTGCAGGGTTAGTGCCGTGCTGGGCATGCCCAGTAGGGGCCAGTCAAAGTTCCTGAAACTTTGACAGAAGTTTTCCGTGGTTAGGCTCCATCCTCGATGTCACCCATTTGTGAGGACAACCATCCTGCTTGTCCTGTGAGAAAAACCAAATCCCTGCAAGCCTGGGGAAGCAACTGGTTCCCCTACTCTCATCTGCTGGAGTCAGAAAGATACTGAGCTCCTGCAGAGGGTGCACTGGTCTATATGGCAACACCCCTCGAAGTCTGTTCTGACTCCATCTGCTGGACGGGGGACATAACCCACCGTCTGGACTGATCCTGGTACGTACAGGGAAATGTACAGTGACATCAGTTTTGCAACCTGACTGTCTCCATCTGCTGGCAGGGGAGCATCACCCAAGTCCATCTGGCTACATGCTAGGTAACTGGAAATTTATAAGAGCTCAAATTTCCACTGAAGAAAGTAGAGCAAGCCATTATGCCAAAAAAAAAAAAGTAGTCAACAAAACCTTCCAATATTAAGCATCTCTTCAGAATAGTGCTAGCCACTCAAGATGCCCCAATTCTACACATACAGGGTCCAGTGCTAACCAATCAGCATGTGCCAATTCCACTCATACAGGGTGCAGCGCTAATCAATCAGCACGTGCAAATTCCACCTATACAGAGCTCAGCATTAACTAATCAGCATGCCCAAATTCCACCTATACATGTCACAGCGCTAACCAATTTGCAAACATCACAAAATGCAATGTGAAAAAGTGATGGTCAAATAGAAGAGCTGGCACCAATCACCAGTGTAGGGGTTATTCTTCCCAGCTCAAAGAGAAACTAGAAGTAGTTTCATATCAACAATCTAGATAAAGCCTGGTACTGCAGCACAAAACAAATGAAATGTTCAGCACAAAACTTCCCCACTGAATCACTAAATCCATTCACATCTTTTTGTGTTTTATCTGATTGATAGATTAATTTTCATTAAAAAAAAGAAGAAACAGACTTCTTGTTCCTCTGCTCAGAGGAGCATTCCACTGCCCTTTATTGAATGAGTGTCTCACTGTAAAAGCAATGAAGCCAAGAAGCTATAATGCTACCTGACAGCTATGTGCATTACTGAGTTCCCCACAACAGACACACCAATGCTGCAGTCTCTCTTCCTTCATGTGCTCTTGGCTTTTGTAAGTGTGCAATCAGCAGCCTGAGATCACGGGAGAGCTTGACCTGCTGCCTTACCTGCTTTACTGTAGCGGGGCCAGGTGTCCTTGGCAGTGGTCAGCCAGGTGCTGCGCTGGTATTGTCGCTGTTTCTGCCTTGGCCTGTTAAAGTTTTTTTGCATTATTGTATTATATATTGATTTGTTCAAACGGCATTTACAGCTAACATTTTGAAACCTCTTGGGTCCAATGTTAAGAGTTGATTATTCAGAGCACCCACAAAACAAAATAAAGACAGCTTAGTTTACCAACAGTATTCAGAGGAAAGCAAAAGGCTATGAAAGATCCAGCAGACATCAGGGAGTGCCACAAATACATACACACACACCACTCACCTCTGATCTCCCAGAACAGCTCGAGCCCCAAAGAACTTCTTCAACTCTGTCTCAGGATTCAAATTTCTAGAACAGATAATTAAAACCAAAGATTGTATGAACTGGCATGTCTGCCTGTCACTCACTATGATGAAAGAGTCAAACAAGTTGTAGGGTAGTAGGCCTTTCAATGGTTAAAAGATGTATCCTTCAACTCTTAGAAAGGGACTTCACATATTTCAAGAGCTCATGTGCTGCAATTCAGAATGGATTATAATCTTGTATTGTAAGCCATGTTTAGCAAGATGACTTCTGCCAAATTTAGTTCTTTAATTCTTTCAGACAATGCGCCTATCTGAGTTAAAATTTTGCTAAGAAAAAGCAGAGTTCAGGAGCAGGTTGTGAAGGTTCTCTCACTATTTCTGCCTCTGACTCGCAATCTGAAAAAAAGCATAATAATGAAATGGGAAGTGTTTTTGGAAAATAAAGCCCATACTAGGGACCCATTTCTTTCTTTTGGAAACAGCCAAAGCAGTATTTAGGGGGGAAACTTTAGCTTACTCCATAAGAAAAAGGAAATCTATTAATATTCCTAGAAAAGAAACTGAAAAACAAGAAATAATCTGACTCCTGAAAATAAGGAGCCTTTTGCAAGCACTCAAAGCAGCATTAAGTATTGTTACTTCCCTGATAATTTTCTAACTTCTAAAGAAGTTGGCCGCTACATCACACACGGATTGTGTATGCCTGCCAGCAGATGAAGATAGATAAAAGGGTCACTGATACCATTCCTCATATAGCCTCATGCTGATACCAGCCTGCCAGTATTTTGTGCAAAAGCTAACTGCAGACAACTCTGAAAACATTGGAACGTATACACACACTAAGTTCCCCTTTTTTTGTGTGTATGTGTTTTTTAATCTTCCAGAAGGCCAAGTCGTCAAGTGGGAAGAACTTACTTTATCTGTCTGTTGCTAAGTTTAAAATCTGCTCTCAGTCATGCATGTATGTCTAAAATGGGACTTCCAAGAAGTCTGATAAAAGAACAAAATTAGCAGCACTGGGAGGTGGCATGGACTGGCCTGACTTCTCTAGAGGAAAAGAAATGATCAGGTAAGCAGTAACTTTATCGGAACAGTAACTTATCGGGACAGTCCATCACGTATAGGATGTACCAAAGCTATCCCTGTGTGGGCAGGAACCTACTTGAGCCCTTTTCAAAACAGCAGCTGCAAAGGAAGCTTCCTCCCTAACTTGAACATCCAAACAGCAGTGTCTCACAAAAAGTTTGCAATGACGACCAGGTCCCCACTAAACAAATCTCTAGTGGAGAGAATAGCTGACGTTCCACCCATGAAGTAGCCTGCACTCTTGTGGAATGAGCTCGAATCTGTTTCGGCAATGGCACATTGCAGAGTTCTGTGCGGCTAATCGAGTCTCGGAGACCGGAGACTTTAAGAGGTTTCTACCTTACCTGGTCTCAGCGTTTCCTGGTCTCGTGCCAGGCAGTCTCCGGCTGCGGGGGGAGAGGGAGTTACCTTCACCACAGCGCTCAATGCTGCACCCGCTGCCTCTCAGCCATTCTGGGGGCTAAGTCCACGCCGGGAACCGGCTACCGGACAGAGGCTTGCCTCTGAGGTATCTCGGAAATCACCTCAGGAATTCTCGACTGGGGGAAGGACCCTTAGGTATCACTGCAGGAGAGCGGGGCTCGTCTTGTAGAGGTAAGTTTTCTTTCTTCTTTGGTTTACATTTTCTAACACTGTTCTAGTGTGTGTAGTGTCCCTATCTGCTTTAGGAGACGGAGAAATACTGAAGAGCTAAGCTTCCTGCACTGGTATATGTAGGCTGTCGTCAGCGTTGAAATCTGACTCAGTCTCCCATCTGCTATCAGGAGTACACTATACCCATTGGTCCTGAGTCCATCTGCTACATGCTAGGAAATACAGTATTATGAGGACGTGGTGGGAAAGAAAAAATATAAGGTATCCAAAACTCCAATATTTTCTTTTTTCCCCTAGGAGAAAAAAAAATTGGTTCTTACCTGCTAATTTTTGTTCCTGTAGTACCAAGGATCAGTCCAGAGAAGTGGGCTGTGCATCCCTACCAGCAGATGGAGTCAGAACAAAGCTTTGGGCACTGCCATATATACTAGAGTGCCACCTGCAGCCCCCTCAGTATTGTCCTGTACCCAAGCCCAGGCTAACAGAACTAAGGAGCAAGAGGTAGCAAACATCAAAAACCCCGACTACCCCTCTGCTCTAGACAAAAAATAACCAACTCAACCGTGCCTAACTACTCCATCAATCCATCCTGCCAGAAAAGAGCTTCAAGAAATGCTTTAGGCAACAATAACGGCCAACGATAGCCAACAAAGTCTTTCGGAATCTGAAATAAGGGGCGGGCCTCTGGACTGATCCTTGGTACTACAGGAAAGAAAATTAGCAGGTAAGAATCAATTTTCTTTTCCCAGTACGTACCAGGATCAGTCCAGAGAAGTGGGATGTACCCAAGCCACTTTAAACTGGGCGGGCCCCCGAAAGACCTGCACGCAGCACACTCTCCCCGAAGGCCAAATCGTCTGATGCCTTGACGTCCAATCGATAATGCCAGTGTGAATAGAGGACCACACTGCCACCCTACAGATCTCCTGAGGCGACAAAAGCTGACACTCTGCCCAGGAAGTAGCCTGGGCTCTAGTGGAGTGGGCCCTCAGACCCAAAGGAACCAGCCGTCCACGGGCAATGTACGCTGAACTAATGGCCTCTTTAATCCACCTAGTAACAGTCGCCTTAGACGCTTTGTCTCCTTTCTTCGGACCCCCCGAACAGGACGAACAAATGGTCAGAACGACAAAAGTCATTGGTAACCTCCAAATATCGCACTAAAACCCGGCGTACGTCCAAGAGATGAAGGTCTCTATCCTGAGGAGAGTCTCTAGACCAATGTGGAAAACCAGGAAGTTCCATCGTCTGATTTACATGGAATGAGGAAACCACCTTAGGGATGAAGGACAGCACCGTCCGCAAAGACAGCCCATCTGCCGAGATACGTAGAAATAGATCCCGACAACAGTGCATGTAGCTCAGAAATTCAGCGAGCTGAGCAAATAGCCACCAAAAATACCATCTTTAAGGTCAGGTCTTTCAGAGAGGATCCGCTAAGAGGTTCGAAAGGGGCACCGCAAAGAATCCTGAGAACTAAATTTAGACTCCAATCCGGGCATACTGGGCGGACGGGAGACCACAGGTGCTTAACTCCTTTAAGGAAACAAGCAATGTCCGGGTGAGCTGCCAAGGAACAACCACTGAACCGCTCCCGCAAGGCACCCAGAGTCGCCACCTGTACCCGAAGGGAATTGAACGCTAGTCCCTTAGAAAGCCCCTGTTGAAGAAAATCGAGAATTCAAGGAACCCCAATTGAAAGAGGGTTGCAAGTTCGTTGATTGCACCACATTTCAAAAAGTCTCCAGACGCGCACATAAGCCATAGAAGTAGCCGGGCATCGCGCCTGAAGAAGGGTGGAGATGACCTGCTCGGAATAGCCCCTCAAGCATAAACGTCTCTTCCCGATCCGAAAATATGGACCCCTGTCGAAGAAGACAAGGCAGATGAGCCAGCTGCAAGGGTCTGTCGATCACTAGCCGCACTAGATCCGCGAACCACGGACGACATGGCCACTCCGGTGCCATGAGGACCACCCGGCCCGGATGAAGCTCTATGCGACGTAGTAGCCGGTCTATGAGTGGCCAGGGGGAAAAGGCATACAACAGAATTCCCGTGGGCCAGGGACACACGAGGGCGTCGATGCCCACTGAGCCCTGCTCCTTTCGCCGACTGAAGAAACATTCCGTCTTGGTCCAACTGGGGTGCGCCCCACCTGGCGCAAATGTGGTTCCACACATCTGCGGACAGTTCCCATTCTCCAGGATCGAGTTGCTGTCTGCTGAGGAAATCCGCTTGAACATTCTCCACCCCCGCGACATGCGAGGCGGCAATGCCTCCGAGGAGACGTTCCGCCCAGGCGAACAGAAGTCGCGCTTTGAGCGCCACTGCGGGACTCCGTGTCCCACCACCATCGTCACATTGTCGGAGAAGACTCGTACCATTCCGCCCTGAATCCATGGGAGAAAGGCTAGTAAGGCTAGGTGTACCGCTCTCATCTCGAGGCGAATGATGGACCATGAGCCTTCCGTTGGAGACCATTGACCTTGAGCGGACCTTTCTGTGCATACCGCTCCCCAACCGGAAAGACTGGCATCGGTGGAGATTATCAGCCAATTCGGAGGGTCCAACATCACCCCCCGTTCCAGGTTGTCATTTGATAGCCACCACGACAGACTGGCCTGGGACTCCGGAAGTAGTGGCTTTGGCAGTTGGAACTGTTCCGACACCGGACTCCACCGAGTCAGAAGTGCCCGTTGCAAGGGGCGAAGGTGAGCAAATGCCCAGGGAACGAAATCCAAAGTGGAGGCCATGGATCCCAGGTCTTGAAGATGATGCCACACTGTGGGAGTGCGTCTTCGAAGGAGCAAGTGAAGCTGGCCCTGTAACTTCGTTATTTGATCCGTTGACAGGAAAATCTTCCCTTGTATGGTATTGAATCGGGCTCCAAGATAAGTCAACACCTGCGTGGGTTCCAGGTGGCTCTTCTGGACATTGATGACCCAGCCCAGGGACTACAAAGTGAACATCACCCTGTGTACCGATCTCTCGCAATCCTCCCGTGATTTTGCGCGAAGCAACCAGTCGTCCAGGTACGGGCGAACCAATATTCCCTCCTTGCGCAGGAATGCTGCCACTACCACCATTACCTTTGTGAATGTTCGAGGAGCCGTTGCAAGGCCAAAAGGGAGGGCTCGAAATTGGAAGTGTTGTCCCAACACCTTGAAACACAGAAACCTCTGGTGACTGAGCCTTATGGGGATATGAAGATACGCTTCGGTGAGATCCAGGGACACTAGAAATTCTCCTGTCCACACCGCCGCCATCACCATCCGTAATGTTTCCATCCAAAAACGAGGGATTCGGAGACAACGGTTCACTTTCTGCAGATCGAGAATGGGACGAAACGTGCCCTCCTTCTTTGGCACCACAAAGTAAATCGAATAACGGCCCCTGCCTTGCTGCGTCTCCGGAACCTGGACAATAGCCTTGGAGGTCGAGAAGTCGTTGCAAGGACCCTTGGATCGCCTCGTGTCTGCTGTGCGAGGTGACTCTGGATTCCACAAACACCTCTGGGACTGGCAGCGAGAATTCCAAGGCGTACCCCTCTCTGATGACCTCCAGCACCCACTGGTCTGAGGTAATCCTTGCCCATTCCATGTAAAAGTTGGACAATCTGCTGCCGACAGCTTTGACGATGGAGTGGGTGTTCGTGGCTTCATTGGATTTGGTGCTTCCCGCACCCAGGTGTCCCGGGTCCGTGCCAGGACGTCGACCCCCGCGAAAGGACTGCTGGCGTCCCGCAGCTGGTTTCGACGTGGACAGCGCCAAGTATCTGCTAGTCCTGTACAGACGCATGTCCCGGAAACGAGATCTGGGAGGAAAGGTCTTTTTGGACGATTTCCTGTCTTCTGGTAACAGATTGCCCTTGGACTCCGCCAGCAACTTTTACCAACTGATCCAGTTCCTCTCCAAACAGAAGCTTGTCCTTAAAGGGAAGGTTGCATAACGGGGATTTAGATGACAAATCCGCTGCCCAATTCCTCAGCCAGAGGAGACGCCTCGCTGACACCATGGTGACTATCTCTCTGGCTGAGGTCCTCACCAGATCGTACAGGGCATCCACTGCCAACCGCGCGG
Source organism: Rhinatrema bivittatum (assembly GCF_901001135.1). Taxonomy (NCBI): domain Eukaryota; kingdom Metazoa; phylum Chordata; class Amphibia; order Gymnophiona; family Rhinatrematidae; genus Rhinatrema; species Rhinatrema bivittatum. Next base: position 48,144,318 of record NC_042621.1, read on the forward strand.
ACTGCAATGCTCCGTCACTGCCAGTTCTGGCACCAGTTTCCTGGATCCAACACAGACATGCTCTCTGCATTAAACTGGCGCAAATCGCTGCTTGAAGACTCAGCGCCGCCACCTCGAAAGCCCGTTTCAACTGGATCTCCAGCTTACGGTCCTGCATGTCTTTAAGGGCGGCTGCCCCAGCGACCGGAACAGTAGTCTTCTTAGTGACTGCAGCATCCACCTTAGGGATTTTCAAAAGATCCAAGATGTCCGATGACAGTGGATATGTATCTTAGCCATTGCTCTGCCCACCTTCAGACCGGCATCCGGAGCTTCCCACTCTCGGGTTACCAGTTTGTGGACTTTCTTCGGTAGCGGAAAAGACGTCGTGGGTCCCCGAATACCGACAAGGATGGGATTAACCCCTTCATTGTCCGATTCCTCCTGAGATACCTTAATGCCCAGGACCTCTAGGACATGAGGAATAAGGGGGCGTAGTTAGTCTCTCTTGAATAACCGGACCACAGTGGGATCGTCGCCCTCTGTTGGCGCAGTATCTGGATCATCAGAATCATCCATATCCACGTCCGCCTGATCTGGGTCCTTACCCGCACCTATGCCTGCAGGCGGAGCTGACCCGGCACCCGGTAGTGGCCCCTGAATGCTGACCTTACCCAGTCGTTCCTGAACCCCCTGGGCGAATCCCAGGCCACTGATCCTGGGTGGATGATAGAGGTCCCCCATGATCCCAGGTCTCTTCGCCGCCGTGTGCGCTTATGAGCCAAAAAGGCCTCATGCATGAGTAAAACAAACTCCGCTGAAAACCCCTCCGGAGCCCCCTCCCCTTCCGGGGAAACCATCGGAGGCCCAGCACTCGCTCCTCCCGGTAAATCCTCTCCTACATGATCCAAAACGGGGGGGGGGGGGGGGGGGAGGGGGTAGTCTTCCTCCCACGATTCTAGGCCTGGGAGGACTGGGACGTCCCCTGAGGCGGGGCTTTCCGATTTGGATAATTCCCCCGCCTCCTCGGCACAGTCGGGGCATAGCAGAGCCGAATCCAGCTCCTGCCCGCGTGAGCCATACATGCAGCAGGCCGGTGATTTAGAGCGCGGTTGCATCCCAGCAATCGCGCCACCACGTGGCTGAAGGGTAAGGAAGAAAAAGGCCACAAAGGCTGCACTACACGTGAAGCCGCAGCACAGGAAAAAACAGACAAAACCAGGCGCGCTCAAAAAAATAAAAAACTGCACGTGCAGACAGGCTGCCGTTAATCAAGCCGGTTCCCGAAGAAAAACACCGCCGCAACACCAAACGGACCAGAGAAATAAAATTAACACTCACCCTTTCCCTTCCGTGGTACCCGGAGCTCCGGGAGCCGAAGTGAAACGAAGCTCACAGCCTCCCACAACGCCTACAAGGGCCTGTTTCCACCACACAGACTCCTTACCTCTGAGTCGCTTAGACCGGCGTCTTTCTTCCTGTTGGCCTTTATTATTATTATTATTTATTTATTTATTTTTTACAAAACTTTACTAAACAGAAAAAGCTCTGGCCGGGATTAAGGAAGCAGCTGCAGCAGTGTCCGCGTGGAGTAATCAGGAGCCCCTGGCCTGCACACACGGACTTCATAGCGGGCAGGAGTGCATCTCTGCCAACTGCTGGAGTCAGAGAAATGCTGAGGGACTGCAGGTGGCACTCTAGTATATATGGCAGTACCCAAAGCTTTGTTCTCTGATTCCATCTGCTGGTAGGGATGCACAACCCACTTCTCTGGACTGATCCTGGTACGTACTGGGAACTTCATTTTCCAACTAAGAGTTCCGATATTAAAAGATTATGAACAGTGTGCCTCCAATAATCAAAAAGTGGCCCAATATCTCTCCATGAGTGAAGAATTGCCATTTTAGCCAAAAGAAACATCTTCGTGATCCAAAGATTCTGTATCGCACATCTATGACTTCCAGTGGACAGAAGCATTAATGAGAAATTACTACTTACCTGATAATTACTTACCTGATAATTTCCTTTTCTCTAGTGAAGACAGGTTAATCCAGGACCAGTGGCTTAAGAACCTCTACCAGCAGATGAGACAGAGCAAAGCTGAAGTCATGTATATTTACCCCTGCTCTGACATAAGCCCGCCAATATTCTTTGCAGAAGCCAACTGTGGACAAACTCACAATACTTGAGTATAATCATTAACAGACAACCACTCAAGCACTGATCCAACAGGAAACACTGAGCTCAGAGTATAACATCACTAATCTAGGGACTGAAACGAACACTTACCAGTTATTTATTTATTTATTTATTTATTTAACATTTCTTTTATACCGATATCCGTTCGCACATCGTATCGGTTCACAGTGAACAAAAAACCATTGGGCAGTGCCCGTACATATAACAGATAACATAATATAATATGATGAACTAGGCAACATAAATAAATTTTTTGGGAGGAGCCCTTACATATAACAGGCATCAATGGGTAGATGCTATGGAATATAACTATAACTATATACATGAAAGTGCAAAGTACAAAATCATCAGACATAAAGGCGTTCATACCAAGATATCAGTATAACATTCATAGGGGGGGGTTTATGTAATAGGGGGTGAGATGGAGTAGGCTTGCTGAAAGAGCCATGTTTTAAGTTTCTTTTTTAAAGTGGGGGTATAGGTCTCTATGCGGATATCATGGGGCAGTGAGTTCCATATGGTGGGGCTGGCAAGAGAAAAGGCTCTGTTAATAGTGGAGGAGAGTTTATAAGATTTAATAGATTGGGCACGGAGTGTTCCTTGGAGAGCTGGGCGTGTAGGTCTCTTGGAGGTACGAGGTAAGAGGGGGGGGTTAAGCCAGTTGAGGTTGGAATTTACTAGACTCTTATGTATGATCGAGAGTGTTTTATAAAGAATTCGTGACTGTATAGGGAGCCAGTGTAGGGCTCCCTATACAGTCCCTGGAAATCCCTGGAAATGCAGCCACTCAGGGCGACAATAGATCCACAAACCGGCAGCCAAGAGCAGGAAGGTGGATTAACCTATCTTCAGTACAGAAAAAGAAGTTATCAGGTAAGTAGTAATTTCTCAGCATCAGACAGATTAATCCATGGCCAGTGGGATGTACACAAGCTACTCCCAAAGAGGGAAAGAGGTTGCCCGCGATCCGATCAACACCGCACACACAAAGACTGCGTCCATCCAGACCTGTACATCCAGATGGTAACCTGGATAAAAATGCGTAAGGAGGACCATGTTGCCGCTTGGCAAATTTCAATGGGAAACAACAATCAAAGCTCTGCTCATGACACTGCCTGAGCCTTAACCTGTTCAGTTAACGGCTCATCAGCATCCACATACACGGCCGTGATAACTTCCTTAATCCAGTGGGCTAAGAACATAAATTGCCATGCTGGGTCAGACCAAGGGTTCATCAAGCTCAGGTTCCTGTTTCCAACAAAGGCCAAACCAGGCCACAAGAACCTGGCAAGTACACAAACACCAAGAAGGTCCCATGCTACTGATGCAATTAATAGCAGTGGCTATTCCTTAAGTCAACTTGATTAATAGTAGTTAATGGACTTCTCCTCCAAGAACTTATCCAAACCTTTTTTGAACCCAGCTACACTAACCACCATCCTCTGGCAACAAATTCCAGAGCTTAATTGTGCGTTGAGTGAAAAATAATTTGTTCAAGAGGCAATTCTGTAACAGTGTTGCCAGATTAGATGGCAAATCTGGGCATAAGTTACACCAATATTCAAAGGAAAACTACATGTGTAGGTACATACTTTCCCTTTTAAAATTATCCCACTGAAACTACTCTTATACAATTATACCAACTAAATTGTGGGCAGAATGTTTGGGGGGAATTTTATGCACATAATTTTGAAAATTCAAAAGTATGCATAAAAATGTCTACCTCTCCCCTTCCTTCCCCGGGGAACCTTCTCATCAGTCAAAATAAAAATTTTCATTTTATATTCTGCCTTTCATGACACTTCAAAATTGATTACATTCAAGATCTGTAGGTATTTTGCTATCCCCAGAGGGCTTACAATCTAAGGGTCTGATTTAGGCCTTTCTTCTATTCTGTGTCTATGGGAAAAATGCTTAGTAAATAGGGACTGTAACTTTCAAAGCCATGTGCGGGTGTCCATGTGCAGATGGTTCCTGGCTCGAACACAGACTCGCCGACTTTATAACATGCACACGTCGATAAGTACAAGTTATAAAATCTGCTACCCATGCGCACATTTACGCACGATTTTATGTCAGCACTCGCATGTATGTGCATGTGCCAAATTGTGCATATAAGGGGGGGGGAGGATTTCATTAGATGTGCGCGGTGATGTGATGGGTCCTATTCCCTGTTCCCTCCCAGTGCTCTCCAGTAAAGGAGTGGACTGGGAGGGAACATCCTAACCCCCCTAGCTAGCTTGCCTCCCTTTTCCCCTAAAACCCTGCTAACTATCCTACATTTTTTTGTTTTTATAGATATTTGCTCTTCGGAGCAGCAGCAACTTGCTCGGGCCGGTCAGCTCCTGGCACACGCTTCAGTGGGGCAGTGCCTAATGGCCCGCCCAGACTCCGCCTCTGGCTTGCTCCTTTTCTAAAAACCTGTCTTTTTCACATACTGGGAGATATGCATGAGGCTGCAGGCTTATGAAGCTCTGCGCGGTGCAAGCACGGCCCAGCCATGTGTGTGTATCCCGGTTTTCAATGCGCAGTGCTTTTAAAATTCTCTCTTAAGCCCTTAGATCAGGGGTCAGGAACCTTTTTGGCTGAGAGAGCCATAAACGCCACATATTTTAAAATGTAATTCCATGAGAGCCATACAATATGTTTAAAACTAAATACAAGTAAATGAGTGCATTTTATGTAACATCACACTTTTAAAGTACAATAAGTCTCTGAAAATATTACACCAGGCCTTAAGACACCAATACATCTCCTATTAGGAAAACGGACCAAGTCAGGCTGCTATAGAGTCCTACACAGAAACTACACGCCAGCAGAAAACCTCACCTGAATCACGTGCTGTCCCTCACCTAACATAGAATAAAGAGACCAAAACGCATAACAAGAAGCATGCAGACAAAAACTGAATTGGAAACTGCAACAAGCCAGAGTCTCTGTATGCAGTGTAACAAAGGAAAAAAGAAACATCACACATCCTTATAAAACAAATCAAGAAATATAAAATCATCAGCAGTAAAACTGTACTAACAAAAAGAACATTTTTCGAAACAGCTGATGAGTGGAATATCCAATAATTAAAAACTCATATAAAACATTTCCAGATACCAACAAAATATTTCAAAATAGCAGACACAAAGATCCAGTAATGAAAAATAATAAGGATACAAAAATTTTTTTGCTCTGCATACCTGGGAACGTTTGATATCCAGGTGTCCTGAGATTGTTCTGAATTAGCAGGAGGTGGGGTGGTTTGCTTGGAACTTTCTCCTCTCTCAGTCACATACCAGCGCTCTCTCTCACACTGGCTCTCAATGACACACACATGCTCTCAGTCACTCACATATACAAATGTTTTTTCTCTCTCACTTATATAGGCTCTTAATTACACATTTACACACATGCTGTCTATCTTTTCACGCTTACACACACACAGGCTTTCAATCACATAAATACATGCTGTCTTTTTCTCTCACACACAGACTCTCATTCACATGCTTACAAACATGTCCTCTCTTTCTCTCATTTACACACAGGCTCTCAATCACATACTCACATGCTCCCTCACCTAAATCAGCTCTCAATCACACACAGACACACATGGTCTCTCTCTCTCATTTAAACACAGGCTCTCAATCACATACTCACATGCTCCCTCACCTAAATCAGCTCTCAATCACACAGACACACATGGTCTCTCTCTCTCATTTAAACACAGGCTCTCAATCACATACTCACATGCTCCATCACCTAAACCAGCTGTCAATCAGACACAGACACACATGATCTCTCTCTTACTTATACACACAGGCTCTTAATCATACATACACATGATCTCTCTCACACACAAAGGATCTCAATCATACACACATACTCTTTCAAACAAACAGGTTTTCAATTACAAACTTACACATACAGGGTCCCAATGGTAAACTTACATTCATGCTCTCTCTCTCTCACAGGCAGGATCTCAATCACGGACATACTCTCTTTCACATATACAGGCTCTCAATCATTCACATACATGCAATCTCTCACTCACACACACAGGATCTCAAACACACATGCTTGCTCGCTCATTCACTCTCTCTCTCCCCCTTCCCCCCCCCCCGGGAACTCGCAGCAGCAGCAGCCACCTCCCAACGCTAACCTCCTTCATTTTCAGCCCTTGCGGAGGCGAAGGCGGAGTCCCATCGGCCGCGGTTGAAGATTTTCATTTTCCTCCGAGCCGCGCTGCAGTCTTCTTCCCGGACACTAGCGTGCCTGCGCGGGTCTTCCCGCGCAGGCACCCGATGCTCTCCACTTCCTCTTCCCGCGGCCGCGGGAAGAAGAGAGCACCGGCGTGCTCTCTTCTTCCCGCGGCCCGGAAGAGGAAGTGGAGAGCATCGGGTGCCTGCGCGGGAAGACCCGCGCAGGCACCCGATGACTCCAGCGCTGGCACCCGGCTGACACCCGATGACTCCCGCGCAGGCACCCGGATGACTCCAGTCGGCGTGCTCTCTTCTCCTCCCCCCCGCGGCCCGGAAGTGGTGAGCATCGGGTGCCTGCGCGGAAGAAGAGACCACGCTAGTGTGGTCTCTTCTTCCCGCGCAGGCACCCGATGCTCTCCACTTCCTCTTCCGGGCCGCGGGGGGGAGGAGAAGAGAGCACGCCGGTGCCGCTGACTCCAGCTGTCCTGCCGCGTTCCGCCCGGGCTGACAGCATTTTAAGCCCGGGCGGCGGAGGACCGGGGAGCAGCTGGGTCAGCGGGGAACCGCGAAGTATGGCGACACTTGTCTGCGAGCCAGATGCAGCCCTCAAAAGAGCCATATCTGGCTCGCGAGCCATGGGTTCCCGACCCCTGCCTTAGATTGTAGCTGAGGCAATGGAGAATAAAGTGACTTATCCAAGGCAAAAGGAGCAGCAGCAGGATTTGAGCTTCCCTAGTTTGTAGCCTGCAGCTCTGACCCCTAAACTACTCCTCCACTCATGAAAGACTAAAGAGGTTAGGACTTTTCAGCTTGGAGAAGAGACGGCTGAGGGAGAATATGATAGAGATGTTTAAAATCATGAGAGGTCTAGAACAGGTTAATGTGAATCAGTTATTTACTCTTTCGGATAATAGAAAGAGTAGGGGGCACTCCATGAAGTAAGCATGTGGCACTAGGGATGTGAATCGGGTGGTCGATCGTCTTAACGATCGATTTTGGCTGGGGGGGGGGGGGGGAAGGAAATCTGATCGTCATGGTTTTTGTTTTGTTTTTTTAATTGTAAAAAATCGTAAATCAGGGGAGGGCGGGAAAACCGGCACCCTAAAACCCAAAATGGCGCCGGCGCTACCTTTGCCCTGTCATACTGGAAGAAGGATCCAACAGAAGAAAATAGGATAAAGCATAAACATTGGCAAGTTAAATGAAAGACATTGATAAGACAGGCTAAGAGAGAATTTGAAAAGAAGTTGGCTGTAGAGGCAAAAACTCACAGTAAAAACATTTTTAAATATATCCGAAGCAGAAAGCCTGTGAGGGAGTCAGTTGGACCGTTAGATGATCGAGGGGTTAAAGGGGCACTTAGAGAAGATAAGGCCATCGCGGAAAGATTAAATGATTTCTTTGCTTCGGTGTTTACTGAAGAGGATGTTGGGGAGGTACCCGTAATGGAGAAGGTTTTCATGGGTAATGATTCAGATGGACTGAATCAAATCACGGTGAACCTAGAAGATGTGGTAGGCCTGATTGACAAACTGAAGAGTAGTAAATCACCTGGACCGGATGGTATACACCCCAGAGTTCTGAAGGAACTAAAAAATGAAATTTCAGACCTATTAGTAAAAATTTGTAACTTATCATTAAAATCATCCATTGTACCTGAAGACTGGAGGATAGCAAATGTAACCCCAATATTTAAAAAGGGCTCCAGGGGCGATCCGGGAAACTACAGACCGGTTAGCCTGACTTCAGTGCCAGGAAAAATAGTGGAAAGTGTTCTAAACATCAAAATCACAGAACATATAGAAAGACATGGTTTAATGGAACAAAGTCAGCATGGCTTTACCCAGGGCAAGTCTTGCCTCACAAATCTGCTTCACTTTTTTGAAGGAGTTAATAAACATGTGGATAAAGGTGAACCGTAGATGTAGTATACTTGGATTTTCAGAAGGCGTTTGACAAAGTTCCTCATGAGAGGCTTCTAGGAAAAGTAAAAAGTCATGGGATAGGTGGCGATGTCCTTTCGTGGATTGCAAACTGGCTAAAAGACAGGAAACAGAGAGTAGGATTAAATGGGCAATTTTCTCAGTGGAAGGGAGTGGACAGTGGAGTGCCTCAGGGATCTGTATTGGGACCCTTACTGTTCAATGTATTTATAAATGATCTGGAAAGAAATACGACGAGTGAGATAATCAAATTTGCAGATGACACAAAATTGTTCAGAGTAGTTAAATCACAAGCAGATTGTGATAAATTGCAGGAAGACCTTGTGAGACTGGAAAATTGGGCATCCAAATGGCAGATGAAATTTAATGTGGATAAGTGCAAGGTGATGCATATAGGGAAAAATAACCCATGCTATAATTACACGATGTTGGGTTCCATATTAGGTGCTACAACCCAAGAAAGAGATCCAGGTGTCATAGTGGATAACACATTGAAATCGTCGGTTCAGTGTGCTGCGGCAGTCAAAAAAGCAAACAGAATGTTGGGAATTATTAGAAAAGGAATGATGAATAAAACGGAAAATGTCATAATGCCTCTGTATCGCTCCATGGTGAGACCGCACCTTGAATACTGTGTACAATTCTGGTCGCCGCATTTCAAAAAAGATATAATTGCGATGGAGAAGGTACAGAGAAGGGCTACAAAAATGATAAGGGGAATGGAACAACTCCCCTATGAGGAAAGACTAAAGAGGTTAGGACTTTTCAGCTTGGAGAAGAGACGACTGAGGGGGGATATGATAGAGGTGTTTAAAATCATGAGAGGTCTAGAACGGGTAGATGTGAATCGGTTATTTACTCTTTCGGATAGTAGAAAGACTAGAGGACACTCCATGAAGTTAGCATGGGGCACATTTAAAACCAATCGGAGAAAGTTCTTTTTTACTCAACGCACAATTAAACTCTGGAATTTGTTGCCAGAGAATGTGGTTCGTGCAGTTAGTATAGCAGTGTTTAAAAAAGGATTGGATAAGTTCTTGGAGGAGAAGTCCATTACCTGCTATTAAGTTCACTTAGAGAATAGCCACTGCCATTAGCAATGGTTACATGGAATAGACTTAGTTTTTGGGTACTTGCCAGGTTTTTATGGCCTGGATTGGCCACTGTTGGAAACAGGATGCTGGGCTTGATGGACCCTTGGTCTGACCCAGTATGGCATTTTCTTATGTTCTTATGTTCTTATATGGTAAGGGCCAAGGGCCACCGGCACCATTTCTTTTAACGCAGCCGTGGCCCGAGAGCGGGAGATTGCGCCGGGACCCCCCCACTGGACCCCAGGTAATTTAAAACATTTTGGGGGGCTTCGGGAGGGTGGGGGATTTATTTTAAAGGGTCGGGGTGGGTTTTAGGGTGCCGGTTTTCCCGCCCTCCCCCTCCCCCGATTTACGATTTTTTGACGATAAATCGGGGGAATTGTTATTGTATCGCGGCTCTAACGATTTTTGACGATTTAAAATATATCTGACGATTGTTTTAAATCGTCAAAAAACGATTCACATCCCTATGTGGCACATTTAAAACTAATCGGAGAAAGTTCTTTTTCACTCAACACACAATTAAACTCTGGAATTTGTTGACAGAGGATGTGGTTAGTGCAGTTAGTGTAGTTGTGTTTAAAAAAGGAATGGATAAGTTCTTGGAGGAGAAGTCCATTACCTGCTGTTAATTGACTTAGAAAATAGCCACTACTATTACTAGCAACAGTAACATGGAATAGACAGTTTTTGGGTACTTGCCAGGTTCTTATGGCCTGGATTGCCCATTGTTGGAACAGGATGCTGGGCTTGATGGACCCTTGGTCTGACCCAGTATAGCATGTTCTTATGTTAGTCTTAAATGTACTACTTTATCATTATGGTTGCCCTTCTCTGTACCTTCTCCATCACAACTATATCTTTTTTTAGATGCGGCGACCAGAACTGTACACAGTATTCAAGGTGCAGTCTCACCATGGAGCGATAGGCATTATGACATTTTCCATTTTATTAACCATTCTCTTCCTAATAATTCCTAACATTCTGTTTGCTTTTTTTGACTGCTGCAGCACCTGATCTGACAATTTCAAAGTATAAACCACTGTGATACCTAGATCTTTTTCCTGGGTGGTAGCTCCTATTATGGAACTTAACATCATGTAACTACAGCAAGGGTTATTTTTCCCTATATGCAACACCTTGCACTTGCCCACATTAAGTTTCATCTGCCATTTGGATGCCCAATCTTCTAGTCTCGCAAGGTCCTCCTGTAATGTATCACAATCTGCTTGTGATTTAACTACTCTGAATAATTTTGTATCATCCGCAAATTTGATAACCTCACTCATCGTATTCCTTTCCAGATCATTTATAAATATATTGAAAAGCACCGGTCCAAGTACAGATCCCTGAGGCACTCCACTGTTTACTCTTTTCCATTGAGAATATTGACCATTTAATCCTACTCTCTGTTTCCTGTCTTTTAACCAATTTGTAATCCACGAAAGGACATCACCTCCTATCCCATGACTTTTTAGTTTTCGTAGAAGCCTCTCATGAGGGACTTTGTCAAACGCCTTCTGAAAATCCAAATACACTACATCTACTGGTTCACCTTTATCCACATTTATTAACCCCTTCAAAAAAATGAAGCAGATTTGTTAGGCAAGACTTCCCTTGAGTAAATCCATGTTGACTGTGTTCCATTAAACCAGGTCTTTCAAAATGCTCTATGATTTTGATCTTTAGAATAGTTTCCACTATTTTTCCCGGCACTGAAGTCATGCTCACTGGTGTATAGTTTCCCGTATCGCCCCTGGAGCCCTTTTTAAATACTGGGGTTACATTGGCCACTCTCCAGTCTTCAGGAACAATGGATGATTTTAATGATAGGTTACAAATTTTAACTAATACATCTGAAATTTCATTTTTTAGTTCCTTCAGTACCCTAGGATGCATACCAGGTGATTTGCTATTCTTTAGTTTGTCAATCTGGTCTACTACATCTTCCAGGTTCACAGTGATTTGGTTCAGTTCGTCTGACTGATCATCCTTGAAAACCATCTCCGGAACTGGTATCCACCCCAACATCCTCATTAATAAACACGGAAGCAAAGAATTCATTTAGTCTTTCTGCAAAGGCCTTATCTTCCCTAAGAGCCCCTTTAACCCCTGGGTCATCTAACGGTCCAACCGACTCCCTCACAGGTTTCTTGCTTCGGATATATTTTAAAAAGATTTTATTATGAGTTTTTGCCTCTACGGCCAACTGCATTTCGAATTCTCTCTTCGCCTGTCTTATCAATGTTTTACACTTAACTTGACAATGCTTATGTTTTATCCTATTTTCTTCAGATGGATCCTTCTTCCAATTTTTGAAGGATGTTGTTTTGGCTAAAATAGCCTCTTTCACCTCACCTTTTAACTATGCAAGTAATCGTTTTGCCTGCCTTCCACTTTTCTGAATGCATGGAATACATCTGGACTGCGTTCTAGGATTGTATTTTTAAACAATGTCCATGCCTTTTAACCTTTGCAGCTGCACCTTTTTTTCTATTTTCCTGATTTTATCAAAAGGTTTCCCTTTTGAAAATTTAGTGTGAGAGCTCTAGATTTATTTATTGTCCCCCTTCCAGTTATTTTAAATTTGATCATGTTATGATCACTATTGCCAAGTGGCCCCACCACTATTTCCTCTCTCACCAAATCCTGCGTTCCACTAAGAATTATAATTATATGTAACCGAACCTTTATGGCACCTGTTTAGATTACATGATTCCATACATTAATTTATGTGCCTTACTGTAAACCATTCTGATGGTACTTAATGCCGCACGACGCCAACAGACCGCCCCTTCCGGATGCATCACATCCGGCCCTGAAGGCCCTTTAAACCCGCAGGCAAGTCAGACCCCTTTCTCTTTGCGCCGGACTGCCGACTCGATGCACCTGCTTCGCTCAAGCCCACCCCGCCGATCCGAAGCCGCCCTCGACCGTTCGGCTCGCTGCATTCGGCAGGGGCGACCCACCGGTGTCTGAGCCAGAGGCCAAGCCGAGCCACCAGCATCCTACCTTGCTTCCAGGATTACTGGATAGGCCCGAACCACCGCCGCACGATGCCACCAGACCGCCCCTTCCGGACGCATCACATCCGGCCCTGAAGGCCCTTTAAAGCTGCTGGATAGCCCTAGGCGTCTCGCGCCGAAGGAGCGCGACCAAGGGGCCTGCCCCTTAGTGTGCACCCCCTCTCAACTTTTCGTGCTTCCTCTCCTCCACCTCAGATTTAATCCTAGCTCGCATACCATCCACCTCCATACAACTATTGTCTCCCTCATAGACAAACTCCGCAGTGTTTCCCTCCACTACCTCCCTCCCCCTCAATAACACCCTGCCGCCCCCTTCTCCATTCTTGCATTTCCTAACCTTTCCTCCTACAATGCTGTCCCACCCCATCCCTATTCTCAAGCACTACTCCTCCACAATCTGTTCACTCTAGCCCTTTCCCTCCTACGAACACCGCAGATCGCTACTCCCCATTCACCCAACGAATTGGCCTCACAACCTTCACGATCCTCCTAAATGCGCAGTGCATCGTTAAAAAAGCTGTCTTACTTAATGTCATCCTCACTGATGATAGCCCCTACATCTGCACTATCACCGAAACTTGGCTCAAGAACTCTGACTCAGTCCTAATAAACCAACTCCCAACCGACCTATATAACATCTTCTTCATTCCCAGACTCAAAAAAAAGAGGCCGCCTCCTGCTTGCCGCTAAAAAGAAATTCAACTTAACCCTCCAATCTCTCTCTCCCCCCCCCCCCCCCACGACTGGAAATTGGCTTATTTAAATCACCCACGCTCCAAATCTGCCTAATTTATGCCCCCCTGAGCTCCGTGAAAACAACCCTTTACCCTTGATCGAATACATAAAATATCTAGATATACACTCTCCTGCGATTATCCTCGGGGATCTTAATCTCCATGTTGACTCTGTACCCCTATCATCATCATGCGACTCCCTACTTTCATCCCTTAATGCCCTAGGCTTTAAGCAGATTATCTCTAACCCCACTCACAAGGAAGGCCACACCCTGGATCTCATCTTTACCAACTCCCTGATCCTACACGATCCCCCCCCCCACTTGCCAACCCATCCCCTAGTCCAACCATTTCCACATTGAAACTACCTGCTCCATCAAAGACTCTCTCTCCCACACTCTCCAAGAAGACAATTCATTTCCGTAGACCATGCAAAACAGATGACCTCATGGCAGCCCTCTCCTGCAAACTTGCCAAACCAGACCTTACTGACACAGAGTCCGCTCTTTCCTCATGGTATCAACTCACCAACACAGTAGCCAATTCTGTCTGCCCTACACAATCCCGAGAAATCAGCTCTGCAAATATTAAAAAGGAACCCTGGTACACCCCAGAGCTTAGAACCATGAAACTGAAGCGCAGGAAACTTGAAAAAAGATGGCTAAAAGATCCCCTACCCTTCAAGCCATGTTCCGATCCCACCTCCACACTTACAGGATTGCCATCGATAAAACTAAAAGGGACTTCTATGCCCAAAGGATTCATCAACTTCAGTTTAACGCCCGAGCCCTCTTTGAATTTGTTGCTACATTAACTAAAGCTACCCCTACCCCCACCCCCTCCCCTGACACTGATCACAAAAACAAATGCGAAGAGCTTGCCCTATATTTTCACAAGAAAATAGAAGAGTTATGGCACGTTTCCTCCTTCTCCCACATGCCCTAATTCCCCCACTACAATCCCCTCCGCCACCTCGCCCACACCCACCACATCCCAAGCAATAAGCACCCTTAAGAACATAAGAAAATGCCATACTGGGTCAGACCAAGGGTCCATCAAGCCCAGCATCCTGTTTCCAACAGTGGCCAATCCAGGCCATAAGAACCTGGCAAGTACCCAAAAACTAAGTCTATTCCATGATACCATTGCTAATGGCAGTGGCTATCCTCTAAGTGAACTTAATAGCAGGTAATGGACTTCTCCTCCAAGAACTTATCCAATCCTTTTTTAAACACAGCTATACTAACTGCACTAACCACATCCTCTGGCAACAAATTCCAGAGTTTAATTGTGCGTTGAGTAAAAAAAGAACCTTTCTCCGATAAGTTTTAAATGTGCCCCATGCTAACTTCATGGAGTGCCCCCTAGTCTTTCTACTATCCGAAAGAGTAAATAACCGATTCACATCTAACCGTTCTACACCTCTCATGATTTTAAACATCTCTGTCATATCCCCCCTCAGCCGTCTTCTCCAAGCTGAAAAGTCCTAACCTCTTTAGTCTTTCCTCATAGGGGAGCTGTTCCATTCCCCTTATCATTTTGGTAGCCCTTCTCTGTACCTTCTCCATCGCAATTATATCTTTCTTGAGATGCGGCGATCAGAATTGTACACAGTATTCAAGGTGTGGTCTCCCATGGAGCGATACAGAGGCATTATGACATTTTCCGTTTCATTCACCATTCCCTTTCTAATAATTCCCAACATTATGTTTGCTTTTTTGACTGCCGCAGCACACTGAACCGACGATTTCAATGTGTTATCCACTATGACACCTAGATCTCTTTCTTGGGTTGTAGCACCTAATATGGAACTCAACATTGTGTAATTATAGCATAGGTTATTTTTCCCTATATGCATCACCTTGCACTTATCCACATTAAATTTCATCTGTTATTTGGATGCCCAATTTTCTAGTCTCACAAGGTCTTCCAGCAATTTATCATAATCTGCTTGTGATATAACTACTCTGAACAATTTTGTAACATCTGCAAATTTGATTATCTCACTCGTCGTATTTCTTTCCAGATCATTTATAAATATATTGAAAAGTAAGGGTCCCAATACAGATCCCTGAGGCACTCCACTGCCCACTCCCTTCCACTTAGAAAATTGTCCATTTAATCCTACTCTCTGTTTCCTGTCTTTTAGCCAGTTTGCAATCCATGAAAGGACATCGCCACCTATCCCATGACTTTTTACTTTTCCTAGAAGCCTTGCATGAGGAACTTTGTCAAACGCCTTCTGAAAATCCAAGTATACTACATCTACCGGTTCACCTTTATCAACATGTTTATTAACTCCTTCAAAAAAGTGAAGCAGATTTGTGAGGCAAAACTTGCCCTGGGTAAAGCCATGCTGACTTTGTTCCATTAAACCATGTCTTTCTATATGTTCTGTAATTTTGATGTTTAGAACACTTTCCACTATTTTTCCTGGCACTGAAATCAGGCTAACCGGTCTGTAGTTTCCCGGATCGCCCCTGGAGCCCTTTTTAAATATTGGGGTTACATTTGCTATCCTCCAGTCTTCAGGTACAATGGATGATTTTAATGATAGGTTACAAATTTTTACTAATAGGTCTGAAATTTCATTTTTTACTTCCTTCAGAACTCTGGGGTGTATACCATCCGGTCCAGGTGATTTACTACTCTTCAGTTTGTCAATCAGGCCTACCACATCTTCTAGGTTCACCGTGATTTGATTCAGTCCATCTGAATCATTACCCATGAAAACCTTCTCCATTACGGGTACTTCCCCAACATCCTCTTCAGTAAACACCGAAGCAAAGAAATCATTTAATCTTTCTGCGATGGCCTTATCTTCTCTAAGTGCCCCTTTAACCCCTCGATCATCTAACGGTCCAACTGACTCCCTCACAGGCTTTCTGCTTCGGATATATTTAAAAAAAAGTTTTTGCTGTGAGTATTTGCCTCTACAGCCAACTTCTTTTCAAATTCTCTCTTAGCCTGTCTTATCAATGTCTTACATTTAACTTGCTAACGTTTATGCTTTATCCTATTTTCTTCTGTTGGAGCCTTCTTCCAATTTTTGAATGAAGATCTTTTAGCTAAAATAGCTTCTTTCACCTCCCCTTTTAACCATGCCGGTAATCGTTTTGCCTTCTTTCCACCTTTCTTAATGTGTGGAATACATCTGGACTGTGCTTCTAGAATGGTATTTTTTTTTTAATAATGACCATGCCGCTTGGACATTTTTTACTTTTGTAGCTGCTCCTTTCAGTTTTTTTCTAACAATTTTTCTCATTTTATCAAAGTTTCCCTTTTGAAAGTTTAGCACGAGAGCCTTGGATTTGCACATTGTTCCTCTTCCAGTCATTAAATCAAATTTGATCATATTATGATCACTATTGCCAAGCGGCCCCACCACCGTTACCTCTCTCACCAAGTCCTGTGCTCCACTGAGAATTAGATCTAAAATTGCTCCCTCTCTCGTCGGTTCCTGAACCAATTGCTCCATAAAGCTATCATTTATTCCATCCAGGAACTTTATCTCTCTAGCGTGTCCCGATGATACATTTACCCAGTCAATATTGGGGTAATTGAAGTCTCCCATTATTACTGCACTACCAATTTGGTTAGCTTCCCTAATTTCTCTTAGCATTTCACTGTCCGTCTCACCATCTTGACCAGGTGGACGGTAGTATCTTCCCCGACACACAAGGGATTTCTACCCATAAAGATTCAATTTTGTATTTAGTCTCATGCAGGATGTTTATCCTGTTGGACTCTATGCCATCCCGGACATAAAGCGCCACACCTCCTCCCGGGTGCTCCTCTCCGTCATTGCGTTATAATTTGTACCCTGGTATAGCACTGTCCCATTGGTTATCCTCTGAGATGCCAATTAAGTCTATGTCATCATTCACTGCTATACATTCTAATTCTCCCATCTTACTTACTTACGACTGTCAGCTTTCCCCTTTGTTCTAGTTTAAAAGCTGCTCTATCTCCTTTTTAAAGGTTAGCGCCAGCAGTCAGGTTCCACTCTGGTTAAGGTGGAGCCCATCCCTTCGGAAGAGACTCCCCCTTCCCCAAAAGGTTCCCCAGTTCCTAACAAAACTGAATCCCTCTTCCTTGCACCATCGTCTCATCCACGCATTGAGACTCCGGAGCTCTGCCTGCCTCTGGTGACCTGTGCGTGGAACAGGGAGCATTTCAGAGAATGCTACCCTGGAGGTTCTGGATTTAAGCTTTCTACCTAAGAGCCTAAATTTGGCTTCCAGAACCTCCCTCCCACATTTTCCTATGTCGTTGGTGCCCACATGTACCACGACAGCCGGCTCCTCCCCAGCACTGTCTAAAATCCTATCTAGGTGACGCGTGAGGTCCGCCACCTTCGCACCAGGTAGGCATGTTACCAGGCGATCCTCACGACCACCAGCCACCCAGCTATCTACATTCCTAATAATCGAATCACCAACTATGACGGCCGACCTAACCCTTCCCTCCTGGGCAGTAGGCCTTGGGGAGATATCCTCAGTGCGAAAGGACAATGCATCACCTGGAGAGCAGGTCCTTGCTACAGGATCCTTTCCTGCTGCACCTGGTTGGTGCTCTCCCATCATGAGACCTTCTTCCTCCAAGGCAGCACCAGGGCTGCCAGTCTGAAGTAGGGACTTGACTACTATGTCCCTGAAGGTCTCATCTATATACCTCTGTCTGCTTCAGCTACTCCAGGCCTGCCACTCTAGCCTCCAGAGATCGGACTCGTTCTCTGAGAGCCAGGAGCTCTTTGCATCGCATGCACATGTACAACTTCTCACCTGTGGGTAAAAAATCATACATGTGACACTTGATGCAAAAGACTGGGAAGGCCCCCCCCCCCCCCTCTTGCTGCTGGACTGCTGCCTTCATCTCAATTTTTTTTTTTTTTTTTTTTTTTACAGTTCCTAGTTAAGTTTTAGGTTGCTATGGGAGTAGGAATGAGTCTAACGTCCTTTAAATGTATTAGTGAATTCACTATTGTGTCTGGTAGTGGCCTACCTGGATCTGATCGAATTCTCAATAAAGTTTTTGTTGATTTTTTTTTTTTTTGCTGAAAGTGGCACCTGCCTATAAATTAAGGGATGAGCTAGGGGTGGGGAATACAAACAGTCTAACTTCAGTTAGTCAGCCAGAGTGACTCACTGCTCTCTTGATTAACAAATGTTGGTCCCTATTCAAACCCAATCACACTACCTCAACACCTTTCCAAGGTGAGTAACTGAGCTGAACTATTCAACTGTTTTACTTAAGCTCCTAGCTTATTTCTAGCTTCTGGCTACTTTTTGTGGTTTTTTTGTTTTTTTTCAATACAAACACTCAGTTCTTTAAAAGTCTGCAGAACACTCAGTTCTGCAGACTTTTAAAAATAAACACACTACCTACTGCTTACTAGCTACCTTATTGACTATTTAAAAATACAGTCTAACTTGTTTATTCACTGCCTGACTATTAAAGGCACAAACACACTAAATAATATTCCCAAATAGTTAACTTTGCCCCAATACTTTTAAAAAAGACAATGTCCCAAGCAAAAACTTACTGATTTCTTTCAGCCACCAACAAGGTGATCCTCTCCTCTCAGTGTTCCCACATACCTAGCATATACACATATATACATAAGGTAGAGTAGAAAAGGAAAAGGTTGCAGTTAATTTTTAATATTCTTGCCTCTCTTATACCTCTCTTTTCCATTTCTATTGCCTCTCTCCTTTAACTTGTTGTTTCCCTCTTTATAAAGGTGATCACCATGCGCAGGCATCTACTTATGTTTCTCTTCTCTTTTTCTCTTTGTTTCTTCCCTAGTTATTTCTCTTTTCCTATACCTTCTTTACAAGGAAATTCATGGGTATATGATGTTATTCGATTAGTACAGCCTCTAAACGACACAGATGTTTGTTTAGTATGTGTACCTCATCGTTTTGCCCTGGGTCAGGTGGATGGGATTGTAGTGGGTGTTGGAAGAACAGGTTTATTTGTTCCCCACTGTGCTCAACTCCCTACTAATGAAACTTGGGTCAAAAAATACCCAACAGTAGAGTTTCCCCCATTGATGGATAATGCCCCAGGGATATCTTATCTGTGTGTGACAAACACAAGTAGTAATGGATCCCTGATGGACTCCAAACTTTCCTGCAATTTTACATGGCACTGGTACATTGGACAGAACACTGAGAATTTCTGGTATAACTTTACGAATGGTTTTGTCTACCGAGGTTCTTTTACGACACACTAGTCATGTGTTGCTTTTACCATACAGTTTACAGCTGATCATACCACTGGTAGGATATTATCTTTGTAGTTTTCGAAGGTCTGTACTACCCTGTGGAACTACAGGTTCAAATGCTAGTAATTGTTGCTTTCTCTGCACACCTACCAATGTGTATAGTTTCCCTACAACCTTTATACCTGAGCTTTCCTTGTATGGATCAAAGGCTTCTTATATTCCAGGAGCCTCAGCCTATGTAGGCCAGTATTGGTGGTGCAATGGTATGCTGCACACCCATCTTCCAAAACAATTTACCTTCTGTGCTCTCGTTATGGTTTCCCCCCTTACAAGAGTCATACCTCTTCTTCCCCTTAATAACACACAGGCACTCCACCGCTCTAAGAGAAGTATTAGCCCAGCTTCTCCAGTTGCGCCTGAAGATGAAGCACTTCAACGAGCACTTGATTACATTAATAGTACTTACCCTTTGACCAAAACTCGTTTAGATGCCTTATCATCTACTTCCTGGTTACCCTTCAGTCAGGTAGCTGACACAGCAGAACTTGGCATGGCCATACGCTGATTACAATCGCTATAACATGTGATTGTAATAGAACTTAATGGTGCTATTAATGCCCTGCAAGAATAATTGAATGAGGTAACCTTAATGGCCTAATATAACAGACAGGGCTTAGATTACATTCTCGCAGCCCAAGGAGGTCTGTTTTAAACAGCTCTGAATGTTATACACTTATAGTGAATCGATCTCACATAGTTAAGAACGCCATGGATAAGATTATTAATCTTGCTAAGCTTAATGTTGATGACTATCAAGGTGGATTATGGGATTCGTCTTGGTTTAATGGAATAGTCAATGGATTTGGTCCCTGGTTTTCGAAACTAGGAGCTGGTTTGAAAGTTTTCATCTGCTTTCTCGTGATGTTCCTATGCACTGGACTTTTGCTATGCCTTTGCCTACGATGCATACGCCTCTGCCTTTGACGATTTGGATCTTCCATCGCTGCAGCCATGCCCAGGATGCCCAGACTGAAAATTATGGTCAACTCTTCCTCTGCAGTGCAAGATCAAGTAACTACTATCCGTCAGCGCTTAATGATGGACATGCATGAGTTTCCCCATGAATCAGATGGGTAGGGAAAAACAGTGGGCTTAGCAGAGGATGGGTAAGATTTCCTCACCTAAGGCTAGCTTAGGATGTAAGGGACAACCTAAGACAGGCACCCATGGCCCCGCCCATATGTGAAGGGTTTCTAGGCGTAACCCTTCAAGAGGGGGATGTATGTAGTATTATGCACTGACTTTCTGAGGCACCTCATCTCTGCTGTATTCCTGAATACTTAGTTTTTAGACAAAGGAAGAAGAGTACCCTGAATACGTGCTGGAATGCAATGAGCCGACACCCCAGACCCTTTAGCTGATTGGTCTAATACATACTCAAATCAAATGTACTGCACTTATCTAAAAACAACACACTGAATATGCTCTGATTGATCAGTATGAAGGGTTTATAATGCTATGCACACTGCTGAAGGAGTTGAGAAGCTGAGTGTTAACACGATTGTTGTAAAAACCTATGCTACTCCAGGGATAAATTATCTCCTCACGATTTGTCCCTTCCCCATTCCTTTGTCCTTTTGTCTCTGTCTTTCTCTCTTTCTAATAAGTTTGGTTTCAGATTACAAGCTGCCTGCCGTCTCACTCAAATTAACAGTCTTCTCTGCACTCCAGTGCCCCTGTACCATCAACTCTTGACAGTGAGCCGCCCCCCCATCCCTGGTGGCTCGCATCCTTCATGAGCACAAGCCAGTCTGGAGCTTGCAAAGAAACTCCCTGCCTTAGATGTTCCGCCGGCAACCATCATTTCAGCTAGATGCCGATCTCCATCCGTAACTGAAGATGTACAGAGCAGTCCTGAGACCGCGGGGAGCTAGGCAGGGAGGATGTACCTTGTTATGCGAGTATGGATGGGGAGCACGCCTCGGGTGCAGGATTTGTCTCCATCTTCGAGAACTACTTTTGATATCTGGAAGAAGTGGATAATAGCTTTAGTGGGGGATAGGAATTATTACTATCGTTCTTCCTTTTTGTTTCAAGAGGAGTTTCCTCCAGGCCTAGACTCTGTTCTAGATGCTTAGAACAAGTATGGGGAGGTCAAGGGGTACTTCCAATTCAAGTGATTCCACACACCTACTTTTTATCTTGGCAAGATATATTTGCTTTAATTCAATTGTTGCATTTTGTGAACCAGAAGGGGATAATTTCAGACCTGGGAAAGGGCAAGACCCTCTTCAAGACATTTTGTGACCAAGCTGATTCTCTTCGCAGGCCTATTTCTAAACTTTATCATATTCTGAATGCAGTCTTATGGAACAAACCTGCTCATAATAGGGACTGGGAACGAGATCTGAGGGATCCCTTGAAAGTGGAAGAGTGGGATCAGTGCTTTATAGCTGTGAAAAAAAGTTCAATTTCCTCATCCATTATGGAAATTGGTTACAAGATACTATATAGGTGGTATTTAACACCGGCTAAACTTCATAAGATATTTCCTGCCTTCTCCGAAACTTGCTGGAGAGGATGCGGGGCTTTAGGAACTTTTTTCCATTTATGGTGGGGTTTTCCATGTGTTCAAGAGCAGTGGATGGAAACTTTCTTTTTTCAGGTCTTTAATGGGGTGGATAGTGGTTTTGGATCCCAAACTGTTCTTGTTAAGAATTTTGAATTTCTGATTTAGAATATAAACTCAATGCAAATTTTGCTTGCAGTGAAGGGGGGGGAATAGCTTGTAAATGGCGTTCTTCTTAGATCCCCAACATGTCTTCCATCATAGCTAGACTCCAGAGAGTGTTTCATATGGAGCACATGACAGCGATTCAGAACAGATCGTTATCACCCTTCCATAGTGTGTGGCAGCCCTATGTTGATTGGCTACCCATTAGTGGGAATGTTGCAGTTTAAACATCCTTCTGTGATCTGAGGCTCCTGACAGATTCTGTATTTGCTGAGATCTTCCTTTGTTGTTTCTCTGTATTGTTACATACGATAGCATAAGTGAGCTGGGTATTACTTATTTATTTATTTAGCATTCGTTTATATACCGAGGTATAGCAGACATTGCCTTCACTCCGGTTTACATTATAACAAACCAGTTACATTTAAATCCATAACAGTATAACAGTAAATAAATTGAATCAGAACAATAACTTAGTAATAGTCAATAAATACATTATATATTAGAAATATGACTATAAAAATCTTGTAGGGGGACGGTTGATACCGTAACAAAAGCGAGAAAGGTTTCTGTGAGTCAGGGCGGTCGTCGTAGGCGGGGGATTGCTCACGTAAAATGGAACGCGCAGAGGATGAAATCAAAGATTTATGTTCTGCTGTCATTGGGTGAGCAACCATTGCAGGACTGTGAGAGTAGCCAGGCTTTAAGTTCTTTTTTAAAAGACTGGACTTGGTGTGATCAGTGAGTGGTAGAGGGAACTGAAAATTCTCTGACTTGGGATCCCACCAGGAAAAGTAATGCTTGTTGTAATGGTCTCATATGAGCAAATGCCCAAGGAACCACCTCCAGAGTGGATGCCATCAAACCGAGCACCGGAAGGTAGTCCCAGGCCTTGGGCAAGGGTAGAACCAACAAGCGCTGAACTTGTTCCATCAGTTTGTTCCTCCGGTCCGTCGGAAGAAAAAAAAAAAACTTTTCCGACTGCAGTGTCGAACCTGGCTCCCAGAAATTCCAATGACCGAGAGGGAACGAGGTTGCTCTTGGCCTGATTGATGACCCAGCCGAGGGACTCCAATAGAGTGGTCACCTTGCGGTTCGCTTCCACACAGCAATCCCTGGACTGTGCCCTGATAAGCCAATCATCCAGGTAGGGATGATTGTCTCTGGAGGGACGCCGCCATAACCACCATGACCTTGGTGAATGTACGGGGTGCGGTCGCGAGACCAAAGGGCAGAGCGCAGAATTGGTAATGCATTCCCAGGATCATAAAGCGAAGAAACTTTTGATGATCTTCGCAGATGGGAATGTGCAAGTATGCCTTGATCCTACTGAACCTGCCAACTTTCGCCCCATTTCCAACCTCCCACTCCTATCTAAAATCCTAGAAAAAAATCATCAATTGCCAATTGACAGACTACTTGAATGATAACCACATCCTATTCCCTTCATAATACGGTTTCCGGAAACACCATAGTATGGAAACCCTCCTCATCTCCCTGGCCGACTATATTCTAAAAGCCCTAGACAATGGTCAATCCTATATCCTTGCCTTACTTGATACCTCTTCCGCCTTTGATACTGTCAACCATGACATATTAATCAAACGCCTCCATGAAATCGGCATCTCAGGATCCGCCCTCCTCTGGTTTCAATCTTTTCTCAGCAATCATCAATACAGAGTAAAAATGGGGAATCACAAATCTAAATCATATAACTTAGCACAAGGCGTTCCCCAAGGCTCCTATCTTTCCTCCACCTTATTTAATATATACCTGCTCCCCCTTTGCCGCCTCCTGTCCGACTTTGGTCTTCCACATTTCATATATGCCGACGACATTCAGATCCTTATCCCCATCACTGACACTCTAACTAATGCCTTCAAGACCTGGGAATCAGCTCTCCCTGCCATTAACTCCCTGCTCACTGACAACTTCCTCGCCCTCAACACAGCAAAAACTGAGCTACTTGCTACTTGCCATTTCCCCCAAACACCATCCCTATCAATCCCCAATCCATCTGCTCCCCTACTCCCTTCTCCTCTCACGTCTGCAGCCTCGGGGTCATTCTAGACACTCAATTTAATCTAAAAAAACTTCATAAACTCTACCTTGAGAGAAAGATTTTTCAAACTACATACACTAAAAAAAACTCAAACCCTTTCTACACCTAAATGATTTTCGCACCATACTGCAAGCCATCATTCTGAAGAAAATAGACTACTGCAATGCCATTCCCCAAGGTCTCCCAAAAAGTACGATCCAACCGTTACAAATCCTACAAATTGCGGCTGCCCGTATCCTTACAAATGTACACAAAAACGAACATATCACCCCCGTACTCAAACATTTACATTAGTTACCCATAACCGCCCTGGATACAATATAAAACACTCGCTCTACAACTATGACATGCAATGGTTCAAGGAACACCTCTACTTCCACGAATCTGGCAGACCCACCAGAAAACAACATGCAGCTACATTACACACCCCATCCCACAAAATGACAAGACTGATCTCCACTGCGAACCGTGCCCTATCCATTGCTGGCCCATCTTTATGGAACAACATGCCTCACACCTTACGACAAGAACCATGCTACAAGAAATTTAAACAGAACCTCAAAACATGGCTCTTCAAGCAAGCCTTCACCTAACCCATCCTCTTCCCTCCCCCCCTCCACTTCATTCATATATAACCTACTGTCTACACCCCTGAGTAAATATACATGTCAAAGAATGCAATGTCTCGTTTCTTCCACATACCAATTGTAAATATTTGTATATATTTTGGAATATATATTTTTCCTTTATTTCAATGACTTTCCCAAATTATTGTTTACACAGAGTAGCATAATTCTGTACCTTAGTATCGTTGTTCTCCCATCTTTACCCTGACTGCTAATCTTGTTATACACTAAGTTATATGTAAAGCTTGTTGCTGAATTTGCTGTTGAACTGTAAACCGATCAGATGTTCCAAACGATGATCAGTATATAAAAAAAACACAAATAAATAAATAAATAGATAGATGCCTCCATCAGATCCAGAGAGGCCAGGAATTCCCCCTTGTGTACCGCCGCGATGACGGATCGCAGAGACTCCATGCGTAAGTGTGGCACCTTGAGAGACTTGTTTACCTTCTTGAGGTCCAAGATTCGCCAGAAGGAAAATTCTTTCTTTGGAACTACAAAGTAAATGGAGTACCTTCCTTTCCTCCAGTGTTCTGGGGAGACCGGCTTTACCGCTCCCAGAGCCAGTAGACGTTAAGAGAGTCTGACAAACAATCTGCTGTTTGACCTGTGGGCCACAGGGAGATATTAGGTAGAAGTCTCTTAGAGGCTGAGCAAATTCCAAAGCATAGCCTCGTTCTATTATGCTTAGCACCCACTGATCGGAAGCAATTCTGGCCCAGGCCTCGTAAAACTGGGACAGGCCCCATCTCATTGTGTAGTCTTGGAGGCGGGAGAGTAGGAAGCACCACCCTCTCGGAAGGCTTTACGCCCCCGAAAGGATGAAGACCAGGTTTGGATCCTGGCCAATGGTTGCCGCTGACCGGCTGCTTGCTGCCTGTTTTGCAGAAACCTCCGCTGTCCCCGAAAGCGAGACGGGATGATAGAAACTCTCTGGAAGGTTTCGGTCTGTCCTCTGGCAATTTGTGAACCTTGTTCTTCCCCAGGGACTTTATCAACTGCTCCAAATCATCCCCAAATTAAAAGCCACCTTTAAAACGGCATAGCTCCAAGCTGCGCCTTGGATGAAACATCCGCTGACCAGTTTCGGAGCCACAAAAGCCTCCTTGCTGACACCGATGACAAAGTACGAGAGAAAGTGCGGAGCAGGTCATACAGCGCATCCGCCCCATATGCCAATGCAGCTTCCAAATGCTGCGCCTGTTCTGACTCACCAGGAGGGAGAAAATCTCTAGACTTCAGGAAATGCTGCAGCCAGCGCAGGCTCCCACGCAGCATATAACTGCTACACAGCGCTGCCCGGATACCCAGGGCAGACTCCTCAAAAATGCGTTTGAGCAGCACTTCCAGCCTGCGGTCCTGCAGGTCCTTGAGAGCTGCCGAGCCTGCTACCGGGATTGTGGTTCTCTTGACAACCGCCGAAACGTCTACCTTAGGAGACTGCAGTAGCTCCAGAAAGTCATCCACTAAAGGGATAAAGCTTATCCATGGCTCGTCCAACCCGCAGACCAGCATCCAGAGCGTCCCACTCCAGTCCATACCATGCTGCAGCATGGTATGGACTGGAAAAACCCGGGTCGGTGTTCGTAATCCCGACAGGACTGGATCCACAGAGTCCTGCGGCGGAGCAAGCGGGGGGAGCTCCACCCCCAGCTCAGTAAGAACTGCAGGAATGACAGACTAATTCCTCTCTCTGAAACAGATGGACCTCCTTAGGGTCATCTCCATCCAAGGGAGTCTGTTTTCCCTGATCCTCATCCAATCTCCCCCCCCCCACCAGCAGCCGCACTTCCCGGAACCACCGGAGCAGCAGAGCCATCTGTAGCCACAGCACCTTTTAACTTTGCTACCCATAAAGACGCGGGCCCATCAGTGCGGTTGGCTACGTTGGGGGCCAGTCCCTGCACAGGTCTAACAGGCAAAGCAGCACCTTGCGGAGACCTGGAAGCCAAAAATGCTTTGTGCATAAGGAGGACAAAATCTAAAGAAAAAGAATCAGGATCAACATACTGACCCCCTTGTAAAAAATCCTGGTCCTGATCTAAAGATTCATCAGGACTGGCAGGGATTGGTGACAGTGCTGGAGGAAGCAGCCCCTCCCCCATAGCCCTTGCCTGAGCTTCTGCAAAGGTGCTTTCTCCTAACTTTAACATTCTATTAGTACTCCAACCAATGATTCCTTTCCATTGGTAACCCCTCCAAGAGAACGCTCTTGCTATTTATCTCTATGCAGTCCAATCTTAAAACCCAAGTTTTTAACCTAACATCTTTCCTAAATTTAGCCTACATTAGGCCCCATAACTATTTACTTTATATTGTTATCCCCAGTTATTTGTATCCAAGTTCTATCATCCTGTTTACTGTAAGACAACAACTTTTTGTCAAGGTTATTGCTAAAATGTAAACCGACTTGATTAGTAATTCTGTTACTGGAAAATCTGTATATAAAAATGCTAAATAAATAAATAAGATGGATGCCGTTTCTGCACGGAGGGAAAAAGGATCAGCACTGAAATACCACTGAGCAGGGTGTTTGGTTTGAGAGCCCCTCGAGGCTTGGGCAATGCTGCAGACCCTGAAAAGGAACTGCCTTCCCCACCAGGTAAGCAGCGGGAGCAAATACCAGCCCTAGAAAGCCACGCGGTGGATTCACCACATGCCACACAAAGATGGCCGTGGCATTGTGGGGTGGGGGGGGGGGGAGAGAATGGCCCAAAAAACGCGAAAAACGTGGCAAAATTCTTCAAACACGTCAATTCCAATGGGGAGGGGTCCTGGATTGCAGCTGACCAAAAAAAGAACATTTTTCAAAAATTTTGATTTTTTTTTTTTAAGTCTAAATCAGCACGGGGTAAGAGAGGGACTGGCCCACCAGTAATCATTTCCCACGCTTTTTACCTGTCTGGAGCCCCGCGGGGTTACCAACCCCAGCTCCTTTAACCTGCCACCAGAGAGGATGACCCCACAGGATCCAACAACCCCCTGGGAGAATAGGGAACACTTCCCTCTGCAGAAGAACTGGTTTGTTTTTTTTTTTAAACTTGCTTGATTCAGAACTTATAGCTAGTTTCTTTTAGATACATTTAAGGGATAACCTACACCCCAGAAACAGGGCAAGACTGCAGGGTTTGCACAACCTCCATCTGCTGGAGACAGAGAAATACTGAAAGGATGCAGGAGGCACACTAGGTTAAGTGAGGGTGCCTTTCAAGTTTTTCTCTGTCTCCACCTGCTGGAAAGGAGGCATAACTCATGGTTTGGACTGATCCGGGTACGTACAGGGAATAAGCAATAGTAGCTTGTGATTTATCTTACATTTGGGTACTTGCTAGGTACTTGTGACTTGGATTGGCCACTGTTGGAAGCAGGTTACTGGGCTTGATGGACCCTTGGTCTGACCCAGTATGGTATATCTTGTTTTCTAGGCTGTTCCAACACCTCAGCGGCCTAACCTACATCATCAATATCACTGGCGTCTGCTATCTTGGAATCTGCCAATTTTTGTTTATCCTTCTCTTTTTTACATGATAGAGCTGACATCGCTGAAAAGAAAGTTATGTGCACCAAGGTAGGAGATATTCTGAGGGCGATTTGTGTTTCTTGCCCTGCCTTGTTCCAGCCTTGCCACTTCTGTTTGCCCTATTGTGTTCTCACCTCAGCCTGGACCTTGATTTTGCTTTACTCTCTGCCTTCCTTGACCTCAACCTGGACCTTGACTTTGCTCGAAACCTGCCCCAACCTCAGCCCGGCAACTGACCTTGCTTCTACCTTCCTCATAACCTGCCTGGAAAGCCCTGCTGGCCACCAGAAACTGCAGACTCAATCCAAGGGGAAAGAGGTTGAACAGGCAGAAGATCTAGTCTTGTGGCATAT
The DNA here is from genome assembly GCF_901001135.1 of Rhinatrema bivittatum. Classification (NCBI taxonomy): domain Eukaryota; kingdom Metazoa; phylum Chordata; class Amphibia; order Gymnophiona; family Rhinatrematidae; genus Rhinatrema; species Rhinatrema bivittatum. The sequence goes on from NC_042621.1 coordinate 48,173,010, forward strand.
CAGCTGCCACCTGTTAAGGCCTATCTTGTGCTCGCACAAGACAGGCTTTTTAAACTTAACAGCGGCCCAAGTGCTCACTACACACACAAGAAGTTCCACCCAGAACCAAAAGGATCCTACTTTCTGGGATACACACATCCACAGTCTATGCATATGCATGGACCTGAAACCCCCCCTCCCCCATGTCAGAGTCCTCAGAATCTGGTGAGGACAGAATACAGACACCCACACATATCTCATAAGCCTTTTCACTGTGAATTAATGACTTTGAAACTTTTTTTTTCAAGATATTGCTCTTCTTCCTGCATGCCAAGAGCAGTACAAACACTGGCAGATCTGGGGGATAAAGGAATGAAACTGCCGCTCTCTTGCTCTCGACTATCATTGGGACAAAAATCCAGTTTACAGGTGAGCTAAGAACTGTTTCAGCAGCTGAAAGGCAGTTTCAGACACTCCCTGCCAGGCCTCAACCAGGATCCTGAGCGTTGCCCTCTACGGGGCCAATCTGTGCTAGTTAGTGCAACAGATACCATTCCCGGTGAAGCACAGGGCATTACACCAATACAGCCCTGGTGCTGAAGTCACTGACAGATCAACATTACAAGGATCTCCTACAGCGTAAAGACGACTCATCTAAATGAAGTAATTTAAAACCAAACCTAGTGACTCACTTTGCACTTTTGGTAATTCATGGTACACTGAGAATTCTAGTCAGAATAATGGAGTTGAATAAATCAAGTGGATTTAAACTAGTTCCAGTTCCTGTACCCTCATGTTACCACCACACCTGTGTACACATTTAAAGTTGTGCCCCTGTATCCCAGCAGCCATGTGCATAGAGACTCACCTGTGTTCAATGTAGAGAAGCGGCCGGCTGTCTGTGCTTGTACAGTTCTGGGACTGGAATGACAGCCCGTTCCTGCTTTCAATCTTCTCCAGAATGCTATCAATATCTTCCACAGCCACATCTTCCTGAAAGGACACCCTGTTTATTAGCTGATATTTGTCCTCATCACAGCAGCTGTATCAAGGAATAGCTTTATCTCACTTCAATGCCACATAAGCAGATGATTTGCTGCGAGAAAATACGCAGTTCAAATTTCTCACCCAGACTATAATTAATATTAAAAAGTGCCATTAATAGGTTCCTTGTTACCCTACATAAAGAAATGTTGCACACAATACTTAGCTAAAATTAAGATACATTAAACTTAACACAAGTGGTTCTTGTCTTACAGTGAAATAACTCACCCAACATCATACTCGAAAGCTGAAAAATATTATTAGGAAGAATGTGGTACCTCATATCAACTGAGCTTCTTTATGCTTTCAAAGAATGCTCACAATCAGGTGTTTATAGCTTTTCAGGTGCTATTTACCAGTCTATTATTTAACTGAGAGACTAGGAAAACCTTCTTTTAATCATTGGTAACCACATTCAACTTAATTTGCTTTTTTTTCTTTTTTTGATTATTTTAAAGAGATGAGACACTTATCGTTGCATAGCGTGGTTATGTCAGCTTTTAACAACACCGGCCCGACCCGGTACGTGTTTCGCGGGCTTCTTCAGGGGTGGAACATTTTGCGGTGTCTACAACAAACAAAAAGCATTATACTTAACTTGTAAGCTGGTTGAATATCAACAAAATATCACTGTGCGCTAAGTCATACATTCATGAAGTCTGTCCCGTTGTATACACTATTGCACTGTCTCAGCTTTACTGACGGCAGGATCCGCCATTGTTTGAACCAGACTTTTTAAAGCGATCATTAGATTCTCAGCAGACCAATGGAAAAACAGGAGGTGATTACGTGTGCCAATGAGAAATTAGAGTAATGATGACCATTCAACACTGTCATTTAGGCCATCTGGGGCTTCTGATGCAAGAGTAAAAATCCACCATTGCTCGCGATAGTTGAGATGACAGCTAATGTCTCCGCCACGGTCACTTTTAGCAATTTGTTCCAATACAGTCCATTTCAGTTGATCGAATGTGTGGAGGGCCTGGAGGCAGTGTTTAACAATTGGGGCTTCTATATTGCCTGTATTTAAGCGACTTCTGTGTTCACGCAAACGGATCCTGATCTGTCTACTTGTTCGACCCACGTATAAAGACGGGCAGGGGCATTGGATCAAGTATACTACTTGTGTGGATTTGCACGTAGTATTAGCATTCTTTTTATAGATTTTCTTCGTAATCGGATGCTGCCATTCATTGCCTTCTATTGTAGCAATGCACATGTCGCATTTGCCACATTGTCGATGTACTCTATTAAAGGACAACGGTTTGGGCCAAGAGAGATGCACGTACCACATGATCCCTAATATTTTTGTTTCTTTGATATGAAATCAAGGGAAATTCCAAAAAAGAGGGATGAAGCTGTAAGATGTGCCAGTGTCTTTTAAATGCTTTGCGCTATCAAGTAAGATTGCTACAATAGAAGGCAATGAATGGCAGCATCCGATCACGAAGAAAATCTATAAAAAGAATGCTAATACTACGTGCGAATCCACACAAGTAGTATACTTGATCCAATGCCCCTGCCCGTCTTTATACGTGGGTCGAACAAGTAGACAGATCAGGATCTGTTTGTGTGAACACAGAAGTCGCTTAAATACAGGCAATATAGAAGCCCCAATTGTTAAACACTGCATCCAGGCCCTCCACACATTCGATCAACTGAAATGGACTGTATTGGAACAAATTGCTAAAAGTGACCGTGGCAGAGACATTAGCTGTCATCTCAACTATCGCAAGCAATGGTGGATTTTTACTCTTGCATCAGAAGCCCCAGATGGTCATCATTACTCTAATTTCTCATTGGCACACGTAGCCACCTCCTGTTTTTCCATTGGTCTGCTGAGAATCTAATGATTGTTTTAAAAAGTCTGGTTCAAACAATGGCGGATCCTGCCGTCAGTAAAGCTGAGACAGTGCAATAGCGTATACAACGGGACAGACTTCATGAACGTATGACTTAGCACACAGCAATATTTTGTTGATATTCAACCAGCTTACAAGTTAAGTATAACGCTTTTTGTTTATGTTGTAGACACCGCAAAATGTTCCACCCCTGAAGAAGCCCACGAAACACGTACCGTGTCGGGCCGGTGTTGTTAAAAGCTGTCATAACCACGCTATGCAACGATAAATGTCTTGTCTCTTAAAAATAATCAAAAAAAGAAAAAATGCAAATGAAGTTGAATGTGGTTACCAATGATTAAAAGTTTTTCCCAGTCTCTCAGTTAAACAATAGACTGGTAAATTGCACCTGAAAAGCTATAAACACCTGATTGTGAGCATTCTTTGAAAGCATAAAGAAGCTCCGTTGATATATGAGGTACCACATTCTTCCTAATAATATTTTTCAGCTTTCGAATATGTTGGATGACGTATAGCTAATTGAATACATCATATATTACAGTTTTCTAGTTTAATTACAGTGAAATAAAGCATAAGCACTCAAGTCAAGGACAAAAAGCTCTTATGTGACAAAGCTGGGGACAGCCAAAAGTAACAAAAGAACTAGAAACTGAATTAAGAAAAGCCCTACCTCTAATGCAACGGCCAGCTTACACAACACAAAAATCAATTGCTCAGACAGCCTGAACTAAGACTACAATAGCTAAAAGAAAATTGGTTCTTACCTGCAAATTTTCATTCCAGTAGTACTAAGGATCAGTCCAGAGAAGTGGGTTGTGTATCTCTACCAGCAGTGGAGTCAGAGAGCAAAAACTTTGTGCACTGCCATATATACAAGAGTGCCACCTGCAGTCCCTCAGTATTGTCCTGTACCCAAGCCCAAGCTAACAGACGAAGGGTAGAGACCAACCAAAAACACGGCCAACCCCTACACCCCTGGAACAATCAAACTGAATCAACTGCTAAACAGCACTCCCTCAATCATATCTGCAGAAAGGAGCTTCAAGAAAAATTATAACCAAGTTCTGAGCAAGACAGTCTTTCGGTATCTGAAGAAAGGGGTGGGCCTCTGGACTGATCTTTAGTACTACTGGAACGAAAATTAGCAGGTAAGAACCAAATTTTCTTTTCCCAGTACGTACAGGATTAGTCCAGAGAAGTGGGATGTACCCAAGCCAACCTACTCTGGGCGGGAACCCGAAAGACCCGCACGCAGAACACTCTCACCGAAGGACGATTCATCATTCGCTTTAACATCCAAATCGGTAATGTTTAGTGAAAGTGTGCAGCGAAGTCCACACAGCCACTCTACAGATTTCCTGAGGCAACAGTAGTTGACACACTGCCCAGGAAGTAGCCTCGGCCCTAGTGGAATGAGCTCTGAGACCCAAAGGCACAGGACACCCTCGTTCAATGTATGCCGAAGAAATGGCTTCTTTAATCCACCGAGATATGGTCGCCTTGGAGGCTTTGTCCCCCTTCTTTGGACCCCCAAAAAGAACAAACAAATAATCGGAACGTTGGAAGTCACTGGTAACTTCCAGATAACGCAATAAGGCGCGCCGCAGGTCCAACAGATGAAGGTCTCTGCCCTGAGAAGACTCTCGGGACCAATGGAGGAAACACCGGATGTTCCACAGCCTGATTCACGTGGAATGCCGAAACCAACTTAGGGACGAAAGATGGCACCATGCGCAAGGACACCCGATCGTCGGAAATCCGCAGAAAAGGATCTCGACACGACAACGCCTGTAATTCAGAGATCCAATGCGCCAAACAAATGGCCACCAAAAACTCCGTTCTCAACGTCAGATCTTTCAGGGACATCTTGTGAATAGGCTCGAACGGGACGGCACACAGCACTCGCTGTATGAGATTCAAACACCAATCGGGACACACCGCACGGACCGGCGGACGTAAGAATTTGACCCCTTAAGAAACCGAGCAATATCCGGATGCACTGCCAGCGAACAGCCATTGAACGTTCCCCTGAAGGCACCCAGAGCCGCAACCTGTACATGAAGGGAATTGAACGCTAGTCCCTTAGCAAGACCCTGTTGCAGAAAATCAAGCACCCGAGGGGACCTCGGCTGTCAAAGGATCGCAAGAACGCTGATGAAACCATGTCTCAAAAAGCTTCCAGACTATCACATAAGCCATAAAGGTGGCCTGACATCTCGCCTGAAGAAGGGTGGAAATGACCTGTTCGGAATAACCCCTCAAGCGTAAAACGTCGCCTCTCAAAAGCCAAGCCGCGAGAAAGAAGTGATCCTCCCGATCCGAAAATATGGGCCCTTGATGGAGCAGATGGGCCAGCTGTAGCGGCCCTTCTAGAGCCAGGCGCCCTTCTAGAGCCAGCTGTAGCGGCCCTTCTAGAGCCAGCCATGAACCACGGACGGCGTGGCCACTCCAGCACCACCAGAACCACACATCCCGGGTGGAGCTCTGTGACTGAGAAGTCGACCTATGAGGAGCCAGGATGGAAAGGCATCTTTTACTTGGGCTCCCAGCTATTGCCCTAAAACCTCTACAAATGCTCAAAAATGCCACCGCTAGGATTCTAACTAAAGCCAAAAAAAGGGACCACATTACGCCAATTCTAAAGAATCTCCATTGGCTCCCTATAAAATATAGAATCCTCTACAAAACACTCTCTACCATCCATAAATCCATCTACAAAACATCACACCTGGACCTCAGGATACCTTTGCAACTACACTCATCCTCCCGTCCACTGAGATCTGCACATAAAGGTTCGCTAAAAATACCTCCATTCAAAATATCTTCCAACAAAAGAGCCTTCTCCACAGCAGGTCCTAACCAATGGAACTCTCTCCCCGCAGACCTTAGGCTCGAACAATGCCCCATCACATTCAAAAAAAGACTCAAAACCTGGCTTTTCACACAAGCCTACACCTGAACTGAACTTTTATATCACTTTTCCTTCCTGGTTAATGATCTCTTTATCCCACATTGCCTAATAATCCTTGAATTAATCTGAATTTCCCTCCTGCCAATCTTCAACCACTTATTACATGATTAACCTAATTTATAGGAATTCTGCTCGTTAAAATAGTATATATTGTATATTGTATAAGTTACTATTTATTCAATTCAATGTTGTCCAAGTTCCATAGTTTCCCTGTTCTCTGTAAGACATTCGTGTTAAGTCATTTCTAAGTTCTATGTAAACCGAAGTGATTGGTAACATTGTTACCAGAACGTCGGTATATAAAAATGTTAAATAAATAAATAAAATAAAAGGCATACCGGAGAATTCCCGTGGGCCAGGGACACACGAGCGCGTCAATGTCCACAGAGCCCTGCTCTCGATGACGGCTAAAGAAACACCCTGTTTTCGCATTCGCCCACGCAGCCATCAGATCCAGTTGAGGAGCTCCCCAACTGGTACAAATGAGATTCCACATTTCGAGAGACAACTTCCACTCTCCTGGATCCAGTTGCTGTCTGCTGAGATAATCTACCTGCATTGCATGTTCTCCACTCCCGCAACATGCGACGCCACAATGCCTCCTAGATGTCGTTCTGCCCAGGCCAACAGTAGACAGGCCTCTAGCGCCACTGCGGGGCTTCGGTCCCGCCCTGTCGGCTGATGTATGCTACAGTTGTCGCATTGTCGGAGAATACACGCCTCATCCTGCCCTGTATCTAGGGAAGAAAGGGCTGCAGAGCCAGACGTACTGCTCTTGTCTCAAGGCGATTTATGGACCAGGAGCCTTTCGTCGCCGTCCAGAGCCCTTAGGCAGATTTGTCTGCACACACTGCTCCCCAACTAGAGAGACAGGCATCGGTGGAGATTATCAGCCAATTCGGAGGGTCCAAATCCACTCCCCGTTCCAGATTATCACGCGAGAGCTACCACCACAGACTGACTCTGGACTCCGGGAGCAGAGGCATTGGGAGGCGGAATTGATCCAACACCGGACTCCACTGAGACAAAAGCGCACGTTGTAACGGTCGTAAGTGAGCGAACACCCAAGGGACCAAGTCCAAAGTGGACGCCATGGAGCCCAGGACTTGAATATGGTGCCACACCGTGGGAGTGCTCCTCCGAAGGAGGGAATGGATCCGAGTTTGTAACTTCGTCATGTGGTCCGCCATCAGCAATACTTTGCCTCACAAGGTATCGAATCGTGCTCCCAGGTAAATCAGTTGTTGAGTGGGCTCCAATTGACTCTTCTGCACATTGATTACCCACCCGAGTAACCTTAGGGTGAATATGACCATCACCGATCTCTTGCAGTCCTCCCGAAACTTCACGCAGAACAACCACTTTGAAGCGCAGAAGTCTCTGATGACTCAGTCTGTTAGATATAGGCAAATACGCCTCCGTGAGGTCCAGGGAAGCCAGGAACTCCCCTTTCCGCACCGCAGCCACTACTGTCCACAGTGTTTCCATTCGAAAGCGAGGAACCCGAAGGCAACAATTCACCTGCTGCAGATTGAGAATCGGGCAAAACGTGCCTTCCTTCTTGGGGACCACAAAGTACCCCGAGTACCGGCCCCGTCCCTGCTGCACCTCCAGAGCTAGAACAATAGCGTTGAAGTCGAGGAGTCGTTGCAGTGTCACCCGGACCGCCTCGCACTTGCTGCTTGAGGCCATGCAGGACTCCACAAATACCTCCCGGACTGGACGCGAGAACTCCAGCACATAGCCGTCTCTGATCACTGCCAGGACCCAACAATCCAAAGTGATTGTTGCCCATTCCGTGTAAAAGCTGGATAATCTGCCTCCGACAGCTTCAAAGACAGAATGGGTGCTCGTGGCTTCATTGGGAGGATTTACTGTTCCTGGCACTGAGGTTCCCAGAGTCCCTGCTGGAGTGGCAGCCACCGCGAAAGGACTGCTGGCATCCCAGAGTCTGGAAGTAGAAGGCGCGGAATACCTGGGGGCTCTATACCGGCGAGAGCCCTGAAAACGAGGCAGAGGTGGAAAAACCTTCTTGGAAGATCTCCTATCTTCTGGCAACCTATTGCCCTTGGACTCTCCGAGCAGCTTCAGTAGCTTATCAAGGTCATCTCTGAACAAGAGCTTGCCTTTAAAGGGAAGGTTACAAAACAAACTTTGAGGACAAATCCACTGCCCAATTATGCAGCCAAGAAGGCGATGCGCCGCCACCACTGATACCATACTCCTAAGCTGTCATCCGCACGAGGTCATACAGCGCACTCGCCACACAGGCAATGCCCGCTTCTAAATGACCTGAAGCACTCCATCACTACCAGAAACGGAGGAGGAGGTAGAATCCTGAACCCAACACAGACACGCCTTCTGTATGAGGCTAGCGCAAACTGCCGCCCGAAGACTTAAAGCAGCTTCCTCAAAAACTCGCTTCAGCTGGATCTCAAGCTTGCGGTCTTGCGTGTCTTTCAGTGCCGCAGCCCCAGCTACTGGGATAGAGGCCTTTTCAATAACCGCAGAAACTGCCACATCAACTTTTGGAAACTTTAAAAGGTCCAAAACATCCGAGGACATGGGGTAAAGCTTTGCCATAGCCCTGCCCACCTTTAAACCCGCATCTGGAGTATCCCATTCCCGGGGGGACCAGCTTGCGGACCTTTTTAGGTAGCGGAAAAGAAGTTGTTGGACCTCGGATGCCCTCAAGGACTGGATTTACTCCCTCATTGTCCGATTCCTCCTGAGAAACTTTAAGCCCCAGGACATCCAAAACTTGTGGAATGAGGGGACGCAGCTCTTCCCGCTTGAAAAGTCTGACCACGCTGGGATCATCCCCGTCCGCTGGAGGGAGGTCGTCACCATCAAGATTCACATCCCCCTGATCTGGAGTTAGGTCCGGGTCTACCACCGGAGGTGTCCCCGAGACTGCCGCAGCGTCTGGACCCGATCCCAGGTCCTGTGGCACTCGGAGGGAATCCCCAAGGCTGAAGAGAGAGATCCCCTGGATGCTGCTGCTGCTGCTCCGAGCCACCGTCAGGGTCCCTTATAGGTCCAAGCCTCTCTAGCACCGTCTACCTCCTAGCCAGGAAGGCTTGCGGGCGGATTTTAAAAGCCCTGCTCGCGTAAATCCGCCCGGATTTACGCGAGCAGGGCCTTGCGCGCCGGTGCACCTATTTTCCATAGGCGGCCGGGGCGCGCAGAACCCCGGGACGCGTGTAGGTCCCGGGGTTTTTGGAAGGGGGCATTCCGGGGGCGTGGCCGCGCCCTCAGGAACCGCCCCTGGGTCGGGTCTCGGCGCGCCAGCAGCCTGCTGGCGCGCGTGGATTTACTTCTCCCTCCAGGAGGCTGCGCAAACAAAAGTACGCGATCGCGCAGTTTTTAAAAATCTACCCCTTGGTGCGTAAGTAGAATAAATTCCGGGGGAAATCCTCCGGGTCCCCTTCAGGAGAATCATGTGGGGTGTCACTGCCCGCAAAATCTTCCTCCACGGGGTCAAAACGGGTGGGGAATCTTCTACAATTGACCTGCGGCGCACGGCAGTTCCCCCCCCCCCGTGGGGGGGAGGGGGCTCAGTTGGCTCCGACGAGCCCTCCATACCAGAGGAACAAGCCGAGCAAAGAGAAGCAGAGTTCAGCACCTGGCCGCGTGCCCCACAAGCCCGGCAGGCGAGCGATTTGGTGCGAGGGTCCATTAACTCGGCCACATAGCCACGCAGTCTGTGTGAGGGGAGAAAAGCCACTGCCGGCAAAAAAACGCGCGCTCCATAAGAGTGGGAGCCAAAAATAAAACAAACAGCCCCTAATCAAAGCCGTGCTAAAAAGCGGCGAAAGCTGCAAAAAATACACGGGACACGGGCTGAAAGCCCAACTCACCCTTCTCCTCTGGAAACACCCTGGAACCCCGGGCTAAGAGGGAACACGCTGCTCCCGAAATGGCTGGTATCGACAGCCCCGGCAACCCGACACCTTACCTCAGGGGAAAAATGTCCGCCGGCTCAGCTCCTCTTCTTACCTTTTTTTTTTTTTTTTTTTAAACTTTACAAGCACAAAAAAGGCAGTAGGCAAGGGAGCAGCTATAGTAGCTTTGGAGTGAAGTAACCAGGAGCCCCTGGCCTTTCACTTCCAAGAACCTGCGGATGAAACACAGACAGGGGTGTCCAACCCCTCGGACGCCCGGCTTCCAGTGAGGGATGGTCCACGAATGTGCCTAACACCTCAGGAAGCGCAGCTGAGATAAAGTAAAAAGAAAAATACTAACCAAGTAACTGGAGTCAGAGAAATACTGAGGGACTGCAGGTGGCACTCTCGTATATATGGCAGTGCCCAAAGTTTTTGCTCTCTGACTCCACCTGCTGGTAGGGATACACAACCCACTTCTCTGGGCTGATCCTGTATGTACTGGGAATAAGAATGTTTCTCCTCCCAAAGGAAGGCCCAACTAATGTCCTCCAGATCTAGCAACCAATAACCCGCTCATCCACAACCAAATCCCACTGCTACTCCTTGTGACTTTGGGCAAGTCACTTCATCCCCCATTGCCTCAGGTACAAACTTAGATTGTGTGCCCTCTGGGGATAGGGAAAGAACAGAAAAAAAAAAAAAAACCCAAACCTAAAAGGAACAACTGGAAAGTTTGGACAAGTTCCTGCAGAAAAAGTTCATTAACCATAATTAAGATGGCATTGCAGAAATCGACTGCTTATTCTTGGGGTAAGCAGCTTGGAATCAACCCCCTTGAACCTTGCCAGATACTTGTGACCTGGCTTGGCCACTGTTGGAAACAGGATACTGGGCTTGGTGAATCTTTGGTCTGACCCAGTATGGCAGTCTTATATTTTTATGATTTATGGACTTTTCCTCCAAACCTTTTTTAAATGCTGCTAAACTAATAGCTTTCACCACATCCTCTGACAACGAAATCCAGAGCTTAATTACGTGGAGTAAAAAAATATTATTAGTTTTAAATATATCACCTAGTAATTTCATTGGGTATCCCTTAGAATTTGTACTTTTTGAAAGAATAAAAAACTGATTGTTTACTTGTTTCGTTCCATTCATTTTATCGACCTCTATCCCTTCTCAGCTGACTCTTCTCCAAGCTGAAGAGTCCTAACCTCTTTAGCCTTTCCTCTTTCGGGAAATCAGTCCATCCTATTTATCATTTTGATTGCCCTTCTCTGTACCTTTTCTAATTTTGCTAGATCTTTTTTTTTAGATGTGGTGACCAGAAGTGCACACAATGCTCAAGATGAGGTCACAGCATTGAGCAATACAGAGGCATTATGATATTCTCTGTTTTATTCTCCATTCCTTTCCTAATAATCCCTAGCATTCTATTTGTTTTCTTGGCTGCTGCTGCACACTGAGCAGAAGATTTCAGCATGTTATCAACAATGATACTTAGATCCCTTTCCTGAGTGGTGACTTCTAATGTGGAACCTAGCATTATGTAGCTATAATTTGGGTTACTCTTCCCTAAATGCATCACTTTGCATTTGCCCATATTAAATTTCATTTGCAATTTGCATGCCCAGTCTCCCAGTTTTGCCAAGGTCCTCTTGCAATTTCTCACAATCCTCTTGTGATTTAACAATTTTGCGTCATCAGCAAATTTGATCATCTCCATTTCCAGGTTATAGGAAAATTGGTTCTTACCTGCTAATTTTCGTTCCTGTAATACCACAGATCAGTCCAGACAAGTGGGTTTTATTCATCCCTACCAGCAGATGGAGGTAGAGAACAAAACTTTGGGCACTACCATATATCCAAGAGTGCCACCTGCAGTCCCTCAGTATTGGTTTGTACCCAAGCCAAGATAACTTAACAACCGGGCGAACTAAGCCCCTGGGATGGATACCCCTGAACTGGATAGACAAAACATTGCAACTCTAGAACATGTCAAAAATCCCAATAAATTGTTTTAAAAGCCTTTCTTTGTATGAGCCCACAGGCCCAGCAGCAGAACAAGCAGTCTTTCGGCATAAAACCCAAGGGTGGGCCTCTGGACTGATCTGTGGTATTACAGGAACGAAAATTAGCAGGTAATAACCAATTTTCCTTTCTTGAACATACCACTTATCTGGACTGATCTGGGTATGTACCAAAGCCCCCCTATACTGGGCGGGAACCCGAAAGATCTGCTCTCAGCACACTCTCACCAAAAGAAGTCGCCTCTGGGGCACGCACATCCAAACAGTAATGCTTAGTGAAAAGTGTGAAGCAATAACCAAACTGCAGCCCTACATATCTCCTGAGGAGACACCAGTTGATGCCGCCTGAGCATGAGTAGAATGGGCCTTAAGCCCCAACGGCACAACAAGGCCCTTGGAAACATAGGCAGCGGAAATAGTCTTTCAACCAGCGAGCTAAGGAGGGCTTAGACGCCTTCTTTGGGGGAACCAAAAGGAAGAGAACACAAATGATCAGAGCGACGGAAGGAGTTGGTGACATTCAAGTAATGCAACAAGGCACATCGCACATCCAAAAGATGAAAATCCCTGCCCAAGGAAGGATACCGCACCCAGTCCAGGAAATCTGGTAACTCCAACGTCTGGTTCACATGAAAAGCAGAAACCACCTTAGGCAGGAACAAAGGCAACGTTCAAAAAGACAACTGGTAGGTCAAGATCTGGAGAAACGGATCGCGGCAAGAAAGATCCTGCAACTCCGAAATCCTCCTAGCTGAACAAATGGCTACCAAAAAGACAGACAGTCTTCAAGGTAATGACTTTTAAAGATGCTCGATCCAGTGGTTCAAAAGGATCCTCGCAGAGGGCCCGCAACACCAACTTGAGACTCTATTCTGGACACATGTTGCAAAGAGGTGGATGAAGATGCTTAACTCTCCTCAGAAAATGCACCACATCCGGATGGGAAGCCAAAGCCTTGCCCTGTACCTTCCCCCCCTGAGACAACCTAAGGCCGAAACCTGGACCCTAAGTGAACTATGAGCCAATCCTTTGGACAGGCCCTGCTGCAAAAAGGACAAAATGTGCAGCATGGAAACCAGAGGATCCAACCCCTGTTGTCCACACAAGGTTTCAAACACTTTCCATACTCTGGAATAGGCCAGGGAGGTAGCAGGACGCCTAGCCTGAAGGGTAGCAGTCACCGGTTCTGAATACTCCTTCAAACTCAATCACCACCTCTCAAAAGCCAGGCCGTGAGACAGAAGCGATCCACCCGATCCGAAAATATGGGATCTTGACGAAGCAGACCCTGCAAGTGGGCTACATGTAGGGGCCCATCCACCACCAGATGAACCAGATCTGCGAACCATGGACATCTTGGCCACTCTGGCACAACTAGCACCACAGAACCTGGATGAGCCTCTATTCTCCTGAGAACCCGCGCTATTAGGGGCCACGGAGGGAAGACATACAGAAGGATTCCGGACAGCTAGACATACGAGAGCATTGAGGCCCACCGCCCGACTCCCTCTGGTGGCTGAAGAACCTCTCCATCTTGGTGTTGAGACTTGCCATGAGGTCCAGCTGAGGAGTCCCCCAACAGGCGCAGAGGAGAGTCCAGGCTTCCATGGACAGTTCCCACTCCCCTGGATCCAACTGCTGACGGCTGAGATAGTCTGCTTGGATGTTGTCCACTCCTGTAACGTGAGGAGCAGCAATCCCCTGGAGATGGAGCTCTGCCCACACGAACAATAGCTAAGCCTCTCGAGCCACAGCTGGACTCTTGGTTCCCCCCTGGTGGTTGATGTAGGCCACCATCGCGCATTGCCCAAGAACACTCGCACCATGCAGTTGCGGACTAAGGGGAGAAACACCGGAAGGGCCATGCGTACTGCCCTTGTCTCCAGCCGATTGATGGACCACGATTGTTCTGACGCTGACCAGGGTCCCTGCGCAGACTTACCCAGGCACACTGCACCCCAGCCCCGAAGAGTGGCATCCGTAGTAACCACCACCCAATCTGGGACTTTGAGGGGCATCCCCTTCTCCAGATTGCTCCTTATCATTCACCAGGCCAGACTGGATCTGGCCTCTACCGGAAGGGGCAGAGCCAGAAAATACTGATCTGATAGGAGGCTCCAGTGGGACAACAATGCTCTCTGTAGGGGACGCATGTGAGCAAATGCCCAAGGTACCAGTTCCAAAGTTGACTCCATCGATCCCAGCACCTGTAAATAATCCCAGACTTTGGAGACCGGCAGTCGAAGCAAGCGAGCTATCTGAGCCTGAATCTTGACCAGCCTTTCGAAAGTGAGAAACACTCTGCCCTGCTGCGTGTTGAATCAGGTGCCCAAGTACTCTAGGGACTGGGAAGGCACAAGGTGACTTTGGTAGATTGGTGATCCAGCCCAACGATTCCAAAAGAGATCTCACCCGGAGTATTGACTGCGCACACTCCTGTGACTTTGCTCTGATCCACCAGTCGTCCAGATAGGGGTGCACCAAGCCCCCTCCTGTCTCAGGGCTGCCGCCACCACTACCATCACCTTTGTGAAGGTCCAAGGAGCTGTGGCAAGGCCAAAGGACAGGGCCCAAAACTGAAAATGTTGGCCCAACATCTTGAACCTTAGAAACTTCTGGTGGTCCTGTCAAATGGGAATGTGCAGATAGACCTCGGTGAGATCCAGGGACGCCAAAAATTCTCCTTTTCTGACCGCCGCAATCACAGTACGTAATGTCTCCAACCAGAATTGTAGTACTTTCAAACTCTGGCTGACCTTTTGGAGATCCAAGATGGAACGAAAGGTGCCCTCTTTCTTGGGGACGACAAAACAAATGTAGTACCTTCCACGCCCCTGTTCGGAAACCGGCACCGGACTACCACCTCTAGGCTTAACAACCTTTGAAGAGTCTCCTGAACTGCCTCCCGCTTGATTTGGGAAAGACAGTGAGACTCCAGAAACACCAACCAGAGAGGAAGAGAAAACTCCAAGGCGTAACCTTTCCTGATGACTTCCAGCAGCCACTGGTCTGAGATTATCTTGGTCCACTCCGTAAAAACGGGTCAGCCTGCCTCTGATTGCCAATGACGAGGAGTGGACCTGCCTGACTTCATTGGGAGGATTTAACTCCGCCTGCTCCCTGAGTGGATCCGCCTCTTGCAGCTCTTCCAGAGCCCCGAAAGGACTGTTGCCTACTCGATGACTGCCTTGTCGCTGAGGATCCAGCTGATCTGCCAGGACAGAATGGTCACGACTCACGAAAATGGGGGTCGAGAGGAGAAAGACTTCAGTGTCGACTTCCTATCCTCTGGCAGCCTATTTCCTTTGGTCTCCCCCAAGGATTTCATAAGCTGGTCGAGGTCCTCACTGAATAACAGCTTACCCTTAAAGGGAAGGTGACACAGCTGCGACTTAGACAAAACGTCCGCTGCCCAGTTGAGGAGTCACAACAGCGGTCTCGCTGCCACCACCAAAACCATGCCATGAGCTGTGGTCCAAATGCGGTCGTATAAGGCATTGGCCACATAAGCGAACTCTGCCTCAATCGTCCTGGTGGCAGATTGTTCCTGCGGCCTCTGGATCCAACACAAACAACCTAGCTGCATCAGAATGGCACAGACCGCCGCTCGAAGCCCCAGGGCCGACACCTCAAAAGCCCGCTTGAGCTGCACCTCTAATTTCCAATCCTGAACTTTCTTCAGAGCGGTGGTGCCGGCAACCGAACTGTGGTCTTCTTGGTGTCCGCAGAAACTGCAGCATCCACCTATGGGACCTTGAAGGAATCTAAATGTTCCTGCAACAAGGGATAAAGCTTCGACATTGCTCTTCCCACTTTCAAGCTGGAGACCGGGGACTCCTCACAGCTGATCAGCTTCTGGATCTTCTTAGGAATGAGAAAAGCATTGGGAGGTCTCCGCAGTCCATCGAACACTAGATTAAACCCTTCATTATCCGAATCCTCCAGGGAGAGCTTAACCCCCAATTCCTCCAACACCTGGGGGATAAGCAGGCACAGCTCCTCCCTCTTGAACAGGCGGATCACCCGCGGGTCATCGCTGTCCCCTTCTGGGCCATAAAGGCGCCCTGATCTTCCTTGGGTTCCTCTGGGTCCTAGGGGTGCCCCTCATCTGGGTCCGCATCCAGATCTCCCGCCAGAGATAAACCCGCTTCACCCTGAGGGTCTTCTGAATCCTCAAGCATTTGAGTCCAGTCGCACTGGGCGGGTCCCAAGACTGGCCCCGCGAGCCCGCAGAATTCTTAGGGCGCCCACTCGCCCTCTTAAGAGTCCACAGGGCTATCCTTAAATTGTTGCTTTCCCGCCTCCTGAGCTAGGAAAGGCCTTGTGAAGCAAGAGGACAAACTTGGGCAAAAACCTCCTGGGTCCCGGTCCCGGTCCCGGTCCCCCCCCCCCCCCCCCGAGGGCCCTTCCGGACTGCTGGGGTCCGAATCCGCCGGGCCCTCCGCCCGAGGGTGCACCGCAGGAGAAAAGGGGGGGGGGGGGAGAGAAATCCCCAGAGCCCTGGGAAAGAACCCCTTTATCCAGATTCCCTTTCATGGGGGCAGAACCGCGATTCTGCGCCCCCCCCCAATGTTGCTGCGGACCGCGAGTCTCTCCAAGATTTAGAGTGCTTGGAAGAAGCTCCCTCCCCCCTGCTGCACAAACCATGCAGAGGAAAAGGGAATTAAGAGAAGCAGACCTCACGCCACAGGCCCGGCAGGTCTCCACAAGCATCATTGGGCCTAAAAAATAGCACGGCTCACCTAAAATCGCAGGGGAGGGGCGCACCACGCAGCCGGCTGAGACACGAGGGGGCACACTGCTGCTGAAAAATCCCTTCCGCCAGCGGACAAACGCACGTGCGAACACCCCGGCAGAAAAAACACACTAAGGAGGCACTTCCCCCAGCCGGGGACTCCCTCTTAGCACCACCAGCGCCAATTTTCCCCTCCCTGCATGGCCCTATGCCTCCAAGGCCAATCCTCAGCGATCCCGCCAAGCAGGCCGCCTGACAGGCTGCTCAGACACTGTCTGAGCTGCTGAGCCTCGCAAAACTTTTTTTTTTTTTTTTTTAAAGACACAGCCAAAATTCAGCAAAGGCAATACAATTAACAGGGGGATACTTCCTTGAATCTCAACCGGCAGGCGGACAGGGCTTTGGGCCCCACTGAGGGAACCAGTCCCCTGACTGTCAGTGGTACCGGGGTTGCGGGCTAAAACCTGGCAGGGGTATCCATTCACCCGGCTTAACCTGAGGGATGGCCCTCCAAAGGAATCCTAATCAGTCAGGACTGCAGGTTTAGCACCTCTACCATCTGCTGGAGGTAGAGAAATACTGAGGGACTGCAGATGGCACTCTCTGATATATGGCAGTGCTCAAAGTTTTGTTCTCTACCATCTGCTGGTAGGGATGAATAAAACCCACTTGTCTGGACTGATCTGGGTATGTTCAGGAATCAATATAGATAAATGGGCTCTGACCGACGTGCCGTGAATGTGCAGTAGAGAGTGGCTCTGACTGAAGTGCCGCGCATGCAGATCAGAGCAGCTCTGATAGCTCTGACCAAAGTGCCGCGAATGCGCAGGAGAACAAACATCTCGCCCATGTTAATGGGCGCAACGGCTTGTTATAAATATATTAAAGAGCACTGGTCCCAGAACAGATCCCTGAAGACTCTCTGTTTTCCATCTTTTAACCAGTTAGCAATCCACTGTCCCCTATCCCATGACATTTTCATGACAGACTTCTTGCCAAATACTTTCTGGAAGTCCAGAACTATAATCAACTGGCTTACCTTTATCCACTATTTTTGCCCTCAATAAAATTTAGCAAATTGATGAGGCAAGGCTTCCTTTGGCTAAATCCATGTTGGCTTTGTCCCATTAAATTATGCCCATCTATATGTTCAGCAATTTTGTTCTGAATGATAAGTTTCTACCATTTTGCTTGGCACAGATGTCAGACTGACTGGTTGTAGTTTCCCAGATCACCCCTTGATCCCTTTTTAAAAATTAGCGTTACGTTGCCAACCCTCCAGTATTCAGGTACCATAGACGATGTTATTGATAGTTTACAAATTTTCAATAGCAGGTCCGCAATTTCATTTCTCAGTTCTTTCAGCACTCTGGGATGTATACCATCTAATCCAGGTGATTTGCTACTCTTTAGTTTGTCAATTTTCTGTAGTACATCTTCGAGGTTCACTGAGAGTTGTTTCAGTTCCACTGATTCATCACCTTTGAATACAATTTCTGGCATGGATCTCTCTCTTACATCTTCCTCAGGAGTACAGATGCAAAATGTTTAGTCTCTCTGCAATGGCTTTGTCATCCCCAAGTGTCCTTTTTACCCGTTGATCCTGCGAGGGAGTCCAATTGACTCCCTCGCAGGCTTTTTACCTTGAATGTATCTGAAAAAGGTTTTATATGAGTTTTTGCTTTCATGGTAAGATGCTTTTCAAATTCTCTCTTTGCCTTCTTTATCAATGCTTTGCATCTAACTTGCCAGTGCTTATGCTGTTTCCTGTTTTCTTCATTCGGATCCCTTTTCTATTTCTTAAAAGATGTTCTTTTAGCTAATACAGCCTCTCTCACCTCACCTTTTAATGATGCCAGTAGTCGTTTGGCCTTCCTTCCACCTTTTCTTTTTTTTTGTAATTAACTGTTTATTCACAGGGTAACAAACAGAAAACAAACCAGTGCATAACAAGAGACTCAAATCAAGAATACAGGAAATGCAACAAATCCACATAATCATCCCTGTCTTTTAGATGTTATCGAAAACACCCCCCCCCAAGCCACCCCCCCCCCCCCGGTGAAAAGAGATAATAAAACAAAATACGTTGTGTAATAACAATATAAAAAATAAAACAAAACAATATATCATGGGCCACAGAGATTATCTAGCGTCCCTTCTCTCAAGCACTGAGCCACTCCCAGAAGAATCCAGGAAGAACAGAAACCAACCATGTAGTACCATAGGGAAGGCAAGCTCAGATAGGTACCTGACTATGTGTCAATTGCCATTGCCGATACCATTTCCACGGCTCATCAAATTGTACTAAGCGGTCATATTTAATTGCAGTTAGCCTTTCCATACAGTAAACCCAGTGCAGGCATCCCAAAACACTATCATACGGGGGGACATGAGCACTCCGCCAATCCCTAGCCAGGACCCCCCTCACTGCCAATATAACTGCCTTCACAAAAATACATTGAAATTTAGTCAAAGTGGCCACAGGAAAGTTCAAGAGCACAATCTGGGGAGACATGGTCACGGAGGCGACCAGCACCTCACATAACCATCTCTCTAGCTGTCTCCACAGGGGCTGCAGGGCCGGGCAGGACCACCACATATGGAAGTAGTCACCAATCTGCCCACAGTTCCTCCAGCATTGATTACTTCTACCAGGGAACATTTTATATAGCTGGGCCGGCGTATAGTACCACAGAAATAATACTTTATAACTATTTTCCAATATGGAGGCAGATATGGTGCTACGGCTAGTCCGCAGAAAACACTGGTCCCAGTCTTCTGCCGAAATGCTAGACCCTAGATCTTTTTCCCAAGCAAGAAGAAACTTGGCAGTATGATCTCACACCGTATTTAATATACCATAAAGTTTGGAAATAACCCCCCGTACTTTATGCGCCTTATCACAGATGCCTTCAAACATGGATTTCCCTTTGAGCATATCTGGCAACACAGCTTTAGAGTATACAAAATGTCGTAGTTGGCCATAGGCAAAGTAATCTGTGGGCTCCAGTTGAAACTGTACCTCAAGGTCATCAAAGGGAAGGATGGCGTCTCCGCCAAACCTGTCCCAAGGTGGTTAGCCCTTTCTGAGCCCAGCAAGAAAATACCCTCCCATCCCTCCTAGCGGGGAAGGCCGCACAACGGCGAATAGCGGTGGAATAGACATAGCGCCTGGGGCCCACTATATAAGAACGCCAAGCCCTCCAGATTGTCATAGTATGCGCCGTACAGGAGGATATTACATCTATATAGGGTGGTCGGGTATCGGGAGACCAAAATCCTTCACGCAAGAGAGGGTCATTCATCATTCCCTCCTCTATCGTTACCCATTGCTTACAAGTGGTCGTGTTATGAAATTAGACAATTGCCTTAAGCTGGGCTGCAACATAATATTTAAGAAGTTAGGAACCCCCAGTCCCCCGCTAGCTTTAGGTTGGTAAAGAACTGTCCTGGACACCCTCGGGGGTTTCCTTTTCCAAATAAACTGAAATACTTTCCGTTGCAAAGTTCGAAGATAGCTCGAGGGCACCGGACAGGGCAGTGTCTGAAAGAGATATCCAATTTTTGGTAAGAGGGACATTTTTACAGCTGCGACATGCCCCAGCCAGGACACAGTTAGCCGGTCCCAGCATTCAAGATCAGTGACCAATTGTTTAAACATGTTGGGATAATTTAACTGATATAACGTCTCAAAATCGGGGCCCAGGAGGACTCCCAAATATTTGATTGCTTTAGAGGCCCATTGAAGCAGGAAAAGACCTTTAAGCTGCTGAACAGCCTCTGGGCTAAGAAAAACAGGCGGAAAAAATATAAGGGATTTAACTAGTATACATTTAACAAGACAAAAAATCCACTAGTTAATGTTCCTTGTGAAGGCACCACAATGAGTCTTGTAATTTCGAAGTTGCTATTTACAATTAAAATATCTTTTATTCTGCTATTATTAAAAAAAAAAAAAAAAAATTTTAACCATATATTTTGACAATTTTATTATTTTTCCATTTTATCAATTATTTTTATAAAAGAAGATTAGACCTCAGCACCGGCATATAATTCTGGCAATAAGCAGAGGTTTTAAGCCGAGTTGGTACAATCACCGGTCTATAATCTTCCCATATATTTTTCTGATTTTTCTTTAAAAATTCTTTGTTGTATTGAAGTGTGCAACCTCAAGGATATTAGTTGCACTGAAACTTCAATATGTTTGAACTTCAACTGCAACTTCAAAATATTTAGACTTGAACTTAGAACCAATAGGGTTTCTGGTGGTCGTGATTAAAAATAAACTGAAACAGTTTTATGCTGTGCCACCCGACTTCAACTTAGAACAGGCGAGCCTGTTTCTTGAACTGGCAAATAATATCATTACTGTCCCGACAAACAATTACTTATCTTGAATCATCACTTGGTTTATAGCCCAAACATATTCATGGCTGAGGGGACCGCTTCAATTTCTTTGCGGAAGCCGCCAAATTGCCGACGTTGTCAACGTTTCGGAACCTGCATCAGGGCGGTCTTTTTAGTGGACAATGCCGTCTCATGACCACCAGAAACCCTATTGGTTCTGAGTTCAAGTCTAAATATTTTGAAGTTACAGTTGAAGTTCAAACATATTGAAGTTTCAGTGCAACTAATATCCTTGAGGTTGCACACTTCAATACAACAAAGAATTTTTTTAAGAAAAATCAGAAAAATATATGGGAAGATTATAGACCGGTGATTGTACCAACTCGGCTTAAGGCCTAAGAAAAACAGGCAACAGTTCAGACTTAGCAGTGTTAATTTTAAAACCGGATACCTTCCTATAATCCATTAATTCCTGGATCACAGCAGGAAGAGATTGGTCAGGGTTCGTGAGGGTAAATAATGTATCGTCTGCTTATAGGGTGATCTTATGTTGTACTCCAACAATAAAGATACCATGAATCATTCTGTTCTGCCTGATTCTTTCAGCTAATGGCTCTACACAAAGGGAAAATAAGAGGGGCGACAGAGGACACCCTTGCCGTGTAACTCTCCGGACCTCAAAGTCTGCCGAGTAGCCCCCATTGATTTTAAGACATGCTGATGGTGAAGCATAAAGCGCCCGGACCCAGCTAAGAAAATGTACATCAACTCCCATCTTGGACAGTACCTTAAAAAGGAAGGGCCAGTGGACTCTGTCGAATGCTTTTTCCGCATCGACTCCAAACAAGACTGAGGGGCATTTAAACCTGCGAGCAATGTGCATAAGGCTGATAACTTTCCGAACATTATCACCTGTTGTGCAGCTAGGCATGAACCCGCCTTGGTCATCATGTATCAGCAGGGAGATAATGAAATTCAAACACTTAGCTAACACTTTGGCCAACAACTTCAGGTCCACGTTTATAAGAGAGATAGGCCTGAACGAGCCACAGTGAGTAGGGTCTTTTCCAGGTTTAGGGATGCCCACCTGATTGGAAGAGGGCAGCAACAACCCACCCAGTCGAAGGTAGTTAAACAAGTCCACTAAAGGACTGACTAGGAGGTCTCGAAATTTTTTGTAAAATAGCGGGGTATACCCGAGACCTGGGGCCTTCCCGAGTTTCAGTTCAGTTATAGCCTCCAATACCTCCGCTGCTGTAATAGGGTCCCCCAGACATCTCGCCAGTTCCGGATCTAAACTGGGAAGTGTAACATCGGCTAGAAAGGCATCTATGCACTCATCCTTAATATTAGGATCCTCAGCATACAATTCAGTATAAAATTGATTAAATCGGGCCCGAACTTGTTCCACGTCGCCTAGTAAGGCGCCCTCTCGGCTTTGAATCTGAGTAATCTGAGATTGAGATACTCTAGCCTTCAAGGCATGAGCTAATAATCGGCTAGTTTTGTTACCGTGCTCATAATGGGTCTGTTTCACTAAATCCAATTTATATGCAATAATCAGCAAGGTCCAAGGAATGCATCCGGCAACGAATCTCTTTAATTTGCAAAAGTAAGTTAGCTGATGGAGCCCTTTGGTGCTCTTGTTCAAGACCTTTCAACAGAGCTACAAGGGTTCGTCGTTTCTGCTCCTTTTCTCGCTTAGTGAACGAAGCAATAGATATGTTTACCCTGCACCACTGCCTTAAGGCAGTCCCATCTGACCACTGGGGAAGTATCAGAAACAGGATTCAATTGTAAGTATTCAGTAATGGCCTCCCTAACTTGTAGTTCGGTCTCCCTACCTTTCATCAGGGAATCATTTAATTTCCAGGGCCTATAACCAGAGGGTTCCTGAAACCCCCACCCAACCCACCAGATCGGAGCATGATCAGACCAAGAAATACAGCCACCCCAGATGCAGAGGCAACTCGTTTGAGAGATCTGTCAATCAGGAAAAAATCAATTCTAGTGTATAGGTCATGGGGGGTTGAGTAAAAGGTATAGTCCTTATCAGCCGGATGTTGCTCACGCCATATATCAATCAGGTTCCAGTGACCCATAAAGCGGCATAGGGCTTTCCTGTCCGCCGCAGAGCGGTGGGCTCCCAGTTTCAAACGATCCACCAAAGGATTAAACACTAAGTTAAAATCACCCCCCACTACTAAATTTTCCACAGGGAGAATTAAGATGGAATCCAGCTCCAGGAAAAGCACTCTTTGCATAACATTAGGACAATACACATTAACCAATATCAAAAGCTCCCCACTGAGACGTACATGAACAATAAGGAAGCATCCTTGGGCATCACGATAAACAGAGTCTACCTGGGCTCCCAAATCCTTAGCAATGAGAATTCCCACACCATGATACTTATGAGCAGGAGTGTTAGCAACGAGAATGATGGGGTCATATTGTGGGGCATATAGCAACCTCTCATCCCATTTACACAGATGGGTCTCTTGTATAAACGCGACGGACTCTTTAAGAGAAAGCAATTCCCTAAGCAGGACCGACCGCCATAACAGAGCAAAGAACCTCCCCTCACAAAGATCAAGAAACAATAGCACAGTGAAATCTGAGAATTGGAAAACTGCAATAGACTTGTCCAAATATACAGCCCATGATCATCCATGGTCCAAAATGTTCTTGCACAATGATAGAAAAACATCTCTTCACCCACCCCGAAATATGTAGTCGCCACGTGGATCGTAGCGTTTCATGGAGGAAGTGCGAACCCTCAGCCCTCCCGCCCCCGACTATCAATAGAAAAAGTAATACTTCAAAGACAGTCCGGTTCCATTCAGGCAAACAACTTAGAAACCAAAGTCTCTCATATACCTTGTTTAATGTAACGCCTTAACAGCAACTGTTTTGTTATAATGGAAACCGATATGATTTGATATTTGTATCGAGAATGTCAGTATATAAAAATTCTAAATAAATAAATAAATATATGATATTCCAGAGAATTAAACAATTCTTGAAGAAATACAGCAGCCTCCTCTCAAGTGGCCTCCACTGTGGTGGCCTCCAATGTCGGGCACTTCAATCTGGAGCCTCGCTTGCCCTTCCGTTGCCACTTCGGTTTGTCCACAGGCGCCCTTCAGCAGACAGAGGCGATCCCACAAATCCCAGTGGTTCTAAGAGCGGGCAAACATCATCCTCGGAATTTATTCTAGAGGTGGTCCCACTTATGGTGAATGACAGTCCACAAGGGAATAGCCAACGATAACGGATGTTCTCCCGACGCAAAAAAAAAGGATCACCGCCTGTAGATCTCGTCGCTTCTTTAAAGTGGTAGGAGATAAATCACTATATAGGGCAATGTCGTGCCCCTCCCATGAAATATTTCCCCATTTTTCGAGCCTGTTGCATGATCTTTTCTTTGAGGGCATAGCTGTGTACACAGGCGATAATATCCCAGGGGACATTTTTCCTTGGGCACCCAGAGAACGATCAGAAAGTGAGTCCTCTGCTTCCCTGGCATTTAAGATAGCTCTACATATCTTGCGCACCACAAGGTCTGCATCCTCAAAACCCTCAGTTTCGGGAATACCTCTGAAGCGGATATTAGACCTCCGTGAGCGATTTTCTAAGTCTTCCATTTGAGGGCAAGATCCTCATTATGTTTCTGAAGCTCAGCCATATCAGATTTGAGAGATGAGATATCTGCACTTTGATCCTCCATCAGCCCCTCAGTATCTTCCACACGTTTTCCAAGCTCCAGGAGCTCTGTTTTAAAATCAGTAAGGACTTCTTGCATGTCAGACCGCAGAGACTGAATGTCTTTTTGGATCTCCTGAAACCATAATTGAAAATCTGCTGTAGTTGGGCTGCGATCAGCACCAGGGGATCCCGTCTTCTCCACATGGGAGTCAGCCACAGCATCCGCTATTTTGTTTTCGTCCGGGTCCGCCTGAGCTCGCAAGGCCGCTAAACGCGATCCGGGCGCGTCGTATAAAAAACTTTTAAATCTATAGTTTTCCTCTGCGCCATCATCCCGCGGCAATTCACACTGCCACTCGGTACTTGGGAACCGGAAAAACGCCGTTTAGTGGCCTTTAATAAGGGGGCAAGCCGGGAGCTACAAGGTCACACGTCTGGCTGCATCGGATGACATCACTTCACCCCCCCCCCCCAATCGGGTGACTTCACTTCCCTCCCTCAGGTGATGTCACTTCCCCCCCCCTTCCACCTTTTCTAATGCATGGAATACATCTGGTCTGGGCTTCCCAGATGGTATTTTTAAACAATGTCCAAGTCTGATCTAAACTCTTTATCCTTTGCAGTTGCTCCTTTCCATTTTTTCCTAACCATTTTCTTCATTTTATCGTAGTCACCTTTTTGAAAGTTAAATACTGTCACAGTAGATTTCTTTAGTGCTCTCCCTCCAGTTAAGGCAAATCTGATAATGTTGTAATCACTATTGCCAAGTGGCTCCAGCTCCATTATTAGCTGCAGAAATCCATTGCTTATTCTTGAAATCTTATCTACCCCTTGGGACACTGTCAGGTACCTGTGACCTGGATTGGCCACTGTTGGAAAGAGGATGCTGGGCTTGACAGACCCTTGGTCTGACACATTATGGCAAGTCTTATGTTCATCCCTTTGGAGACGACATGGAAGCAACTTCATTTTAAACCTTATGGTTGGAACTATATCGACAAATTAGTGGAGCCAAATCACAGAAGGTAGGCGAGACAAGCTAATGCTGCCTTGGTCTCAACTTCACAGTTCCTGACAGCGTGGAAGAGAATATGAACAGGGCAGCCATGATAGCAATCATTGCTCTGCTCTTCAGCGGTAACTCAGCTAGCATGGAATCTATTTAATGTTTGGTTACTTGCAACACGGATTAGCCACTGTTGAAAACAGGATGCTGAGCTTGATAGACCCTCAGTCAGACCCAGTAAGGCAAATTCTTATATTCTTATCTACAGAACCTGAATGTAATCCACTTTGAAGTGTCTGAAAGGCAGAATATAACCTTTATTACCACAACAGAGAATATAACATTACATTTCATGAAGCCAAAGGCCAGTTGATGCTGAAGGAGTTATTGTGGAAAGCTGTAAGAAAAGCCGAGCTCTTACAATAGCGTGATTTGGCTATAACAAAGCCGACGGCATTCCATGTTCTGGGATCATAAATTGTCTTGAAATCTTCAGAATGTATCAAGTTCACCATGAAAATGTGACAAACTTTGGCTGGTCCGGAAACTCTGTGGTCCGCTGCACACTGGGTTCTGTTTCCCCGGACAGCTGGGGATACTGCAGAGGGGCATCTCCACCATTGCTCAACAGTGACACCAGGAGGCCCGATTTAGGGTCCATATTAGCTGAGGTATGAAAGATGTTGTGATTTGTTGTCCCTGGCCAAGGACTGAGTTAGGAGATGAATATCAACATCCAGGAAACCCTCTCCCCACCACCAGGAAGTTGGGAAAGGAGACGCCATCAAGCAGTGTCAGTTAAATATAGGGCCTCATTTTCCAAACGTATCGCACGCGAAATGTCCCTTTTCGCGTGCGATACCAAAATGGGGGCGGAGTCGGGGTGTCACTGGGGCCGACTTCGCGACGACAGCGCACACAGCGAAAAGGTAAGTGCCTATTTCGCTCCCAATAGCTACACCTCCTATGGTGGCGCTATTGGGTGCGAAACCGGCTAGCGCAGGCCCGCCCCCCGTTTCGGCCCCCGCCCCTCATCTTCTAAAGTATCGCAGGCCCATAGTCTCCATCTGCAGGCATGGATGCATAAATCCAGGAGTCTGGAATGATCTGGGTAGGTACAGGGAAGGTCTGATTGAAAATGTGACAAACTATTCTCCATCTGACATCAAGATCCAGTGAGGAATAGCTCTTTCGGCAAAGGATGTACTTTAATCCAGGAAAAACAAATTAACAGAAAAATCAAAATTTACTATGTACAGATGTTTTAGAGTTTTACAGCTCCTTTTGTTTCCATTTAGAGAGAAAACCCTTAGTAATAAAAAAGTGTTGCTGGCATGACGATGCTATTTGGCTTAGAAAAATGTGTCAAAATTCTAGAAAAAAATTAATAGAAATGAAAACACTTTATATAAATGAATGAATCCAGGAAGTTGCATACAAATACCTGGGAGTGGATGAAGATGTTACAATTCAACCCAAAACAGTCAGAAAAAAAAAAAAAGGATAAGTAAACAGCATTATAAAATCTTTAAAACTTGTCATGGCACGGAGACTGGCTGGGTATGGGAATTTCCCCAGAGTAGCAGGGCCAGATTCTAGGCAATGCTGGACAGGATCTCCTGTCTGACCAGCCACCTCCCTTGCAGGTTAAGCCCTTGGGTTCTGGTAGTCAGCAGGACTTAGACAGTAGCTGGAGTAGAGCAGGCGTTGGAAGAAAATACAGGGACAGGCGATGATACAGGAACTGGAGACATGCTGGAATTGAAAGCCAGGAATGGAACCGGAGGCACAGGTTGGAACTGGAGACAAGGCCAAGGCCGTTTCCTCCTGATCCCCGTTAAAGTAAATTGTAATAACCCCTTTCCTCCCACACCCCCTTCTCTCAGGCCATCCCCCCTCTCCCTCTTATCAATTTGTTTTAAGTTCCTTGATATACCAATTTGTTTAAGTGCACCCAAGTTATCCCCTCCCTTGTTCTATGTAAGACAATCTCTGTTACTGTCAATGTTTTGGTTGTAATGTAAACCGGATTGATAATTAACTCTGTTAATTGAACTTCGGTATAAAAAAGGTTATAAATAAATCAAATAAATAGGACTGGACGTGGCTGTGTGAGGACTTCTGCTAGCGGGGAGGCTGCCTAGCAGCCAGAAT
Organism: Rhinatrema bivittatum; assembly: GCF_901001135.1. Classification (NCBI taxonomy): domain Eukaryota; kingdom Metazoa; phylum Chordata; class Amphibia; order Gymnophiona; family Rhinatrematidae; genus Rhinatrema; species Rhinatrema bivittatum. The sequence continues at coordinate 48,200,733 of NC_042621.1, forward strand.
CGTGACAAAACTAATACTGTAGAAAGCTTTAAAATGAAATGAATAGGACTAAAAATGTACCCCAGTGGCTACAGAGAACAAGTCGTGATCACAGAAAGCATTCCTATACCAACAAATAAAAAGCCTGATGCCAGAAAACCAGATATAGCAATAAAGTAAAAAAAAAAAAATACAAAGTATTGCAATTAATTATTCTATGCTACTTAAGAAGAGACAGAATTTCTTCATGTACACTGCAAGCACACAGCACTAGAAGTAAATCTGAGAAAGGTCATACCTAATGTACCCTGGCTTAAGAGTGATGCTCATTCCCATTGTGGTACATGAAAAACCAACCTGAAGACATCCTGAGAAATGTGTTGTATATGTAGTATTTGTGAGAATGCATTACCCAGCAGACCTTTTTTGTTTAGCTTTTTCAGTCTTTTTCTTAAAGTCTCAAAACAGTATAGGCACCCTTCTATGACTAGGCTGAGTATAATGGAATTAAGATGTACTCTGTCCACTTACTTACTCAGCTAGAATAGAAAAAAATTCTGCCTAGAAAGGTACCTGAGATTCTCCTGCTGCGCGTTTCTTATTTTTCCTCCTCTTTTTCTTCTTCTTTGGTTTGCTACTCGACTATAAAAGAATAAAAAATAATGGTAGCATGCTTTTAAACAAAATGTTCAAAGAAATATCAGAAGCATGCATGAAATTAAAAAATTAGTTCTTACCTGATAATTTTCGTTCCTGTAATACCATGGATCAGTCCAAACCATGGGTTATGCCTCCCTTCCAGCAGGTGGAGACAGAGATAAACTTCAAAGGCACCCTCAGTTAAGCCGGTGTGCCTCCTGCATCCCTTCAGTTTATCGAATATCAAAGCAGAATAGGGCTAGCAATGAATCAAGCAAGAACAGAACTGTAAACATGAACGCATAAACATGAAAACTGTAGCTTTCTTTCTTAGTTTGCTGCAATAATACAAATGAAACTTGCGCATGCGGACTGTATAGATCACCCTATTACCCATTCCCAGTCTTTGAGTGGGTGTTTGGACTGATCTGTGGTACTACAGGAACGAAAATTATCAGGTAAGAACTAATTTTCTTTTCCCTGTACATACCCAGATTAGTCCAAACCATGAGATGTACCAGAGCTTCCCTAAACCGGGTGGGACCTCGTAAGGCTCGCGGGCAATACGCCACTGCCAAAGTCTCCGGGCGCCTGAAATTCCAAGCGGTAGTAGCGAGCAAAAGTATGTAGTGTCTTCCAAGTAGCAGCTCTGCAAATCTCTTGAGGCGATACCAACTGGCATTCAGCCAATGAAGCTGCTTGCAAATGAACCGAATGGGCCTTCAGGCCCTCAGGAACTGGCCTCCCTTTACAAATGTATGCAGACGATATGGCTTTTCTTAGCCATCGAGCAATAGTTGTTTTAGACGCCTTGTGCCCGCTCCATAAGACAAAAGATCTGAAACTCTGAAAGAATTAGTGACCTCCAAGTAACGCAGCAAGGCACGCCGAACATCAAATCGACAAAGCTCTCGTACATGCTGTAAATCATTTGACAAATCGGGAAAGGCCGGAAGCTCAACTGATTGACTAAAATGGAAAGATGAGACCAACTTGGGTAAAAAGGAAGGTACTATACGCAGAGAAACTCCCAAGTCCGAAATCCTCAAAAAAGCTTACCTACAGGAGAGAGCCTGTAACTCAGAAACTCTGCGAGCTGAACAGATAGCCACCAAAAACACCGTTTTCAAGGTAAGGTCTTTCAATATTACCGTTTTAAGGGGTTCAAATGCTGGATCAGACAATACACGAAGAACCAGATTAAGACTCCAAGAAGGACAAACCGGACGGACCGGGGGCTTCAGATGCCATACTCCTCTGAGGAAACGCACCACATCTGGATGCAACGCCACCAAGCTACCAACCAAGGAACCGAGGGCCGCCACCTGTACCCGAAGGGAATTGAAGGACAAACCCTTGGCCAAACCATATTGCAAAAAAAATAAAAATAAAAATAAAAATTTAGCATCTGAGCAATTGTAGCGTGCCTGGGCAGAATTTCTCTCTCCCAGCACCACGTCTCAAAAACTCTCCATACCCTGATGTAAGATAGGGAAGTAGATGTTTTTCTGGCTTGTAGCAAGGTAGTGATAACCTCCTCTGAATATCCTCTCTTAAGCAATCTCCTTCTTTCAAAAGCCAAACTGCTAGACAGAAGCGAGCTGCCTGGTCGAAATATATAGGCCCTTGATGGAGTAGGCGCGGAAGATGCCCGAGCCGCAGCGGTCCTTCCATGGCCAGATTGATGAGATCCGCAAACCACGGACATCAGGGCCACTCTGAGTATCCTTCCTGGGTGACCTTCTATCCTGCGAAGCACCTTGCCCACCAAAGGCCAAGGAGGGAACATGTACATGAGAACTGAGGTTGGCAACCCCCTCTGCACCATGATCTCTTCTGCGACTGAAGAAGCGAGGAGCCTTGGCATTGTCCCTCGTCACCATCAGTTCCATGTGGGGAGTCCCCCACCTGTGAGAGATGAGATCCATTGCCTCATCTGAGAGCTCCCACTATCCTGGATCTATGCGCCTCAGACTGAGGAAGTCCGCTTGTATGTTGTCCTTCCCAGCAATGTGGGAGGCTGCTAGCATCGCAAGATTCTGCTCCGCCCAGTCGGCTACTGCTTGACATAGGCCACTGTCGTCGCATTGTCGGAGAGAATCCGAACCGCCTGGTGGCGGCAGAGTGGGAGAAATTGTTGCAAAGCCAAGCAAACCGCTCTGGTCTCTAGGCGATTGATTGGCCATCCGGACTCCTCCGGGGACCAACTGCCCTGCACAGAATGATATTGACAGACAGCTCCCCAGCCAGAGAGGCTAGCGTCCGTAGTCACCACTGTCCAACTCGGAATCTCCAGATCCATTCCTCGAGACAGGTTGTGCGGGCAAAGCCACCACCCATGACTGGACTTGGCGTGATCGGTGAGAGGTAGAGGGAACTGAAAATTCTCCGACTTGGGATCCCACCGGGAAAGTAATGCTCATTGTAAAGGTCTTATATGAGCAAAAGCCCAAGGAACCACCTCAAGAGTGGATGCCATCTAACAGAGCATCTGAAGGTAGTCCCAGGCCTTGGGCAGGGGAAGATCCAACAAGCGATGAACTTGTTCCATCAGTTTGTTTCTCCGGTCCGGCAGAAGGAAAACTTCCCTGACTGCCGTGTCGAACCTGGCTTCCAGAAATTCCAATGACAGAGGAAACTAGGTTGCTCTTGGCCTGATTGATGACCCAACCAAGGGATTCCAGAAGAGTGGTCACCTTGCGGATCACCTCCACACAGCCATCCCTGGGTGAATAAGCAGGCCTTAATTCTGGAGAAATGCCGCCACCACCACCATGACCTTGGTGAACGTCCGGGGTGCGGTCGCTAGCCCGAAGGGTAGCGTGCAGAATTGGTAATACATTCCCAGGATTATACATTGAAGAAACTTTTGATGATCTTCGCATATGGGAATGTGCAAGTATGCCTCCATCAGATCCAGAGAGGCCAGGAATTCCCCCTTGCGTACCGCCGCGATGACGGATCACAGGGACTCCATACGAAAGTGTGGCACCTTGAAAGACTTGTTTACCTTCTTGAGGTCCAAAATCAGCCAGAAGGACCCCTTTCTTTGGAACTACAAAGTAAATGTAGTACCTCCCTTTCCCCCAGTGCCCTGGGGAGTCCGGCTTCACCGCTCCCAGAGCCAGTAGGCGCTCGAGAGTCTGACGAACAATCTGCCATTTGACTTGTGGGCCGCAAGGAGATATTAGGTAGAAGTCTCTTAGAGGCCGAGCAAATTCCAAAGCGTAGCCTCATTCGATTATGCTTAGCACCCACTGATCAGAAGTAATGTTGGCCCACGCCTCGTAAAATCGGGACAGGTGACCCCATACCCGAGGGATTGAGGGATGGGCCGGCCCCATCTCATTGTGTATTCTTGGAGGCGGGAGAGGAGGTGGCACCACCCTCTCGGAAGGCTTTACGCCCCCGAAAGGACAAAGACCAGGCTTGGTTCCTGGGTACTGCTTGCCGTGGACTGGCTGCTTGCTGCCTGTTCTGATGAAATCTTCGTTGTCCTGAAAAGCGAGAGCGGGATGAAGGAAAACCTCTGGAGGGTTTCGGTCTGTCCGCTGGACTTTATCAACTCCAAATCCTCCCCGAACAAAAAGCCCCCTTTAAACGGCATAGCACCGGAGCCACAAAAGCCTTCTTGCTGACACCGCCAACGACAGAGCACGAGAAGAAATGCGGATCAGGTCACATAGTGCATCCGCCCCATATGCCAATACAGCTTCCAAATGCTGCACCTGTTCAGACTCCGCCGGAGGGAGATCATCCCGAGACTTGAGCAATTGCTGTACGCAGCACAGGCTCGCACGCAGCATATAACTACTACACACTGCCACCCAGATACCCAGGACAGACACCTCAAAAATGCGTTTGAACAGCACTTCCAGCTTGCAGTCCTGCAGGTCCTTGAGAGCCATCAAGCCTGCTACCGGGATCCTTGACAACCGCCGAAACCAAAGCGTCCAACTTAGGAGACCGCAATAGATCCAAAAAATCATCCACTAAGGGATAAAGCTTATCCATAGCTCGTCCAACCCGCAGACCAGCATCCGGAGCATCCCACTCCCTGGTCATCAGCTACTGCAGCATGGCATGGACCGGAAAAACCCGGGTCTGCATTTGAAATTCCGCTAGGACTGGGTCCACCGAGTCTTGCGGTGGAGTAAGCAGGGGAAGCTTCACCCCGAGCTCAGAAAGAATTGCAGAAATGAGAGGCTCTAATTCCTCTCTCTGAAACAGACGGACCACCTTAGGGTCATTCCCCCCCCCCATGGGGGAGGGGGGGGGGGGGCGCAGAGAAGCCCCTGCATCAGCCGCCGCATGTCCCGGCACCACTGGGGCAGCAGAGCCATCTGAAGCCACAGCGCCTTTTAACTTACCTACCCGTAAAGATGCGGGTCCGTCCGTGCGCTTGGCTACCTTGGGAGCCGGTCCCTGCACAGGTCTCACAGCTTGCGGAGACCTGGAAGCCAAAAATGCTTTGTGCAAAAGGAGGACAAAATCTAAAGAAAAAGAATCAGGATCAACATCCTGTCCCCCTTGGAATAAATCCTGGTCCTTATCAAACAAATCATCAGGAATGGCAGGGACCGGTGACAGGACTGGAGGAAACAACCCCTCCCCCATAGCATCAGCCTGAGCTGCTGCAAATGTGCCTAAGATGGCTGCTGTCCCTGCATGGAGGGAAAAGGGATCAGCACTGAAATCACGCTGAGCTGGGCGTTTGGAAGCCCTTCAAGGCTTGGGCAATGCTGCAGACCCTGAAAAGGAGCTGCCTTCCCCACCAGGTAAGTATTGGGAGCAAATCCTAGCTCTAGAAAGCCGTGCAGTGGCTTCACCACATGCTACACACAAAGATGGCTGCGGCATCTCGATATTTGTTTTTTGGGGTTTTTTTAAAGCCAAAGCAGCCCGGAGTAAGAGAGAGACTGGACCACCAGTAATCACTTACCCGGCTTCTTATCTGCCTGGAGCCCCGTGGGGTTACCAACCCCAGCTCCTTTAACCTGCCAGAGAGGATGACCCCGCAGGATCTAACAACCCCCTGGGAGGATAGAGAAAACTTCTCTCAGTAGAACTGTCTTTTTTTTTCTAAAACTTGCTTGATTCAGAACTTATAGCTAGTTTACTTTTAGATAAATTTAAGGGATAGCCTACACCCCAGAAACAGGGCAAGATTGCTGGGTTTGCATGACCTCCATCTGCTAGAGACAGAAATACTGAAGGGATGCAGGAGGCACACTGGTTTAACTGAGGGTGCCTCTGAAGTTTATCTCTGTCTCCCCCTGCTGGAAGGGAGGCATAACCCATGATTTGGAATGATCCGGGTACATACAGGGAACTACAGATATGCTACAACCCGGACAAAACTCAAAACACAATATCCAAAAACTCTATCCACAAACAACATTGTAGAAATAGAATATCACATCACGCCTTTATGAACTTCATTGCTAGCTGCCCTCCCTCTTGCATATCAAGTGTTATATTTGCTCTCTGGGGTCGCCAAACTATAGCTTATGGGCCAGGCCTGGTCTGCCATATTTTTCTTCCTCCAGCTGGATCTAGCCCACAGTGTTTTTTTTGTTTTTTCTTCTTTCAGGTGCAGTGGTGGCAGCAGCAGAAAGACTAGCAGGGTTTCCCCAGGAACTGCCAGCAGAAAAAGCCAGTCTGACCTGTGATGCTGGAAAGAGCAACAGACAGGGAGGTCAGCCCTGCCAGTAGAAAATCAAGAGGCGGCAAGATGGATTGGGTGAGTGACTGAAGGTTGACAGAGTAAAAGAAGGGAGGGATGAATAAGGAGGAAGAGGAGGAAGGGGTGGGATGAATGTAAGAAAGAAGGGAGGAGTGAGAATGACAGAAGGGTAGTGAGGAAAGGGAGAAAACAGGAGGGAATGGAAGGGGAAATGTGAAAAAGGGAAGTGAGGAGAGGGAGGCAGGAGTGTGTTTCACCTCAGGGGGCAGGCAGGGCTCCCTGTTGGCAACTTCCAAGAAATCTAGAAATAGTACTACTAACATGCTTGGGAACCCTGCCTTCTTTCTCAGCATTTCAAATCAATAGAAGGGCCAAACATGACATAGCCACCCTCCTCGTTCAGCAAAATCTGAAGGAGACCACCCATCCTTCCTGGTCCTCTTAGTGATTTAAAAAATCATATATGACTCTTTGTCTGAAAAGTTTGGGGAGCCCTAACTTACGGTAAAACTTTAGCTATGGCAATGTATCTGCTGGGCCTCTGTTGCTAAACTACAGTTCAGCTCACATCCATGAAACTCAGCAAAGTATTCACACAATATCAAGTCTCCAAACTGGTCAAAACAGCAGCACCATTATCCTGCCACTGCATTTATTTCATCTTATACTTTGTGCACAAAGTGAAACAACTCTGGGGAAGGGATATGTGTTCTACATTTAAGGATATTGTTGTACATTTTTCTCATAATACATGCTCTGAAAGAGAGTTATAAGAACTTCTGTAGCGACTTCCTGGATGACATCACTGGGGTTGACAGCACTGTGAGCTGGCTCCGGGCCCGCCCTCCCCCCCCGAATCGGCCGCCATCCCTCCCTTAAAATTATAAAAAACATTTTTTTCTCAGCTGGATGTAGTGCAGGACGTTGAGGGCTGCTATTTCGCCGCAGTTTGGTGGAAAAACGAGCATCCAGAGACCCGCAGTGAGCCTGAGATTGGTGCGGCCTACCTGGCTTCCCTGGTGAGTTTGCTCCGGAGCACCTCTGCTCAAATCGGCCGCCATCCTCCCTCAGTCTGTTTTTCTTTTGCCTCTCTGGCGTTTGGTGGTAATAAAGGACGTGTGGGGCTATCGATTCGCCGTGGCTGGGGACCAAAAGGAGGGCTCTGCGACCTGATATGCGCTAAAGATCGGCGCGGAGTCCCCAGAAGAAAAGGTATAGTGTAGCCAAGATGGCTGCTGCCATCGCAGGAGATAGCACAGCTCCGGTGGCAGAGGTCTCCGAGACGGCCCTCCTAAAAATATCTGCTAGGGTTGCTGAAGTGCTGGATGCCAGGCTGTTAAAAATTCAATCCTCCATGGAGGAAATAAAGAATGCAGTAGAGGGACAGGCTAAAAGGCTGGATGAGGCGGAGCCTAGAGTATCTGATCAGGAAGACCAGCTGCATACTGTGGAAAGGCAAGTGCAAGATTTCACATTTTTTTCTCATCCTCATAGCTCTTATTCAAGGTTGGATTATATTTTGGTCCCAAGCGTTTTTTTTCTCGCATCTCAGATGCCACTATCGGGCCTATTTCAATTTCTGATCATGCCCCCGTCTCTGTTACGTTAAATTTGGGTAGGTCCCTTCCTGCAGCTTGTTCTTGGAGAATGCCTCCAGATTTAGACTCTGATGTGCGCTTTCAGGAGTATCTTAAAGAGGGATGGGACAAGTATATTCAATTCAATAATACGCCCGGCATTGACCCGCACACGCTTTGGCTCGCTGGAAAAGCAATAATGAGGGGGAAAATTATTGCTTTATTATTTATTTATTTTATTAAAGACTTTTATATACCGACTTTCTTGATACAAATCAAATCAACTCGGTTTACAATGAACTAAGCAGAAAATATAATTAACCAATCAACAAGAGATAAAGGAGCATAAAAGTTACATTATAACAAGGATGCCTTAACCTGGAGTAAGAAATAAAGAGGGGGTGAATGAAAACATAAATAAATAAATACTATATATATATATATATATTGATACGTTGCCATGCGTAACAAGCAGAGAAATGCAGAAATTCTGCGTCTTACCACAGAGTTAAAGCTAGCGCAGGTTAAATCTGCTTGCGACTCAACTCCAGCCAACAAGCAAGAGGCTGACCGGATACGGAATGCCTTAAACAATGCTCTGCACCAGAGAGCGGCGAAATCCTTAAGATATTTTAAATATCAATTATTTAAACATGGGAATGTTCCGGGTAGGCTTCTCGCGAACTTAACCAGACTTCGCAAAACCAAGTCTTTTATTGCAGGGGTTAAGGGTAGTGATGGTACCTATCATACTGATCCACATAATACTGAAGCGAGTTTTGTAAAGTATTACAAGTCGCTATATGCATCTAAATCTTTCCCTCGATTACAGTCGGAAGCTTTTTTTCAACATCTAAATTGGCCAAACCTGCCTGGAGACACCCTCCATACATTAAAATTCCCCCATAGTAGACTCTGAAATTTTTGCTATCATACAGAAACTGAAAAAGGGCAAGGCAGCTGGTCCTGATGGGCTAAGTAACGAGTTTTACAAAATCCTAAAGTTCCCATTATTGACTAGTCTAACCTCATATTATAACTCTCTCATTCAGAGTAAGAACCTCCCACCGGATGAAAATTGTTCCACTATCATTTTATTGCCAAAACAAGGGAGGGATTTACAAGAGGTGGGATCTTACCGGCCCATTTCGCTAATAAATGTGGACATTAAAATTCTTGCAGCAGTTTTGGCAGCTCGGCTCTGCATTATCTTGCCCACCTTGGTGCACTCAGATCAGACTGGCTTTGTTTCTCGTCGCCAAGGGGTGCAAAATGTGAGACGGCTCATTGCTGCCCTAAATTACTATCCCCAGGAGGAAGCTCTTATTCTAAGTTTGGATGCCGAAAAGGCTTTTGACTCCTTATCCTGGGACTATATGTTTTGGGTGCTCCAGCAATATGGGATAACTGGGGACTTTGTTACGTGGCTACAAGTTCTGTACAACAATCCTAGTGCCAAAATTCTTCTTAATGGAGGTTTATCGGTCTCCTTCCCTCTGGAATGTGGGGTTCGGCAAGGGTGCCCACTTTCCCCCCTATTATTTGTACTGGCAATAGAGCCATTAGCTGAGAAGTTAAGACGGGACAAAGGATTTTGGGGAATCAGTTTTGAGTGGCCATCCCGTTAAACTTGCTTTGTTTGCGGATGACATTCTGCTCTCTTTGTCTGACGACCCCGGCAGAGTGTGCCCGTAATACTCTCTATTTTTACACAGTTTCGGGATATAGCGGGCCTTCGCATTAATTTTTCCAAGTCAGACGCATTGGCCCTACATTTCACGGCTTCCACAGACGTGGCCTGGCTCCTTCCCCTTCAAATGGGCTCCTGGGAAACTAAAATATTTAGGAGTATGGATCCCCAGAGAATTGGATAAGCTCTACAAGTGTAACACATGTGAAACCTTGGCATCCTTGGGACGACAGCTGCAGGCCTGGCAGTCTCTTCCCCTCAATTTTTCAGGGCGTTGTGCTCTAGTTAAAATGATGATTGTTCCTAAATTGTTATACAAGTTACGCATGCTTCCCCTTTGGCTTAAGGTTTATGATCTTAATAAATTGCAGAGGGGGTTGATCCAATTTATATGGGCGGGTAAGCGTGCACGGATTGCCTATCAAACACTGGTGCACCCGAAGGCTCGGGGTGATTTGGGTCTGCCCGATTTCCGTGCTTACAATATTGCTTGTCAGATGCGTTTTATTGGGGGAATGGCTCCTTGATGAATATACTTACTATGAAGAAGGGATGTTAAATCATATGACTTGGCCCTGGTCTCCTTGCTACGAGGTCCAAGCTCCTGCGGCCACAGTACAATCTCTCAATATTCCCCAAATTTTTTTTTATCCATGCCGCAGGGCCTGGCTGTGGCTCCATCGGCTGTATGGATTGCCGGGCTTGTTCTCATTGTTTACTCCGCTGGTGGGTAACTGTGATTTTCAGCCTGGTATTACCACCAGTGGCATCTTCAAGACTTGGGCTCGTTGTGGACTTAGGTATGCCTATCATTACTTTGAAGAAGACGTCCCTCAAATGTTACAATATACAACTATGGTTGAGAATTACAAGATACCCCGTAAGTTTTTCTTTGCCTACCTACAAGCTCGCCACTACATGCAGGCTTTTCGCTGGCAATCAGTGGAGTATGCACGCGAAACTGCTTTTGCTAAAATGTTGGGATTACTACCTGATAATCCCCTTTTCCTTAGTGTAGACAGATGGACTCAGTACAAATGGGATAGTATCCGCGTGCTAGCAGTTGGAGATGGATCTGACGTCAGCACGGGGGCGTATATATCCCCACAGGAAGCGTAGCTATTCAGTAATCTTCCTTGCAAAAGCTGTTATAGTGTACTGACGCACAGTTAAAAAGTGAAACAGGATTCCCCTGACCGATTGATAGTAGTTGGAGACCGCCAGCATTCCCAACCGAAAGGCGTGGACACCTGGTAGAGTGTACGCTCTCATGGAAACAGATGACATGGCTTACCTGGAATCGGTGATACCCATGTACGCAGGCAGCTGGGCGGGATGCTGAGTCCATCTGTCTACACTAAGGAAAAGGGGATTATCAGGTAGTAATCCCAACATTTCCTGGCGTGTAGCCAGATGGACTCAGTACAAATGGGATGTACAAAAGCTTTACTCCCCACCTGGGCGGGAGGCTGCCTGAGGCCCATGTAACACCGCCCTGGCAAATGCTGAGTCCTCCCTGGCCTGGACATCCAGGCGGTAGAATCTGGAAAAGGTATGGAGGGAGGACCATGTCGCCGCTTTACAGATTTCCGCAGGCGATAGCATCCTGGATTCCGCCCAGGATGCCGCTTGAGCTCGGGTAGAATGAGCCTTGACATGTAGAGGCGGGGTTTTTCCAGCCTCTACGTAAGCTGCCCGGATAACTTCCTTGATCCAGCGGGCGATGGTGGGCCGAGAGGCCGCTTCACCTTGTTTCTTCCCGCTGTGCAGGACGAACAGATGGTCCGTCTTTCGTAGGTCTTGTGTAAGTTCCAAATATCTGGGCAGCAATCTGCCAATGTCGAGATGGCGCAATAAACGCCCTTCTTCAGATTTCCTCAGCCCCGCCGTGGTAGGCAAGGTTATGGTCTGATTAAGATGAAACCGTGAAACCACCTTAGGTAGAAAGGAGGGAACCGTACGAAGATGGATAGCCTCTGGAGTGATCCTGAGAAATGGATCCCGGCAGGACAATGCTTGTAGCTCTGAGATGCGGCGGGCTGAACATACAGCCAGCAAGAATACCATCTTCAACGTGAGGGAACGAAGAGACAGGCCCCGAAGTGGTCGAAAGGTGGATCCCGCAAGGAAATCCAAAACAAGGTTGAGGTTCCACAAAGGCACAGGCCACTTCAGTGGCGGACGAATATGCTTGACCCCCTGCAGGAAGCGAGAAACATCCTGGTGCTTAGCGATGGTCTTGCCAGCCCTCCTGGGACCATAACAAGACAGCGCAGCCACCTGAACTTTGATGGAGCTGAGGGAGAGACCCTTCTGAAGGCCATCCTGCAGGAAATCCAACACAATAGAGATCGTGGTTGCATGTGGATTGGTGCCATGCGAGTCGCACCAGGCTTCAAATACTCTCCAGATCCTGATGTATGTGAGGGATGTGGAAAACTTGCGAGCTCGGAGGAGGGTATCAATCATGGGCTCCGAGTAACCCCTCTTCTTCAATCTAGCCCTCTCAAGGGCCATACCGTAAGAGAGAATTGAGCCGGATCCTCGTGAAGAATGGGACCTTGATGTAGAAGGTCCCGAAGAGGAGGCAGGGGAAGGGGCTCCCCTGCCAGTAGTCTTCTCATGTCTGCATACCAGGGTCGTCTTGGCCAGTCTGGCGCCACTAGAAGGACTAGGCCCTGGTGCCTCTGAATCTTGCGGATGACAGCGCCTATCAGAGGCCACGGAGGAAAGGCGTACAGTAGAGTCCCTGGAGGCCACGGCTGAACCAGGGCATCGATTCCGTGTGAGCACGGGTCGCGCTTGCGGCTGAAGAATCTGGGTACTTGAGCATTGGACCCGTCTGCCAGGAGATCCATGGCCGGAAACCCCCAATGATCCACAATCATCTGGAAGGCCGTGGATGAGAGCTGCCACTCTCCCGGATTTAGGCGTTCCCTGCTGAGGAAGTCTGCTGTGGTATTGTCCTTCCCGGCGATGTGGACGGCGGAGATGTCCTGAAGATTCACCTCCGCCCAAGTCATCAGAGGGGCGATCTCCAGAGACACCTGTCGGCTTCTGGTTCCGCCCTGACGATTGAGGTATGCCACCGTGGTGGCGTTGTCGGACATCACTCTGACCGCCCTGTTCCGCAGTCTGTGGGCAAATTGAAGGCAGGCCAATCGGACAGCCCGGGCCTCTAGACGGTTGATGTTGTTCCTAACCTGTGACAAACAGGCACGCGTCACCACCGTGCAGCAGGTGGCGATCCATAAAGATAAAGCCGCCACCTCAAAGGCCTGACGCAGAATGGCGTCCAGTCGTCGATCATGCGGCTCCCTGAGGGCCGTCCCCTCTTCAACTGGAATGGTAGTGCGCTTGACCACCGCGCTAATCAAGGCGTCCACCTGAGGGCACGCCAGCAGATCCTGGATAGCCGGCACCAATGGGTACATGCTCGTCAGAGCCCGACCCCCTTTGAAGGCAGCCGCTGGAGCTGCCCATTCTAAATCAATCAGTTGTTGCGCCGCCTGTAAGAACGGAAAATGGCGGGCCGTAGGACGAAGACCTTCCAGTAGGGGGTTCTGCGCAGAAGGTATCGAAGCGCTGGGACCTGTAATATCCAATTCCGCCAGACACTGAGACACCAGGTCGGAGAGATCCTCCTTAGGGAAGAACCGCCTCATGGTTCGATATGGCTCAGTCCCTGGAGGGAGGTCCCCCTCGTCCGGGAGTTCGGACTCGTCCTGCGAGACCTCCTGGTCTGACTGATCTGGGCTATCCATCGGTGGGAAGTCCCGCTCGCGATAAGGTTGTGAAGGCCCAGGAACAGGATCCGCAGGAGCTGCCACCGGAGCAGCCGCCGCAGGCGCAGCCACCGCAGGAACTACAGGAACCGTAGGGCCTGGATGGGCAGCCGTTTGCATCTGAACAAAAGCATGAATTCCCTTAAAGAGATCCACCCAGGAAATGGAAGCAGCCTCTAAGCGCCGGGGTACAAGCTCCCCCGGGACGCCGGATTGGTCGAGACTGCCCCCTAATTCCGGGGTAGCCCCTGGGGAACTGTCCACAAATCGTGGTTGAGACAGGTCCTGGCCCGAGGGTCGCAGGGCCCCCTCACATTGGGCACACAAAGAATCTGGCTCATCCCTGCGCATGGCCCTAAGGTGGCATGCGGAGCAGAGGCCAAGGGCTGCAATGCCCGAAGCAGGGGGCGCCATTGCTGAAGACTCCGCAGCTTTCTGATCCATTGAACAAAAGGTGCTCACAAATAATATGCGGCAGCAATAGGCTCTCAATAGCAATAGGCTCTCAATAGCAAGAGGCTCTCAATAGCAAGAGGCGCTCAATAAGAAGAGGCGGCAGCAATATGCATGCAAGAGGCATTCAATACGCATTCAGCAATAAGCGGTCAGCAATATGCTCGTAATAGGCATTCAAGAAGATAATCCGAAGCGGCCAGCAATATGCTCTTAATAGGCATTCAATAAGCTTTCAGTAATAAGCGGTCAGCAATATGCCGAAACAAAGTCAAGGAGGAAAAAAGCCGCGCCTATTACGGGCGCGGAGTACCTGAGCCAGGCCCTACGAGGGCGTCCTTCACGGCGTGCCACGCCGCCGATCCTCTGCGCTTCGGAGACCCGTAGGAAGAGACGTACTCCGTACCAGGTTCGGCGCGTCCCAGCTGGAACACAGGCGGTCTCCGGCTGCGGGGGAAGGGATCACCACACCACCGCAATTTGAGGAAATGCACCCGCTACCTCGTCCACGCCGGGACAGAGGGCCTCGTATACCTCACGCGGACTGCGTCCGGGGACTGTGTCACTGCCACGCTTCGGCAGGACCGAGGACTTTCCCACCGGGGGAGCACGTTAATCACCCCGGGAGCTCGCTGGGGGAGGAACCCGTGGGTATCTACCGCAGGAGCGCGGGGCTCTAAGTTGAAGAGACAGGAAAAACGAATCTAGAATGAGAAGAAAAGAGAAAAATTAAAGTAGTCTTGGAAAGCACGCTCAACTAGCGTGCAGGCACTCCAATCTGCTTTGGAGACGGAAATTACTGAATAGCTACGCTTCCTGTGGGGATATATACGCCCCCGTGCTGACGTCAGATCCGTCTCCAACTGCTAGCACGCGGATACTATCCCATTTGTACTGAGTCCATCTGGCTACACGCCAGAAACACTGGTTGAGTGTGCGTACTTACATAATTCTATACAGGGCTGGAGTAGATTGATTTCAAATGTGCGACTGACTCCTCATCTTTATCTTCTGGCCCGCTTCTGGACGCCGTTTTGTGCAAAGGATGTTACAGTTCCCTTCCTTACTTCATGCTTCACTTCTCTACATAAATGACTGAAGGACTGCGGGTTGTGCGACCTGCAATTTCGGATTATCCATCATACTATTTGTGACGATGTGTGCCGTTTTCGAATGGGTAGTCTCTCCTCTCCACTATATATTAAATGTTCCACAACAGAGGGTACCATGTTGCATCGGCTGATTCTCTGCTCTTCCCTGGAGACTTTCTGGAAAAATATACTGGCCTGCGTCAATAAATGTATTCAGATACCTTTACGATTGTCTGCTGTGCTCCTATTGGCAGGACCGCAGGCGCTCCTTGTGAAATGTACGGGGGCACAGGATCGCTTTGGCAGGACTGCTTTTCTACTAGCTTGCCAAACAATACGTGCTGAGTGGATTGAGCCTGCGAGTACACCCTCACTTGTGGCCTGGCACCATCGCATGATGGACATGATTTTGCTGGAACGCATGGATTTTCCCAAGTCTCCTCAGCCTAGGGATAAGCGATATGCAGATTGCTGGGCTTGCTATTACTCTTCTCTCACCTTGGATTTCCAGACTCAATTGCTTACAGCAGGATATATTGAAACTTGGTACACCAACTCTCCCGGGGCGAGTAACTCCTGAGTAGCCTTGCTACTAAACTCTCTTGCTCAGGGTTTTTTCTTTCCCTAAATGTTTTTAAGGCTCTTAGGCGGGGGTTGGGGGGGGTGCGATTGTGGTTGGAAGGTGAGGTGGTTGTCTGAATGGGGTGTATGTGGAGTGTTTGGTTGTGCAGTTTGAATGTGTTGGGAGTGGTGGAGGTTTTGGTTGCTTATTGGGGTGGGTATTGTTACTAAACAGGAGGCCAGCATCACTACTGTACTGTTTGTTCTCTTGTTGCTATTGTTTTTGAATATGTTGCAGTGCTAGTGGAAATGCTTGTCTTTACAATAAAAATGATTTTGCAAAAAAAAAAAAAACCTTCTGTAGTTCTTTGAAGATATGAGTACCTACTCCCATCTATTTGGGAGACTAGCCAAACAAAGAGCAACTTTCATTCCATAGGCAACACCCTAAATTATACACAGGCCGATACAGTAAGAATCACAGGAAAGCAAGAACTCCGTGTTGAGCACACGCTCTCCTGGGCACGCGATTCTTTATTTAAATGAGGGGTCGCGCTACTAAAAAGGCGCTAGGGACAATAGCGTGTCCCTAGTGCCTCCTTATTAGCATAGAGGTGGCTGTCAGTGGGTCCCGACAACCGATGCTCTATTTTACCGGCATTGGTTTACGAACCCGCTGACAGCCACAGATTAGGAAAACAAACACTGGTAAAATTGAGCGTCTGTTTTTCTAATTGCTGATCGGAGGGCAGATTTTTTTTTTACATTTTTTATTTATTTTTAATTTTTGGTTCCTCTGACTTAATATCACTAAGATATTAAATCGGAGGGTGTACAGAAAAGCAGCCAATTGCATAGTGCACCGTACTGTATCAGCCTGACAGATCGCAAGAAAAGGCTGCATGCATACTCTACCCTACAGTAAGCTAGAACCTTTACTTGGTCAAGATGCTCCATCATCTCCTCTTCTCCTTGTCCATTACTTTCTGGCTTTCCACATTCACACTCTTGAAGACCTTGCTTGTTCAGCCTAGAACGCACAGCTTCTCCTTTAGCCGGTGTCACCTCTTCCACGTCTTCATCTGGACTGGTTATCTGTGCCAAAGGGCAGGGAAAAACAGAGTGTAAATGTGAAGACGCAGCAAAATTTTTCTTTCCTTGCATTACTACTTTTCACAAGAGCCATTCAAGCAGCGACAGAACTTACAGGCCAATGCAATATTGGCGCTCAAAAATGGGTGCTCACGATTGAGCGACCACTTTCCTAATGTGTGCCCATCCACCTTTCCTGGGCGTGTGATGCAGCAGGCAGATGAGTGGCTACGTTAAAAAGGAGGCGCTAGGGGAAACAGTGCATCCTTAGCATCAGGCGCCCAGGAGAAGGGGCTGTGCGTGGGTTAGGAAAAAGATGCTCAGTTTTACAAGCGTCCATTTTCCTAACCTGATTGCAGCAAGACTAATTTTTTTATACATTACTCTTTTCTCTGTTCCTACGACTTAATATCACCACAATATTAAATTGGAGGAATTACAAAAAAGCAGAATTTTCTGCTTCTCTCTTAACTTTTGGGGCTAGCTTTAATTTCTGAAGGTAAAAATGTGCACATTGGGTGCACATTTATTTTTTACATAAGGGGAGAATAGCTAATAGCCTCATTAATATGGTATTTACATGTGATGAGCACTATTAGCTACACGCTAATCCCCTTATTGCATAAGGGGTTACAGACATGCATCCAACTGTGGTTTAACCTGTGCACTAGCCCAAGCGCACATATTGCATCAGCCTGTTGGTGTGTGGGTGTCTTGGGTATCTCAGGACACAAAAAAAGGTATCCAAACTGTCCAGCATTTGTTTCCACACACAAGGCTCTGGCCTTCTCCTCATTTAGGAGGAAATGTACTAACGCGGTTTTCTCATTTTGCATCTATGGCAGGGTTGTTAACTCATAGAATGTTTCGATAGTGCTCCAGATTTTTACTAACACATATTTTACTGTTGCCATTTTGTGCGTAGTTAGACTTCCTATGCTGAGATTCCCCCCCTTTATGTATCGAAACGTCGTACCCAAATACAGAGTACTGGAGCAGCACAGAGCCCGAGCCTACGGCACTGGACACACGGACCTGTCGCTCCTGATGGCTTTACCGCCATGAAATTATATATTTCATGGCAGTAAAGTAAAAAATATATATCCCGGACACAATCTAATGACTTCACTGTCTCCTTCTCAAAACAAGCAGCCCTCAACCATGCTTTTTTGTATATAGTATTTAATTTGTATATTGTTTAATTGTTACTAATCTATCCTCTCTCTTCCTCCTTCTCCCAGTTCTGCTACCCTTGTTAAATGTAACTGCACCTTCGGTCACCACAGATCCAGTTTGATGTTTCTACTGCACTCCTGTTTTATGTAAACCAGCAAGATATGTTTTTCATGATTGCCGGTATATAAAAACCTTAAATAAATAAAATAAATAAATAAATAATTTAGTAAGGCCCTGCTCAAACAGGGCCTTGCTAAATAAGATGTTCTTCGAGTTTTGTATCTGTCGGGAAAAGGGCTTAGCATATCTGAACTAAGATGATCGCACCTTTCCAAACGTGGTTTTACGGAATTATCTTTTTTTTTTTTGTATTGACAGCTGGCAACCCTGGTCTACGTGAAAACGGCTTAGTACACCTGGCCCTTAATGTCTACTCACCAGCTCGTAGAGGTTGACTCCGCACTCCGCCCTCAGCTTGCTGCGCCCGCTAGTCAGAGGGTCGGAGTCGGTCTGCTCCCCATCCGACAGCCGCACGGCAAAGGGTCCAAGCGGTTCCTGACCCCGCTGCTGCCCCCTAAGCCTGCGCAGAGCTCTGCACGACATGACACCCGCGACGGAGCTGCCCCCGGCCGACTGCGCACGCGCCAACGCCGACCTGCGTGCTGGCGTCCTAAGGCCGGCGCCAGGGTTCCAGAGAACTTGCCCCCTTAGACCTTGGCACATATGCCTTTCTGGACGTGAGGCGTAACACGCATGAGCCTCATTTACCATGTGTCCGGAAGCAGTCGTCTGTATGGCTGAGATCTGGGATTAAGCGCCTCCTACCTCCTCCCGAAAGGCAAGAGTGAAATAGCCGTTTATAGCAAAATACTGTACCCCAGAAAATAATGTTTAAAGGTTATTTTATTTATTTATGGAACCCTTTTCTTTGAAGGAGCATCATCCTTCAGGGTACGCAAAATAATTTCTTTCGTTAAGGGCTGTTTCCAATGCCACTGGTCCCCTCCTTACTAATTGTACCTCCAGGATGAGTTCTTTCTGTAAGGGGGAAGATATTGCTTGTTGTGGCACAGGCGATTTTACTCCTGGGGGGAACTTTGTGCAAAAAAAAACTTAAAATTCTGTGCATAAAAACTTAAAATTCTGCAAACTTTATATTGGTCAAAATAACACAATGTATTTATTTATTTGTTGAGTTTTATATACCGTCATTCGGTGCAGTCATCACAACGATTTACAAGATTCAAACAGAATACAGATAATTAAACAATGCTGATCCTTGCAAAAATAACAGTGGGAGGGATGATGGGAGGGGGGGGGGGGAAGAAAGGAAAGGAGGATAGTAAGTGTATTGAGATTTATTCATTTTAGAGGCATGTCATTTACATGACAGTCTTTAAGTAATTACATTTTAAATTAGTACAGAAAAAAGTTATTACTTAGAGATGCAGAATTTTAAATATTTTGAGCAGAATTTCCCTAGAAATTTACTGTAAGAGTGTCCCGCTCACTCTCCCTATTCCCCTGGCCACTTTGCCCT
This sequence comes from Rhinatrema bivittatum, assembly GCF_901001135.1. NCBI lineage: Eukaryota > Metazoa > Chordata > Amphibia > Gymnophiona > Rhinatrematidae > Rhinatrema > Rhinatrema bivittatum. Next base: position 48,220,002 of record NC_042621.1, read on the forward strand.
CTCAGGCCCCAACTCCTCCAACTACCAGTATCTCTCCCCTCCACCTCTAGGCTCAACCCCTTCCACTCTATCACCAGTCCCAGAGTTTGACCCCGTTCTCAGTACTGCCCTCACACAGTACTGCCCCTCACACAGTCCCTCCCTCTCTCAAGTACACATACACATCCCCTCATACAGGGTCCCTCTCTCTTGCATATACACCCACACAAGCTCCCTTTCTCTCACACATACATCCTCACACAGGCTACCTATGTCTCTCATGCACCCCTTCTCACAGGCTCTGACACACAGGCTCTTGTCTAGTAGGTGTATGGGAACAGGGATCAGGAAGAAATTAAAAGGGCCCGTCCCTGCAACCAGGAACTTAATAGTAGTGACCTGACATCCGAAAGAAGCTGCAGAAGGCCGAAGGCTTTGAGGACATGAGCCTCAGCCAGTTAAAAGCTATAGCAGACCAGGTATGTGGAAATAGAGAAGTGGGAGAGAAGCAAGTAGACATATGAAAGAGAAAGTGACCCTGTTGGCCGCCACCCTCGAGGACACCCGGACGGGAAGAAGTCGAGACGCCGACGGACCGCGAAGAGGAGGGGGGACAAGGCCCTCCCTCTGGGAAAGAATCAGTGTGCGTACTGCAAAAAAGGAAGGCCATTGGAAGTGAGACTGCGAAGAATGGCAAGAGAAATATGGGAGCCCAGCAGCAAATACTGATGACAGAAATGGGCCTGCACCGCTGCAGAAGAGCCGAGGGGGTAGGAGATCGGACAACCCCCACTGGCAGATGGCGGTGGAGGCGACAAGGGAGCATACAGCCTGAAGGGACCGGGAGGGAAGAGTCCCCACTGACCCTCTGGTGGAAACCCGCGTGGGGACACAACAAATAAGGGGCCTGTTGGACTCAGGAGCCCAACGATCTGTCATGACGGCACCAATAGCCCCCCCCCCCCCCCCCCGATGAAAGAGACTGTTTCTGTAGTGGGTGCCTCAGGTCAGGTACTCACTGCCCCTCTGCTGAAAGAACGAACTATACAAGTAGGCGGGACCACGGTATCCCACCAGTTTATCCACGGCCCTGATTGCCCAGTTCCCCTTATCGGACGGGACCTGCTGTGTAAACTACAGGCCACACTGAGATTTCAACCAACAGGGGAAGTGCAAGCCCCCTTCGGGGACCATCCAGTGACGCTCAGCTGCCCCCTCAGGGAGAAATGGAGATTACATGCCCTCTGATACTCACTTCCTCAACCAGTTGGTACCCAGAGGACACTCACCATCATCGACAGAGATGGGATTTGATGATAAGGGTATCCGAAGTATGGGCAGAAGTAAATCCTGGCGGATTAGCCGTGAACGCCCCCGGTCTGGATTGAACTAAAGCAAGGCGCCCAAGTAGTTAACCAACCCCAATACCCTGTGCCATATGCCGCCAGACGCAGCAATCAGATCTGAGTCAGAAACACTCCTGAAACAGGGAGTCCTGGAAGCAATCGGATCTGTCTGGAAACGCTCCTGAACCAGGGAGTCCTGAAAGCAACCAGATCTGAGTGGAATACGCCTCTGTTGCCGGGAAAGAAACCAGATTCCACAGAATACAGACCTGTCCAGGACCTGCGGAAGGTCAATAGCCAGATCATGGACCTGGTGGCCCTAGTCCCCAACCCGTATTCCATCATGGCCCAAATCCCAGCAAGAACCAAGTGTTACAGTGTAATTGATCTAAAGGATGCTTTCTTCTCCATCCCCCTGGCGGAGGACTGCCAGAAATTCTTTGCCTTCACGTGGGAAAACATGCACGAGAGAACCAAAACCCAATTGACTTGGACACGTCTCCCACAGGGATTCAAGTACTCACCGACCCTGTCCGGAGAACAACTGGCCAGAGACCTGAAGAGGTACCAGGTCGAGCAGGGCCCAGTTGTTCAGTATGTCGACAACCTTCTAATCGCCCGGGAGACGTATGAGGAATGTGAGACAGCGACAATCTCTCTCTTGCAACTTCTGGCTGTGCAGGGATAGCGGGCTAACCAGAAGAAAGCCCAGATTTGCGAAACCCGGGTCAAGTACCTGGGCTTCTACATCCACGAAGGAACACGAAGCCTGAGAACGTCCCGAATCCAGGCCATCTGTGGCCAACCCACACCTACCAACAAGAAGGAACTAAGAGCACTACTGAGGACTGCAGACTATTGCCAGATATGGATCGCGAACTTCGCCATCATAGCCGAACCCTGTATAGGGTTCGGCTATGATGCCACGGTAGGGTTTGCGATTCTCGTTCTGGCCCTTTTAATTTCTGGTATAGCCAGAAATTAAAAGGGCCAGAACGAGAATCGCAAACCCTACCGTGGCACAGGCCAAAGCTGGGGGCCTGGAGGAGCTGAAACAGGCACTCACGACATCTCCAGCTTTGGGCCTACCTGATGTAACAAGGCCCTTCCATCTCTTCGTGGAAAAGAAAAAAGGCATGGCACTGGGGGTCCTGATGCAGCATTTCGACACGTGGCAAAGGCCAGTGGCATATCTCTCCAAACGAATGGATAACGTGGCAAGAGGCTGGCCAGGATGCCTCCGCAGCATAGCGGCTGCCTGCATGCTCATACAAGAAGCTAACAAGCTTACCTTCGGCCAAACCCTTCTAGTAACCACACCTCACAGCATTCACGGGCTCCTGGAGACAAAGTGGATGACCAACTCAAGGCTGGTCAAATACCAAGCAGTGCTTTGCGAGAACCCCAAAGTACAGATCCAGGATACGACTACTCTGAACCCAGCCACCCTTCTCCCGGCCCCGGAACCAGTAACACATGACTGTGAAGAAATCATGACCACCATATATGCCAGCCGACCCGATCTGAAAGACCAGCCCTGGCAGGGTGGAATAACTTTGTTCACTGATGGCAGTAGCCAGGTTATACAAGGCATCCGCAGAGCAGGATATGCTGTCGTATCTGAAGATGAGACTATAGAGGCAAACTCCCTGCCAGCAGGAACTTCGGCTCAAAAAGCAGAGCTGGTAGCCCTGATAAGAGCCCTTAGGTGGGCTAAGAACAAAGTATTCAATATATACACAGATTCCAAGTATGCTTTCCTCACCATACAAGTGCTCGGGGTTCTAAACCGTGGAAGGGGCTTTGCCAGTGAAGTCACTCAACAGCTGAGCACACGGTTGCAACTGAATTGGAAGCTACACTGTGCCTGGCATCCCCAGAGCAGCGGAGCCGTAGAAAGGGCAAACTGATCCCTGAAATCACAACTTGCCAAGCTCTGCCAAGAAGCCAAAGCCAGGTGGCCAGATCTCCTCCCTCTGGCCCTGCTACATCTCCGGTGCACTCCTAGAGACTCAGGCCTTACCCCCTACGAAATGATGTTCAGCCGCCCGCCTCCCTTGCCTCCTCTTCCCCACTCACTGCAGGTGCAAGGGGACAGTTCGGTAGCCAAACAGATCCAAGCCTTGCATCGCACAGTGCAAGCTATACAGCAGTACACAGATGAGTCACGCCTGCCGTGTACCAGAATAGACTGGCTTTAGATTACCTTCTGGCCCAGGAAGGAGGGGTTTGCGGAACATTTAACCTCTCCAATTGTTGTTTGCAGGTAGATGACCAGAGCAAGGTTATCCAGGACCTCACGGATCGAATGGTTAAGTTTGCATACGTCCCAGCCCAGAAGTGGAAGAGTGCTTGGGACTGGGCCGACGGATTCGGTGGTTAGTTTTCCACACTTGGTGGGCTCAAGAACTTGTTTGCTATCCTAGCAAGTTTAACTCTGTTTTGTCTTATAGGACCCTGCATCATCCCTTTCATGATCAACCGCCTTCACCGGATGATGGAGGATATTGCTGAATGCAAAACCGCCACGCAACTCCTGTCACTGCACATGTATACACCTGTGCCTACCTCAGAGCCTGTTTAACAATCCCTATGTTTCACTCTCGGCCACCTTCACATACATGTCAGGTCGGGCTACAAAGGGGGGTGGAGCCAATAGGGCCATCCGTCTCAATCCCGTGAAAAAACCACCGGACTGTATGGGAATTTAGGGCCACCTGTGAACTTAAGTTACTAATTTAATCTCTGTTTCTGTTTCTTTTAGCAGGTGTGATACTTTCATGAAAAATGATAAAAGTATCAAGGGGGGAATGAAGGAGGAGACATAGAGTTTGACATCATCCGCAATGACAATGACACCTTTACAGTGAAATACACACCGCAGCAACTTCTAACACCAGGACTCCATGTACCAGAATCACCTACTTCACAAAGGGTCTGCTGCCTGCACTAAAGCTTATGAATAGGATAGAGAAGTTTTCACACTGTTCTCATTGTCTTTTAGTAATGCTGATAGGTTTCACTTATGCTTGCCAAATTAGTGACCTTCCTGAGTATATAGAACTGACCAGAACAAAGGACGCATTATGTATAAGGCAGTATTATTGTTGCCATTCCTTTCACAGCACTTACAGAACTGCAATTCCCGACAGCCTCTTCGGCGAATGACGTATCAGTATTCACATGACCTGAAGCCAGAACAAAGGAGAAACATCAGGAAAGTTCCACGTTGAAGGAAGGAGGGGGCCACCTAGCCCCTCAGTCTGAATATGCTTGCTCAGCAATGTGAGGAACGCATGTGCAAGAGATAAGAAATGTGAAATGTATAAAAAGTTTCTCCCTGCAAAGGGGGGTGTGCAGTTTTACTGAAAACCATTTCAGCTGCATCTAAATTGCTAGCAAATAAAACTTTTCCTTCTCGGACCAGTGCCTGAAGTCTTCTGTTTGTACCTGCTGTTTGTTACCCTGTTACAGTCTCACACATACATAATCCCTTCACACAGGCTGGCACTCTCACATACACAGGATCCCTTTTTCATACACATCAGCTCCCAATCTCACACACATACACACTCCTTCACAATCTCCTCATATGGGCTCTCTCTCTCTGGCACCCACACTCAAGCATCCCTTCCCCCCCCCCCCCCACTCCCTCACCCCCCTGCTCTCTCTCACCCTCCCCTCTCCCTGCTCTCTCACCCTCCCCTCTCCCTGCTCTCTCACCATCCCCTCTCACATCCCCTCCCCTTTCTCACACCCCTCCCCCTCTCCTCTCATACACTCACATTCCCTGTATGTACCCGGATCAGTCCAGACTCCTGGGTTTTGCCTCCCCTCCAGCAGATGGAGACAGAAAAGTTTTAACGGACTCCGTTCTATACCCCTGAGGTGCCACCTAGAGTCTGTCAGTATTTCTCTGTCTCCAGCAGAAAACCTTTAGTCTGGCTTTAGTGTTAGGTTTTTAGTTTTGTTGGTATTCAATCCTTAGGGAATTTAAAAAAAAAAGGAAAAGAAAGGACAAGGATTTAGTAAAAAAAAAAAAAAGAGAGAGGAGCCTCCCAGGGGATTGTTAGCTCCTGGTGGGACCATCCTCCCTGGTAACAGAGGCTCTGGAGCAGAGGGTTGGGAGCCCTGTAATTGCCCACGGCTGAGGGTGATACCGGGGAGCCTGGTTCACTCGCACTCGGAAGATCTGCGCACAGGACAAAACAACACTGAGGTGATTTATTTAATTTCTGATCCAGCTTAGCGGTCTCTTTCGGCCCTCCTTCCTTCCGACGCCTTTTTCACCATCCTTTTCAGTTCCTACAAGCTCCTGGGGGTTTGTCTTGGTCGCGCTGGTTCTTTTTTCGGGCCCTGATCCTAATTTAGCTCGGGGATCATGCCGCATGGTGCGGCCTGTGGGCCAGAGTTTGTACCAGGTGCTTGTCGGGAAGGGAAGGCTCTTCGGGGAAGCCGATTCTGGCAAAATTGCATCACAGCAGCTCTAGAGCACGCAGGGACCCTGGGAAGGCAAAATTGCTGCGGCAGCCTCAGGACCCTTTTCTTCTCAGCGCAGGTAGTGAAGCCTTACTGCGAATGTTCATGGAGCAGGAGAAGACTGCCCTGGGGGAGGGGAGCTCTCTGCCACCTCTTTCGCCATGTCCTGCTGCCCCTGGGGGGGCGACTTGCAGGCAAGCGCAGATCTCTTCTTCAGAGGAGGAACAGGGGAAGGGCTTGGATGAGTCTTCTTCCTCATTCTCCTCCGATTTTGTTTTGTTGCTGCATAAAGCCTTCAAAGCAAGAAAAGTACCCTGTGAGGTCCCGCCGTCGCTGGGGGCTGGGACATGAGCTTCATCACTCCACAAGTGTACCAAGTCACACAGTTGCATAGAAGCCCCCAAGGCCAAACGCCCCTCTCTGTCCTTTTCCTGTCAGGTGGACAATTCAGATACGGATGGGGTGGATGAAGGCGAGCCTCCTCCGCAAGCCCCTGGTGAGGGACCGGATGCGGATCAGGATCACCAGCTCAAGCCGGCACCTTTAGTGGATGGCGATGATCCCAAAGTGGTCCGCCTGTTCAGAAGGGATGAGCTAGGTCCACTTATCCCGGCCATTCTGGAGGAGCTGGGCATTGAGGTTCCTCCGGAGGACTCACGGTTTGGGGCTATGGATCCGGTGATGGTGGGCCTCAGGGGCCCAGCCCAATCTTTTCCATTTCATATGTCAGTTACGGATCTTTTGTTTAAGGAGTGGGATACTCCGGACCTTGGTTTAAAGGTAAGTTGGGCTATGGACAAATTATACCTGCTTCCGGGGGAAGCGCTGGACCTCCTTAAGGTCCATAAGGTGGACGCCGCGGTCTCGGCAGTGACCAAGAAAACCACCATCCCGGTAACAGGAGTCACTGCCCTGAAGGATTTGCAGGATTGCAAATTGGAGTTGCAGCTTTAAAAGATTTTTGAAGTTTCAGCCCTAGGAGTCTGGGCAGCTATGTGCAGCAGTTTCGCGCTGCGAGCCAATCTCCGCTGGGTTCACGATTTGCAAGCCGCAACATCCCTTTCTGCGAGTGAGGCAGTGCAAGCAGGGTGCCTGGAGGCGGCGGTAACTTACAGTGCTGACGCGCTTTATGATCTGTTATGGACTTCTGGCAGGACTATGGTCTTGGCCGTGTCATCCCGCAGGCTCCTCTGACTTAGACACTGGGCTTCTGATGTTTTCCTCTAAAGTTCAACTGAGTTCCTTACCCTTCAAGGGTAAGCTGCTTTTCGGGCAACAATTGGAGGACATGATAAAATCTCTGGGGGAGAATAAAGTCCATAGGTTACCGAAGGATAGACCCAGGACGAGAGGATCCTTTCCTCAATGGGCGAGATTTCAGGGAAATTGTCGGTTTCACTCTTCACGTTCTGCCGGTTCGTCCTTTCGAAAGGGTCCCCACCGCCAATCTTCTTGGAATCAGTCCTTTTGAGGGCGCCAGCCTGCCAGAGATGGAGCCCCACAATCTCATGGGGGTCCCAAGTCAGCGCAATGAAGCGAGGCCAGCCCACTCTTCCGTCCCAAGAATAGGGGGGAGGTTATCCCTTTTTCTAGAAGAGTGGACCTCAGATGAGTGGGTCCTCAGTATAGTAGAACACGGTTACATGTTAGATTTTGTTCGGCTGATCCACGAGCGGTACATGGTTTCCCCATGCGGGTACCACCAAAAATACCGGGCGGTACAGGACACTCTGCGGCAGTTAGGAGACCTAGGTGCCATAGTTCCAGTACCCGCAGGAGAGCTCAGGCGAGGGTGCTACTCCATCTACTTCATGGTGCCCAAGAAGGAGGGCACCTTCTGTCCCATCCTAGACTTAAAGAGAGTCAATCGGACTCTAAAGGTGCCTCGTTTTCGGATGGAAACTCTTCGCTCGGTGATAGCGTCTGTACACAAAGGGGAATTCCTAGCATCTCTAGATCTGACAGAAACTTACTTGCACATTCTTATACGCCCGGATCATTAGAAATATCTGCGGTTTGTGATCCTGGGGCATCATTTTCAATTTTGCGCACTACCGTTCGGTCTGGCGACAGCGCCCAGACTCTTCACCAAGGTGGTGGTGGTTGTGGCAGCAGCCCTGCGAAATGAGGGGATTTTGGTACACCCCTACCTGGACGATTGATTCGAGCGAAGTCAGAACACCTTTGCAGGGCAGCAGTGCAGAAGGTGCTACAGATGTTGAGCTAGTTGGGTTGGGTGGTCAACCCCGACAAGTCACCTGGTTCCCTCCCAGTCCTTGCAGTTTTTGGGTGCTCGGTTCAACATGATCTTGGGAAAGGTTTTTCCTTACCGAGGAAAGATTGTCCAAGCTTCTCACTCAGGTGGAATCCTTGCGATCCATGCCTCGTCCCAAGGTCTGGGATTATTTCTAGGTCCTTGGTTCGATGGCTTCCACTCTCGAACTGGTACCCTGGACCTTTGCGCATATGCATCCTCTTCAGTCAGCCTTGCTCTTCTGGTGGAATCTACACTCCGAACAGTTTCATCTTCTCCTCCCACTGACGGATTCGGCATGGTCCAATCTTCTTTGGTGGCTATGTCTAGACAATTTACGACAGGGTGTGGAGTGTGGATTTGGAAATTCCCTCCTGGATAGTGGTAAACACCGATGCCAACCTCTCCGGGTGGGGAGCGGTTTGTTGGGAAACGGTTTGTCAAGGTCAGTGGACGAGGTCGGAGTCTTCTTGGTCAATCAATCGGTTGGAGACCAGAGCGGCTCGGTTGGCGCTACAGGCCCTCCTTCCCTTAGCAGAGGGGAGATCAGTGTGAATTATCTCCGACAAAGCGACAACGGTGGCTTACATCAATCATCAGGGCGGAACTCGGAATCATCCGGTGGCAATGGAAGCTCAACCTTTAATCAGCTCGGCAGAACAGCACCTGTACAGGATAGCAGCCTCTCACATTGCCAGAGTGGACAGTGTGCAGGCCGATTTTCTCAGCCGCTACCAGTTGGATCCAGGAGACTGGGAACTCTCCGATGAGGATTTCAGTCTCCTGTGCAACCGATGGTCCAGGCCCGCGGTGGCTCCTCGACTTTTCAGTCGTCGAAGAGAGCCAGGAGCGGAAGGTGTAGACGCTCTGGTACTTCCCTGGCCAAAGTAGAGGAGGTCTGGAAGGCTCATCTGCATACTGCTCCCAGCATCCCCCGGGAGAGGAGTCCAGAAGTCACTGCAAGCGATCCAGGGATTGACGTCCATAGCCCCAGCTTCCAGAGGCCCTGCCCCCTTTGCAGTAGAGGAGGACCAGAAGGCTCATCTGCATACTGCTCCCAGCATCCCCCGGGAGAGGAGTCCAGAAGTCACCGCAAGCGATCCAGGGATTGACGTCCATAGCCCCAGCTTCCAGAGGCCCTGCCCCCTTTGCAGTAGAGGAGGACCGGAAGGCTCATCTGCATACTGCTCCCAGCATCCCCGGGGCGCGAATCTCAAACCCTTCCATTAACTGAATGAAGAATAATTTAACGGTGGTTGGTAAGTATAGCTTTCAGAAATTTTTGGGCTTATAAAAGTTTGGTGAAAGGTGAAATTAAGGGATATATTTTTTAGAGTTTGTGTGTGTCTGAGGTAATAAGCAAGCCAGAGATAGTTAATTCTAGTGTCTGTCTTTCCCACCCACTCAACCCTTGATTTTTAGGCACGAGACACTTTCTCATTAAAAATCAATCAGGGTCTTATCTAAATCATACTATTGTACCAGCCCTTATTGAAAGTTTAATCATCCCCTTGTAGGACACTAGCTGATTAATTAGTAAATTCACCTGTAAATTTAAACTACTCTCATTCCAACTCCCTTAGTATCCTAAACTTAACTAGGAACTCAATAAAACTAAGATGAAGGCAGCAATCCAGCAGCAAGACGGGGGCTTTCCAGTCTTTTGCATTGAGTGTCACATGTATGATTTTTTACCTACCGGTGAGAGATTGTATGTGTGCACTCGGTGCAAAGAGCTCCTGGCTCTAAGGGAATGAGTCCGATCTCTGGAGGCTAGAGTAGCAGACTTGGAGGAGCTGAGGGAGACAGAGCGGTACATTGATGAGACCTTCAGGGACATAGTAGCCAAGTCCCAAATCCAGTCTGGCAGCCCTAGTGCTGCCTTGGATCAGAAAGGTCTCCCAGTAGGAGAACATCACCCTGGTGTAGCAGGAAGTGATCCTGAAGCAAGGACCTGCTCTCCAGGTGATGTATTATCCTCTCGCACTGAGGACAAGTCTCCCAGGGCTACTGCCCAGGAGGGCACCTAGATAGGATTATAGACAGTGCTGGGGAGGAGCCGGCTGTCATGGTACATGTGGGCACCAACGACATAGGAAAATGTGGGAGAGAGGTTCTGGAAGCCAAATTTAGGATTTTAGGTAGGAAGCTAAAATCCAGATCCTCCAGGGTGGCATTCTCTGAAATGCTTCCTGTTCCACGTGCAGGTCCCCAGAGGCAGGCAGAGCTCCAGAGTTTCAATGCGTGGATGAGACGATGATGCAGGGAAGAGGGATTCAGCTTTGTAAGGAACTGGGGAAACTTTTGGGGAAAGGGGAGACTTTTCCGAAAAGATGGGCTCCACTTTAACCAGAGTGGAACCAAGCTGCTGGCACTAACTTTCAAAAAGGAGATAGAGCAGCTTTTAAACTAGAACAAGGGGGAAAGCCGACAGTCACTCAGCAGTGCATGGTTCGGAGAAATGTATCCTTGAAGGATACTAATGAAACAGGAGAGTTAGGGCATGCCAACAGAGAGGTTCCATTAAAAGCAAACATAATCCATATGCCTATATATAAAAAATAACCAAAGCTAATGATTTCCGAATTATCCCAAACAACTGAAAAGCACGTTGTTAAAACAAACAAAAACACACTTTGAAATGTCTGTATGCCAATTAGGGATGTGAATCGTTTTAGGACGATTAAAATTATCGTCCGATAATTTTAATATCGTCTTAAACCGTTATGGAACACAATACAATACAGATTCTAACGATTTATCGTTATAAATCGTTAGAATCGTGAGCCGGCACACTAAAACCCCCTAAAACCCACCCCCGACCCTTTAAATTAAATCCCCCACCCTCCCGAACCCCCCCCAAATAACTTAAATAACCTGCGGGTCCAGCGGCGGTCCGGAACGGCAGCGGTCCGGAACGGGCTCCTGCTCCTGCATCTTGTCGTCTTCGGCCGGCGCCATTTTCCAAAATGGCGCCGAAAAATGGCGGCGGCCATAGACGAAAAAGATTGGACGGCAGGAGGTCCTTCCGGACCCCCGCTGGACTTTTGGCAAGTCTCGTGGGGGTCAGGAGGCCCCCCACAAGCTGGCCAAAAGTTCCTGGAGGTCCAGCGGGGGTCAGGGAGCGATTTCCCGCCGCGAATCGTTTTCGTACGGAAAATGGCGCCGGCAGGAGATCGACTGCAGGAGGTCGTTCAGCGAGGGTTCCGGCGCCTCGCTGAACGACCTCCTGCAGTCGATCTCCTGCCGGCGCCATTTTCCGTACGAAAACGATTCGCGGCGGGAAATCGCTCCCTGACCCCCGCTGGACCTCCAGGAACTTTTGGCCAGCTTGTGGGGGGCCTCCTGACCCCCACGAGACTTGCCAAAAGTCCAGCGGGGGTCCGGAAGGACCTCCTGCCGTCCAATCTTTTTCGTCTATGGCCGCCGCCATTTTTCGGCGCCATTTTGGAAAATGGCGCCGGCCGAAGACGACAAGATGCAGGAGCAGGAGCCCGTTCCGGACCGCTGCCGTTCCGGACCGCCGCTGGACCCGCAGGTTATTTAAGTTATTTGGGTGGGGGATTTAATTTAAAGGGTCGGGGGTGGGTTTTAGGGGGTTTTAATGTGCCGATTTTTCGATTTTTTAACGATTTTTCACAATATTTTACCCCCCCAAACGGCAACAATACGATTCCCTCCCCCTCCCAGCCGAAATCGATCGTTAAGACGATCGAGGACACGATTCACATCCCTAATGCCAATGCCAGAAGTCTAAGAAGTAAGATGGGAGAGTTAGAGTGTATAGCAGCAAATGATGAGATTGACATAATTGGCATCACAGAAACTTGGTGGAAGGAGGATAACCAATGGACAGTGCTATATCAGGGTACAAATTATATCGTAATGATAGGGAGGATCATCTTGGCAGGGGTGTGGCACTTTGTGTCCGGGAGGGTATAGAGTCCAACACGATAAAGATCATACAACAGACTAAATGCTCAGTAGAATCTATATGGGTAGAAATCCCATGTGTGTTGGGTAAGAGTATAGTGACAGGAGTATACTACCGTCCACCTGGACAAAATGGTCAGACAGATGATGAAATGCTAAGAGAAATCAGGGAAGCAAACCAATTTCGCAGTGCAATAATAATGGGAGATTTCAATTACCCCAATATAGACTGGGTAAATGTAACATCAGGACTTGCTAGAGACATAAAGTTCCTGGATGTAATAAATTATTGCTTCATGGAGCAATTGGTTAAGGAACCAACAAGAGAGGGAGCTATTTTAGATTTAATTCTTAGTGGAACGCAAGATTTGGTGAAAGAAATAACGGTGGTGGGGCCACTTGGCAAAAGTGATCATAACATGATCAAATTTAAACTACTAACTGGAAGGGGGACAATAAGTAAATCTGCAGCTCTAACACTAAACTTTCAAAAGGGAAACTTTGATAAAATGAGGAAAATGAAAGAAAATGAAAGAAAGAAAATGAAAGAAAATGAAAGAAATAACGGTGGTGGGGCCACTTGGCAAAAGTGATCATAACATGATCAAATTTAAACTACTAACTGGAAGGGGGACAATAAGTAAATCTGCAGCTCTAACACTAAACTTTCAAAAGGGAAACTTTGATAAAATGAGGAAAATAGAAAAAACTGAAAGGTGCAGCTGTAAAGGTTAAAAGTGTTCAACAGGTATGGACATTGTTTAAAAATACAATCCTAGAGGCGCAGTCCATATGTATTCCACGCACTAAGAAAGGTGGAAGGAAGGCAAAACGATTACCGTCATGGTTAAAAGGTGAGGTGAAAGGCTATTTTAGCCAAAAAAACTCCTTCAAAAATTGGAAGAAGGATCCATCTGAAGATAATAGGATAAAACATAAGCATTGTCAAGTTAAGTGTAGAACATTGATAAGACATGCGAAGAGAGAATTTGAAATGAAGTTGGCCATAGAGGCAAAAACTCATAATAAAAACCTTTTAAAATATATCCAAAGCAAGAAACCTGTGAGGGAGTCGGTTGGACCATTAGATGAACGAGGGGTTAAGGGGCTCTTAGGGAAGATAAGGCCATTGCATAAAAACTAAATGAATTCTTTGCTTCCGTGTTTACTAATTTATTTATTTATTTTATTTATTTAGAAACTTTTATATACCGACAATCACATCGTATCGGTTTACAGATAACTAAAAAAAACTTTAGGCATTGCCTTTACATGGAACAGTAAACTGTGAACTAGGGAACAGCAAACATCTAAAAGCATATTAATAGTATTTACAAAGGTAGGAGACAGAATAGATTAATTACAGCTTGGGAACTAGGAAGGCAAGTGGGGTAAAACGGGAAGATATGCAACTTCGGTAACTGGCAAGGCAAGGTTGGACAATTTACAAAATATTAGACAAAAGTTAGGTTGCAAAAGTGTTAAGATCAGAGGGCAGGTGAGGAGAGGAAGAGGAGGGGAAGGAGAGTGTTGCTATAAACAGCAGGAGTGCTGGAAGATAAAGGAAGATAAAGAGAACATATAAATTTACCATCCTCATTAGTGGTAAATTTATATTTACCACTAATGAGGATGTTGGGGAGAAAGCAGTTCCGGAGATGGTTTTCAGGGGTGATGAATCAGACGAACTGAACGAAATCACTGTGAACCTGGAAGATGTAGTAGGCCAGATTGACAAACTAAAGAGTAGCAAATCACCTTGACCGGATGGTATGCATCCTAGGGTACTGAAGGAACTCAAAAATGAAATTTCTGATCTATTAGTTAAAATTTGTAACCTATCATTAAAATCATCCATTGTACCTGAAGACTGGAGGGTGGCCAATGTAACCCCAATATTTAAAAAAGGCTCCAGGGGTGATCTGGGTATCTATAGACCAGTGAGCCTAACTTCAGTGTCGGGAAAAATAGTGGAAACTATTTTCAAGATCAAAATCGTAGAGCATATAGAAAGACATGATTTAATGGAACACAGTCACCACGGATTTACCCAAGGGAAGACCTGCCTAACAAATCTGCTTCATTTTTTTGAGGGGGTTAATAAACATGTGGATAAAGGTGAACCGGTAGATATAGTGTATTTGGATTTTCAGAAGGCGTTTGACAAAGTCCCTCATGAGAGGCTTCTACGAAAACTAAAAAGTCATGGGATAGGAGGCGATGTCCTTTCGTGGATTACAAACTGGTTAAAAGACAGGAAACAGAGAGTAGGATTAAATGGTCAATTTTCTCAGTGGAAAAGGGTAAACAGTGGAGTGCCTCAGGGATCTGTACTTGGACCAGTGCTTTTCAATATATATATATATAAATGATCTGGAAAGGAATACGACGAGTGAGGTTATCAAATTTGCGGATGATACAAAATTATTCAGAGTAGTTAAATCACAAGCAGACTGTGATACATTACAGGAAGACCTTGCAAGACTGGAAGATTGGACATCCAAATGGCAGATGAAATTTAATATGGACAAGTGCAAGGTGTTGCATATAGGGAAAAATAACCCTTGCTGTAGTTACACGATGTTAGGTTCTATATTAGGAGCTACCACCCAGGAAAAAGATCTAGGCATCATAATGGATAATACTTTAAAATCGTCGGCTCAGTGTGCTGCAGCAGTCAAAATAGCAAACAAAATGTTAGGAATTATTAGGAAGGGAATGGTTAATAAAACGGAAAATGTCATATTGCTCCATGGTGAGACCGCACCTTGAATACTGTGTACAGTTCTGGTCGCCACATCTCAAAAAAGATATAGTTGCAATGGAGAAGGTACAGAGAAGGGCAACCAAAATGATAAAGGGGATGGAACCGCTCCCCTATGAGGAAAGGCTGAAGAGGTTAGGGCTGTTCAGCTTGGAGAAGAGACGGATGATAGAGGTCTTTAAGATCATGAGAGGTCTTGAACGGGTAGATGTGACTCGGTTATTTACACTTTCTAATAATAGAAGGACTAAGGGGCAATCCATGAAGTTAGCAAATAGCATATTTAAGACTAATCGGAGAAAATTCTTTTTCACTCAACGCACAGTAAAGCTCTGGAATTTGTTGTCAGAGGATGTGGTTAGTACAGTTAGTGTAGCTGGGTTCAAAAAAGGTTTGGATAAGTTCTTGGAGGAGAAGTCCATTAACGGCTATTAATCAAGTTTAGTTAGGGAATAGCCACTGCTATTAATTGCATCAGTAGCATGGGATCTTCTTAGGGGCAGATTTTAAAACGAGCGCGAATAGCCTACTTTTGTTTGCGCTCCAGGCGCAAACAAAAGTACGCTGGATTTTAGTAGATACGCGCGGAGCCGCGCGTATCCGCTAAAATCCTGGATCGGCGCGCGCAAGGCTATCGATTTCGTATAGCCGGCGTGCGCCGAGCCGCGCAGCCTACCCCCGTTCCCTCCCCTCACCTTCCCCTCCCTTCCCCTACCTAACCCACCCGCCCGGCCCTGTCTAAACCCCCCCCTTACCTTTGTCGGGGGATTTACGCCTCCCAGAGGGAGGCGTAAATCCCCGCGCGTCAGTGGGCCTCCTGCGCGCCGGGACGCGACCTGGGGGCGGGTCCGGAGGGCGCGGCCACACCCCCGGGCCGCCCCGGGCCGTAGCCACACCCCCGGAACGCTCCCGACACGCCCCGAAAACGCCGCGCGGTTCGGGCCCGCCCCCCGACACGCCCCCTCCGAAAACCCCGGGACTTACGCGAGTCCCGGGGCTCTGCGCGCGCCGGTAGGCCTATGTAAAATAGGCTTCCCGGCGCGCAGGGCCCTGCTCGCGTAAATCCGCCCGGTTTTGGGCTGATTTACGCGAGCAGGGCTCTGAAAATCCGCCCCTTAGTGTTTGGATAATTGCCAGGTTCTTGTGGCCTGGTTTGGCCTCTGTTGGAAACGGGATGCTGGGCTTGATGGACCCTTGGTCTGACCCAGCATGGCAGTTTCTTATGTTCTTAAAGGACATTCTGTTGTATGTCTTTCCGCCGTGGCCGTTGGTCAGCAAGGTTCTACACCGCATCGAGGCTCATTTGGGTAAGGTGATACTCATCGCGCCAAGGTGATACTCATCGTAGTCAAGGCGCCCGTGGTTTGTGGACCTTCTCAATCCTGCGGTCGACGGCCTGCTCAGATTTCATCCATCCACGAGTCTGCTGCGGCAAGGTCCCGTTTATTTCACAGAAGTAGATTGCTTTTGAAAGGCGGAGATTGAGAAATAAGGATTACTCGGAGGAGGTGATTACTACGTTTTTTCAGTCCCATAAAACTTCTATCTCCATAGCCTACGTCAGAGTTTGGAATATTTTCGAGGACTGGTGCCTGAACCACGCGGTGGAGCGATCCAGGGCTACTATTCCGGATGTTCCTGCCTTTCTGCAGGCAGGTCTAGTACTTTCTACGAGTTCAGGTGGCAGCCCTTGGTATTTTTCAGGGAGAGGTACAGGACCTCGCTCTAGCATCTCATCCGGATGTGGTTCGTTTTCTGCATGGCGTTAAACATCTGCGTCCTCCGATTCGTGGAAGCTCAACTTGGTTCTCCGTGCCCTTTGTAATGCGCCTCTCGAGCCGCTGAAGCGGGTGACCTTGAAAGAGCTGATGTTGAAGGTCGTTTTTCTCGTGGCTATCGTATCGGCGCGGCGTGTTTCAGAGCTACAGGGCTTATCTTGTCGGGAGCCCTTCTTTAGGATTTCTAACTAAGGAGTTTCTTTACGAACGGTTCCCTCCTTTCTTCCGAAAGTAGTGTCCTCTTTTCACTTAAATCAGACAGTGGAGCTCCCATCCTTGGCAGGCCTAGATCTTTCTACTTCCAGGAAGCAAACCAGGAAGTTAAGACAGTTGGACATCAGACACATGCTGATACGTTATTTGGATGTTACAAACGGTTTCCGTCTTTTGGACTGTTGTGTCCATCGCTGTCCAACGTCTCTGCTCCGCCCACCTTACCTCGTTGGCGACTCCCTTCGGGGTTGATGGAAGGCTAGCTGCTGCGGTGTCTCCAGGCCATCCTCCTCCGGCGTTCCTGGACTGGCTCGACGCGGCAACCCGCCATGTTGACCAGATGCCTAAGAGCGCACACGTGGCCGGACTGATGTACCAGCGTTGGCGCGAACCTCAGGGGCGTCCCCCTGAGATGACGTCACCAGCTCCAGATATTTAAGGTCTCAGTTTTCGCTAACAAGACGAGTTAGCAAGGGATTGGTTACCTAGCTTCCTCCTGGTCGCTGCGGATGGGATTCGCTCTCCGCAACCCTAGCTACTCTGCCTCCTCAGACTTCACTAGAGGTACCCACTCCTCGGGGGCCTCGCTTTCTCTTTTTCTTTGCAGGTTGCAGTCCGGAACCGGTACTTGCTCCTCGAGGGCCTACATCCCGGACTTGCTCCTGAATACTACCTCTGCTAAGAAGTAATCGCTGCTTACAACATTGTGAGTTTCCATCTATCTCTCAGAGCCTTCCCTGGGTCCAGGTACTCGCTCCTCGAGGGCCTAATGTATACCATTTCCTGGGCTGTTTTAAGAGACTATTGTATGAGTGTTACCATCAAGGACTTGTTCCAGAACTCTGCATATACTGCCTACTCACTTTCTTAGTTTCTCTACAGCTCAGCCACCCTGGGATTGCTGTTCCAATACCTGAGGGACTACAGACCAGCCGGGTGCTTCCAGCTCACTTCTGCCACCTTTGGTGGTTTACTATATTGTCTAATAAAAGAACTAGTGTGTGTCTGTCTCCTACACTAAGCCTAACCAGTGGTCCCTCTCAGGATTTCCCTCGAGGGCGTGGTCACCTGCCACTGGTCCAAGGATCCACCCACAACTATTCTAAATAACTACAGATTGCTAAATACCAGCTTTAACAACAGAGCTTTCTGACAGATTGCTAACTCCCAGCTTTCTCTACAGAGCTTTGTTATCAGGTTGCTAACTCCTCACAGAGACCACATCAAATTGCTAACTCCTCATGGAGAACTTCCGACAGATTGCTAACTTTTAAGTGAAACCTAAGAAAAGTGATTTTCTCACTCTGAAATGATGAAAACTTACTTCAATCATGTTAGAAACAAGTTTTCAACTATTTTGGACATCTCTGAGGTGAAAATGCAAGTTTTAAGTGAAACCGAAAAAAAGTGATTTTCTCACTCTGAAATAATGAAAACCTACTTCAAGCATGTTAGAAACAGGTTTTCAACTATTTTGGACTTCTCTGAGGTGAAAATGCATGTTTTAAGTGAAACCTCAGAAAAGTGATTTTCTCATTCTGAAATGATGAAAACCTACTTCAAGCATGTTAGAAACAAGTTTTCAACTATTCTGGAAATCTCTGTGCTGAAAATGCAAGTTTTAGGTGAAAACTAAGAAAAGTGATTTTCTCACTCTGAAATGATGAAAACTTACTTCAAGCATGTTAGAAACAAGTTTTCAACTATTTTGGACATCTCTGAGGTGAAAATGCAAGTTTTAAGTGAAACCGAAGAAAAGTGATTTTCTCACTCTGAAATGATGAAAACCTACTTCAAGCATGTTAGAAACAGGTTTTCAACTATTTTGGACTTCTCTGAGGTGAAAATGCATGTTTTAAGTGAAACCTCAGAAAAGTGATTTTCTCACTCTGAAATGATGAAAACCTACTTCAAGCATGTTAGAAACAGGTTTTCAACTATTTTGGAAATCTCTGTGCTGAAAATGCAAGTTTTAGGTGAAACTGAAGAAAAGTGATTTTCTCACTCTGAAATGATGAAAACTTACTTCAGGCATGTTAGAAACAAGTTTTCAACTATTTTGGACATCTCTGAGGTGAAAATGCAAGTTTTAATTGACACTGAAGAAAAGTGATTTTCTCACTCTGAAATGATGAAAACTTACTTCAAGCATGTTAGAAACAGGTTTTCAACTATTTTGGAAATCTCTGTGCTGAAAATGCAAGAGTAGTATAATGGGTACATGATCAATCAAACTGATTGACAGGTGAGATAAGGATGACAGCAGCCAATCAGCGTTCACTTCCGGTCTAAGCCCCACCCATGCCCCGCCCACTCCCCATAGAAGTGAATGGGGGTGTAGCCACACCCCCTCCCGCCTCATCCCGCCCTCGACCACGCCCCCATGCCACACACCCTTCCACCCCCATGCCACACCCCTTCCGCCCCTGGCCCCGCCCCAGACCCCGCCCCAGACCCCATCGATGCTCCTCCCCTCCCAATAGAAGTGAATGGGGAGCCCCTCCCACACCCCACCCCCAAACCGCCCCCCCATGATGTCACGGATGGCCCCGCCCACACCCCAACCCCAAGCCACACCCCCCTGTGACATAGCGGGTATGACATCACCGGAAGTCCACCCCACACCGCCCCCAAAAACACACTCCCTAAAATGTCATCAGAAAGGGTCCTGTCGCTTTTTTAATGATGTCAGAATTAATGGACTCTGGCTGTTTTTGATGATTTCACCGGAAGTACAATACAAAAGTCCCGAAATATGCGCTCCTAGAACATCCTGATGCCTTTTAATGATGTCGGAGCCGGAAGTATGCTTTTTGGAGGCAGGAAAACTGCAGGAAATATGCTTTCTTCTAGCCACTCTGTTTTAAAAAAAACAAACAAAATACAAGCTGTTAGGAGGTTGGAAAACTGTGGCTCATTCTGTTGACAAGGATTTGTTTTTTTTAAAACAAGTGATTGAAGCTACCTGTGGTGAATTGCATGAACTGCAGGATCAAACTTTGCAAAAGACAGGTTTTTTTTTGCAAAGACTAGGGACCGGAGTAGTTTATGGGTACGCTGTCACTCAAACCCCCAAGCCAAACCCCCCCAGTGATGTCACCAGAAGCCCAAGCCCACCCCTCCAAGCCCTTGCTGTAGATAGGCATGCCCCAATAAAAGTTACCAGAGAGCAGGCAGGAAGCTGTGACTCATTCTGTACACAGAGACAGTGAGAATCTCTCCCCCCACACACCCCCCTTCCCTCCGCCCCTCTCTGCCTCAATCCTCCCTGCCAGCCTAAAATCTGTGCAGAGGATAATTGAAAGCAGTGGGGGGTATAGGTTTGCAAATGGTAAACCACAAGGCTTTAGTTTTGTTTTAAAAAAAACAGACTTCTGTATTCTCCCCCACAACCCTTCCCTCCTCCCCTCTCTGTTAGACACGCCCAAACTTGCAAGACCGGATATAGAAGTAAGCATGTGATAGTGATCACGTGAGAACAATCTTCAAGCAGAGTTGTTGTAATTGTTCCTGAAAATGGCCGTATATGAAACACCTAAGCGTCTTGAAATGAAAATCGTTCAACAGCCAAAACTAAAGAGGAGCCATAAACGAAAGCGGAGGGCAGAAGAAGAAGGAGGAAGCACTGACCCAGATTTTGATGAACTAACGTTGGGACAAAAGCTTTTTGATTCGCAGGATCCAAACTTGATCAATGAAAACGCTTTAGATTCTGAAGATTTAGAGCTGCACAAAGCTGCTCTGGATGCCGAAGCAGATTATTTGTTGGAAAAGCTTGAGTGTAAGGTAAGAAAAAATCTCTTTCCTTCTAATGATGCATTTTAGGGGTGGCGTGTTTGGGAGCTATCTATAATAGAGAGTTTGTTTAGAAGAGGTTTTAATTTAATGTTTACATTATGTTTTATAGGAAAATGAAGGATCTTTACAAACAGAAGAATATGGAGACACACCAGGTATCAAAATGAACTGTATTTGCTGCTTCTGTCCAAGTATAAAAGAACCAGATACATATGATCCAAAAAAAAAACCCAATCCTGAAGATGTGCACGATTTCAGCTGGTGGAGCTATATAGGATTCCCAAAACCACCGCCGGTGCATGGAGTTTTTCGAAAAACAACATTTAGATCAATCGTAAGGGTGGCTGTCTATAGTATTCTTACAAAATGTCTGTCTGGCATACGGTATGAAAATTGCGAAGGCTGTGTTCTCGACGATCCGAGTCAGGATGCCTCTGACACACAGGAACAATTAAGGACCGCTTGTAACAGGTTGTGCCTAGAGCGTGTTTTGAATCTTATAGTATTAGCATCATATAAACGAGGTGTATTAAGCCTAAACAATGACGATATGAATCTGATCATATATCTTATACACAGTGTGAAAACTGCTGAAAATCCTGTTCAAAAACTAAACAGTTTGCTTAAACCTACAGATGAGATTTTAATGATAAAATATATAAAAGCCATCATCTATGGGAGAAAACACCAGTCCTTTTTTAAAAATGTATAATAAAACAGTCTTTGTTTGCTAGTTATGTTTTTTCTTGTCTGTATTTCAGAAGTATGTATTGACAATGAAATACTTTGTAATATTTTAATAAATTTTGCCATGTGTATAAATTAGTTAATAAAAACAACTAATAAATATATCAGAATTAACAAAATGTGTCAATTGTGCTTTAAGGTGATATGGAAGTTTTTAGGGGGGGTATATCTTATGGTTTTATTAAGTCTCTTTGAGATCAATGCACAGGCTGTAAAATGTTTGATACAGCAACTATTTCATTAACTAAGGAATGTATATTGCTATGAGCTATGTGTGGGGGGGAAGTTGTCTGGATCCAAGATCTGTAAATGGTTAATCTAATCAGAATGAGACAATGTTTGGAAGGGAAAAAAAAAAAAAGACCAGAATGATAAGACGTTCAAGAGAGGCCTTTCATTTGTTTTTTAGGATTGCTGTGTGGGTGGGTGGGTGGGGTGAAGGAATACACAGGGGGGGGGGGGGGGGGATGTCTCTTAAAACACACCAGTCTACATTTTTTGTAAAGTGCCCCAAGACCTAAGAGGGCGCTGGTAACACACTACCTTTCATGAACAAAAAAGGGGGGTTGTATATTGTAATGAGGTAGGTGCGGATAGCTGTCTGGGACACATGATCTAATCAGGGAGAAACAATGGTCAGCAAACATTAAATCACAAAAAAAAAGGTTCAACATACTATAGTTTTGTGAATGGGCTTCAGATCTAAAGAGATATTGATAATACATAAAAAAAAAGCCCTGTAAATGATAACCCAAGCAAGAGAACGATCTTATTCTATAAGATGGGTAGTTGTAGCAGATGTCCATCACATGACAGAGAGGCCAGGTAGCTTTTTTTGTTGTTGTTGTTTCAATACACAGGTTTTGAGGTTTGTTGGTGGTTACGCCCCACCTAATGCTGGTGATAAAAGGGTATAGCCGGTGACCAGAAAAGATTCAGCAGTCTGGAGTTTGAAACAGAAATGGATTCTTCAAACAAAGAAAGGCAGAAGTCTGTGTTTATTAATAAAATGTCACTTACTAAAAGAAGAAAACAAAGAAAATTAAAAGGTGAGTTAATAGTTTTAATGTATATTTTTAGATATGATTTTTCAAAAAAACAGTAGTAAAAACAGTGTTTGTCTGTTTTATCATTAGAACAGGAAAATATTGCAAAATCCGACACAGATTTGAACATAGAACAAGAACAGCCTGGAAGCAGTAATGCCTTAGAGAAAAAAATAGACCAACAAGGTATTTCTGACAGCAATACAAATAATGGTGAGAAATAGGTTTTCCTTAATGTCTATGACCCCCCAAATGTCTCTCTTTTTTTCCTTCATAACAGTCAATGAAGCAGAGATCTATTTACAAAGACATCAAAAGTGTGTGTGTGACCCTGTGTTTTTTATTTTATTTTGTAATTTTTAGAATGTGAAAATGATGCAAACAAAACTATTTCCAAAAGAAAGAGAAAAGAGTCTGAAGATGCAGTTGAAGGTATTTTTTTTATATCTGTACGGGTAAAACAACAATTAGTTCACAGCTGTGTAAAAGAAAAGGTATTACCATGTTTTTTTTTACATAACAGACCATGAGCAGCATATGCCAAAGAAATCTGACAAAAGACCATACAAAAAACCGAGAGATAAACAAAAGAGTAAGAATCTATACTGTTATAGTTTAAGAAAAATTCTTCTTAAAATATTGCAAAAAAAAAGTATGAGACCACCCATGTTAATTATTATTATTATTTTTAATTTTAGACCGTGAAAAGACTGCAAAAAAGCCTATTTCCGAAAGAAAAGATGAGAGAGACAGCAACAGACCTGTGCACAGGGAGGAAGTAGAGAAAGAATGTGAAAGCATGTTCTTAGATAATTGTACCGATGACAATGTTTCAGGGGGGTTGGTAAATAATTGTATACCAGAGACCTCTGAAAATGCAGCTGTAGAAAATGAACCGGTTAATTTTGTGCAATTTGTGAGAAGGTGGAACCGTGATTTAGAAAAATTTAATGGCGTGCTTTATTCAGAGGAATTTCGTTTTATTAATTTAGATAGAATAGATTCTTTCATAGATGCGCAAAATGTTGTGAGACAAGGCATACAGCATGTTCTAAATGAAATAAGCCATAACATGTCCCCCCATGATTATATACAGATTCATTTACATTCTACAGGTTTTCATAATTCTTTGTATTCGGGAAAGTTAAACCCTCAGGATTTGAACGCTGATGATTTCTTAGATCAAGTTAGTAAACTCCTGCAGAGTTATAGAGAGATATAGTTTGGTGAGACATTCCGCATAGTCATTCTTGTTATAAGGAACAGAGGGGGCGGGTCACAAAGGGTTTTAAGGTCTATTCTGTACAGTCAAATCATACATAAAAAGAGAAGGCATTTAATAGACTTGAATAACACAGATAATAACCTATGTTTTGCAGGGAGCGTTACAGCGCTCATGTCACAAACAAAGCTCACAGATGCAGAGCTATTAGACTGTGCTAAAAAACTGCACACAGATCTAGGGTGGTCAGAACATAAAAAGGTCATGCTGGATGATGTCTCAACATTTGAACAACATTTAGGTATAAACATAAGAGTTGTGCTTTATACAAAAGAATGGGGGTGTTTTAAGACAAAGGACAGACCTGAATTCCAGAAAACTGTATTTATATTGCTACATGATGACAATTTTTATGGAATCTTAGATGTAAAAAAGCTCTATGGGGAGCGAAACTTCTGTCATTTTTGCCAGAAACCATATAGTCACGATCATAATTGTACATTATGGTGTCGTCTCTGTTTAACAGCAATGTGTGTAGACAATGTTGGTTTACAACAGAGATGTCCGAAATGCAGGCTGTATTGTCGTTCTCAAGAGTGTTTAGAAAGGCATACGGTTCTGGCTTTAAAAAAAGAAGTTGAGTGTTTGCTTAAAATACTGTGTGAAAAATGTGAATCGTATGTTGATAAAAAACATAAATGCCGGGTCAGACAATGTAAGCTTTGTTATGAACCCTTGATCGCTGGCTGTTGCGATCCCGGGTCGGCCCCGGGATCGTCGCCTACCCGGTCGCGGCTCCCGCGCCAGCCCGCGTTCCCCAGGCCTCCGGGGACCTCCTCCGCCGCAGCCCCGACGTCGGGCTACCTCACCCGGGCCTGTAGGGCCCTCTGCCGTCGTGTTCCTGCCCCGCCGGAGCAGCCGGCGTCCTTCGGCGGCTGGCCCCGCCCCCTAGACGCGCGCGCGCGTCTCAGCCTGTGATTTAAAGGGGCCAGCGCGGGAAATACAGAGGACTGCTTCCGGTGACGTCAGACGCTGCAGGGCTACTTAAGCCCTGCAGCTGCTACTCTTCAGTGCCTTGCAACGAGGTTCCCAGGTATTCCCTGCTTCCAGTTGCTGCGTTCCCTTGTCCTCTTGGTCTTCGTGGTTCCTGATTCCGGATTGGCTTACGGCGTTCCCTGGCTCTCGACTCTGGACTGGCTTATGACGATTCTCTGGCTTCTGACCCCGGACCGGCTTACGTTGACTCTTCGGCTCCTGACCTCGGACTGGCTTACGGTGATCCATTGGTCCCTGACTCTGGACTGGCGAGCGACAACTCTTCGGCACTCAATCTTGGACTTCATCCGACTCGGCCCTCGCGGGCCCTCCTAAGTCCCAGCGGCCGGGTTCCTACAGGCTCCTCCTGGGGGGACTCCGGCTTCCAGGGTGAATCTCCTAAGTCCCAGCGGCCGAACTCCTACGAGCTCCTCTCGGGGGAGGATCGGCTTCCAGGGCGAAGTTCTTCCCACTACTGGACCAGCTCCGTCGTCTCCATCCTCCTCGCCAAAGCCCTTGGTCGCATAGGGCTTCCAGAGTTCCTCCTCCGGCCAGTTCCGAGCCCGTCTTTGCCGCCTCCCGGTCGGGGCCACTGCTGCCACCATCTACAGCAACCCCTCCTCTGGTTCCGATCGGCCCAAGGGTCCACGATTCCAACAGATTGCAAGGCCATGGACCCGGCGGACCTCGCCGGCCTCAAAGCTATTCCGGGCATAGCCCAGAAGCTTCAGCAACAACAGTCCTGCCTCGATACCCTGATGTCCACCGTCCAACGCCTGGCGGATCGAGTTGAAGGAGTCTCCGCGGCTCGCCCTGCCGCATCCTCGTCGCAAGCCCACACGGGTTCCCCAGTCCCAGTACAGATGCCATCCCCGCCGCGGTATGCTGGGGATCCGAAGACGTGTCGGGGATTCCTCAACCAATGTTATATCCGCTTTGATCTTCTGCCTGCACAGTTCTCGACAGACCGGGTCAAGACGACCTACATTATTTCTCTCCTCGACGGGAGACCTCTGGCTTGGGCCTCTTCCCTTTGGGAACGACAAGACTCCCGCCTGAATAATCTCGTACAGTTCGTCAAGGCCTTCCGGAGGATTTTTGACGAACCCTCCCGCGCTTCTACGGCTGCCTCAGAACTCCTCCAGCTGAGACAAGGCAATTGCCCCCTAGAGGAATACGCGATGGAGTTCCAGACCCTTGCCACCGAATTGGCATGGGGGGAGGACAGTCTCCATGGGATATTCTTGGAGGGACTCTCCCCACGACTCCAGGACGAACTCGCTGCCCGAGACCTTCTAGACGATCTCCAAGAGCTCATAGAACTGGCCGGGCGAGTGGACCGTCACATCCAGCGCCGCTTCCGGGAGCGAAGGACCATCCAGGGGCAGGCCGCTCGCCGAATCACATCACCCCGGGTCCGAGCCCCACCACCGGCGGCAGCTGCTTCCCCGCCTGAAGAACCCATGCAATTGGGTCGGGGTCCGCTATCCACCGAGGAATGGAGGCGCCGCCGCTCGCAGGGGTTATGTCTCTACTGCGGTGGTAAGGGGCACTTCCTGGCTCGCTGCACAGAGCGTCCGGGAAACGGCCAAACCTAGAATCGAGTGGGGAGTTGATTCTAGGCAGTACCTCTTCGAACTCCCCATGTACTATCCCAGCGAGGCTATGTCTTCCGGGTGGAGGTTTCGATACCCTGGCGCTGATCGACTCCGGGTCCGGGGGGAATTTTATCCTCCGAGATCTGGTACAACAACTGCAACTTAAAGTAGTGCCGCAAGAACCACCTTTGCGGGTGTCATCCATCCAAGGGGTCCCTCTCCCAGGGACCATTACCACTCGTACACAACTATTCCAGCTTCAGGTTGGACTCCTTCACAAAGAAGAGATCTCTTTTCTCATCCTGGAGAGGTCCATCCACCCACTTGTGTTAGGACTACCCTGGCTAAGGAAGCATTCGCCAGTCCTCGCTCCAGATCACATCGTGGGGGCCAGGCTGCGTCCGTCATTGTCTTCCTGCTCGCCCGCTACAGACACTCCCGCTACTGGCTACTCCCCTCACGGTGCCACCACAATACCAGGCCTTCCAAGATGTCTTTTCTAAAGAGAAGGCAGAGTTACTCCCCGAGCATCGTCCTTTTGATTGTGCAATCGACTTGCTACCTGATACCACGCCCCCTCGTGGGAGAGTATACCCTCTATCCTTACCGGAGACCAAGGCTATGTCCGCCTATATTAAAGAGAACCTGGACCGAGGGTTTATAAGACCATCTAACTCTCCGGCTGGAGCCGGCTTCTTCTTTGTGGCCAAGAAGGATGGGTCTCTTCGGCCCTGTATTGATTACCGGGGCCTGAACCAGATTACCCGACGAGACCGCTATCCTTTGCCTCTGATTCCGGAGCTCCTGGACCGCCTACAAGGAGCTCGCGTCTTCACCAAGCTGGACCTTAGAGGGGCGTACAACCTCGTGCGAATCCGACCTGGCAACGAGTGGAAGACCGCCTTTAACACCAGGGACGGTCATTATGAGTACCTCGTCATGCCTTTCGGTCTCTGCAACGCTCCAGCGGTATTCCAAAACTTAATGAATGAGGTTCTCCGCGATCTCCTGTACACCTCAGTCATTGTCTACCTCGACGACGTATTAATCTATTCCCGGAACCTTGAGGAACATAGGCAACATGTGCGCCAGGTTTTGCTTAAACTAAGAGAGAACCAATTATATGCTAAACTGGAGAAATGCCAGTTTGAGGAGGAGTCGTTGCCCTTCCTGGGTTACATCGTCTCCTCCACCGGCTTCTGTATGGATCCCGATAAGGTCGCTGCTATCCGGAACTGGCCACAACCTGCAGGAGTAAAGGCGCTCCAGCGGTTCCTAGGGTTCGCTAACTTTTACCGCCACTTTATTCCGCGTTACTCCTCCTTAGTGGCGCCGTTAACGGCGCGCACACGCAAGGGAGCTGATGCACGAAATTGGCCGTCAACTGCCGTACAGGCCTTCCAAGATCTCAAAGAGGCCTTCCTTCAGGACACCTGCCTCCGACACCCGGACCCCTTGCGCCCGTTCATCGTGGAGGTAGATGCTTCCAATATAGCTGTGGGGGCCGTCCTGTCTCAGGTCTCTAAGGACGACAAACTTCGGCCGTGCTCCTACTTCTCTTGGAAGTTTTCCCCTGCCGAGAAGAACTACGGCATCGGGGACAAGGAGCTATTGGCCATTAAGCTGGCCTTTGAAGCATGGCGCCAGTGGTTGGAGGGGGCCCAACATCCCATCGTGGTTTACACGGACCACAAGAATCTAGAATACTTGCCCCAGGCGCAAAGACTCAACCCCAGACAGGCACGCTGGTCCCTCTTTTTTAGTCGGTTCGACTTCACCCTTCGGTACCGACTGGCGGCCAAGAATACCAGGGCGGATGCCCTCTCACGCACGACAGAGATTGAGGACGTCTCCGAAACCCCGCAATACATTTTGGATCCAGCTAAGGTCCAACTGGCAGCCACCGAACTCGCCCCTGCGGGGAAGATGGTAGTTCCGGTCTGTAATAGAAGGAAGGTCCTAGCATGGGCTCACGATTCCCTGACGGCTGGTCATCCCGGGATCGCTCGAACTCTACAATTGCTGACGGAGTTCTATTGGTGGCCACGGGTAAAGGAGGACGTTCGTCTATACGTGCAATTCTGTTCTACTTGTGCGCAGCAGAAGCCCCCGCCTGGTCGCCCCTGGGGACTGCTCCAACCACTCCCTGTACCCTCGGAGCCATGGACCCACATCTCCACGGACTTCATCGTGGAGTTGCCCCCGTCTCAAGGGAAGATGATGGTCTGGGTCACTATTGACCGCTTCTCGAAGATGGCCCATTTTGTACCACTTGCCAAGTTGCCTACGGCCCCAGAGTTGGCTGAACTATTCATCCAGCATATCTTCCGGCTGCATGGGTTGCCTCAACATATTGCCTCGGACCGAGGGCCTCGGTTCACGGCAAAGTACTGGCGGGCGCTATGCAGGAAATTTGGGGTTCAGCTAGATCTAACCACGGCATTTCACCCCCAAGGCAACGGCCAGGTTGAACGCACGAACCGTACCCTGAAGGCGTTCCTCCGGGCTTTTGTAGGGGAGCAGCAGGACAACTGGGTCACTCTTCTTCCCTGGGCCGAGTTCTCTTACAATCGCCATCGACACTCCGCCACGCTACAATCCCCCTTCCACTTGGTTTATGGGAGGGTTCCCAAACCTCCTTTACCTATACCAGTAACTACCTCCTCACCAGCAGCGCAACTGACGGCCAGGCAGATTCACCAGCTGTGGCATGCCACACAGGAGAAGCTCCACCGTACTGCCGCCCAGTTCAAGGCCTACGCGGACAGGTCTCGGCGACCCGCTCCAGTGTTTCTGCCCGGTTCCAGGGTTTGGCTCTCTACCAAGAACATCCAGCTCAGGATTCCCTCCATGAGGCTGGCTCCTCGCTACATCGGACCCTTCCGGGTAGCCGAACGTGTTGGCGCGGTCTCCTACCGCTTACGTCTTCCATCTACCCTTCGGATACACGACGTCTTCCATGTTTCTCTCCTCAAGCCGGTGGTCCTCTCTCGCTTTCGACCTCTGCCTTCGGAGCCTTCCGAGGTCGCTTCTGATCCTGGGACCACGTACACGGTGCAAGAGGTCTTGGACGTCCGGTTCTGTCGTCATCGCTGGGAGTATCTTCTCTCTTGGGAGAATTCTTGGGAGCCCTCTTCCCACATCCTGGATAAGGACCTCCTGTGCCAGTTTCATTCCAGGCACCCGGACAAGCCCCGGCCCCCCGGAAGGGGGCGTAGGAGGAGGGGTACTATTGCGATCCCGGGTCGGCCCCGGGATCGTCGCCTACCCGGTCACAGCTCCCGCGCCAGCCCGCATTCCCCAGGCCTCCGGGGACCTCCTCCGCCGCAGCCCCGACGTCGGGCTGCCTCACCCGGGCCTGTAGGGCCCTCTGCCGTCGCGTTCCTGCCCCGCCGGAGCAGCCGGCGTCCTTCGGCAGCTGGCCCCGCCCCCTAGACACGCGCGCGTGTGCGTCTCAGCCTGTGATTTAAAGGGGCCAGTGCGGGAAATACAGAGGACTGCCTCCGGTGACGTCAGACACTGCAGGGCTACTTAAGCCCTGCAGCTGCTACTCTTCAGTGCCTTGCAACGAGGTTCCCAGGTATTCCCTGCTTCCAGTTGCTGCGTTACCTTGTCCTCTTGGTCTTCGTGGTTCCTGATTCCGGATTGGCTTACGGCGTTCCCTGGCTCTCGACTCTGGACTGGCTTACGACGATTCTCTGGCTTCTGACCCCGGACCGGCTTACGTTGACTCTTCGGCTCCTGACCTCGGACTGGCTTACGGTGATCCATTGGTCCCTGACTCTGGACTGGCGAGCGACAACTCTTCGGCACTCAATCTTGGACTTCATCCGACTCGGCCCTCACGGGCCCTCCTAAGTCCCAGCGGCCGGGTTCCTACAGCCTCCTCCTGGGGGGACTCTGGCTTCCAGGGTGAATCTCCTAAGTCCCAGCGGCCGAACTCCTACGAGCTCCTCTCGGGGGAGGATCGGCTTCCAGGGCGAAGTTCTTCCCACTACTGGACCAGCTCCGTCGTCTCCATCCTCCTCGCCAAAGCCCTTGGTCGCATAGGGCTTCCAGAGTTCCTCCTCCGGCCAGTTCCGAGCCCGTCTTTGCCGCTTCCCGGTCGGGGCCACTGCTGCCACCATCTACAGCAACCCCTCCTCTGGTTCCGATCGGCCCAAGGGTCCAAGATTCCAACAGCTGGCGACAAGCATTTGTGTTTTATGCCCCCCTATTGATCATGCACAAATATCTGAAAAATATATATTTTATGATTGTGAATGTGTTTAGGAAACAGGCCTTCATGTTCCAAATTATATATATGCAACAGATTTAAACAACACAAGAAACTGGGAGTTCAAAGGTCTTGAGAGTATTTCTAAGTTTGTTAAGATTTTTTGTGACAAAAAGTTCAAAGGATACACCTTCATAGCGCATAATTCTAAAGGCTATGATGGTTATTTTGTAGTTAGAGAGCTGCTAAAGGAAAAGATGGATGTGCGCTTGTTAGCTCAGGGTGCTAAGCTCTTAGAAATCACGATAGAACCCCTGGGTATACGGTTGAAAGACTCTTTAAATTTCCTGCCCATGAAGCTTAGCAAGCTTCCGCAAGCCCTGGGGTTTCAAGGCTGTAAGGGTTATTTCCCGCATTTTTTTAACACCAGGGTTAATCAAAATTATGTGGGACCTATGCCCAGTGTTGAGTATTATGGAGATGGGTATATGATGTCTGGAGAAAGAGAGGAGTTTTTAAAATGGTACAGGGACAATCAAAATAACACCTTTGATTTACAAAAGGAGCTGGCCTATTATTGCCAACAGGATGTGAACATTCTGAGGCAAGCTTGTGTCTTATACAGAAATGAAATCATGGCTTTGACAGAGAGAGAGGTGGTTGTAGAGCAGGATGGTGGATCTAAAACTGTGAAAAGGTGTATAGACCCCTTCCAATATATAACTCTGGCATCTGTGTGCATGGCTATGTACAGGTTTATGTTCTTAGAACCCAAGACCGTGGCACTCGTCCCTCCAGACAACTATCACAGACACACAAAGAGACATTCAACACCCTCTATACAGTGGCTGGTGTATACAGAGGCCACAGAGCAAATACAGATCATCCATGCTCTAAAGGGGGGTGAAAAGCAGGTGGGTCCCTATTTTCTTGACGGTTATGCACTTATTGATGGGGTACCAACAGCTTTTGAATTTAACAGCTGTTTTTTCCACGGTTGTCCGAGCTGTTATAACGATAAAGACCAGAACCCCTTAATGGCTACAACCTTTGGTTTTCTCAATTACAAAACACAAATCAAAGCAGATTTCCTGAAAAGAAGAGGGTTTAAGGTCATAAGCTTGTGGCAACACAAATGGAAGAGAATGGTGAAAGAAAATATCAGGGGTTGTGCAGACTTTCTGGTTAAATCAGGCTTGCCGCAGCAGCTAGTACCCAGAGATGCCCTCTTTGGTGGTAGAACCAATGCTACATGTTTGTACTATAAAGCCAGGGCTGATGAAAAAATACATTACTATGATTATACCAGCCTCTACCCCTTTGTCAATAAAACCAAGGAATACCCTGTTGGCCACCCGCAAATCATTTATGACAGCTTTGGTCCCCTCTCAGACTATTTTGGGCTTGTTAAAGCCAAAGTGTATCCACCACGAAAGATCTTTTTCCCAGTATTACCGGTCCGTGTGAGTGGTAAGCTCATGTTCCCACTGTGCCGCACATGCGCTGACAACAGTCTGCAGGATATGTGCAACCACACGGATGAGGAGAGAGCCCTCGTAGGGACTTGGTGCACTGTGGAGATGAATGAGGCTGTTGCAAAAGGGTATGTGGTTGCTGAAATATGTGAAATATGGCACTTTGAATGTAAATCTGTCAGCCTGTTTTCTGAATACATAAAAATGCATCTCCGTCAAAAACAGGAGGCCTCTGGTTACCCTCAGTGGTGTACCGATGTAGAAAAACAAAACATGTATATATCTGATTTTTACAAAAAAGAAGGTGTAGTTTTAAGGCCTGAACAGGTTAATATAAACCCCGCAAAGCGTCAAATTGCCAAGCTTTTCTTAAACTCTTTGTGGGGGAAGTTTGGTCAAAGAACAAACCTACCTGTTACAAGTATTGTGAGAGATCCTGATGATCTGTATAAGTATTTGTTTTCACCCGAATATGATGTTTCATCATGCGATTTTATTGATGATGAAACAGCCTGTGTGACATGGAAGCATTCAAAAGACCACAGCATATTGTCAGGTAATACAAACATCTTCATTGCCTGTTTCACAACTGCTTATGCTCGTTTAGAACTGTACAAACTGCTTGACAGTTTGCAAGAACGTTGTCTGTACCACGATACAGACTCTGTGATATTTGTGAGTCGTGAGGGTGCCAGCGATCCCCCTTTGGGAGATTATTTAGGACAGTTGACGAGCGAGATACCCGCAGACGAGCATATCACAGAGTTTGTATCGGCTGAGCCCAAAACATATGGCTACAAACTATCCAGCGGAAAGACCTGTATGAAAGTGAAGGGGTTTACGTTAAATGTAGAAAATTGTAAAAAGATCAATTTCACTAATTTGAAAGACCTCGTCTTTGACTATAAAACTGACGCTGTGGACAAGAGTCCTAAAAAGATACAGGTACAACAATCTGGGATCATTACAAACAAAAAGACCTGGGCGATAGAGACCGGCCTACTTAAGAAAACACAAAGGGTCGTATACGATAAAAGGGTGATAAAAGAGGGTTTTAACACGCTGCCTTATGGATACTGAATTTGTGGATGTGCGCTGGAGGCACCCATTTTCGTGTATTTTAGCCGGACCGTCAAATAGCGGCAAAAACTTCTTTGTTAAAAACCTGCTAGATCACGCTGGACGTGTGTTGACTGACATGCCTGATAATATTGTATGGTGTTATAGTTGCTGGCAACCTTTGTATAAAGAAATGTTGTGTAAATATCCTTTTATTACCTTTATGGATTCTTTGCCTGATACTTTTAATGATGATCAACTGTTTCCAACCAATAAAATAAATATGGTTATTATAGACGATTTGATGGCTTCTGCTTGTAAAAGTGATGAAATCAAGAAAGCCTTCACACAATACGTGCATCACAGAAATCTGAGTATTATATATATTGTACAAAATGTCTTCTGTCAAGGCAAAACAAGCAGAACTATAGCCTTAAATACCAAATATATGGTGCTCTTTAAGAATCCTAGAGACAAGTTGCAAATCGCTATTTTAGCCAGACAGATGTACCCTGGTAAGTCACGCTTCTTTTTAGAAGCCTTTGAGGATGCCACCAGAAAGCCATATGGATATCTCATCGTGGATTTAAATGCTACGACCCCTGAGCGTTACAGATTGAGGACAAACATCTTTCCACCAGAATGGACCACGGTATATTGTGAAAAAACACAACCCCTCCATAAAAAGAAGTGAATATATATTCTCCCCCACATATTTGTTTTGTGTGTGTCCCAGAGATCATGTCTGCTCGCTTAAAGCGGAACCTAGCCCTTTTAAAACTTTTAGTTCAAGCCTCTCCGCAACGGAGAAAAGCTATCCTAAAGGCCGCTTCTAACGATTTAGTGGGGGCCATAGCGGAGATCGCATTAAACACTCTGAGAGGTAATGTTCCTTTATCACAACAGCAGATAAACATCTTGAAAAGGAAACGTCAAGCCATAAGGATTTTGGGTGATAAAAGAATAACACTTAAGAAAAAAAAGAAGCTGGTCAAACAGTCAGGGGGGTTTATCGGGCCTCTGCTAGGATTCGCGCTACCACTCATCACGGGGCTTTTGAGCTAAAATACTAATGCAGTACACAGAAAAAATGTATTTAGTGTCTAGTCAACAACTTGACCGTTTGAGAAGCCCTTCAGTTCATGAGGAAAATATTAGAACCACAGCTGTTCAAAGACTCGATGAAGAAATGAAAGGTATACTTCAAAGTTCTGGTATGTCTGAATATGAGAAAGCCAAACGCTATTCAGAAGTGCTACAGCGCTATCTGGTGCTTAACAGACACGGAGAAATGGAAAAAGAAAGAATAAATCTGTATCTACCCCCACAGGATGATACAGCAACCTCTGCATTTCTAGAGCACAAAAGCCCCCCAGACACCATCCTGCAGGAAGTGTTAAACAGCATCAGCATGCACCGTAGAAAAAATGCAGAAATACTGCTCAATAAACTGTCAAAGAATAAGGACATTGCATCCTGGGAGAGTAATGGGACTTTTGTATAGAAGGGAAGACCTGTAAGTGGCTCTAACCTATTAGACCTGATTCGTGCTCTTTCACATCGGAGGATACCCAAAGGTTGGGGAGAGTTCATGCAAACCCTGGCAGAATTAAACATGCCCTCCACCGTCATGGGTAATCCAGCCAACAGGGATCTGCTGGTACAGCTCAAGGAAAATCCTTCAGCGACAACTGCCGAAATGTACACAAAGACTGTAAAGTGCAAAGACCCCCTCCCCCGTAAAAGACGTAAAGTACTTGACACAAACAGATGGTTGAAGGTGTAATTATATCTTTTCAAATAAAAAAAAAGGCTTTTTTAAAATATAGACTATAGACGTTTGGTTTATTTTTTTAAAACTCTCAAGAGAGATTGTTTTTATTTAGGATTAGTACAATATTCTTGGTACGGTACACACATCTGGGGGGTATGAAACAGACAGCGAAAAGATTTAGACATACAACATGTTCTCTGTTTGTTGTTTTTTTACAAATTGTAAAACCATTTTGTCATTTTGCAATGGTTCTTCGGAATACAGTTTTAAAATATTTTCAAAAGACAGCCCTTTACAGCATTGATGTAGGAAAAACACACAATGGTTACCGCAGGTTGTAGATACAGGGTGTTGCAGTTGTTTGCTGCTGTATAAAACATCCTCACAATGTTTATTGAAAAAGTTCATAATACTGTTAGGGAAGAACAAACTATCAGGCTGTTGCCCGTAGGAATCAAAAAATTCTCCTGTACCGTTTTCAGTCACGTATATTGCTAGCCAGTGTTCTCCAGGAAGGTCGTGGGGGTGGGTATTTACCACCAAGCTTGCAGGTTTCCTTTCTATTTGCACATCAGACAGCCAGTCACTGGGTAGGACGTCTACAAAAGATTTTGTAACATACGGATCCCTCTTTAAAATATGGTAGATCTGTACGGTGTTCATCATCATAGATAATCAAAAAGAACGTTCCTTCTGTGGTTAATTTCTATCACGTTGTCAAAGACACCATACACAATCATATTCAACGTGTGTGGCAAAGCGATGGCAAAACGGATTTCAGCCCGCAGATTACCGGTTTTAATCAAAGAGTAGTGGTCCGTGCACTCTTGGTCGGGTGATAGGTCAAAGGCCAGTAAGGTATAACCTTGGTAAAACTCTTGACGATCAATCAAGAGAGCACTGTCTTTCAAATGTTTACCCGTTGCTTGAACCAGCTGCATGTACTCTCTGATACAACAGCCGTTATCAAAATCCGGTTGGAGAGGTTTCCCTGGGACTTGCTCCCCATCCACATACAGCGCAGCAAAGTTAATATCATAATGTTTAAAATTGAAGGGGTTTTTAGAGTAATTACCGCTGAAAGCGTCATTATCCACAAAGCCCAATACGATAATTTTGGGTAATTGTCCCAAAAAGAGGTTTTCCTGGTTAGTCACACAGGCGCCAGCCGGTATGCTAAAGACTTTCAGACTTACACGGTCCACGGCGTACTTGACATTAGCTCTCAGCAGCGCTTCTGCATGCCCCAAGCGCACTCCCGGGGACACTTTCACTCTCCTTACAAAGAGGGCTGCAGATAAAATAAGGAGTTTGTACCTCTCGTTGGCATCTCCGCTCATTAAGCAGAATGTATCTTTGTTCCGCGTTAGTTTAATTTTCACATCCACGCCATTTATGAGCAGCTTTTCTTGAAAAAACAGATCGCTATGTAAATGTCCCAGAAGCTCTACTTTATGGCTAGCGGCTGTAAAAACAGCTCTTTCGGTAAAACCTTTATTACGGGATCCCACGTCTCTCACTTCATGGTTTCCGGCTGTGTCTTTATAAAATAGACCGCTTGTAAACTGTGTTTTGAGAGGACCCTCGCTGTAATTGAGAAACAGTTCTATGAGGGCTCTGTAAGGGTAACAGTTGTTGCTCTGACTAATGAGTCTATCTCCGAGAGTGACATCCAGCTGGCTAAAAATAGAGGCTATTGGATAGTTCACGAGAGCTACTCTGGCCCCTACTTCAAGATCGGACCCATCTTCGTTCACGATTTTGCAGGTCAGGTACAGCAACGTGTTGTTCAAATCCAGGTAATCCTCGCCATGTCCGGCTATATAAAAATCTAAAGGGGCTGTTTCTGACAAGGCAGATAATGGCGGAATCTCCATATAAACACTTTTTTCTATGCTGGTTTGTGTGAGGGCCAGTTGAAACAGATCCAGTTCTGATTTCAAACATTCTTCAGACCCCTGATCTACAAAAGCCATAGTTTTTAGAATATATCTTGCTTCTTGGCGGAGAGGTTTCACTTCTTACCCTTGCGGTTAGTCTTTTGAGACTTGACACGTTTGGTCTTCTTTGTTTTAAAAGGTTCAGGAGGCCCCTGTTGATTGGTTCTCTTTCTTTTAACAGCTCTTCTAATAACCACTAATCCTGACCCCTCCTGCTCTGTGTTATTGTTCATTTTATGCAGAACCGCCGTTGTGACACGGCCCATAACATCTTTGGCGATGTTTTTTGCTGCACTTTTCACATGAGGTTTAACAATCTCAAAACCCCTTCTCAAAAGAGGTATTGCTTTTCTAAAGAGACTACGAAAAATTCCGCCTATCCCAGCCCCGTACATGACCGGAGCACCGTAATACCCCGAAAGGCCTTCACCGGCCTGTGCTGCATAGTAATTTCTGTATGCGCCAGGGTCCCCATAGTATTTAACCACAACCATTTTAAAAAATAGTTTTCCGGGGTCGCAGGTGTAGCTTAAGGATCACTTTCCCATAGCGAAATGAGACGTGTTGGTTCTGGTCCGTCTTTATTTCAAATGTTATGGTGTCTATGTGCTGCTTGTTCACAGGAACATAATGCGGTTTATCATAAGTGAAGGTGATAAACTCGTCCTTACCCCCTTTAGTGGGAACACAACGAAGTAGCTGCACAAAATGGTCTCCCACCAGCTGGTGCTCTACGATATCCGTATACAGGTATAGGGTATTAAACCCTCCTGTGATATCCGTTGGAAATAGCGAGCGGTTCGTATTCGTTTTAGCTTCTAGCCCCAAAATGGTCGCTAAGTCACCCCCTGCAGAAATTACTGCTTTGTCCTCTGATTTTAATTTGATTCTTTGGATATTGGGGTCATAGATGATTCGTGGTGCCATGGCTTTGAGGACACTGTTCATGTCGTGGTTCATTTGATCCGTCAGGTTTTGAACGGTTGCATAATACCCTCTTCGTACAACAAAGTGATGCTCCGTGCTTCCTTCACCAGTGGTAATTACATATTTATGGTCTTCTTTAATATTATCCCATGTGTTCGGGTACTGTATTTCCACCAGACCCACTTCCCAAAGGCCCTGTAGGTCCAAAGGTCTAGCTAATTGTGAGGTGAAATTAGAGCTGTTGTTTTGTGGAAATATTCTCACAGAGGCGGTACTAGGCAGCGTTATGTAAAATCCCCCTTCATTCATTTTTTCTTTTTATGAGACAAGGCCTTTTCAAATCAAATGTTTTAAATCTCTGATGCTTTTATCCAGCTGTTAAATTTTTCAGGCCATCCTCGCCATTTCACAAAGCACTGCTTGTTCTTACCTCTCCCTTTTACCTTTAGAACCTTATCAACGCGGTATATTCTGTCCTGTTGAGGGCTGACTTTCTGTAATTCTTCAGGATAAAAAGAACCTTGAATGGTTTCCTCACCATAATCTTGTATCTTGTACACTGTTTTCTGTCCCCTGCTTAAGACATCAGTTATTATAAATATCTCATCTGTCCATGTTTGTTCATAACCTTTTTCAAATTTCCCTTTAGTTTTTGACAGTCTAACATGATCCCCCTTTTTTAAAAAAGGCTTAGCAGTTTCATGTTTGTTGTTATTGCCGTAGATTACTTTCCAGAACCGCAGTGAGTTTGAGGTTGTTACATCGATGGGGCGGGCCTGTATTGTTCTGTGAAAACTGTGATTGTAACTGTTCATAAAAGCCGGAAGCACATCTTCATAGCGAAAAGTGTTGCACGCTGTAAAGTATCGCCACATTTTGGATTTTAAAGTCCTGTTAAATCTCTCCACAACTGCTGCCTTAACATCGTTGTTGGTCACAAAATGATGAATGCCCCTGTATTTTAACAAACTCTTCACAGATCTGTTTAAAAACTCTTTACCTCTGTAAACGACAACCTTTAAATATATTTAAATATATTTTCAAAGGCCTCGGCCACTTCATTAATTCTGACATCATTAAAAAAGCGACAGGACCCTTTCTGATGACGTTTTAGGGGGTGTGTTTTTGGGGGCGGTGTGGGGTGGACTTCTGGTGATGTCATACCCGCTACGTCACAGGGGGGTGTGGCTTGGGGTTGGGGTGTGGGCGGGGCCATCCGTGATATCATGGGAGGGCGGTTTGGGGGTGGGGTGTGGGAGGGGCTCCCCATTCACTTCTATTGGGAGGGGAGGAGCATCGATGGGGTCTGGGGTGGGGTCTGGAGCGGGGCCAGGGGTGGAAGGGGTGTGGCCTGGGGCGGAAGGGTGTGTGGCCTGGGGCGTGGTCGAGGGTGGGAGGGGTGTGGCTACGCCCCCATTCACTTCTATGGGGAGTGGGCGGGGAGTGGGCGGGGCTTAGACCGGAAGTGAACGCTGATTGGCTGCTGTCATCCCTATCTCACCTGTCAATCAGTTTGATTGATCGTGTACCCATTATACTACTTGCAAGTATTAGGTGAAAACTAAGAAAAGTGATTTTCTCACTCTGAAATGATGAAAACCTACTTCAAGCATGTTAGAAACAAGTTTTCAACTATTTTGGACTTCTCTGAGGTGAAAATGCAAGTTTTAAGTGAAACCTCAGAAAAGTGATTTTCTCACTCTGAAATGATGAAAACCTACTTCAAACGTGTTAGAAACAAGTTTTCAACTACTTTTGACATCTCTAAGGTGAAAATGCAACCTTTAAGTAAAACTTAAGAAAAGTGATTTTCTCACTCTGAAATGATGAAAACCTACTTGAAGCATGTTAGAAACAAGTTTTCAACTATTTTGGACAAGTCTGAGGTGAAAATGCAAGTTTTAAGTGAAACCTCAGAAAAGTGATTTTCTCACTCTGAAATGATGAAAACCTACTTGAAGCATGTTAGAAACAAGTTTTCAACTATTTTGGACTTCTCTGAGGTGAAAATGCAAGTTTTAAGTGAAACCTCAGAAAAGTGATTTTCTCACTCTGAAATGATGAAAACCTACTTGAAGCATGTTAGAAACAAGTTTTCAACTATTTTGGACTTCTCTGAGGTGAAAATGCAAGTTTTAAGTGAAACCTCAGAAAAGTGATTTTCTCACTCTGAAATGATGAAAACCTACTTCAAACGTGTTAGAAACAAGTTTTCAACTATTTTTGACATCTCTAAGGTGAAAATGCAACTTTTAAGAGAAACCTCAGAAAAGTGATTTTCTCACTCTGAAATGATGAAAACCTACTTCAAGCATGTTACAAACAAGTTTTCAACTATTTTGGACTTCTCTGAGGTGAAAATGCAAGTTTTAAGTGAAACCTCAGAAAAGTGATTTTCTCACTCTGAAATGATGAAAACCTACTTCAAGCATGTTAGAAACAAGTTTTCAACTATTTTTGACATCTCTGAGGTGAAAATGCAAGTTTTAAGTGAAACTGAAGAAAAGTGATTTTCTCACTCTGAAATGATGAAAACCTACTTCAAGCATTTTCACCTCAGAGAAGTCCAAAATAGTTGAAAACTTGTTTCTAACATGCTTGAAGTAGGTTTTCATCTTTTCAGAGTGAGAAAATCACTTTTCTTAAGTTTTACTTAAAAGTTGCATTTTCACCTCAGAGATGTCCAAAAGTGATTTTCTCACACTGAAATGATGAAAACCTACTTCAAGCATGTTAGAAACAAGTTTTCAACTATTTTGGACTTCTCTGAGGTGAAAATGCAAGTTTTAAGTGAAACCTCAGAAAAGTGATTTTCTCACTCTGAAATGATGAAATCGTACTTCAAGCATGTTAGATGCAACTTTTCAACTATTTTGGACATCTCTGAGGTGAAAATGCAAGTTTTAAGTGAAACTGAAGAAAATTGATTTTCTCACTCTGAAATGATGAAAACCTACTTGAAGCATGTTAGAAACAAGTTTTCAACTATTTTGGACATCTCTGTGGTGAAAATGCAACTTTTAAGTAAAACTTAAGAAAAGTGATTTTCTCACTCTGAAATGATGAAAACCTACTTCAAACGTGTTAGAAACAAGTTTTCAACTATTTTTGACATCTCTAAGGTGAAAATGCAACTTTTAAGTAAAACTTAAGAAAAGTGATTTTCTCACTCTGAAATGATGAAAACCTACTTGAAGCATGTTAGAAACAAGTTTTCAACTATTTTGGACTTCTCTGAGGTGAAAATGCAAGTTTTAAGTGAAACCTCAGAAAAGTGATTTTCTCACTCTGAAATGATGAAAACCTACTTGAAGCATGTTAGAAACAAGTTTTCAACTATTTTTGACATCTCTGTGGTGAAAATGCAAGTTTTAAGTGAAACCTCAAAAAAGTGATTTTCTCACTCTGAAATGATGAAAACCTACTTCAAACGTGTTAGAAACAAGTTTTCAACTATTTTTGACATCTCTAAGGTGAAAATGCAACTTTTAAGTGAAACCTCAGAAAAGTGATTTTCTCACTCTGAAATGATGAAAACCTACTTCAAGCGTGTTAGAAACAAGTTTTCAACTATTTTTGACATCTCTAAGGTGAAAATGCAACTTTTAAGTAAAACTTAAGAAAAGTGATTTTCTCACTCTGAAATGATGAAAACCTACTTCAAGCATGTTAGAAACAAGTTTTCAACTATTCTGGACTTCTCTGAGGTGAAAATGCAAGTTTTAAGTGAAACCTCAGAAAAGTGACTTTCTCACTCTGAAATGATGAAAACCTACTTCAAGCATGTTAGAAACAAGTTTTCAACTATTTTGGACATCTCTGAGGTGAAAAGGCAAGTTTTAAGTGAAACTGAAGAAAAGTGATTTTCTCACTCTGAAATGATGAAAACCTACTTCAAGCATGTTAGAAACAAGTTTTCAACTATTTTTGACATCTCTGTGGTGCAAATGCAAGTTTTAAGTGAAACCTCAGAAAAGTGATTTTCTCACTCTGAAATGATGAAAACCTACTTCAAACGTGTTAGAAACAAGTTTTCAACTATTTTTGACATCTCTAAGGTGAAAATGCAACTTTTAAGTAAAACTTAAGAAAAGTGATTTCCTCACTCTGAAATGATGAAAACCTACTTGAAGCATGTTAGAAACAAGTTTTCAAGTATTTTGGACATCTCTGAGGTGAAAATGCAAGTTTTAAGTGAAACCTCAGAAAAGTGATTTTCTCACTCTGAAATGATGAAAACCTACTTCAAACGTGTTAGAAACAAGTTTTACAACTACTTTTGACATCTCTAAGGTGAAAATGCAACTTTTAAGTAAAACTTAAGAAATGTGATTTTCTCACTCTGAAATGATGAAAACCTACTTGAAGCATGTTAGAAACAAGTTTTCAACTATTTTGGACAACTCTGAGGTGAAAATGCAAGTTTTAAGTGAAACTGAAGAAAAGTGATTTTCTCACTCTGAAATGATGAAAACCTACTTGAAACGTGTTAGAAACAAGTTTTCAACTATTTTAGACATCTCTAAGGTGAAAATGCAACTTTTAAGAGAAACCTCAGAAAAGTGATTTTCTCACTCTGAAATGATGAAAACCTACTTCAAGCATGTTAGAAACAAGTTTTCAACTATTTTGGACTTCTCTGAGGTGAAAATGCAAGTTTTAAGTGAAACCTCAGAAAAGTGATTTTCTCACTCTGAAATGATGAAAACCTACTTGAAGCATGTTAGAAACAAGTTTTCAACTATTTTGGACTTCTCTGAGGTGAAAATGCAAGTTTTAAGTGAAACCTCAGAAAAGTGATTTTCTCACTCTGAAATGATGAAAACCTACTTCAAGCATGTTAGAAATCACGTTTTCAACTATTTTGGACTTCTCTGAGGTGAAAATGCAAGTTTTAAGTGAAACCTCAGAAAAGTGATTTTCTCACTCTGAAATGATGAAAACCTACTTCAAACGTGTTAGAAACAAGTTTTCAACTATTTTTGACATCTCTAAGGTGAAAATGCAACTTTTAAGTAAAACCTCAGAAAAGTGATTTTCTCACTCTGAAATGATGAAAACCTACTTCAAGCATGTTAGAAACAAGTTTTCAACTATTTTGGACTTCTCTGAGGTGAAAATGCAAGTTTTAAGTGAAACCTCAGAAAAGTGATTTTCTCACTCTGAAATGATGAAAACCTACTTCAAACGTGTTAGAAACAAGTTTTTCAACTAATTT